>NC_141685.1:1194072372-1194752086 GCF_964263255.1 Lissotriton vulgaris
AGCACTTACAAGGAGCAATGTTTGGCAAAGATGGCAATTTAGATCACCCATAATCAGTACTATTGGTTCTCCTCCCCCTTTCCTCTGTTTAATCTCGTGGTTGAGTTTGTTATCTAGTTCCTGGATAACTGAGTAATTCCCATCCACTGGTCCTGAATTATAGATATTGAATATCAGTAACCTCAGCCCTAGACCCTGAAATACAACTGCCTGGAGGGTGTGCGATGTCCAGGAAGGTTGTGACCATGAGCCATCTACGTCTAGATCGACATACAAAGCTAGCCCTCCCTTAGCTCTGCCTGATCTGCCTTCTATAGCTGGTACGAAAAAACACTTGTAACCCTCTATTTGAAAAGGGGAGGATTCTACCGCCCATGTCTCCTGAAAAGCTAATATATGATAGCCCTGGAGGGTTTTCTTCCAGTCGCCATTTTCAAATTTCCCTGCCAGGCCTGCAATATTCCAGGACAATATCATGAAACCTTCTCTTGGTTCTTTCCCAACCTCACCTCCCTGGTCGTATATCCTGGAAACTTCCTTCCTAACCAATGTAACACCCTGATCACCCTCGTCAACAGGTTCTTGATGTACATCCACCCTCTTTGCCTGATAGCTTTCTGAGGCCCTCTGTGCACATAATTTATTGCCCGCCTTTTCAGCCATCTTTTCATGACATTTCCCAATTTGAGGTAGTCAGTCATTTTCGTCGAGGGACTGTAAAGGGCTGAATCTATTTGCCCACTGAGTGTAACCCTGTCCTCTCTGGTCTTCCATTCTAACCCAGTGTCTTGTTGGAGTATTTCCTGTTCTAGCATAAGCATGGTTCAGGGTATTTACAGCGCGTCACCTCGGGTAGAAGTATCCTAAAGGTAAGGAACATATGGTGCTGGTGTAGTTTTTATTGTGGCTACCTAATATGTATTTCACTAGATCAGTGTTCCTAAAATTTACCACAATACAATCCCCCGTAATATCTTTCCTCCTGCTACCTATCCAGTTTGCCCTTCTCACATGAAGAATCTCCCCACATTCTTCTCCACGCAGGGGCCTATGTATGTTTAGCCACTTTATTATTTTATTTTTCAATTCCATATGTGACTCTTTCTCCCATTCCCTAAGTTCGGGGACCCCAGTAAAAACAACAACATAAGGGCATGCTTAAGGAGGCAGTTTAATATGCTGTGGTGCATAGTGAGCAAATCTGTCATTCGACCCATAGCTTGTCAGATTTGTGTCAGCATGGACATGAGTTGTCGAATTTCCTATTTGAGCTGGCAGGGTTTTTGTTCGCTGTTGGGCCTTATCCGTGACCTTCGTCCCTCCGTCCCGCATGTTTCCCCTCTCTACCTGTGCTGTAGGTTTGGGTGTTTCGTGGACTTGTACAATGGTACATTGTTCGTTACTCACACAGTTATTATTGCGAACTGTATGATCGCCTGTTGTGTGGCCTGCTAGGGAGCGATTTGCTGTTAAATTACAATCTGTAGGGTCCTTAGATTTTCCCTGCTTGGTCATTTCATTTATCACTTTATCCAGCTTACTAATTATTGGTTTCAGCTGGTTCATAATGAAGGTTTCCATGCGTTTTTGGAGGTCTCCTAATACTTCGTCCATCCATCCAGGAGGAGGTTGATGGCGTATTACTGGTGCTTCGGTGACTGCTACCTCCCTATCTTTAGAGCTAAGTGTAACCCTACTTTGTTTATTTTTTCGGGGTTTGCCCTTCCTGTAGCCCCCTTGTTTTAGTTTCCTGTTTGTGTCTGTGGCTACTTCTTTTACTACCTGTGCACAAGCAATACTATCTGTGGAGTTATCTAGGGAGTCGTTTTGGGAGGTTATTGATGTATTTAAGTCAATAGGTTGTGTAGGTGTGTTTGGGATAGACAAACTTCTCTCTGTGCGCTCAATCTCCCTATTGACTTTTTGCAACATCAGATCAATCGCAGTAGGTTGTAACACATCATTTAGTTCAGGCCCTAAAGGTTTCAAGGTACGAGACTGATGTACTTTGCTCGTGGCAGAGCGCGTTTTCATTCTATTTGTCATGAATAAACAGGAAGGGGGGAAGATGTATGAACTTACTCTATAGTAACCCACCACTACACTTCCTCCTGGTCTAATTGGTTAGTAAGTGAATTCTCCCTACTTTTACAGCAAAGTAATGTGTAAATACGACCCTCCTGCGTTTGCACAGCGATCAACAGTCCAATGTCTTATGTTGCAGTCAGTTCAAAGTTAGGTAGACATCTAGGTAGCGTACTGCTGAGGGGGAGTTAATAACAAAGTACCTCTGGGACAGACGCAAGAGGGGTGGCCCAGCCCAGCCTCTTCTTAGCCTGATGGTCGCAGATGGTCCCCCCTTTGTCCCGGGCTTCTCCCGGCGCGCTCCCGCGCGCGTCCCGCAGTACGAGGTTACAAAGGAGCCTTTATGCGCCTCCTGGCGCTTCCGATTCGCGTCTGCGGCGTCCTTGCCGCGATGCGGCTGCTGGGAAATGTAGTTTGAGGGGGCCCGGCGGAGCCACGCCCGGCCAGAGAACGAGCGGAGCAAAGCCCGGCCCACAGGTGCCACACAGGGATGCAGGGGCTCGGCGGAGCCAAGCCCTGCCAAGGAAATAGAGCGGAGCAAAGACCGGCCCTCAGCAACACAGCAAGTCTGCAAGTAAGGCTCCCCCCGGCCTCGGCTCCAAGGGAGCCTTTATGCGCCTCCTGGCACTTCCGATTTGCGTCAGCGGCGTCCTTGCCGCGATGGGGCTGCTGGGAAATGTAGTTTGAGGGGGCCCGGCGGAGCCAAGCCCGGCCAGAGAACGAGCGGAGCAAAGCCCGGCCCACAGGTGCCACACAGGGATGCAGGGGCTCGGCGGAGCCAAGCCCGGCCAAGGAGATAGAGCGGAGCAAAGCCCGGTCCTCAGCAACACAGCAAGTCTGCAAGTAAGGCTCCCCCCGGCCTCGGCACCAAGGGAGCCTTTATGCGCCTCCTGGCGCTTCCGATTCGCGTCAGCGGCGTCCTTGCCGCGATGGGGCTGCTGGGAAATGTAGTTTGAGGGGGCCCGGCGGAGCCAGCCCAGCCAGAGAACGAGTGGAGCAAAGCCCGTCCCACAGGTGCCAACACAGGGATGCAGGGGCTCGGCGGAGCCAAGCCCGGCCAGGGAGATAGAGCGGAGCAAAGCCCGGCCCTCAGCAACACAGCAAGTCTGCAAGTAAGGCTCCCCCCGGCCTCGGCACCAAGGGAGCCTTTATGCGCCTCCTGGCGCTTCCGATTCGCGTCAGCGGCGTCCTTGCCGCGATGGGGCTGCTGGGAAATGTAGTTTGAGGGGGCCCGGCGGAGCCAGCCCAGCCAGAGAACGAGTGGAGCAAAGCCCGTCCCACAGGTGCCACACAGGGATGCAGGGGCTCGGCGGAGCCAAGCCCGGCCAAGGAGATAGAGCGAAGCAAAGCCCGGCCCTCAGCAACACAGCAAGTCTGCAAGTAAGGCTCCCCCCGGCCTCGGCACCAAGGGAGCCTTTATGCGCCCCCTGGCGCTTTCGATTCGTGTCAGCGGCGTCCTTGCCGCGATGGGGCTGCTGGAAAATGTAGTTTGAGGGGGCCCGGCGGAGCCAAGCCCGGCCAGAGAACGAGCGGAGCAAAGCCCGGCCCACAGGTGCCACACAGGGATGCAGGGGCTCGGCGGAGCCAAGCCCGGCCAGGGAGATAGAGCGGAGCAAAGCCCGGCCCTCAGCAACACAGCAAGTCTGCAAGTAAGGCTCCCCCCGGCCTCGGCACCAAGGGAGCCTTTATGCGCCTCCTGGCGTTTCCGATTCGCGTCAGCGGCGTCCTTGCCGCGATGGGGCTGCTCGGAAATGTAGTTTGAGGGGGCCCGGCGGAGCCAAGCCCGGCCAGAGAACGAGCGGAGCAAAGCCCGGCCCACAGGTGCCACACAGGGATGCAGGGGCTCGGTGAAACCAACCACGGCCAAGGAGATAGAGCGGAGCAAAGCCCGGCCTTCAGCAACACAGCAAGCAAGTCTGCAAGTAAGGCTCCCCTTTCTTTCAGTCAATTATGCACTACACATACATTCAACCAAACTTTCACACACTATCATACAAATATAGCTCTTTCTTTAACCAGAAAAGTTAGTTCTGAAAATAACTTTTTTTTGTTGTTTTATATATTTTTTGCAGTTTTCTAAACGATTTTGTTATAAAAAAGACGAAAAAAACAAGCAACTTCAGGAAATAACAGGTATTCCCAACAAAAAAAAGCAAACAGAAGTCTAACAATGATGATTTTGTTGCGCCGCACACACTAGGTCAAAAGACTGCTCTCCATAGCATATAAGCTGGTTGCACTTTATGCAGTGCTGCTTCAGAAGAGCAAATTCAGGACGTATGTCCGGTGGTGTTGGTGATGTGCAACTGCCAGAGGTACTAGGCACTGCAGTTGGAGTGTTCTGTTGTAATCTCCTGCACTCCTCCCGAGCCAGATTGACTGGATGCAGAGTCTTTAGGTGCTTATACATCGAGGCAGTGCCACAAGAATATTTTTTCTCAGCACTACCTCGGGACAAGACACGATCACAAATCTTGCAGGTAACTTTGGTGGTGTTCACCTTCTTCTGCCCCTCTGGATAGGTGAAAAACTTCCACACCACCGATATTGGCCTTTGTGGGTGTGGAGGTTCTGCAACAAATTCTTCCTCTGAAGAATGTTCTGAGTCCTGTTGTTGTTGTCCTGATAGAAAGGGATGAAGTCCGCTGCATTCCTTTTTTAAAACTGTTTAAGCGATGAGTACAGATAATTGAATCTTTTAGGGTGCTCAGGGTGAACCCCTATCTGTCCGGGAGGGGCAGGTCAATGAAAAGAGGAGTACCTTACAGGCGTAAGGTGGAGGAAACTGAGCACTCCTATGTGCTAATGAAAGCCATTTACACGATGAAGTTCAAAGAAAAAATTCAAAGTTTTATTCACTTTGTTTTACAAATGCGATTTGTCCTTCTGAATTAGAACATAGTTTTTCCAGTAAACAAGATGTCGAGTGGACGGTTATTCCATGATCACATTCATAAGTTGAAAAGTTCAATATATTTGATTAATAAATCTGAACATCCCCATCCTCTTCCGCGTTTACAGCGCCGGATCGCGTCACTCTGTTCGCTCTACACACTCGAACACATTGACCCCTTGAAGAAGAGCTCTTTAGCTCGAAATGCATCGGGGATGTTCAGATTTATAAATCAAATATATTGAACTTTTCAACTTATGAATGTGATCATGAAATAACCGTCCACTCGACATCTTGTTTACTGGAAAAACTATGTTCTAATTTAGAATGACAAATCGCATTTGTAAAACAAAGTGAATAAAACTTTGAATTTTTTCTTTGAACTTCATCGTGTAAATGGCTTTCATTAGCACATAGGAGTGCTCAGGTTCCTCCACCTTACGCCTGTAAGGTACTCCTCTTTTCGTTGTTGTCCTGATGCCATGTTGTCTTTCTTTTGAAAAACACCACAAAAAAATTATGGTATTAAAGTTCTTCTAAGTAGAGATGTGTCTCCGAAGAAGCTCAAAGTAGAATGATGGAGAAGGGTGGGGGTCCTTCAATAGTTACAATAGAAAATGCTATCAACCAATCAAATCTTTTTTTTTTCAGGTCACATGGGGTCCCCGCACCGTGCGTACAGGCAGCACGCCCCCAACGCAACTTCGCGAAATTGCATTTAAAAATAATGTACGTTTATTACAAGTAAAAATATATTATTTTTATGAATAGCTTAGATAATGTCTTGCGCTAATATGTATATTAAAGACATATATATATATCATTTTAGACAAAATTTCACTTGCTTTTCTGCCCTCATAGAGAATAAACACTTATTATTAGTACATTAAGTTAGTTATAAAAATAGTAAAGAAACATGTGAAATAGCTGGAGAGATGACTTTGAAGCAGAGAACAAAGAAACGCACCTAGTCACATTCGTAGAAGATCAAGTTTTTTACAAAAATAACATTTAAAAGATACAGAGAAGTTAAGAGAGAATACTGTAACTTTATGTTGTAGTTGTACTGTTGAATTGGTGAATCTGCATGCATCCAGCCATTCCTCTTATTCGCGATATACTCCTCCATTCCATCTTACGCTCCGTTGATCAATATTGGTGACCAGACACACTGTTCACTGGCTGCCTGGTGATGAGTAATTGCGGATTGCGTCTGAGTACAGCGTTTGTTCTATGGCACATGGTAAAAGCCGTCCTGCAACTTTTGATGGGAAAAAACAAGAAGTGAACCAGTAAAAAAAATCTACGGTACGCTGTGTAGTGCAAAAATAACACTTTCAGTTTTCAGAGCTGACATTATTATTATACACAATCATCATCACTTCAAAAGTGCGTAACCTGGTTCTCCTTTACAAGGATAGTAATAGCAACTATGGCTGAATTATGCAGATCCACCATGAATTTCCTTAAAGAAAATTGCAAACAAAATTAGACATTCCCAGGAGTGCTCCCAGACCCCTGAACCCAGTCGGCAAAATGTAGAACCCCCCCAAGTAGCCCCCCAAAAACATGCAATACTGCAATGGGGATGAGGCCTAGTTGAAAATCAAGCAGAAAGCGCACTTTGAAATTAGGCCCAAAAGACCCCTTTTCCACCATGGATTTTCTTCAAAACACTTGCAATGATTATTAGACATTCCCAGGAGTGCTCCCAGACCCCTAAACCCAGTCGCAAAAATCTAAAAAAAAAACCAAGTAGCCCTCCACAGAAAAGCAATTTTGGTAAAAAAACAAAAAATGTCACCTCGGATTTTCTTCAAACCACTTGCAATCATAATTATATATTCCCAGGAGTGCTCCCAGACCACTGAACCAAGTCGCAAAAATGTATAACACCCCCAAGTAGCCCCCAGAAAAAATGCGAAAGTGCTAACCCTAACCCCAAATCGTGCCAAAACGCACTATGCAACTAGGCCCAAACCCCCCTTTTCCACCATGGATTTTCTTAAAAACACTTGCATTCAAAACTAGACATTACGAGTAGTGCTCCCAGACCCTTGAACCCATTCACAGAAATCTAGAACACCCCGAGTATCCCCCTAAAAACATGCGATACTGCTACCAGGTTGAACCCTAACTCCAAATCGTGCCAAAACGCACTCTGCAGCCAGACCCTAACTCCCCTTTTCCACCATGGATTTTCTTAAAAACAAATGCAATCAAAATTAGACTGTAACAGCAGTGCTCCCAGACCCCAAAACCCACCCTCAAAAACCTAGAAGCCCCTCAAAAACAGGGAAGTGAGCAAAAACAGAAAAACTTTTTCACCATGGATTTTATCCAAAACACTTGCGCCCGATATTAGACCTTCCCAGCAATGCCCCCAGACCCGTCAACCCACCCGCAAAAAAGTAGAACACCCCCAAACAGGCCAAAAGCAAAAATGGAAAATGTGACACACAGAACATTTCAGGCCTACTTCCAAAATCAATCTAAGCGCGCTCTGCAGCTAGGCCCTAACTCCCCTTTCCCACCATGGATTTTCTTCAAACCACTTGCAACCAAAATTAGGAATGCCCAGCAGTGCTCCAAGACCCCCCAACCCCCCAAACACCAGGAACCCCCCCAAACAGCCCCACGAAAACACCAAAGTGAGCGAAAATTGAAAAAAAAAACATGGATTTTGTCCAAACCACTTGTTTCCGATATTAGACCTTCCCAGCATTGCCCCCAGACCCCTGAATCCAGCCGCAAAAAAGTAGAACACCCCCAAACAGGCAAAAAGCAAAAATGCTAAAACTCACACACAGAAATTTTTCGCCCTACCAGTCAACATCGGTCCAAATACGCTCTGCAGCTAGGCCCTAACTCCCCTTTCCCACCATGGATTTTCTTCAAACCACTTGCAACCGAAATTAGGCATGCCCAGCAGTGCCCCAACCCCCCCCCCAAACACCAGGAACCCCCAAACAGCCCCCCGAAAACCCCAAAGTGAGTGAAAATTGAAAAACAAAATCACAATGGATTTTGTCCAAACCACTTGATTCCAATATTAGACCTTCCCAGCCTTGCCCCCAGACCCCTGAACCCAGCCGCAAAAAAGTAGAACACCCCCAAACAAAAATGTAAAAACTCACACTTAGAACATTTTCGGCCTACCAGTCAACATCGGTCCAAACGCGCTCTGCAGCTAGGTCCTAACTCCCCTTTCCCACCATGGATTTTCTTCAAACCACTTGCAACCAAAATTAGGCATGCTCAGCAGTGCTCCAAGACACCCCCAACCCCCCCCCCAAACACCAGGAACCCCCCCCAAACAGCCCCCCACATAACACCAAAGTGAGCGAAAATTAAAAAAAAAATCACCATGGATTTTGTCCAAACCACTTGATTCCGATATTAGACCTTCCCAACATTGCCCCCAGAACCCACCCGCAAAAAAGTAGAACACCCCCAAACAGGCAAAAAGCAAAAATGGAAAATGTGACACTTAGGACATTTGAGGCCTACTTCCACATCAATCCATGTGCGCTCTGCAGCTAGGCCCTAACTCCACTTTTCCACCATGGATTTTCTTCAAACCACTTGCAATCAAAATTAGACCTTCCCACGAGTGCTCCCAGACCCCTCAACGCAGTCACAAAAATCTAGAAGACCCCCAAACAGACCCCCAAAAACATGCTATACTGCTACCTCGCAGAGGCCTGCCCTTCCACCTCTAGGATGCTGTGATTGTTTTCTGTTTTTTTCACCCTTGCAACATATCTAATTGTATGCAGCAACTGCAACATAGCCCCAATTTTACATGAACTGCTGTCTGGTATCTGCCTGGCATAACAACACTACACTGGCTCGACCACTCCACCACGACTAGACAAACATGTAGTTCTGCTGTAGTAGTAGTTGTTGACTGGTTTACCTGTTTGCCACTCACGAATTGGACATACTTCTTCCGTAAACCGACGATGATGAGCCATCCATCCCAGCGAGTGACTGTAAAGAAAAAAAATATATTAGTTAACTTTGATCATCAACACTCATCATCAATCATCATGGTATATTGGCAAACAGTGAGTCCAAGGACATTTAACATATTGGAAAATGCAACGTAGTGGGCCCTGCAGTTGAAGTACAATTTGAATTAAACAAGGTAAAAAAAAGCATAGTAGACTTGAGTTTCTTTAAGTGTGTAAAAGATTAAGTAATAACAGAAGAGATTCATTTCATGCACAACAAACAAACAGCAATAGCTTCCATCAGAGCCAGACAGCCATTGCTGTCCACTGCATGCCATCTTCTCATTATTCATTCATTACCTGCTCCACTTTTTGTCCGCATCTTCTTCTGGAAGTGAAGTCCCACAGGGCAGCCTCTCCTGTCAATATCAGAAGTAACTGGGTCAGCCATCATTAATTAGGACTCAGTAATTCCAGTCCCACTTGAGGGGACTCGTCTAAAAAGACAAAGTTCTTTCTTCATTGTGCGGAATCCAGCCATCTGCTTTAAGGGAAATGGATAGGGGGAGTCTGGAGGAGGAGGATAGAGGAGCATGACTGAGTTCTTGTGAACTTGTGAACCTGAGGAATGCAGACTGTGGCACCTTCAAATCAATAAGGAAATAAGTGAAGACAGTTCTGCTGATGGGCTTGTTGTTGTGATTAGGTGATTAAAGTTTTGTCGTGGTAAAAGTTGCAAAACAAAGAAAGACACACAGGAAAAAAAGTGAATAAGGACGAAAAAGAAAGTAAGTCATTTTCAGGGCTCGGAGTCAGGGAAGTAGAGCTCGTCCTCAAACTCTGCGAATTGAGACGGGAGTAGGTCAGGTAACAGAGAAAAACTTCCGTCATCTAAGTCGGTGTCCTCTTCTTCCGCCGTGCATTCACGTATTTTGTAATCTTGTGGTATGAAGTGCTGATTCATCTTGATCATTGTTAACCTCTCCACATTTTTGGGCAAGAGGCGGCTCCTTTTTGAGGTTACAATGCCACCAGCAGCACTGAAAACATGTTCAGAAGATACGCTTGCGAGTGGGCAAGACAAGTAATTTATAGCCAGGTTGGTGATCTGTCGCCATAGATGCCATTTCCCATACCAATACACCAATGGGTTCTGATTAACAAGGACCTCTGTTGGGTCATCCAGATAGGCCTGCACCATCGACTCAAGGTTCTCCAGGGTTCCTCCACTTTGCGTACTTTGTTCTGTGGCCTTTGCATCTCTGGAACGAGCAAACCCTTGCTGAGTTAGCCAATCCGCTTCCGAAAATATTATGGCTGGGCCTGGTGCAGATGAGGATGATGATACGGTTGCTGGTGTCGTTAACGGCTGAGAGGAAAAGTGACTCACTTCGGCCACAGATTCAGAAGTGGACCTTGATGCCGGATGGCCTGCTGATTCAGTACTACTACTGCCGCTTCCTTCAATTTTCTGCCACTCTTTTTAAAACCGAGTGGCTGACACAGCTAGCTAATGTTTGTACTTTGTAACATCTGCTCCATCAAAAGGAATGAATGCTTTGCTGGCCACTGCCTTTTTGTACCGTGGATCCAGAATAGTGGCACAAATGTAATGTTGTTCTGTATGTATGTTTTTAAGCCTTTGATTGCCAACTAGGCGGCTTAATAAGATCTCCGCCAACTGATATGCATCTTGCTTGTCAGTATCATCTTTGCACGTTGAAGACACTGCCTTCAGATGGTGCTCTAGCATGCGCAACAATGGGATAGCTTTGCCCAAAGTACAGTCCTCCCTGCTGACTTCACGTGTGAAGACCTCAAAAGGACGAAGCATGTCTGTCAGGCTTTTAACTAGCTTCCATTCCTCCAACTCTAGCCACATGTCTTTCATTGTAAAACCCAGTCCAAAGACATACTGATTGACTACCACCCACTGCTCAGAGAGACGCTCAAGCATGTAGAAGGTTTAGTTCCAACGTGTTACCACCTCCTGGATGAGTCCTTTGACTGGTAGTCTACGTTCATGTTGCATGCGCCTCAGCTCCTTCCGGGCCTTAAAAGAATGGCTGAAATGTGTGCAAATTCTTTGGCAGGTGGTCAGTAACTTGCTGACTGTATTTTCTTTTTTCAAGAAATCTTGCACAACCAGGTTTATACAGTGCGCCAAACTCGGCAATCTGAAATAGCCGCCCTTTTGCATGGCCTTAGCTACATTATTGCCATTATCCGTGGAAACATAACCAATCATACGCTTTCTTGGATACAGCCATTGAAAGACCTTTGTGTTAAACTCATCCAAAATGTTTAATGCATTATGAGATTTCTCCATGGCAAACATGGCTACTGTTGCATGTTTCCGAGTAGCTTGAAAAATTGTGTCCTGGTCAACACCTGCGGCTATCTTTGCTCTGACCCCTGCAAAAAAAAAACAGTGTGCAGTGATGCACATGTAATCAAGGGCTTGGCAACTGGTCCACATGTCTGTTCTCAGATGTATAGTATGAACAGCACTCTTCTGCAAAGCTGCCCCAATCACCTTCAGCACATCTTCATGTAGTGCTGGAAGCGCAACTCTGTCAAAATAGGACCGGCTAGGAACCTTCTATTTAGGGCAGACTGTTGCCACAAATTCTAGAAACCCCCCCCCCCTTCCATGAAAGAAAAAGGGAGAAGGTCCAGCGCTAGCATTTTTGTCAGGGTGTAGACTAGCGCGCCTACCTAAAAGACTACGATTCCCTGCACTCCCTGGTAAAGGACTACTTTTCCCACAATCCCCGGCGGGATTACAGGATATCACCGGGCGGAGTCTGCCATTCGGTGCTAGTGATTCCTGTGTTGGAGGCTGCTTTTGTTCCTCAGCTCCAAGGGTTCCAAGCAGCCGGTTTGTTTCCAGCTTGGGAGAGGCGAGAACCAGTAACTGGGGAACATTGTGAATGCGCTGGCTAGCGCGTTCTGTTTTGCAACTTTGTATCGGATGGTTTGTTGAAAAAAGGAACAGCACTGAGAGTTTGTTTCACCTCGCGGCTGCGAGGGACTGTTACAGACTACATGTTGCAACTTTGTAACGGATTGCTTGTACAACAGGGAACAGCGCTGAGAGTTTGTTTAGCCTTGGCTGCAAGGGACTGTTACAGACCACATGTTGCAACTTTGTAACGGATTGCTTGTACAAAAGGAAACAGTGCTGAGAGTTTGTTTAGCCTCTGCTGTGAGGGTATTGTACAGACTACATAGCTTCTTGGCACACGTTCCTGGAGGTTCCTGGGCGTGTGTGGTAAAGGAATGAGATTTGGCTATTCAAGTGGCGGAGTGCAGGGGGGGAGTCTGGGACCTCCGCACTGCCATCACGAAGCATAGGTTTGGGGCTCATTTACTTGGAACTAGTGGATATACAAATACCAAAGCGGAGTGCTGTAGTGAAGAAACTACGCCCTGCCGTGTTTGGTCATCTTTTTGTACTATTTTGATGGAAGGAAAACATATGGGCTTTTAGTTCACAACGGAGTGGATTCCTTTGCTTTTCTGTTGAGCATAAGGGTGCTCATTTAATCCTGGTGATTTTGGCGCATTTCTTTGGAACTAGTTTACAAACATACATAAGCACAAAGGGGTATGTGTATGTTAACGACAATGGCTTCTAGATAATGGAGTACTGTGAGTTGTTGCTAATACCTTCTTTTGTATTGAGCAGGATGGAAGGAAGACGGGAGATGCAGCAATAGGGTGGCGTAGAGTCCATGTATTACAGGTGAATTCAGGGGTTATCGACCTAGTGAGAATTCATGAGAGTAGGTTTAAGTATTGCATTTAACCTTTGTACTTTTGTTTTTCAGTTTCTTTTTCCCTGCTGCCCCTTCCTTCTTCTCTTTGTTCTTTCTGGGTTTTTTCCCCATTTGGGGTTTTTTCCCTCACCGTATCGTCTGAATACCCTGTGTTCATACTTCAGGGTGTTCGGAGGGTCCGGAGGTGGAGCATAGTTGCTGCATGCGGATCCTGCGGAGTGTACATCTGACAATTTTAGCCAGCTTTGCGTTATACAGACTTACCGTTGGGTGGTTGCGTTCCAATGGTGCCTCCGACCACAACATTCCACTAATGGTGGGCTGGACCATTTTACGTAATGATGATGATGACTTCTTCAAACCAGTTAGGCACAGTGATGTAGTTTTTCGCATTGGTGTCTCTCCCAGACTCTTAGTGTGCCTCATACATGTTGCAGGGGTAGAGGGTGTGGGCGATACCACTGCAGTGCTACTGCCAGGGGTACTGGGTGTACCAGAAAAAATGTCTGTCGCTTCTTCACTTCCCCCCTGCACGATCAGCCTCTCGTCATCATCAGATGCAATATCAACGGATACATTTGGATTTGTTTTTCTTTTGGCTTCCTCGATCTTACTTAGGTGCGACACCCACTGGATAATGTGGTGTGTTTTTAGATGACCTCTCTGGCCTCCAGTACCATAGTTGGTACCAAGCTTACCCCGACTAACTAATGTTTTACAAATCGAACAAACGACCATGTTTTCCACACTTTGGCTAACAGTAAAGAAGTCCCAAACTGGGGACTGGAGATGTCTACTGGTGGTGGAGGTGCTACTTTGAGTTTCAATGCCAGATGAAGTGGAGGATGGGCGTGGCTGAATTTGTTTCTGTTGTTCAGTTACAGCACCACTACTTGAGGTCGAGCTGGATGGAGGTCCCTGCCGGCCCTTCTGACTAAAAAATATGGAAGCTGTAGGTCGTGTTGGTGTTGTAGTTAACTGCGTTGGTGGTGGTACCAGTGCCACGCCGCCCACATCCCGCTCAGCAGCCCTTCGGGATAGGGTGAAAATGTCTGTCTGCTGCATGCCCGCTGGGGCTGGAGTGACGACTGTGATGACTGGGTCATCGTCAGACTGTTCATCAGCAGCAGAAGACACAGCTTCTTGTTCGTCGTCATCACCCATAAGTCGAAGCCTTGCGGGAACCTTCCTTTTAGGCTTAGCTACCATTGTCGGCTCATGGCGTGCCTCACTCTCAGACTGCATTTGTGGATTCCAATCAAGATCAAGGTCATCAGAATGAAGAGGGCTTGAAGAAGAACTTGTAGTAGTAGTAGCACTCCTTGACCTTTTTCTTGCTGGGGATCTGGAAGACAATGGATCATCATCAGGAGGAGTGGCTTCCTCGGATGATAACTCGTCTTGAATATCAATTTCCTGATTTGCCCCTACTTCTGGATGAACAATCATTGTAGGCAGTTGTACCGCTCCATGAACCTCTAGTTGCACCTCTCCATGCACCTGTCCATGCGCCTCTCCTTGCGCCTCTACTTGCGCCTCTCCTTGCGCCTCTCCTTGCGCCTCTCCTTGCGCCTCTCCTTGCCCATGTACTTGCGCTTGTACGAGTTGCACCTGTGGTTGTCGTTGCGGCTGTGGTTGTTGAGCACTCGTCAGCTGAGTTACACCCGGTGTTGATTGGATGGTACTTCTTGTGATGAGCCAACATCACTGGTCGATGGTGATTGAGAAAGTAAAGTGGCTGCCTCAGCAGCACTCATGGTCTTGGACCTAACTTGGCGTGGTAGCACTGAGCCCAATGAAGCGGAGGTGCTGCTTCCAGCTTGGTCCCCGGCGGACATCGCTGCTGCTGCAGGCGTATTTTTTTTCTCCCAAAAAAGGTGTCGGTGGGCACACCAGTCTCCTTGGTAGGTGGTGCCACTTGTTTCTTCTGCTCCTTCTTACTGTCAGTGGCACTGGCAACTTTTTTTTGCTGAGGCGCTATGGCCACCTTTGTTTGGGGCCATCTTCTTCAGATGTTAGAACAGCAGGCCGCAGTTGCACGAGTTGCAGAGTTGTCTTGTCCGTGGCCACACGTGACATCACGTGACGTTTTGCTGCACACACCGCTGCAGGACTTCTTCCTGGCACTGGTGGTTCTCTTGTGCACCTAAAAGCAATGGAAGCCAGAGGAACATCAGTTAAACACCCCAGAAAGTCGAAAAACACACTAAAACACCACAATCCAATGCCATCCATGCCCTCAATGATGTTTAAATTCAAGACACCCCACAGAAAGACTTGGTCCATGCACCACTGAGTACCCCTGGGTATAATGGATGAAAGCAAGGCAAAATGGGTGCAGGCCTGAGCACACTGCCTGGCTTCAAAATGGGCCCTTGACCCCGAGCCACAGAGCCAGGCCCTGCCTGGACCAGCCCTCAAAATGTCCCCCACCCACATTGCCAGGCCTCAACAGCACCCAAAAAGTCAAAAAACACACAGAAATTACCACAATCCAATGCCATCCATGCCCTCAATGATGTTTAAATTCAAGACACCACACAGAAAGACTAGGTCCATGCACCACTGAGTACCCCTGGGCATAATGGTTGAAAGCAAGGCAAACTGGGTGCAGGCCTGAGCACACTGCCTGGTTTCAAAATGGCCCCTTGATCCCCGCCACATGGCCAGGCCCTGCCTGGACCAGGCCTCAAAATGGCCCCCACCCACATGGCAAGGCCCCAACAACACCCCAAAAAGTAGAAAAACACATATAAATCACCACAATCCAATGCCATCCATGCCCTCAATGATGTTTACATTCAAGACATCCCACAGAAAGACTTGGTCCATGCACCACTGAGTACCCCTGGGCATAATGGATGAAAGCAAGGCAAACTGGGTGCAGGTCTGAGCACACTGCCTGCCTTCAAAATGCCCCCTTGACCCCCACCACATGGCCAGGCCCTGCCTGTACAAGGCCTAAAAATGGCCCCCACCCACATGGCCAGGCCCCAACAACACCCCAGAAAGTCAAAAAACACATAAAAATCACCACAATCCAATGCCATCCATGCCCTCAATGATGTTTAAATTCAAGACACCCCACAGAAAGACTTGGTCCATGCACCACTCACTACCCCTGGGCACACTGGCTAGTGAGGCTTTACAGGCACCACAAAATTTAAAAAAATCATCATAGAACAGTGAGCTTAAATTCCATGACATAAATGAGAATTAAGTTAAAAAAATCACAGAAACAGTTGTATCATGCACCCATGACTAATCCTGGGCCTACTGGATACTGTGGCTACCCACAATATATATTTTTTAAAGTTGTGAAAAAAGTTTTAAAACTGTAGTTGCAGCAACTGCAATGCCCCAAACAAACAACAAAAAGTTACTTGTAAAATCTCAAGTCCAAAAGTGATCCAAACTCCAAAGTCCAAATAGTCCTCAAATACAAATATCCAGCAGCAGCCACAAAAAGTTATCCTTCCAGCTCCATATCCTAATGAAAAGTGACCAGGACATGGACAAAGCACTGGGAGGAGCCTGCTGGACAGGAACAGGCAGTTGGAGACTCTGGGGCACTTCCTTCCTCCCACCCCCCACCAAAAATGGAGACTCCTTGCTCCAAAAAGTGCAGCCAAATGTCAATCTGAGGAGTTATTCTGAACAAAATCATCATTTTCAGAAGGTTTATAATTCCTGCGGTGGTTTCTTGTGCAGAATTGGAATTTTTGCAATTTCGGGAAAGCGAGCTGTTCAAATCTCCCGCCGGAAGTCAGCTGCGCGCCGCATCTACGTGTTCGGTATTGTTTACTCCCGCAATGCGTAATCGCGGGCCCTTATGACGTACTCGCGTTGTCAAACTCTCGCTGTGCAAGATGGCGAGCCGCGATGACGTAATTGCGTTCAAAAAACTCTCGCGCGATCACGCAGCAAGATCGAAAAGTGCGCAGCACATGCAAACCAGGAGAAAAACAACTCGGCGGACTCAGATTCATGGTAAGTCAACGCCGCACACGCGATATTGTATTTTTCAAGCGGGACCAAGCAAAATATTTCGCAGCTTGCGAATTTGCGGATTTTTGGGCACATTCGCGCGGACCGCGAATTCGACAAAAATCCGCAAATTTCGTGAGCGAAACGGATTTTACGCCCACGCTTAATCTTAATACAGTTTTCACATTAAGCTTCTCAAGAGTTGCACACTGTACTGATTTCTTTAGCATACTCAGGGCCCAATGATGGGAGTGGTGGGTGAAATTGAGCGGTTGCTAGCATTTTTTGCAGAAACCAATGGGAATAAGTGGTCTGTCAGCCAGTCCAAAGTTGCACTGCCCACTGGGCACAGCTCAGGGCAAAAAACTCAACCCCACCTCAAAAATACAATAGCTTGTGAAAAGGTAATTGCATGGATTAAGCTAAGCTGTTTACAGGTGAAAAACAGTAAATCATCATCATCAACTTTAGTCTCATTAATTAAAATGCATAAAAGTACATGAAAGACAGATAAAATCATTCCCTTTCTTTTACATGATTTGATCATATTTAAAATGCTCTTATCCACAGGCAATTACTCAAAAGTTAATACAATCTACAAAAATACTACTCTACAATCTCAACAATACAGAATACAAGTCTACATAATTACTAATAAAACTCATCTTTATCAATTAATCAGATATTATTTAAAAATCTAAAATTCCTAATCACTGTTAGCTAATTATATCGTAGAAACTATTTTAAACCTAACCGCAAAGCCTCTAGATTCTTTACAGCTGCCCATAAGAAAGATGCTAGCACATAGCATATATACAGGTTTTCCAGTTGTTGAATAAATAATAAGGCAAAAAAGATGGTGTCTCAAGTTAAATGTTCGAAATAACGGAACAATAAATTTCTTCCGCTCATAAACATAAAAGGAACACCAGAATAAAATATCAAAAGTTGTCTGTGTGGACTTTCCATCACATGGGCATGAAGGAAGATGGGTAATTAAGTAGAGGTTTGCAGGATCGCCCCAACATAAATGGCATGTAATTTAACCAGAACCTTATTAGTATAAAACGGTGCTGAGTGTTCTCAACAAATGACAAGTAAGACATGGGTCGGTACATTACAGGTGGTAAATCCAGGTATGTGGTTATAGTACTTTTTCCTTTTTTACTGCCCCTTCAATCATTTGTTCTTTTTGCCATAAAAATCTTTTTTAAGCTTTGATTTAGGAAAACTATCACATAAAGTTGGGGTTTCGTAGAGTTTAACTAAAGCCTAAGGATATAAGGGTCGAACAGACATACCACAACCATTACATTGTAAATGCATGCTCTAATTTCAACATGTCTTTTAACACAAATTGATTTAGTTTAACTGAATTTCTTTTCCACATTAAAAGCTAATATGGGAGCCAATTTGATAGTGTCACTAATATAATATTCTGTATGACAAAGTTAGAGCAAGCACATGGCACAGAAATTAATCTCTTACAAAATGCATCTTCGTCACGTTGCAATACCGCAACGTCCTCCATACACCAAATTGGTGCCCCATAGGTTGCAATAGATGTAGCTTTAGCTCAGTACATTTTTACAATGTCTTGGATTGGTTTAGAGTCTAGGTTTTTTGAAAAACTAAATAAAGCCGCTATACTTTTCCTGATTAGGTTTGCTTTATTTGACACCATGTTCTTCCAGTTTGATCTAGAATCAAAGAGGACTCCTATGTACATAAAATTCTCCACCCGTTCTATTCTTCATGTCCCTATTGAAGGTTTCGCCCACTTTTCTGAGTCATTCCCTAAGACCATTACGAAGGTTATCATTTCATTTACATACAGATCCAAGTTAGCCCTAAATGACTTATACCTCCCTATGATATTCTGCAAAGGCCATTGGTGTTCTCTATGAAATTCTGCAAAGGCCATTGGTGTTCTCGCTAAAAACGCGGTGTCATCTGTGTAGAGAAGAATAGGGATGGGAGCTGATTCAATAAGTGGGGTATCCTTGCTATTTTACGTCAAAACCTCATTCAGCTTATTGGTATTCATAGCAAAGAAG
This sequence comes from Lissotriton vulgaris, assembly GCF_964263255.1. NCBI lineage: Eukaryota > Metazoa > Chordata > Amphibia > Caudata > Salamandridae > Lissotriton > Lissotriton vulgaris. Next base: position 1,194,091,133 of record NC_141685.1, read on the forward strand.
AAAGGGGCAGGCCCACGACCCTGTTCAATGTTGCAAGGCGTCAAGCATTTGCTTTGTTCCATAATGAGCAATAGCTGTTGCTCCTTTGTAAAGTTGTCTTATGAATACGATTATTGAGAGCTCCACTCCCATATCCTCCTTGATGGACCACCATTTACTGTGTGCCATACAATTAAAGGCTGCTGAGAGATCCATAAAGGCTGAACATAGTTGGCTCTTCTATACTATAGAACATTTTGTAGCCACCAATCTCAAAATAAGGCACAGATCTATTGTGCACTTACCCTTTATAAAGCCATATTGAACTTCAGTAAATCATTTTGCATACAAATATTTGTTATTTTAATGTTTAAATAAGAAATGCAGGAATCAAACTTCTTGGAAGCTTCAGAATATGGTGCACAGATATTTTTGAGCTGCAATCTAAAAGTATTTGGCTGCCTGCAAAAAATAATGAGTATGGTTTTTAAGCATTTAACATAAATGTTTTATTCACTCATGCAAATGCATTGTTTTTTAAGGTTCATAATCCTCCTTTTGATGGTCTGAGGGCAGGGCTTTTTTGGGCTTCATATGGATGGCCTTGTGCTAGCTTTAGGGTTCTTTTAACTGGGGATTGTGCTTGCTTAGTATTTCAAACCTAGCTAAACAGCAGCAGCAAAAAGGGAATGCAGACAGGTACGTTTTTTCTGGGCGACACAGGGAGGGATACTTACAGTAGACAATTAGTGTTGGGTGCACAGTGCTTTGGGACACTTGCAGCCAGGAAATTAAGTAAGACACAGTAATACCGTGAAATTGGAAAATGAACACAATAGAGAAGTAAATCATGCATCAGGGTACTTCATTCAGCTGAATAAAGACACTTTTTCATACTATTCACTAGGGGTGGGTGGAACTTGTAGAGTTTCACTCTGCGGAATACCACAGAGTTAACTAAATTCTCTTTACGATTCCATGGAATGCCGTAAGTGGCTGAGTTTGGTACATTGTGCTGCTCATGCTGATTTTAGGAGCCAGGAGCTTGTCTCACACTGTAAAATCAGCGCGAACAGCATCATGCAGCAAGTCAGAGAGCGCTGCTCCTTTCTGTCATTCAAGTAGAACGTCAACTTTCTCAACACGATATTTTGTGACACGAGTGTTGGACCTCGATATCTGTGAAACAGCAGGGTCCGGATCTGCAGTACCACAGACCCTCCTTTTGCCCTCATATTAGGCAATAACTCACGCTAATCTGAGTCCAAATCTGTATTGATGAATTCATGGAGATGCTGCTGTAGCATCATTCTGTTGCTCAATTCGTCCCTTGACACAGGCTTCCTTACACATGAAGTGGCGCAGAGGCCACATATTGCAGGAGCGCACTGCACAAACAGGCAGAACATAAACAGAACGGCTAAGATCATCCCGATGAAGATCAGAGTTTTCCATCCCCAGGCAGAGATCAGTTCCCAGAACCACCCTAGCAGAGACCAGTCTCCTTTCTCCATGTGAAGGGAGTCAGAGATTTTGTGTAATTTGGAGATGGCCTGGTATACCGTCGGAGCATTATCGGGGATGAAAATGCAGCAACTAGATTGGATCACTCTACATACACCACCACGGTCTGCAAGTATGACATCTAGGGCAACCCTGTTCTGAAGGGTCATAAGTCGATCCGACTGAAGCTCAGCTGTCAAGTTGCTAAGGGCACCGGCCGTTTCAGTCACGGCGGATTCAACTATTCTCGTCAATTGTCGAATGTTCCTGCTGTTCACCATGGGCCCCCAAAATGGCAGAAAACCCTTTGCGAAGTCTCCAAACTCCTGACCCGCAGTGTCATCTTGACTCACGACACCCCTAACTGTCCTTGTCCGATGGTAATCTGCCCCGGCCGTGTAGGTGGGTGGCAGCAGAAACGAGATAAAACATGTGCCCGAGAAGTCAGGGGGCAACCATGTGTAGGCTTTGTCATGGCAGACGAAATAGGTGCCTTTAGCCGCCAAGAATGGAGGGGAAGTTCGGGAGGCAAACACATACGTCTCCGTGCATATGCTCTTCCCCAACTGCGCTTTGGGATCCCTGCCAATACCTTGCAGACATAAGTGACCTCGGTGGGGCACTATCCAGACTGGGGAGGATTTCTTTGATTTCTGGCTCTCACTTAAGGAAATCCCATACTTGGTGATGTTCCACCTGCTGTATGGGGTAAACTCATCTTTGGGAGTTGCTCTAACCGTGTCAATATCTCTACTCATATTGCGGATCCCTGCCACTAGTGCCTTATTGTTGGAGTTCTCCCCTCGAACGTATGGTTCAAGGGAAAACAGGAACATAGTCTGGAAAGCCCACAGAGAACCGAAATAACTAAATGGCAGGATAAAGTAAGGGATGCCCTTATCTGTAGTGTGTGGCATGAGTCCGCATATCCAACAATTCGATGTGTTCATTATAGACTGGTGCTGGTGTAGGAGCTGGATAAGGGAGTTATTTACGAATTCTAGTCTTCTGGCAGACTTGTGTTCAGGTAGAGGGTGAAAGGAGTGTGTGGGAACAGTAGGTGGAGGTGCGAGCTGTGTGTTGTGTATGAATGGAACTCGAAAAATGGACAGAGCATAGCCAGTTAAAAACATTATTATACTACACAACATTGAGATGCTTAACACTAGAGTTCGTCTTTTTGCCATTACAGTACATATTTTCTTTTCAAAGGTCATGTGTCTAGCAGGTCTCTCAACCCTTGGAAACTCCATCCTCTGGTTGCTGCCCGCGGTGGGAGGTTGCTTCTGCCAAGATGTGCGCTCTGTCCAGTCCGGGGTAATTCCCTCAGACTGACCAGAACCGTTGACCTAGGCGTCCCCGGCTGCACTCCTCAGACTTCAACCGCGGCCCTAGCAGCAGAACCGGATGGCGGTTCGAAAATCAAAAATGAGCTAGTTCCCTGGGCGAGAGAGCTGTGAAATCAAAAATAGTTCATGGGAAAAAGGGGGAAAATCGCACAAATTCTATTATGTCAGTTCCTTGGTCTTGACCTCAGAATATATTGTTCCTTTCCAGGCACGGTGTGATCTTCAAACAATGTTTCAGGTTCTGTAGTGTCCAACTGCATCGACGGAGGCACAGATCCTTGCAAAATACAATCGCTCTCTTTGTCGGTACCAGTTCCTTTTAATCGTGCATCGCTGAAGGGGACAAAACGAGGTGTAAACTCAGTTTCGGAGTCAGCGACTCCTTGCCGGACCCATCGGTCATATGGAAGGGGGAGCGGGACCCTTTTGCAATGGGCGCCGTGCACCCAGTGTTTCTTCCCGAGGACACGTACTGCAGAGCGGGTGGACAGCAAAACCTGGAAAGGTCCGGTCCAGCGAGGCTCCTCGTTCTTGGTTCGTCTGAAATTCCGAATCAGGATCCAGGAGCCGGGTTCGATGGCGTGGCCTGGATCGTCAGACGCCGGTGGAGAGGAGCTGTGGACCTGTTGATGTAAAGCATGCAGTTTAGTTGTCAGTTCGTGCAAATAGTCAAACAGTGCAGGGTACTCTATTTCACTGAGCCTCCTGGGTCTCGGTACTCCCCATATATTTGCTGGGCGCCTGAACACGATCTCGTGTGGGCTAAGTCCTAATCTGGAATGGACAATCATCCTGGTAGACAGGAGTGCTAAAGGCAGGGCGTCTGGCCACTTGAGACCTGTGCTGGCTTGGATCTTGGCCAGTTTCAATTTTAACGTGCCATTATAGCACTCTACCAATCCTGCCGATTGGGGATGATTTGCAGCATGGAACTGCAGAAAGGGGCATGGGACTGGAGATCGGGTTTCTAACAGGGGCGCAAGAAAAACCTACTGAAACATTCATTTCGCCGGACAAAGGTGCGCCAGGAAGTTTTGAGTGCATAATAGAACTTTTTGTAGCACCAGTATCCAGCAGAAATGGCTCCGACACTCCGGATGTAATTACCTCGACATAAGGTCCATTCTGATCTACTGGAACTGAAACAACTCCCTCTCTTTGTCCATGGCTGTCCTAGCAATTATCACCCTTATTCTCGTTTTCTCCGTAATAGTCATCTGCATAGTACTGAGCTGACCTGGAAGATGCATTATTCTGTTGGTCAAAGCTATTCATAGAATTCTGAGGCGGAAAAGAAATGGTATTCTGGGAGAAATTTCCACGGCCCCTACCTCGAGGAGCCTGTTGAACACCTCTACCTCTTGCGCCGGAGACACCGTTTAAACGTCGTGCAAGAGCTTGGCAATTACTTTTGAAATGACCCTCTTCTTTGCAATATGCACATTGATTCGGGCCATACGGAGAACGCTGGTGGGAAAACTCGTTTCCTTGCGCGTTTCTCGAATACTGCTGTGGTTGCTGATAATTGGGCTGACTAGGAGTGCGAGGCGGATAGGCTTGTTGGAGAAGGACTTTAGTTTTTAGTTCTTTAGTCTTCTTGTCTGTCTTATCTAGCTCGTCTTTGCGTCTATTTTCATAGTACTGGGCTGTGGCTAAAATCTGCGCTGACGTGGAAACAGCCCAAGCATTCTCTGAATCTTTCAATTTATTGCACAATTCAGGAAGCAGATTATGTACAAATTTGTCTACAAACAATCTTTGGCCACCCTCGGTAGCCATGTCCTGACCACTATGATCAGTGAAAGTCTCCTCAAACCTCGTGAAAAAGTCAGACACATTCTCATCTTTCTTTTGCTTGCACGCAGATAGCCTGTCCCAATTTACACGTAATTCAGGCATCAACGTTTTCATGTACGCGATAATCCTACCGGGAAGATCTGCTATTAAAGGCTCGGGTTTAGAACCACCTACTTGTCTAGCATCTGTAGCAGTAATATTAGCCCATGAGTCACCTAGTTCTTGATCATGATCTACATGACGAATTTTGCTCCATAAAGGATGCGGAACAACATTCCCAAACAACATGTCTATATCTGCTAAATTCATTATACATGAGCTGGCGGTCTGTGATAATTCCTTGTAATATCCTGCTGGGTTTTTACGGGGATCGGGTAGTGTCTGTTTGAGTGCTAAAACTTCGGATCTTTTCCAGGGGACATGTACCCATACACGCTGGAAATGCGGTGGAACAGGTGGTTGTGCATTCGCACCACCTTCCCTCCATACCGGAGGAACCTCTCTCATGGGGTACTGTCGCGCCTTTTTCCTACCCGACATATCATCCTCATTAAACGATCTGGAGCTGTTTCCCTTACTCCTATAAGATAACAGATCCATTGCTTTTTCAACATCTGCACCTATAATCATGCCTTCGGAAAATTTGAATCGCATGCGGGCTAGTTCCTGCATTCTGCGTTTTGGGTCATTGTCTTGTAAATCTTCCCAGAGGTACACACACATTTCTTCAAATACATATCTTTGAGTGGATGAATCCCACTGACGGAAGACTTCCATAACAGACTGAACATCATATCTTACAGTATCAGTAACCCATTTGCGTGCTAACTCATTCAGTACTTCTCTTTCCTCGTAGTCGGGTAGTTGACTACGCAACTGTCTACGTTCTGGTTTAGGGGTCGTTTTAGGCGACCCAAAGAAGGGCGAGAATAGACCAGTGACAGCACTTGCCACTCTCTGTCTGACAGAAGGAGAAGCTTGCGGCGAGGCAGATGCGCCAGAAAAGACAGGCTGATGTAAAGAGGAAGTCGAAGCAACAGCAGAGGAAGTCGAGGCAGTAGCAGACGTAGTATCATAGTGAATAGTTGGAGCAGTAGGCAAAGTTGTAGAAGTAGATGGAGTATGTAGCAAAGGCGGCGGCCCTTGAGAAGGCTGCGCCGGAGAAGTAGGAACCAGCTGAAGAGGAGCTGGTGCTTGTGCAAGAGCTGCTTTTCATGCGCCAGGGCGCGGTATAACAATACGCCTCGGGGGTCCAACAATACTCGATGTATATGGGGGTGGTGAGTGCAAAAAATGGGACATTAATGGATCTTTCTCGGATGTTCCCTTTGAGTCTTGTCCCTCATGTGGTAACATCGGGTAGCATTTATCTATTGCTAGTTTCTTGCTTCTGAGCATTTGTTCACTTTCCTGCTCTTCCTCATTATCCCTGTATGCGATGGCAGCTTGTACCATCGACATGCCTCTTTTATTTTTCCTTGCTAATTTTATTTCTTTCTGTTTGGCTTCTTTGCGCCATAAGCGAAAAGAGTCAAACATCGCCGGCCGGGCTTTCTTCTTGAACAATTTGACCTCGAGGTTATCTAATATTTCTGAGTCAAAACTACCATATTGGGGCCATTTTAAAACACCATCCTTGCGGGTGTATTTTATCCATACCTCATTATATGTGATAGGACCTACTCCGTGCTTTATATATAGCTCATATGTTCCAATCGGAGGAACCGGACACGAATCCTCTAATCGGGAGTCCTTACTACAACCAAGACAAAACAAGTTTCCAAGTCTGCTGAGACCAGGCATCTTCGCTCACTAGTCTAGCTTCAAACTTCAAGGGATTATCTAATTATGATATTGTCGTGAATACACGAATCCCTTGGTTTTGGTGCTTGCAAGAACCAATACAAACCGTATCTCTGGGATACCAAAACTAAGAACCAAACTAAGAACTGGGAGACGCTCCACTTATACTTAACTGAATATTGAAGATCGGTGACGTCACTAGAAGACTCGTCTATCGTTTCGCTCTACCAAGGATCACTGGGTCCAAAACAGGGCGATAGTCAGGGCAGCAGTCCTTCGTAGCCGTCGGGACGCGGGGAACCTCGCAGCAAAGACCTTAGGAACCACGTCAACATGCAGGGGTCGCTGAAGTGGCTGGCCGTCCTCCGGAATTTTCACACGAGGCTCCTCACGAACATCTGGCTTGGACCGTCACCGCTTGATATCGCCCCACGTTGGGCGCCAACTGAGGTGCCGGGTTTTTAGAGACCCGGTGGTGCCAGGGGACCACACCCGAAGACCTCTGAGTTCTCCCTGTTCTGGACTTACAGAAACACAGAGTCTTCTAGTTGAAGTCAGTGATCGAGTTTTATTGGCTGCAACCAAGTAACATGCGTCCTAGAAGTACGACAACACGGGCCGTAAGTTCTCAGGAGACTGTTCGTTTTTACAGAACCAGCCTTTTCCTTATATACATAAATAACAGCTGCAGGCAAGAATTCTTGAGTTTATGATATGGCTATACAAATATTTCTACAATAATACAAAGAGCGAAGTCATGCTGGTCAGCACGTATTTTAGATGTCCAGTTTGTGATGGATTACCCCGCCAGATCCAGAACTCCCATCAGATATCGATGAAACACCAATAAGGTCGGGCACCCTCCCATCATAAAACGGGTCATAAACAAGAATCATGGACAGGTGTATGTGTATGGAAAACAGGGTCTGTATGTAGTGGATGGTTTATGACATGTTGTGCCTTGATGATATCTTGCTCGGCCACTGGGCGAGGAGCTGCCCAAACAGGCTTGGCTGGAGGCGGTGGAGACAGCTTCGGCCAGGTCATGGGGAAGTCAGCTACGGCGGACGTGTCCTTTTAGATCAAACTCGGTCTTAATCAATTGACTATATGAGGGCAAGTCATAAGATGGATGCCGTTTACAAAATGGAGTCTGAGGGTTCGGGACGGAAACTACGATTTAAGGGTGTTAGCATCACTCAATCGTGACGCAAATGCATAGGGATAAAGTCCTAATCATTACCGGTCCGTAGATACCAAATTCGTCATGGTACGACGATATTTTGTGACACGAGGGTTGGACCTCGATATCTGTGAAACAGCAGGGTCCGGATCTGCAGTACCACAAGGCAAACCTGGAGGCCTAGTAGGACTAGAATGGGACAGCAAAGCAGGGGGACTAGGAGGGCTCGGGAAACCAAGGCCAGTGAAACCAGCACCAAAACACCTGATACATGAGGACCAGACAAAAAAGTGCAAGAACTAAGACCAGGCTGATATGGGTCGGGTACCCAGGTTCAGAAGGATTAGGAACAGGCAATCCAGGGGACTAGATAAACTAGGGGAGCAGGACCAGGAGGACTGGGAATTTGTGTGATGAGGATGAAAAGGTCCGCGACCGGGAGCCTGTGAAATGCGAGATCCAGGATCCAAAGGAGATAGGGCAGGAGTACATGGAAATGATGACCAAACAAACCAGGACAAGGAAGCACAGAACCAGGAAGTTCTCAGACTAGCATATACTGGAGAACAATTAGCATTAGAAGTAGGAAAAGCTAGAATGCTGTTTGTTAGGAACCATGCAGGCAAGCAGCAGGAGAAGTTGGGCCGTGACGACCTCTACCAGATTGAAGAGGACTATGTAGATCAGGACCTGGAGGGCAATGGGCAGTATGTCCAGAATGCTAGGATAAGATAGGCAGGGTCCAGAAATATCAGGGGAACAGTACCAAGGGCACCCAGAAGACCAACGCAGGAGGACGAGGTAAACAAAAGGATCATGAACAGGAGGACCGGAAACAAGGCTAAAAGAGTCATGAAGATCAGGACCTAGGGGACCATGGCATTGAATTTCCAAATGGGGCAGCAAAATCGATATAAGTAGCACAACCAGGGGGAGGAGGATCAGATGTAAGAAGGCTAACCAAAACCTGGAAGACCAAATGGACTGAAAAATGGTGACCAGAAGGATCCAAACAGGGAGAACTGGGTTCAAGAGGTCCTGGATCAAAGGCTGCAGTACCAGGAGGACTAAATAGACAAAGAACAGATCCAGTAAAACCAGGAAAACCCAGAACAGGAGGACAAAGACTAAGAGTGCCAGGACACAAGATGCACGATGTATCAGGACCTGCGGTATCAGAGTTACGAGGTTGATGGTGAGGAGAACCAGGACAAGGTGATCAGGACCAAAAGGACCAGAAGGGAGCAAAGCAGGATGGGCCACGACTGGATGAATCAAGAAGGGCCATGATGCCCAAAAGGCAGGTTTATGATAATAAGCACAGCAGGGCAAAAAAGACCATGATGACCAGGACCAACGAGACCAAGAATAGGATGGCCCAGGGGAACCCAAACCATAGGTAATGGGACCAAAGGGATCAAGGTCAATGGCCACAGAATCTCAAGTAGGACAAGGACTATGAAAAACAAGAATAGCATAACTTTGGCTAGGAGTGCCAGGTACCTGAGATAGGTAACCAGAGTTAAAAGAAAACGTTCTAAGAGGACCAGGAAACAATGGAATAGGGGGACCAATAAAATTAGACCAAAGACAATCAGAACCCTGAGTACTAGGACCAGGAGGACCTGAGTTAGGAGGATCAGGACTATGGGCATCAAGACCAGGATGATCACAGCCTGGCAATCAAGGTTTCAGGGCTAGGAACAGGATGGCCAGAAAGATGAGCAACAGATTGGCCAGGCCCATGGGGGAAATGTTATAAACAAGCATTTGCAATGCATTTGGTCTCGCCTTTGGGACCTTATATGTATTTAGCTATGCAGCACATTACCCTGAGTGCTGAAACATCTACTGTTCTTTAACGTGGAGGAAAAGTAAGCACCATACTGCGTGACACACCAGGTATGGGAACACATGGAGGGAAATACTGCCTTTCAGCAGGAAATGGTAATGTCCAAAGCTCTGTTTTTAAAATAAAAGCAGGGCTTTGGTTGTCATATCACTGAAAATACAAGATTTGAAAAAAATATTATTGTCTACGGGTGCTCCTGGAAAACAATTTCTATGGACTGGAATCTATAGAATTCTAAAGTGATTCGGGTACTTTACAAACCTCTGCTGGTCGTTTTCTATCAAGAAAGTTAAATAGAGGCAGTTGACAGAATTTTTTTAAAAAGCAAGTCCCTCAGCAGAAAGCAATTCTGGCATTTTACTGACATCTGCTGGTTATTTTTTTATCAAGACAGTTAAATAGAGGCAGTTGAGCAGAAAAGAAAGTCCCTAAGTGGAAACAGACAAGTCCTAGGGCTGATCTCCAGAGCACACAAAGTACATACACATATAAGTATATACTAAATTATATATACTAAAGTATATACTAACGTATATACAAGAGGTTTTGAATGCTCAACCTAAAAAGTACCCTGATACGTTGGTGTAAAGCATATATATATCCACAAACATACAATTACATCTCTTCAATCAACTTTCTTGGTGTTTTAATTATTCAACCTGATCTGCTTACTGGAAGCTAGAACCTGTCACCTCCAATGTCAGAGATATTCGAAGATTGTGAAGAGGTAACATTAGTCGTTAAGGTCTCAGATTTAGCCTTTCCTTCACCATCCAGATTAAAGGACTGATGCATCAAATGCTAAAAGGACAAAGAGTTCCTGGTAACTGACTTCCTGGGGCGCAGTGCAGTCACCATGTGTCTCTTGGTAGACGCCATTTGGAAAGGTTTAGCATCATATGGAGCATCAGATTTTCTTAGCATCTTTTTGGGTGATCTCTCTTAAAGGTGATAATCCTTACATGCCACCTCTTCTTCACATAGGCCTCCATTTTGGTTTGTTAACCAAGACCCAAGTCCCTGGTTCAGGCTGGGCCGCTCCCCCACCGCGTTAGCACACCCTGCTGGCGCTGTGTCCCTGAGCCTCACTGCTGCTGCGAGTTCGAGGCCCTCCTCCACCCGCAGGCCCCTGCCTGCGTCTCATCCCTGGTGGCCCAGTGGTGGGCCTGTAAGTATTTTGTGTGTCATCACTGTTGTTTATCTTTTTTGTTCGTTTTTATCTGTTACTGTTACTGTCTGTACTTGTCCTTCTTCATAGTCTCTGCCGTTTAGTTTGCCCCTGTCTCCGTTATCTGCTGCCTGTGTTTGCCACTGTTTTTGTCTGCCTTCTGTGTCCCTCCGTAGTTGCCACTGTGTTTTTGTTTGCCTTCTGTGCCCATTTCTTGTTTTTTGCCACTGTGGTTCTGTACCGCTTCCCCCTTCCTGCCGCCCAGCGTTTCCCGCCGCTGCGTCCCCTATGTCCCAGACCCCCGTGACCCGATTCATCCATGCTCCCCCCTCCCAGCTGCTCCTCCCTCCCTCGTCCCCTCATACTGCAGGCCTCTGCGTGGCCACACAGCGGGCGCGCCGCTGAAGCCCGTCTGCGCCTGGTCCACGCCCAGCGCCAGAACCGCGCCCAGCGCCAAAACCCCTGGCCACCGCCAGAGCCAAGAAACCCGACTGAGATACGACATTGCCACCCACCACGCCCTCAAGACTGGCCGATCATCCACCTGCTACCGAGCCACCCCGAAGCGCACCCACGGACCATTCTCCTGCCGAGAATGCAACTTCACCTGCCTCCGGACCTTCACCCCACCCTCAGCACCAGGCAACAACAACCACCTCAAGTGCATCCTGCTCAACACCTGCTCCGTCCACAAGCACGTCGTCGAACTCTGGGACCTCCTCGAAACTACAGCTCCGGACATCGCCTTCCTCATGGAGACCTGGATGAACGCCTCCTCAGCCCCCGACATCGCCATAGCCATCCCGGACGGCTACAAGATCACCCGGAAAGACCGCACCAACAAAACCAGAGGAGGAATCGCCATCATCCACAGGAATACCATCAGCGTCTCAACCAACAGCGAGGAAACCCTCACCCTCACCACCGCCGAACACCTACACTTCCAGATCCACACCGACCCAAAGATCACCCTCAGAGGAACCCTCATCTACAGACACCCGGGCCCACGTACACAATTCAGCGAAGCCATCGCCGACTTCATCAGCCCGCACGCCCTCGCCTCCGCAGACTACATCCTCCTAGAGGACCTGAACTTCCACCTGGAGAACTTCAATGATAACAACACCACCACCATGCTCGACAACCTAGCCAACCTCGGACTCAAACAACTGGTGACCACCCCCACCCACTACGCCGGACACGCTTGACCCCATCTTCTCTGCCAGCAACCACGTCACCTACAGCCACACCACCGGCCTCCACTGGATTGACCACAGCTGCATCCACTTCACCTTCAAGAAGGCTACATCTCACCACCACCCGCAGCAGATCCCCTGCAGAAGCTGGAGAAAAATCACCACCAACCAGCTCACAACGTCACTAAGCCAGAACCCGCCATCCGACACCACTGACCCCAACGCCACCGCACGCAACCTCACACAGTGGATCAGCAACTGCGCCAACACCCTAACCCTCCTGGCAAGCCCGGCAACAGAATAGCCACCTGGTTAATCGACGAACTCAAGGACTCTAAGAAATCCTGCCGAACCCTTGAGAAGACCTGGCGCCCCGAACAGATGGCAGAAAACCATGCAGCTCTCAAGAACGCCACCCGCATACACCACCAACTGATCCGCACCCCCAAGAGGACTTCTTTCAAGGAGCGCCTAGACAACAACGTGCACAACAGAAAGGAGCTCTTCAGCATCGTGAAAGAACTCTCCAACCCCAGCGCCAACTCCAATGACATACAACCATCGCAAGACCTCTGCGACGCCCTCGCCACCTCCTTTCACCGGAGGATCGCTGACATACACAATAGCTTCGGCGCCCAGACTCTACCATCAGCCACAGAACCATCAACCCCCACCGCCACCCTCAACACCTGGAACCCCATCAGCATTGAAGGCACCACCCACGTCATGAACACCATCCACTTCGGCTCACCGTCTGATCCATGCCCCCACCACATCTTCAACAAAGCAGACGCCGTCATCACACCCCACCTCCGGAACATCATCAACAACTCCTTCTCGACCGCCACCTTCCCAGAGAGCTGGAAACACTCAGAGATCAATGCTCTACTGAAGAAACCCACAGCGGACCCTAAGGACCTCAAGAACTTCCGGCCCATCTCCCTTCTTCCCCTTCAGGCGAAAGTCATCGAGAAGACCGCCAACAAACACCTGACCACCTTCCTCAAGGAAAATGGCTCCCTCGACCCATCCCAGTCTGGATTCCATGCCAACCACAGCACCGAGACCGCCCTCACCGCAGCCACCGACGACATCAGGACACTGCTCGACAAACGGGAAACAGTCGCCCTTATTCTCCTTGACCTCTCAGCCGCATTCGACACCGTCTGCCACCGCACCCAAAGATCTCGCCTCCACAACACAGGGATCCAAGGAAGAGCCCTGGACTGGATCACATCATTCCTCTCCGGCAGAACCCAGAGAGTCCGCCTCCCTCCCTTCCACTTCGCGTCCACCAAGATCATCTGCGGCGTACCTCAAGGCTCCTCGCTCAGCCCGAATGTCTTCAATGTCTACATGAGCCCCCTCGCCGCCATCGTCCGCGCACACAACCTCAACATCATCTCCTACGCCGACGACACCCAGCTGATGCTCTCCCTCACCAAAGACCCAGCCACCGCCAAGACCAACCTCCAGTAAGGAATGAGGGACGTCGCAAACTGGATGAAGCTCAGCCGCCTGAAACTGAACTCGGACAAGATGGAAGTCTTTATCCTGGGACCATCCCATCCACCTGTGTAGTGTAGTTCCTATTTTCCCAATAGGCCCTGCGCATTGGAATAACATAAACAGTAGTATCGACGTAGAAGTGCGGATCTTCCAGGCCTCCACTGACTATGCTAAACTTAATTGGGTTTGTTACCAACTAGCTCAGAGGTCACTGGAAACTTTCTTGACTGAATAGGAAGTGATCAGCTTCCTTGGTACAGACAAGAAGGGATTCAGTTTTCCAACAACCGTGCAACATGACAACTTTGCTCCTCAGATAAGAGTCAATCTCTAGAGTCGTGTGAAACAATAGACAGTTATTTTACTCAGTCAGTTGTTGTGCAGATTACTTTCACAATATGTAGAGAATAGAGAGGCGGGCGTTTTCAATAAAAGTGTTATTTATTGAACAGTCTTTCTTCTCATACAAGAGAAATGAATTGCCACAATTGCAAGACTTGTTATTATAAAAAGTACGTACAGTAAAATGAGTATTGCGAAATAATACTGTAAAAGCATTGATATGGTTTCTTAGCCATACAATGGTTTAAAATGAATAAAACATATATACATTCATATATACATTTGACCAACGTACTCAACTGGTGCTTCTAACTAAGCCTACCCCAGTGTACCTGACCTAAGCCTAATACTTGGGAGGGGAGTAAGTAAGTAGCTTTAGTTAAGTTTGTTTTGCCAAGGTTTGCTTCAAGAATTCTCTCTAAGGGTTTAGTCAATACCATACCTCTGAAATAGAATGCTGGAGGTCTGGTATCTCCTTCAGGAAACTCGATATCCCAGTCACTCGCAAGAGTAGGCTGGAAACGCCGGAGCTGGATTTCTCAGCAGGAGAAAAGACAGCGTCTCTCTCAGCGCTTCGAGGAGGAGGAGGAGGGGCAGCGTCCGCGGGCAGCTTGCATCTGCTGGGCTCTTGCAGGGGACGGCTGTTCAGCTCCTGTGTTCACCACACCATCGTTCGCTCGTTAGCACCGATAGCAGTAGCGATAGTGTCAGCATTAGCTTGACAGCGATAGCTTCAGCATGACAGCAGCGTTTGCTTAAGGCAACATTGGTAATATTTATACCTGAAAGGTGCCTTGTTTGACGTAAGTTTTTGGACATAAGACGTCAATAAAGATGTCACTAGGAAGTGATCGTCTATCAGTGCTCATTAGAGTTCTATTACTAATCAAAACATAGCAAGCGGGGCTTTCCCAGGTTGCTGAGTTTTTATCTTGTTGAAGAACTCGGAGTGTTAATCTAGGAATCTTAGATAGTAACTTCTGCTATGTCATTTGCACTAATGAGCTGCAAAGGAAGTTGCAGAGGAAGCGATTCTGAAATGTGGCTCTGTTCGTGTGAGGCCAGAGACGAGTTTCTGAATATTGCATTTGATCGGTTATGCCAATATAGGGAATATATGGATTTATAGCCGTATAGGGGCATAAGGTCACAGTATCGATCAGGGTCCTAGATTAGAACGCGACACCTGGAACGACTCCTGGTGGCCCACCGCGCTGGGCCCCGCACCCACAACCACGGACCATGCACGCAACCTGGGATTCATCTTGGACTCCACGCTCACACTGTCCAAACAAGTCAACGCCATCTTATCCTCATGCTTCAACCGCCCGCGCATGCTCCGAAAGATATTCAGATGGATCCCCACCGAAACAAGAAAAACCGTCACCCAAGCCCTCGTCACCAGCCAGTTGGACTACGGGAACGCCCTCTACGCAGGAACCACAGTAAAACTTCAAAGAAGACTCCAGCGCATACAGAACACCTCCGCTCGCCTCATCCTCGACATCCCTTGCCACAGCCACATATCCGCCCACCTGAGAGACTCCGTCCCGCCAGCTCCGCTCCGCCAGCCTCGCCACCATCCCATGGATTCGCGGAACCACCACCGGAGAAAGATTGTTCTCCTACCTTGCCGCCAAGACCTGGAACTACCTCCCCGTCCAACTTCGACTGACCCAGGACCACCTCACCTTCAGGAGACACCTCAAGACCTGGCTGTTCGAGCAGTAGCAGCACATCCCTCTCCCCCAGCTCCTTGAGACCCTCACGGGCGAGTAGTGCGCTTTACAAATGCTATGATTGATTGATTGATTGCATCCTTTGCATGAGTTGTGTTCTCGCTTTTCTCTCTTTTGTTGGTGCGTTGAGGTAACTTAGTTGCCATTGCCCTCCTGAACATCAATGTTGCAAGACTTTCACCCATGGTTGAGGGAGGTGTTGAATGATAAGCTTGTAGGGTAGATCTTAATACAGTTTTCAAATTAAGCTTTTCAAGAGTTGCACACTGTACTAGTTTCTTTAGCATATTCAGGGCCCAATGATGGAAGTGGTGGGTGAAATTGAGCGGTTGCTATCATTTTTTGGAGAAACCAATGGGAATCAGTGGTCTGTCAGCCTGTCCAAAGTTGTACTGCCCTCAGGGCACAGCTCAAGGCAAAAAACTCAACCCTACCTCAAAAATACAATAGCTTGTGAAAAAGTAAGTACATGGATTAAGCTAATCTGTTTACAGATGAAAAACAGTAAATCATCATCATCAACTTTATTCTCATTAATTAAAATGCATAAAAGTACATAAAAGACACATAAAATCATTTCCTTTCTTTTACATAATTTGATCATGATATTTAAAATGCTCTTATCCACAGGCAATTACTCATAAGTTAATACAATCTCCAAAAATCCTACTCTACAATCGCAACAATACAGAATACAAGTCTAAATAATTACTAATAAAACTCATCTTTATCAATTAATCAGAAATTATTTAAAAATATAAAATTCCTAATCACTGTTAGCTAATTATACCCTAGAAACTATTTTAAACCTAACCGCAAAGCCTCTAGATTCTTTACAGCTGCCCATAGGAAAGATGCTGGCAAATAGCATATATACAGGGTTTCCAGTTGTTGAATAAATAATAAGGCTAAAAAAGGTGGTGTCTCAAGTTAAATGTTCGCAATAACGGAACAATACATTTCTTCCGCTCCTGAACATATAATGAACACAGAATAAAATATCAAAAATTGTCTGTGTGGACTTTCCATCACATGGGCATGAAGAAAGATCAGTAATTAAGTAGAGGTTTGCAGGATAGCCCCCACATGAATGGCATGTAATTTAAACAGAGCCTTATTAGTATAAAATGGTGCTGAGTGTTCTCAACAAATGACAAGTAAGACATGAGTCGGTGCATCACAGGTAGTAAATCCAGGTATGTGGTTAAACTACTTTTCCCTTTATTACTGTCCCTTCAATCATTTGTTCTTTTTGCCATAAAAATCTTTTTTAGGCTTTGATTTAGGAAAACTATCACATACAGTTGGGGTTTCATAGAGTTTACCTAAAGCCTAAGGATATAAGGGTCAAACAGACATACCCCAACCATTGGATTGTAAATACATGCTCTAATTTCAAAATGTCTATTAACACTAATTGATTTAGTTTAACTGAATTTCTTTTCCACATTGAAAGCCACACAATATGGGAGCCAATTTGATAGTATCACTAATATAAGATTCTGTATGACAAAGTTAGAGCAAGCACATGGCACAGAAACGAATCTCTTACAGAATGCATTTTCGTCACGTTGCAATACCGCAATGTCCTCCGTACCCCAAATTGGTGCCCCATTGGTTGCAATAGATGTAGCTTTAGCTCTGTACATTTTTACCATTTCTTGGATTGGTTTAGAGCCTAGCTTTTTTGAAAAACTAAATAAAGCAGCAATACTTTTCTTGATTAGGTTTGCTTTATTTGACACCATGTTCTTCCAGTTTAATCTAGAATCAAAGAGGACACCTAAGTACATAAAATTCCCCACCCGTTCTATTCTTCATGTCCCTATTGAAGGTTTCGCCCACTTTTCTGAGTCATTCCCTAAGACCATTACAAAGGTTTTCATTTCATTTACATACAGATCCAAGTTAGCCCTAAATGACTTGTACCTCTCTATGATATTCTGCAAAGGCCATTGGTGTTCTCGCTAATAACCCTGTATATAGAAGAACAGGGATGGGAGCTGATTCAACAAGTGGGGTACCTTGCCATTTTCCGTCAAAACCTCATTCAGCTTATTTGTATAAAGAGCAAATAAAAAGGGGGCAAGCCCACAACCCTGTTCAATGTTGCAAGGCTTTAAGCATTCACTTTGTTCCATAATGAGCAATAGCTGTTGCTCCTATGTAAAGTTGTCTTATGAATACGATTGTCGAGAGCTCCATTCCCACATCCTCCTTGATGGACCACCTTTTACTGTGTGCCATACAATCAAAGGCTGCTGAGAGATCCATAAAGGCTGAACATAGTTGGCTCTTCTTTACTGTAGAACATTTTGTAGCCACCAATCTCAAAATAAGGCACAAATCTATTGTGCCCTTACCCTTTCTAAAGCCATATTGAACCTCAGTAAATCATTTTGAATACAAATATTTATGTTATTTTAATGTTTAAATAAGAAATGCAGGAATCAAACTTCTTGGAAGCTTCAGAATACGGTGCACAGATATTTTTGTGCTGCAATCTAAAAGTATTTGGCTGTCTGCAAAAAATAATGAGTATGGGTTTTAAGCATTTTACATAAATGTTTTATTCACTCATGCAAATGCATTATTTTTTTAAGGTTCATAATCCTCCTTTTGATGCTTTTTGAGGGCTGGGCTTTTTTGGGCTTCCTATGGATGGCCTTGTGATAGCTTTAGGGTTCTTTAACTGGGGGTTTGTGCTTGCTTAGTATTTCAAACCTGGCAAACAGCAGGAGTCGACTAGCAGCAGCAAAAAGGGAATGCAGACAGGTAAGTTTTATCTGGGAGACAAGGGGAGGGATACTTACAGTAGACATTTAGTGTTGGGTGCACAATGTTTTGGGACACTTGCAGCCAGGAAATTGAGTAAGATACAGTAATAGTACTACCATGAAATGGGAAAATGAACACAATAGACAAGTAAATCATGCACCAGGGTACTTCATTCAGCTGAATAATGACACTTTTTCACACTATTCACTAGGGGTGGGTGGAACTTGTGGAGTTTCACTCTGCGAATACCGCAGAGTGAACTAAATTCTCTGCACAATTCATTGGAATTCCGGAAGTGGCTGAGTTTGGTACATCGTGCTGCTCATGCTGATTTTTAGAGCCAGGAGCTTGTCTCGGGCTGTAAAATCAGCGCGAACAGCAACATGCAACACGTCGGAGAGCGCTGCTCCTTTCTGTCATTCAAGTAGAACGTCAACTTTCTCAACACAAGAGTCTGAAAGAAATCTCACCGGGAGGTGATCATGCGTACCAATTTCTTGTTCGCGCTTGCCAAATTATTGCTGGCAATCCGTGTGTGACAAAAAAATCAGCCATGTGGTGGTTGGTGGAAGTTTTATGAAACTCTGCACTCCTCTAACTCTGCCAGATGAGAAGAGTTTACCACCCACCTCTACTGTTCATCCAGCAGAATGGGTTTCAGGAATAGATGCTTGTTTGTCCCATGTAATGGCTGGCCATTTAGCTACACCGACATTTTAGTCACCCGCACAATGTATCTTGGAAATTGTCATTTTGATTTTTCAAAGTCTCAGCAGTGTTTTAAGTGTGCAAGGTTATGTCTCTACTGTGCCCTTATTTCTGCCCTTAACAGTGCCAACTCAGTTTAAGAAATCTAGAAGCCAAAAAAAAAAAAAATCTGAGGGGCAAGCCTGGAGGCTGTACTTCACAAAAAGCTTTGGGGATTGTCTGGGGAAAGAAGCAACAGGGCGAGTGGGAGGAGGATGATGACCAGTAGGAGAATAAGTGCCAGACGTTGCACTACCAAGAGGGCCAGGAATACCAGAGCTATGGGGACCAGGACAAGAAGAAACAGACTCAGGGACCAGGGTTATTAATTCCAGAGGGGAACAGGAACAAATAGATTAGGAGGTGCAGGACAAGGAACAATAGGAATAGGGGAACCAGGGTGAGAAGGATCAAGAGGGCCAGGAGGATGTGGAGCAGGGGGATCTGGACCCACTGGAAAAGGGACTGAAGGAAATGAATGACCAGGGAACAGAAGGCCCTAGACCACGACAATAATGAGGGCTAGGAGGGCCTGAGTGCTCCGACCAGGACCAGAGGGATAGTATGGCCAGGAGTAGGAAACACAGGTAGAAAGACCAAAGAGAACCTGTACCAGGAAACCAATGGAAAAAAGAATCAGACACAGAAGTGGCAAAAACCAAAGAGATCAGATCGAGGAGGACCAAGAGGCCAGAAGTGAATGGACCAAGAAGACCACAACCGTGAGGACTAGGACTAGCAGGACCAGGAGACCCTAGATAAAAATGACAAGGAAGTACAGGCCCAGTGGGAATAAGATCAGAAAGTTCATGAAGTCAGGACCACAGAGATCGTAAACCAGACTGATAAGCACTACATGAACCAGGGTGATAACCAATATAGGATCTAGGAGGACCAGTGCCAGAGGAAGGAAGAAGACCAAATGCATGAGTACCATGAATTGGAGGACCATGATTAAAGGAATCATAGTCAGATGGAGAGGAACTAGGTAGAACAGGCAAACCTGGAGTCCTAGTAGGACTAGAATTTGACAGCAAGACCGGGGGACTAGGAGGGCTCGGGAAACCAAGGCCAGTGCAACCAGCACCAAAACACCTGATACATGAGGACCAAACAAAAAAGTGCAAGAACTAAGACCAGGCTGATATGGGTCAGGTACCCAGGTTCAGAAGGATTAGGAACAGGCAATCCAGGGGACTAGATAAACTAGGGTAGCAGGACGACGAGGACTGGGAATTTGTGTGATGAGGATGAAAAGGTCAGCAACCGGGAGCCTGTGAAATGCGAGATCCAGGATCCAAAGGACATAGGGCAGGAGTACATGGAAATGATGACCAAACAAACCAGGACATGGAAGCACAGGACCAGGAAGTTCTCAGACTAGCATATACTGGAGAATAATTAGCATCAGAAGTAGGAAAGGCTAGAATGCTGTTTGTAAGGAACCATGCAGGCAAGCAGCAGGAGAAGTTGTGCCGTGAGGACCTCTGCCAGATTGAAGAGGACTATGTAGATCAGGACCTGGAGGGCAATGGGTAGTATGTTCAGAATGCTAGGATAAGAAAAGTAGGGTCTAGAAAGATCAGGGGAACAGTACCAAGGGCACCCAGAAGACCAGCGCAGGAGGACTAGGTACACAAAAGGATCATGAACAGGAGGACCGGAAACATGGCTAAAAGAGTCATGAAGATCAGGATCTAGGGGACCATGGCATTGAATTACCAAATGGGGCAGCAAAATCGATATAAGTAGCACAACCAGGGGGAGGAGGATCAGATGTAAGAAGGCTATCCAACATCTGGAAGACCAAATGGACTGAAAAATGGTGACCAGGAGGATCCAAACAGGGAGAACTGGGTTCAAGAGGTTCTGGATCAAAGGCTGCAGTACCAGTAGGACTAAATAGACAAGAACAGATCCAGTAAAACCAGGAAAACCCAAAACAGAAGGACAAAGACTAAGAGTGCCAGGACACGAGATGCAAGATGTAGCAGGACCTGCGGTATCAGAGTTACGAGGTTGATGGTGAGGAGAACCAGGACAAGGTGATCAGGACCAAAAGGACCAGAAGGGAACAAGGCAGGATGAGCCACGACTGGATGAATCAAGAAGGACCATGATGCCCAAAAGGCATGTTTATGATAACAAGTACAATAGTGCAAAAAACACCATGATGACCAGGACCAATGAGACCAAGAATAGGATGGCCCAGGGGAACCCAAACTATAGGTAATGGGACCAAAGGGATCAAGGTCAATGGCCACAGAATCTCAAGTAGGACAAGGATTATGAAAAACAAGAATAGCATAACTTTGCTAAGGAGTGCCAGGTAGCTGAGATAGGTAACCAGAGTTAGAAGGAAATGTTCTAAGAGGACCAGGAAACAATGGACTAGGGGGACCAAGAAAATCAGACCAAAGTCAGTCAGAACTCTGAGTACCAGGACCAGGAGGACCTGAGTTAGGAGGATCAGGACTATGGACATCAGGACCAGGATGATCACAGACTGGCAATCAAGGTTTCAGGGCTAGGAACAGGATGGCCAGAATGATGAGCAAAAGATTGGCCAGGCCCATGGGAGAGATGTTATAAACAAGCATTTGCAATGCATTTGGTCTCGCCTTTGGGACCTTATATGTATTTAGCTATGCAGCACATTACCCTGAGTGCAGAAACATCTACTGTTCTTTAACATGGAGGGAAAGTAAGCACCATACTGCATGACACGCCAGGTATGGGAACACATGGAGAGAACTATTGCTTTTCAGCTGGAAATGGTATAGTTCAAAGCTCTGTTTTTAAAATAAAAGCAGGACCTTTGGTGGTCATATCACTGAAAATACAAGATTTGAAAAAAATATTGTCTATGGGTGCTTTTGGAAAACAATATCTATGGACTGGAATCTAAAAACTGTTAAAGTGATTCTGGTATTTTACTAACCTCTGCTGGTCGTTTTCTATCAAGAAGGTTAACCCCTTCGCTGCTGATGACGAGCTCAGCTCGTCATCCGCCATGGTGGTCGTGTGCGGATGACGAGCAGAGCTTGTCATGTAACGCTGCTTTTCATAATTTGCCGCACACAGCGGGAAAAGCCGCCGCAGCGATGCGGTTAAATAGAGGCAGTTGACAGAATTTTTTTTTAAAAGAAAGTCCCTCAGCAATTCTGGAATTTTACTGACATCTGCTGGTCATTATTTATCAAGACAGTCAAATAGAGGCAATTGAACAGAAAAGAAAGTCCCTAAGCGGAAACAGACAAGTCCTAGGGCTGATATCCAGAGCCCACAAAGTACATACACATATAAGTATATACTAAAGTATATATACTAAAGTACACGGCAAGGAAGACCAGTGGAATGGCAATCATGGGGAAAAATAATCTCAAGTCACAGAGGCCCATGAGTATCAGGACATTGCATACAAAGACAAGCAGGGTGAGGAGGGAAGCAGGACAAGGACAAGGACAAGGATGGCCAGGAAGACAGGAACCATGATGGCCAAGCCAGGATAAACTCAACAAGGAGGATCAGGACAAAGTGGACATGTTACTCCAGGATGTCAACAGGCAGAAGTACCAGGGCCAAGAGTATCATGGCATGTTTGGAGGAGGAGTATCACCAAAGAGCCGGGAAGTGGCCCTACTGGGGATGGGGAAATATATGAAGACTCAAGGAGAATTGTTCCTTGTTTTAATTAACCCGTCACTCACCAACCTGGTGGTGACATGCTTCATCATCGGGGCCCACCCGGATTGCCGAGTGCCATCCGGGTGTGCTGCGACACCTGAATTACAGTGGAGCTGGTAATTTTTTTTGTGTGTGGGAGGGGTAAAAGAAACAGAAAAAAGTTATTTAAAAATTGACACAGTATACCTTCAATAAAACTTTAATCTGAAGGTACTGGACAGTAATAAAAACAAAGTGTAAGATATTAAAGATGGTTACAATGGCCGACTATATCTATGTGGAAAAAAAGGAAAGGGTCTACATGTTTCAACCTCTGAGCGGGATTGCGGGGTTTTCGTCAGGACCATATAAGCCTGGGCGGTCTGCGCACGCTAAGGCGCACCCAACCCTAGGCTAAGTGAAAAAAGTTGTTTGAATGTAAAATCACAGTCAAATATGGGCTGACTAACAAAAATTATTTGGTCAGAAAAAACACTCGAAATCGAGTGAGTAATGCCACATAGGAGATCGGGGACAGGACGCGATCCAGAATCTGTTGCGACCTGGAAGGGACTGGGTAGGTTGTGCCTAGATGCTGCCCGCCGACTCCTCGAGGATCATCCTCGAGGAGTCGGCTCTTTGGTGATACTCCTTTTTTGTTTATATATAATTGGACTAGGGGACCAGGAGTACCCCCCTCCACTCCGGTGGAGAAACCCTTACTCTCCCATTGTTTTTTGCTATGTTTGGAGGAGGACCTAGAGAACTAGTCAGGTCAGATGCAGGAGGAGTTGGGTCATTAAGACTAAAGACCAGATAGGGAAAGATTAGGTTGACTAGAAGGTTCAGAATATGCAGGAACAATGCTAGGAGGACCAGAGAGGACATGTAGTTCCGACTGGAGCAGGAGGACTAGGAGCTGAGGTATTAAGACCAGGCTGGCCAGGATCAGGGGCACCAGGACAACCGTAGCCTTGGGACTCAATGAGAAAAGACTAGGACCAAATGACTAGGGCCAGCCAAAGAGTACCTAAAAAGGAAGACTAGTGGAGAGCAAGGTAGAAAAAGACCCAGTAGACCATCAGGGTAAGGTTCAGTATTACCAGGATAAGGAGGCCCAGGAAGGGCAAAAACAAGGATGAGTCAGGAGCAGGGCCAGTGAGACCAGGAAGGGCTAAAACCTGGAGCACCAGATTCAGGAGACTACTACCAGGGTTACCACAACTAGATAGAACAGGGCCAGGAAGAGAATCAGGAGGACCAACACAGCCCAGAATAGGAGGACTTAAAACAGTACTTAAATGGGGACCCACGCCTTAAGGCACAGAGGACCTGGAAGAGAAGGAAGAAGGCCAGGAGCATGAGGACACAAATTTAAGTCTCGGTAGCATTTATCATGATATCCCTTTTGTAAATGGTACTCATTCCTTATTCTTATGCTGCAAAAACTGAAAAACATCTACCTCTTCAGCCCACATAGAGAGTTGGTAAGTATTTGCTGACAAATCAGAGCATGCAAAGTGAATAAAAAGCTGGGACTGTTATACTCTGACCTCTAAGTGATAGAGGAAGCTGTCTGATGCTGGCACAGTAGTCTGAGGGCATAGGGACTGAAACTTGACAGAAAGGGTTAAGTGAGGAATGTTGAAATAGAATGTGGTCTTTGAAAGACGGCATAAAGGGTTTGAGAAACTCAGATGGCTGAAGTAAGAAAAATGTTTTAAGGGCTAACAAAGGGGTCAAACGACTATGACAATCAGAATAGGGGAGTCCAGGATCATTTAAAATCGCTCTGTTGAACAGAAGAAGGGGTGGGAGAGGCTCCAGAAAGATTGTCTAATATGGCCCAAAGAAGGATCTGTATGACCATCAGATCTTTGTGCTGACATTCCATGAGAATGCATGTGTAGTGGGTATGTAGCAAGTGCGTAGCAGCAAGACTCCTTATGTGATCACATTATAAGTGCATGAACCAGTGGGATGCAGTTTGCTTGACATGATGGAGAGTAGAACCAGCTTATTTTCTCAGTGGGCATGTATTGACTGCATCCCCATGGATGGAGGGTTGAGACCAAGAACTGAAGTTAGGAAGAATGGAAACAAAGATTACCGCAAATAAATTCTGTATGTCCTTTTTAGCAAAGGGCTGCTGATTAGTTCTTCCAGAGTGACGATATAGGCTAGATCATAGGAGTAAAGGGTAGGATGTGACTTATTGGCTAGAGCTGCCAACTTTCAAGCTGAGGAACCAGATTTGAGTCTGGTGGGAAGCTCAAACATTCTGTGGAATTCTGGGCAAATCACTTAAACATCCCGGGCCTAGAAAATGTTTCTAAGCATGCTTGCCCTTTGGTCTGTGCCGGATGACTGATCAGGAAGGCATATGACAGCCAGGCGCCAAGATATCTTGTTTGATTGTGTCTTGTTTTGGAGCCAGCACTATTGCTCCTGCTGTGAACACCATCACCTAGCGCAAAGGCTATGTCAGAGCTACAGTCAGAAAATATTAGTTCGAATTGACTATCCCTAATTTATTTCTGAAACCTTACATCCCCTAACTGAAAATGGGTATTAAAGTGTAATTGTGAAATGATCATTGTGTAGGTCATAAGAATGGTGGTAACAAAATGTGTCTGTTTATTCAGTGTCTTATTCCTCACAATATTTGTAATAAAGTCAAAGAAAAAAATACCTGTGAGTTTCTTTTCTTCTCTGTCTTTCATACCTATCTTTTTTTTGAAGATTTTCTAGGAAAAGCCATTCATATTCCAATGACTTTTAGTTCAAATAATGATATCCTGATTCCTTTGCTTCTGGCTCCTTGATAGAATACTTCACTTGATGACCCAACAGGGCTAGGGCCAGAAAAGGAATTCATTTATGGAATCACCCTATTTAGAGTAAAACCTGGCTGTAAGGGACAGGAAAAAATAATGACCCAGTCACTCTGGGAGAAAACTCCCAGATGTGGGACCATTAACTTTTTGTTTTTCAAAAACAAACTCACGCTTTGGAAAGCAAAAAAATTCAGAAAAGTTTGCCGGGCAGACATCATGTATGACAGTACTGTCCTTTAACTGTTTCGTGCACAGACAGGAACCGCCATGACAGCAGTTCTGATCAATGTAGACAGTTGTCCACAGGGACAGCAGACAACTTTGGCAGGTGTCCATCTCTCATAATGGAAGAGGTATTGTCCTCTGCCATCCTGACCGAGTTAACACCATTTATTAAACTATAAATCAAGCCCATTGGTTTTCTTCCTTCTGTCATGGGATTGGAATGACGTCTCTTAAGTATACTGGGTCGGTCACTTCATAAGAGGCACTATACAATTGTTTCTTTTTTGATAAAATCACCCTAAATATTAGATGGTTCTATGTCCCTGGAATACAACATACCCATGTCTGTCTTTTGATACTGCAAATCATTGGTTTAAGGCATTTTAGTTTGATTGGTTTAACTGAACTGAACCAGAATTGAAAATTCAAGAATGCACAGGTTTACTGCAGAAAAAGAGGCATTGTGATAACCTGGACTCTTTTAGTGTTCCTGTATCTGGCCCTCGGTCATTCCCATGGCTTTGTGAGCAAGAACGACCACATAGCTTTGGAAGAGTAAACAAATTTAACTAGTCTTGCAAAGGTTATAATCATTTTTTATTAGTCTCCTCTACAGGTAAACATAAAGGAATCAGAGCATTTATGGAGCATGAGACAGCTCCATTAAGGACTTTCCAAGTCACTAAGATTTGGCCCATGGTGAAATGGAGTGACATTCTGTGTCAACTCTGTCAAAAAACCTTGGAACCATTCAAACATTTTGGACCTTTAGACCAATAAGTTAGTGCCTGTATCTAATCCAGTTGTGGTACTATGGGTCTAGTACCACAAAATCACAAGGTTTATATCCACAAAAGTGCTTTTTATTATATAAAAACATTTTTATAAGCTGGAAAATTATCACAACTAGTAAAACTGCTTTCTTGATTGTTTCCAAAGTGCAAATAAGAGGACTCATGAAGTGGGGTTCTTCCCTCCCCTATCCCATTCTGGAAGGAATCAATTGAAATTTGGGACTGGAATTGCTGTTGTAAACCATTCATGAGCCAATAGTCCCCGAGTTGGGGTGGCAATTAATTTGTAAGGGGTAGTGGTCATCTTTGGACTTTGTGAATCATGTTGACAGCTTCGGGGGGCAGAATTTTACCAAAACCGAAAACTTTTTTTTAAACCAGCACTGGTTCTTTTAAGGAACATGGGCTGCTTTGAAAAAACAAAATGTCTTGTATTTTGGAATGCAGTCACCGAGATGATGGTGTGCTGTACCTTGCAGGTCACCATTTCTATGATTACAGCCAATCAAAGAGGGTCACAAAGTGGCACCTGCCTAATATTTACAAATTAGGCAGGTCATTCAGCAACCCCCTGCGATTCAGTATTTTGTGAAGTGGTCGAACAGTACATATGCCAGTTTGCAAAATACTATTCCATTCACACCACGCATGTGCAGATTTTGCAACCACTTTTTGCGAATGAAATATTTATACATCAGCACTCTAACTTTCATAGAGAGATGGGTGCCACTTGTGTTCACTCCTTGTTTCTAGCTCTACGGTGTACCTGTTAAAATTGTCATAATGCATAATAAAACAAAATTTAAGCTGTTCAGACAGCAGCAGAGTAAATAGTGAATAGCATGGATTTGATGCTATTTAGCCAGTTTCCCAGTAAATATTGACCTTTCCTGCGCATTTATTTATAAAATGTCTGCTATTTCATCAGCAGCCACATAAATAATTACTTTTATTTTCTGTTTGCATGGCTGCTGTCCTAATTGTACATATATGCTGTTTTGCCAGCAACTGGGTAATAAGTGAAGTGTTTTTGTTTGTTTGACTGCTGGCCAGGTAGTACAAAACCTCTGCTATTCAGCAAGTTGTCCCAAACATAGACAAGTTCCCTTGTTATCCGCACGTTATCCGGCCAAACAGTGCGAAATCTCTGTTGAGCCTACAGCTGGGACATTTTTCTGCTATTTATATAGAAGACAACAGAACAGTACAGAATTTCTACTATTTAGACAGGGGCCGGGTAAATAGTGAGGTTTTTCTGTGATTTCTAAATAATTTCTACTATTTAGCTGGTAGCCAAGTAAATAGCAAAGAAAATGTACTATTTACCTAGTGGCCTTGTAAATAGCTTCCAAATACTTTTCATCTAAGCCATACTTTGGTCACCACTTCTAGCCAAGATGACAGGAATCCCAGACGTGGTGCCCCTTTTGAGATTGGAAGGGGTTGGTGGTGGTCTAATGATCTATA
Source organism: Lissotriton vulgaris (assembly GCF_964263255.1). Taxonomy (NCBI): domain Eukaryota; kingdom Metazoa; phylum Chordata; class Amphibia; order Caudata; family Salamandridae; genus Lissotriton; species Lissotriton vulgaris. The sequence goes on from NC_141685.1 coordinate 1,194,119,067, forward strand.
CTGAATGATACTGACTTTGGTGGAAGTGCTAGACTCCCTTGTAGTGATGGCATGAATTACAGTGGTCACCAGATTTTTTAAGGAGGAAGCAGATTAGAAAAGAGATGAGAGTTGGCCTTGAAAGGGGAGCAGGCAAGGTCAATGAATCAGATATTGCATTTACTGGAAGCTGCATGGACCCGGTAGGGTTGAAAGTGTGGGCTAACCAATAATACCATGCACAATGAATAGTGAATGCAGAAACTGGTTAATGAATGACAGCATAAGTGAAGCTGAGTAACCTGAGAAAAGTGTCTATAACCCAAGGATTTGCATGAATAATTCCAAAGCCCTACAAAATGTTGTGACATAGCAGCCTTGTTGTGGAGGTTTAAACATTATTATAAACTAATATCTACCACCCAAGGTTACATAGTTGTACAAACATCGTGCAACCTACAATCCTGCACCTTTATAGATCCTTTCAGGAAACAGCCTTATCAACTATCAGCCTTAATACATGCTTTCCAGATTGAAAATTTGTTTTCTTTTAAGCAAAATAGAGGCAGTTATTTATGAAATGGTCAATAAAAACCATGAAGTGGATCCCTGCTCAGAAACTACACAATAACCAGTGCACCCTTCTCCCAATTACACAGAGAAAAGAAAATTGACCTGAGACTTACAACAATGTAGATCAGGTGAATCAATTCAAAATATAAATATACATTTTGAAAAGACAATACATGGGAACATCTACTATCATATTACATTGTTCGGTCTTGCCCACCCCTCCCAGGTGAAAACAGAATACCAGAAATAAATGGAAAAGTATATAGATTATCTTCCATATGGGTATTACTGATAGCAGCAAAGTAGGTATGGCAACAATGTTACTAATCAGGGCACTATACAGCATGTTCCTGTGTTCAATTGCATCTCTATCATTTAGGGGATATATATAGACAACCTTCAGGAAAGGGGTCGGGAGAGAACAAGGGAACAGGACAGAGGGAATCAAAGCGGGAAGGAAAGAGCCTGTGTACCCCTTCAGAGGTAACTCTACCACACAAAAATGTAGTTCAGAATGTATAGAACCTTTCTAATATCACCAAGCAAGCACCCACATTAATTTGTATTTGTAAATCTTCCTGCATGTGTGGCTCATCCTCTTAGGAACAGATCCAAAGGGAAAGCCAAGCATTTAACACTACTCCATGAAAACACACTCCTAGGCAAGGTAGTCATTAATGGGAGTTCTCTGTGGGCAAGCCCACATCAGAAGATGTGTCCTGCATTTAAAAGTGCTGAGGACAAGTAGCTAGGAAATGGTCTCTATATAACAACATATACCACAACCTAATAGCTGTTTAGTAGGGATATGCTGATTAACTAGATAGATTCTGTTTGTAAGCAGGGCAGGAATCAGACAATGGAACATTAGATTTCATAACTAAAAACGCCATATTAAATCCCTATTGCATCCCAGGTATTTGTGATAGAGATTTATTAAGGTTATTATAAATACTTACCCTTGTCTGTTTTAGCTGAGTAGACTATGGGATTGGAGAAGGTAACAACTGTCTAAGGTTTTAAGGATTCTTGGTCTCTCGTGTTAGGAGGATGCCTGCCATCTGTTTCAAGAATTCTTTGGAAGTGTAGACTGATATCTCTTTTAACGGTTTGTCTTACGAATAGCAGGATATTGGCTCCAGGGCCCCTATTTTCACATATGGAAGCATAATATTATAGGTATAGTTAGAAGAACAACTCTGACGTACTAAATAGCTAACAATGCCTAAGTAATTGAGTTTCTCATTCACTAGTCATAATATGGTGCTTAGTTAATGTGTACAACTTATTTGTAAAATCTGGGCAGAAACGGTTAGTAGCTGTAAATGGAATATAGTAATTTCTGTACAAGCAATAGGCACCTTGCAATTCCCTAAGGCATCCAGCGAACCTTTACACGAAGTCTTCCGAAACGGGTGACTTGAAAGACCTAAGTATGGTAGGATAAGAAGGATACTTTATTCTTTAGGCATTGTTATTTTGCCCTTTTTCATACCCATGTTAATTTCCCCAATTATGCTTGAGAACTAAGCACATGTTTTCTGTTAACCGGGTATTGGAGGATATATCTGATGAAACATTGAGTTATCCCAGAGAATGAAGCTACTTTCTGCCTTAGGCATATTTTATAAACTATAATTCAGAACTTTAAAAATGAAATAAATCATGGGAGAGCAAAGAAATAAACTGAGATCTGTGCCTGGCATCTTAAATGCTAAAAGTAACAAGAGAATGTTATTTGGAAGAGGACAGCATTACAAGCTACAATCGGGTCTAGGGAGCAGGGCCGGGCTGCACTGTAGCCCAAGGCAATTGTCTTGTCCGTTGTTATTCCTGCATGTGCTAAATCTGGCCCCCACATGACTGAGTGGAGCAAAATTCCAGAGAGGGCCTGATTCACAAAGGTAAATTTACATTTTTGTGAAAGTTACAATTGTTTGCTATTCACAAAGGTATTTTATTAATAGTACCTTTATGATTACGGAGTCTCCGCACATAGAGATAGGACAGTCTTGCATTCTGCAGCACATATATAAGGAGGAAAATGTCTCTGGTGATTGCTTTAGTGCAGGAAGGTGCCCCTTCTGCACAAAAACAATCCTACTTGTAACACAGGCACCCGTGCACCAATGCACAAGAGTGACTGCATTGGTGCTTGGCAGCCACAAGTGCGCCAGTGTAGAGAGAGAAAGCAAGAATGAGCCATATGTTAGTAAATATGGCACATTCCAACACTCTTCATTTGACAATGCACAGCAAGTTGTCATGCTGTGTTGCGTTGCACCAAATGTTGATACATCTGGGCATATGTGACTATGCACCAGCATCAGTGGCTTGTCTAATACATATTTAACTAATATAAGTCTAGCAATAACATTAACTGCTTAAAGATTCCCCAAAAATATGCAGATCGATAACAACTATGAGAAATATAATTTTTGAGTAAGTGGGAGCCACACATATTTTATCAATTACTATACTTCTTTGACCAGAAATAATGGGAAATGTGTATGAACCACAAAGAACAGATATGTTGCAATAGCATAAAAAGACAGAAAATCTAGTGGCTATCAAGTGTAACTGCTGCTTTGAAACACATAATAAATAAGCTTTTAAATAAAGTTTTCCATAAAAATATCTCAGGCACACAAGTTTCCAAACGTTTCAATGAAAGGGCGTTGAAAGTGATAAGATGTAATACTTCCTTTTTCACAGTTTATGAAGTTCTAAATTAAAGTTGATCTTCGCTTAGAATGTAAACCAGTGACATTATTTCCACAACCATGAGAACTTCATCTTTGTGCAGCGATGCAAGAGGGTGGCTCCAAGATATGAGCTGCCTTAAATTGGTTTATAGAGCAGAGTAGTGACATACTTCTTCTTGTACCGATGAGTAGCACTTAGGACCATCACACCATCCTTAATGATAAGAAAAAACACATTAGTCTTTATCTGTAGACGTTTACAAATTGTTTACAAATTATACTTACTACAAGTTCAGACAATGTGCTGAAAGAGAATGTCAAGGCAAGACAGTAAAAGTACAGACTGCGCAGTAAGTAATGCCTTAAACTAACATGTCCCTTTTTTAACCTCAGCCGCATTTTCTCTTTGAGTCTCCTCCTTTCTTACTTATCACTGTCCTTCACTTATCTGCCCTCAGGTTTTGTTGATTCCTTCTAAGTGTTTTTACTTTACTGATGCATTTTCTTGATCTATGTATTTCTTGAGGTAAGAGTCCCATGTTTTTATTTGTTCTTTCACTGATCTATCTCCAGGGTACAGTAGCTATACAAATGAAATCATAAATAAAGCTTGATTGCTAACATTCCCAATAACACAGATTCCATAAGCTAAAAGAGACCTGTATTAGATAAGTTAAAAATCAATTTGTTATTTAACTGTTTATGTATTGAATAGACTAATTGAGGAAGCGTGAACATTAAAACATTTTAAACAGAATAGTTCAAAATATTTAGACATATGTGTGCACTAAGTAGAAGTGGGTAAAATAAAAAAATACTTTCAAGAATTTTTACATGGGGTCAGAGTGCAAAATGTTTATGTCTAGAGCTTTTTAATGTCTTTGGTTTTAAGTTAAGTTGAGGAGTGCTTGATGCAAACACCTTTCACCACCAAATTATGAAGCAAGGTTTGGTGGTGATAATGTGCGGCAGGAAATTTGTTGTGTGTTGTGAATTTTGTTGTGGTGGTGATGTTTTCTGCTGGGTATTCCAGCAAAATACTGCATTAAAAATAATGTGAGACATGCATATCATTGCAAAAATATTGTGATGTAAAAATATTGTCAACTTTAATATTGCAGGATTTCGCTTTATACAGGTTTTTTTATTATTGTTGTTTAGTAATATTTTTATTTAAAATGTTGTTCTATTTAACAGCTTAACCGCGGTGGTAATTCCGCCGCGGTGGTTTGATTAGGTGGGCAGGGCTGCGTCGGCCAACGGACGTGCGCAGCACTACGAAGGTAGTGCTGGCAATGGCCGTTGGCCGACGGGTGCATTGAAAGGGCTAATATAACTCTTTAATTTGTATATGTCTTTTGTTATTTTTTAAATTAGTTTACATTTTTAGAAGCAGGATGTGTGGTTTTATAGGGTGGGAGTAATTTGTTGTTTATAAAGTATAAACAAATGTATGCAGTTTGTGATGTATATTTATACGTTTGCATTTTTTATGTATTGTGCCATTAAAATGTATATATACTGTTGATTTTGTTGTAAAAATGTTTTAGGAGCAGGATGTAGGGCTGAAGGGGTATTTGGGTGCGAGTCTTTAAACATGTTTTTAAATGTTCTTCTTTAATTTTAAACTTAGATGTTTTGTATTTTTCAAATACTTATTCCATACTTTCAATGTAGTGTTCATTTTGCTTTTAACATCAATATTGGTTAATCAGTGTATATTTAATAATGTTTTAACATTTTATAATAATATTTATATTTAAAGTTTGATTCAAGTATTTCTTTTTTTTATTGGTTGATTATATATTTTTTTCTGTAGGTATTCATTTCAATGTAAATAAAATTTTATATAAATGTAAAAAAACTATTTAGTATATATTTAAATTTTTACTTGTAGCTTTTAGGTGTTTATGCAAGTGGGTAATTAGTACATTTGAATTTCTTTTTCTTTCTTATATATATATATTTTTAAAAATATTGAAATCTTTTGTATAAATATTGTATTTATTAATTTCTGTTCATAAATTGCAAGTGGCTTTTTTAAATTACTTTAGGTACAGCATGCAATTTTTATAGTATATTACTTTTATGAATATGTTTTGTATTGGAGTGAAAATATTGCATTTATATTTTATAAAGTTTAGGTATTGCACAAACATTGACTGAAATGAGAATAGTAAATTTACCTCTTTCAAAGTCGAGCGCTTGTCTCAATGTATCTTAGATTGAAGTGGGAATAGTAAATCTACCCCCCATAAAACCCTACATTTACCCAAAAGTGTACCCCCTCTAAAGTCTAAATTATACTATAACATATTTTAGTTTGGAGAGGGAACGTTTAATTTACACCTTAGTAATTTGAACACTGCAATAAACCAACGTTTGTTGGAAAGACATATTGTTACTTTTATATTTTGTTGTTTCTATTTTTATAGTGGAAAGTGGTGTTTATGTGTGAATGTAAACATTTTAATATTTTTTTTACATTTTAGGTTATCAGTTTATTTTATTGTTCATTGTTTTTATTCATATTTTGACTTGTTGAGGCACTGACTTTTTTTTGTGTTGTATCTAGGCCTGGGCGGTAAATTCCGTTCCGCTCGTGGAATTTGCGAAATTTTGATAATTTTGTGTTCTGCGGAGAATGCAAAATTGCCCAAAATTCTGTGTTTTGCGACTCCGCGAAATTTTTTGCTTGTTCGCGTTCTCAAATGCGTGTTCGCAAGATATTTCCCCCTGAGCACGCAAAGAGCGATTGCGAACAGTAAAAAAGGAATTTCTGCGTGTTTGTGGAGATTTTTTACAGTTTCACGGAGATTTGCATAACGCTATTACGCAAATTCCGCCCACCCTAGTTGTATCATTTTCCCTGTCCTGCAGTGTTAGGCAGACTGGTGGGCGAGCAGCTATCTTGAGAGTAAAATATTGTAACCTCCTGGTGTGCTCTAATTTTATGGCCTCACAACCCTGTGGAGGGGTTTGCATACTATAAATACAGCATCATGTGTTCGCGCCACCGGCGCAGCGAAGGTATGCCAAAGGCAAGCCCGTTGTGCCCATCTGCACCCGAATGGGTCAAGGGGCCTGAAACTCTGGCTGTTTTTTAATAAATTCGGATTGTCACAGACTACTCGAGGTTTGCACTGTCTGAAGGGAAGCAACTAGTCTCCAGTAAGTGCCAACACAGTGTGTGCTCTTTGGAAAGGGAACTATGTTGTGCCTTTTGCAATTTTTCTAATTCAGGAAATGAAATGAACGGGCTGGTCCAGGCTGCCCCAGGTTCAACCTCTCCTCTGTGTTTAGTCCGCTTTTTTAGTTCAAACTGTTGTTCGCTGGCAAAACATAATTTGGAACTTTGTAATATTATCCTTGATTACGATGTTTATATTGTTTTCCCAACGGAGTCTTGGTTGAATGATATATCGTTGCCCGACGTTGTTCAAGCACAGCCTGCTGGCTTTGGTATCATTACATGCAATCATCAGGGCAAATCTGAGGGCAAGCTCGCAATTATATTCGAGTCATCTTTTAGCTGTCTAAATGAAAAACTGGATATCCCTGAATGTGAAGCATTGTCCTTCTTGTTGAAAATGTTCAATTGTTTTACTTTTTCACAACTCCTCGCTATAGACCGTGTGGGCCAGCTGCTAAGTAGATTTTCTCAGTGTCAGACGTTATCTCTTCAAACATTATTAGGTTCTCCATCTTTACTTTACCTAGTGATGCCAATATTAATTTGGACTATTCACTTATCCCTTTGGCATCTTACTTTGTTGAAGATCTAACATGCTTGGGCTAGTTCATTAGTACAGAGCCACACGCATTTAAATTGACACACGCTAGATCTGATTTGTTCTAACATCAATTCTGGAAGGTCGAGCTGCCCATTCCCTTGCCGTCGAACGATCAGTTTCCTATCTTGGCCAAGTTAGTGATCAAGAGCGTGATGTAAGAAAGTGCCCCTTTTTGCCATGGTCACCTCTATTTTTTGTTCACCAATACTGATGTTTTCGACTTGAAGTGCACTGGAAGCTTGCTAAAAAGGCCTCAGTGGCAATGCTCTTTATGAGGTAAACTGATACAACTGTGATACACTGGCGCACACTGTAGCACCCTAGTAAGTGCCTAGCCAATGGTACCCCTGGTACCCAGGGCAGAGGTACCACAGAGGGTCATTTTAGGGCTGCAGCATGTCTTATGCCACCCTAAGGGACCCTACTGCAAATTGCATGCAGTCTGCCATCTCAGGCTACGTGACATGGTGCAAACCATGGTGAAAACATGACATGGCAAACACCCCCGTGTGCCATACCCAAGTCACTGCATATTATATATATTAGTCACCCCTACAACAGGCCTTACAGCCCTAAGGCAGGGAGCATTATATCTTATGTGACAACATTGCTGCATGAGGAGTTATGACCCTGTGATGTCTAGTCCACATTACTAGATATTGCAGGCGAGCAGGGGAGCCATATTAAGGTATGTACTGGGCACTGGTCATTAAGAGGTACAAAGCTACATATTGGCTTCAATGAAACCAATGGTGTTTGGTATCCAACACCTTGTCTTAATAAATTCATACTGATTCCAGTATTGGCTTTATTATGACATGCACCCAGAGGGCACCCTAGAGGTGCCCCCGGAGACCTACTAGTTGTGTAGTGTTCCGGCTGACTGTTCCTGCCCAGCCGGCCACCACAGGCAGGTTTCTGACCCCCAGGTGTGAGGGGCCACACTCTCAGTAGGCCAGGAATAATGCCTGCTCTGGTAGGAAGTGTTATCACCTCCTCCAACCAGATGGCTAGTAGCTCTGCAGATCAAGGGCATAGACTTCCAAGCCTCTGCTGCCCTTGAAGTACAACCTAGGATTCCTCCAGACTTGGGGAATGCCACCTCCTGCTTGAGGCCCATTTGGCACCTGGACAGGCGGGAAATTAGGTATGCAGTAGGCGTATTGCACACACAGGCTAGTCATACCCCTCAGGTGGGCTACCTGTTGGAATCCCCAAAGAAAGTGTTCCACTATCTTGTTTTTGGTAGAACTAGGAACGATGGGATAGGGTTATGCCCATTCTTCGTCGGAAGTGATCATATAGGGGGTATAGTGACCCCCAGGGTAAGTAACCCATTGGCAGCTACCCTTCATTCCCATTAACACCTCTAAATCTAGTATTTAGGGGAGCCACTGGCACAAGGGAATTAGAATTTACTGACAAAAGAAGAAGAAGGACTAAGAGCCGAAGAAGCAAGAACTGAGAATATGCGACTGTCTTAGTGTCAACCCTGCCAGCCTGTCTGCTGCTCCTGACAACTGCGACATCTCAGCCTGCTGCTGTGTGACCTCCAAAGGTCTGGGAGGACTGCCAGCCCTTCACAAACAGCTAGAATCGGTCATGGAGTAGCAGAGCTACTTCCCTGAATCCTTTAGGTACCAAAATGCTAGCTCCAGTTTACTGAACTACTGACAATCGGACACTCCGAAGCAACAACCAGTCAGAACGAGGTGTTCCATGCTTCAAGGGATCAGCACCGCCTCTTCAATGAGTAACAAGATGATAGAGCCTCCAGGAGCCCTTCAGCACTAATCCTTGGGTTTCTGATCCCTTCCAGCAGCCAAGACTTGTTGGCGGTCCAATCCAGACACCGACCCCACAAAAACTGACCCGCCAATGAGGGATATCAGCACTGCAGAGAGAAGCACAGAGAGAGGTCCAGCTGTCCTGTTTTGTTTCCATCTCCAGGTCAACCCTCGAAGTCAGAGTTTCTGACCACCACGGCCTGGCACCTCAAAGCATCTCTGCACCCGAGCCCCACAGTTCGAATCCACATGAACCGACGGTACCTACAGGGTCCTGAGACCGTTAAAAGCTGAGCCCCTCCTTTAGCTTTATCCAGACTGGTACCCTAGTCCTCACCTGCAGCCACTTTTGCAGGAGACTGATAACCATGAGAGCCTTCCATAGCCTGACCCCCCTGGATAAAGCAACACTGCACATGAGCCACCCAGCGCAAGTACAGATGAACCGACAGTGTCCCTGGGACGTTTGAGACCTGAGTCCCCCCTTTGGGTTCAACTGGACTGGTCCGCCTGTCCGCAACTTGCAGCATCCTTCTTACAGGTACTTTTCCCATTGACCTAAAAGGGTTACCCGTCACCGAAAAGCACCTCTGCACCGGGATGCCCCAGAGCCAACTGAGGTGGCCTGTTGGTGCTGCCTTGAACCTTGGCCCCGACTTTACTTAAGTCCAGAAGAACTATCCTGTAAGTCATTGACAAGTGGCCGTATTCAGTATATGTTTTCTCCCATAGGATAACATTACAGAGAATATAGTATTGTCTATTTATTTGCTAAAAACATATCTTAAAAAGTTCTTACCTGATCACGAAGATCTTGGTGCCTAAAATAACAACAAATGTGTGTCCCATTTATTGACTGTGTGTACAACAAATGCTCAAAACCCACCTCTGATAAGCCTAAAGCTGCTTGCCCACACTACCATAATAGAACACTTTGGGATTGGTAGAGCAAGTACTGTAAACCAGTAAGGGTTATACACTCACAAAAGGGTCTAATAGCAGCATTATTCCACCCAAAAAGGGAAAAACATACTGCTCCAATATGGATTATAACACCCACTATGTAAGTGGGTGGGTGTGAAAAGAAGGAACGGACAAAGAAAGGGGGGAGCACTGCGCTGTTAGGACAAGAACCCTCACTCACCCTAAAGCGACATGCTTCATGATTGAGTTCCCTCCTCACACTGGGACCGGGCTACCACAGGGTTAAGCACAGGTTAATTTGGCATTTGCTTCTGGCTTCACCCGGACAAGGAGTGTGGTTGCTGCTTAAGTAGGGTATTCTCCCCCCTCAACAGTAACCCAATTTCTTATACCAACAGATGGAAAAAAGCATTGGCTTCAAAACAGTCTTGACTCAGATGCAGTGCAGGTTGATAAAATCTTCATTTTCTGGTGAATTGTAACAGAGAGCTTAGGGTTCTCAAGCCCATATTGATGAAGCCTTTTCCTAGTACTTGCGTCACACATGAACAACACAAAAATTCAATAACATTTACAAAGCCATGCAAGGTCTGATTTGTGTGGCCTTGCGGGGCTCTGTAAAGAAAGGTAACTTAAGACAGTTGCTTGAGCTGCATTTTGTTACATTTCAACTTGGGATGTGTTCCATGGGTGGAGCATGGACGTTCGCATGCATCCACCCATGGATTTTTATGCATTCACAGATTCACAATGACTTGTAAACTTGGGATTGTGTCAAAATGTTATGCCTTCCGAAGTGATGTGTAACAAAGGAGAAATATCTTTACTTGTGCTGCATTCTACAGCACACAAAGAAAGAGGAAAATGAATCTGATCATTGTTTTTGTGCAGGAAAGTTTACTTTCCTGCACAAAAACAATTCTGTCATTAACTCAGGAACCCTGGCACTATGGGGCCAGGGTGCCTGCGTTGGTGCTAGGCTGCACAAAGTGCACCAGTGCAAGGAGAGAGCAGAAATGCTCCAAATCTTTGTAAATATGGGGCATTTCTGCTCTCTCCCTTTCAGGCAATGCAGCACAGCAACTTTGCGTGCTCAACTGACACAATTTTTTTGAGAACTGTCAATTGAAAACAAGCAAGAACTCATTGTGAATAGGTCAAGATGTAGTAATCTTCGACAGATGAAAATGTCGGAGCATAAAGAAAACATAAGGTGTTGTCTTTATTATGGATAAGAAGTTGAATTGTGATCATGTACTCCCTGAATTTTAGGATGATTTAACTGGCACACTTGTGCGTAGAGTCCTTTTTCAGCTTCTAAAGTTTAAATTCCAATCCAGAACAATTTTGGCTAATGTTTCCAGTTTTAGTGTGACAGAAAAACCAAAAATCTTCCATTGGGAGACTGTGTTATTATACATTTTAGAAATCCTGAAGTGGTGGAAAATGTACTTCTAGCCTGAATCACCTTGCTATTATAGCTGGAACAATTAACGCCCATCCCTTTGGGTATGGTTTAAAAATCCCTGAATAAATCATCCTGAAGGTCCATCATTTGGAGCAGGGGCAGGACAAGAAAACTATTTAAAAAATCCCCACTTTGACCAGTGAAGTTCACAACCGATTTCACCCCCACCCGACTGACCTTCAGGACAGCGATTGCCTTTCTGTTAAGGATATTCCTGCGATGTCAAGTACTAATTTAAAGGGCTTCATTCCTGAACTGGGGGCTGAGTCTCATTTGCCTGGAAAGATGGAAAGGCAGACAATGACAACTGCAACTATGGAAATCCAGATGGGTTATCGATGGTATACATTTTTATGGTGGAATATGGCAGGAATTGAATACAAATTGACAAATGCTGACTGATTAATGTTTTTACACCAATTCAATATAACGTCTTTAGGAGACTAAGGGCCAGATGTAGGAGCCCTAATAGCGGTCGGAAACTGCCGATTTCGGCCGTTTCCGACCGGTATTAGGGTTTTCAGATGTAGGGGGCTGAAAAATACAGAATCGGTATATTTACCAATTCGGTAGAATTACCGTTTCGGTAAATTACCGAATCGGTAAATATACCGATTCTGTAATTACAAATGTAGGTGGCACAGTTTACAGTGCCACAGGCCCTTAAGAGTCGGTATTTTACCACACAATCCTATTGTGTGGTAAAATACCGAATTCAGGTGTGCATGCACATCTGTGAATGCACACCTGTGCAATGTGACACACAGACATGCCCTTAGGGCATGTATGTGTGCCACATTGCACACAAGCCTGTACTTGGGGTGCTAGAGGGTGTCAAAGTGACACCCCCTGCACCCTTGCAGGATTCGGTATTTACCTATTCTGTAAATACAGAATCGGTATTTCCCATTGATTCCTATGGGCTTCAAAGCCCATAGGAATCAATGGGAAATACCGATTCTGTATTTACAGAATCGGTAAATACCGAATTATACAGATTCGGTAAATCAGATTTTAAAATTACCTACATCTGCCCCCTTCCCATTTACAGACTCTTAAATACCGAATCGGTAAAATTCGGTATTTAAGAGTAAATGGGAATTACCTACATCTAGCCCCAGATGTTAGATGCTTTTTACATCGATGGTTTTCACTCCTTTAGTAATCCTGCAATTTCTTCCGTGTCAGACAGGGTGAAGGGAGCCTGGCAGTTTTGATTTCTGTTAAAATTGCTGGTATTAAGGTAAAGGTTCTTTGTTCAACAGCCTGGTATTAACTGTTACTTGTGTCTGTTCTTGAGGTTTTTGATGACCTGTTTATTCATTTTTACTACAATGTTTTTGAACAGCAGTCCACTGAGGTAGCTGATGGGCTGGATGATTTCCTTTCACATACAAACACAGCAAACATCTCCCTCTTTTTAAGGTATGAGCTGTGGACATTAACACTCGTCTATGAACACGTAGAATCCAACCGGTCTGCAGTCTTGAAGACACTGATGTAGACTAGCTTACTCATTTCCATTACACCTTATGGGGATGCTCGAAATAGAATGGCTATTGCTAATGATATGGCCCTAAAACACGCTCCTGTGATTCCAGCACACACAGGTAAGGGATATTCTAGCACAATTGATTTTATTATCTTTTGGGCAGTTGACTACAGTAATAGCAAATTGTGTTACTGATCACAATCCCCTATCATTGTTTATACATTTGAAGCGGGGGCGAAGATCTTCTATAAAGGAAGGCAGTTGGATTGAGTAGTCTTTAAATAAAGGTATAAGAATTAAACGGAATACTGGTAATTCAACCATATTTATGGGAAATTTGATAACAAAAAATAACGACGTTATTGTAGATTGCCTGTTTGTAGATGTTCTATTGGTGCCTGCCTTGTGTCATTCGATTTCCCAATGTCTTACCTCTGCGCCTAGAGTAAAACAGGAATGTCCTTGTGAATAGTTTAATTCTGTATGTTCCACTGCACAATGGAACTGAATTTAGCCCTTAACAGTTCCCCCAAACGCAGGGAAGGTATTCTATTAGCATTTATAACTCATAAGGCAGCTCTAAATGACAGAAAAGAGGAAATCAAAAAAATAGCCTGGAAGGACCTAGAGGCTGCAGGAAATACAAAAACAGTAGATTGTTCTGAGAAACTGTGAATCGGTCCTTTTTCTGATAGTTCCGCTTCAAAGCCTGAGAATGTATTTCTAGCTGACACTTGGGTATCACATTTTTCAAAGATATTTGATTAAGATTTCACCACTATGACAGATTTTGGAGAAACAGGAAACTTGATAACTGATCTTGAGGCCACCCAAGATTTAAGTTCTTCAATTAGCTAAAGGAAATCGTAGCACCCATCAATAAAAGCGCATTAGGAAAATCCCTGGATGCCGAAGGCCTTCCAGTGGACATTTTAAAGTAAACAAAGAGTTTTGGTCCTCTATATTGACAAATATGATTTGGGCTGCAGTAATAGCCCCATTAATTCCAACCTGGCAAGAGGCAATCATTTTCCCCAATTTTTAAAAAAGGGAACAAGAATTTACCATGCTATTATCACTCTATATTCATATTGGACTCCACAATGTAACGATTGGGCAGGGTTCTGTTCTCGAGGTTGGACTACTGGGCAGAGAGCAATAGTTTTTTTTCTAATGTCCAATCAGGCACTGGTACTGTAGAGCAATGTTTAAACGTATCTCTATTTCAATAGGGAAGAACGTACAGGCAAAGAAGGGCGCCTTAGATAAGTTAAAGCAATCTAAACTATGGTCCATGCTAGAAAGGCTGGGTGTAGAAATCACACGTCAATTTATTGAGACGTTTACATTGGGATGCCTGTGTCAAGATTAGATATGGCCTAAATGGAGAGTGTTCTAATTATATAAGTTGCAATTGGGGTGTCCTGCAGGGCTGTATTTTGGCACCTTTTTATTTGTAATTTATATTGATGGGCTAGAGAGTTCATTATTGTCACATGCGAAGGATGCCCCAAAAGTAGGAAGCCGTTTTATCCTTGCATTATTACATAATGAGAATACTGTTCTCATCTATAGGACCGTTAACGGGCTGTAAATTTTGATTGATTCTGTCTGCTCTTTTATGAACAATTTAGATTTGAAAGTAAGCAAGACAGGCCCGGTCACCTAGGCCCATGATTACTGATTGTTTGGTCACAGGGGGGTGGATGCATAGCTGGCAGGCAAACACTTGGGCATGAAACTCTTGACCAATTCCACAGATAGGCCCAGCAACATTACAATGGTCAGGGGAGATGTTCCTAATGAAACACACATGGCTGGTAGGGGAACAAGCTGCTAAAACCACCATAAATTCAGACGCCAAATGAGTTAGGAACACACAGCCAATCAGGGCTTAGCACATGTAGTTACTGCACGCTCCCCATGCCGGACATCTGAACACATTCACCATTGGCCACACTGTGTCCAGGTAAGTCAAGACCCACCTGTAGTAACTATTGGCCATTCATTTATGACCCTAAAGGCAGCAACCAACATTCCTCACCATATATGGTATGCAGGAAGCCTTTTATTGCTGTTGTAATATTGTATTTAAAGAAACCTCAAACTCAATGTAAATTGGGATAGTCCTCAGAACTGGTGCCTCTAACTGTTCTCCCCGCCGAACTGTTTAACTATTAAAACTGTTCCTGTTTTTCCAAACGCCTGTTGTTTTCTGTTCTTTAAGTAAATCCGACTTGAGCAACATCCTAAGAGAATTAAGACCTCATACTCGACTGCAGCGGAAGGTAGGTGACCCCGCCTGGACTGATTCACATTGCGCGATGAGAAAGGGGGTCAGACACTGCAACTGATTGGAAGTTCTGCTGAATCCCCGCGGTTGAGGTTTGCACTGAAGCAGCAGTCACAGAGGGTAAGTGACTACATCCTAACATAGTCTAAAGCAGTTGGCGTATGGCAAACTAGGGAGAAGCATAAAAAGATAACCCGAGCTCCCTGTCCCTGATGGAATCTGGCATATTACCTATTTTATAGGTCTCAACTGCATCAGTCGTAGGCTGCCTCGGAGGCGTTCAGCAGAATTTCCCTTTTTTCAATAGCTGACAGCTAGCCTAGGTGAATATAGTGTAATACTGTATATAGCCCTTGATAACTCCCAGGACACAGATTTTTGAGACATAGCTAATCTTAATTGGGCACAGTTGACACCTCATACTCAGTTTTTTAGTTAATCGGTTTACTAGTGCTAAAGTGGTTTCTCAACACCGGTAGTATCTGGAAGAAGAAAGGGAAGAGCACTCAGCTTGACTCTGGGTGGAATTTGTATAGGGAAAGCTTGGACCCAAGAAACTGGGCGTAACACATGTGTGGCTAGGAAGGGCTTATGAATCCAGAGTTATTACTAAATGGTGTCTATGCTATGATTACCACGTCTGTCTAGGAGCGGATAGTGGCAGACTATCCAGCTCACTTAGGACCTTGCTCCACACTAGTCTTCTCTTGCTGGAGGATAAAATGCAATGAACAGCTAAGTTTTTGGACAAAGTAATTTTTTCTGTTGACGGTTATTGAAATGTGTTGTTGCATGTGTTACTGTATGTGAAGATATTGCTTTTATTGTCTTTGAAAACTGAATTACGTGACTTTTTGAATTTATGCAGGTTTTATTATAACATATAGCATAGTAGCCCTGTGTTACAATATAATATATGCAGACCTATCTTGTTTTATTGAAATGCTTGTTTGAACTATTTGATGTGAAAAGCGTAAGCTCTGAGCTCATACTATGTAATTTGTAAGAGAGCACCACGTAGGAATGACCTAAAAGCAAGCAAGCCCCGACCCTTCCAGCACAGCCCAGGTTTCTAGGGAAGGTCCTCAAAAGCTTGAATCCCAGTCCACCACACTCAAAACAACACACCTCTAAGGCAGGTACAGAATGCATTTCCACTAGGTCTGGCGAGTGCCAAACTGTGTCAGGGAAGTTTGTGGCGGTCCTCGACAGTGACTCCTCAAGCACAGGAGATGAAGAGAGGCCCAATCCCTCAGGAACCAAAGACGAAGTTGGGGCTGCCGAATTTGTTCAGGGATCCGAGGAAGGCACAGAAAGTGAATTTGAGGTTGAAGCCAGTCTAACTAAAGCAGCACGAGGCTCTGAGCAAAGGGAACATGCCAGACGGCACGAGAAAAAGAGGCACAAATGGAGGCTCCTCAGAAAAAATGGCATGCAATAGGGAGTGTTACCAAGGCTACAGGGCAGCACACTCTCCTCAAGATGGATGCGAAGCAAGGCACAGGGAGGCGAGTTGGGAAAAGTCAGAGGTCGATGAAAGGCTGTTTATGATCCAGGGAACACCTGGCTCGGCAGTTCGGGCTGCACTGTTTCCTTTGAGGAACAGGGTCAAGACTGATTTGCATATGGCTAGGTCTGAACTGGGGTGACAAAGGGAGCTAAAAAAACGATAATGGATTCAACCCAGATCTCTGACTGAGGGTGGGTGTCTGAAATGTTTCAGTGCTCCATCCATCATCTCCTTGTGTTTGCTTTGTTCACCCTAAGTTGGAGGGGAATGTCCAAACGTGGGTCCCTTGCTCACTTTCCCACTGGATTCAAGCTAGCCTGGCGGATGAGGGGTGTTACCGCAAAACTGGTACCAGAATGCTTGTTTACGGTCCAGGGAAGATCTGGTTTGGCAGATTGGGCGGGACTGTTCCCATGAGGAACATGGTCAAGACCGATGTACATATGGCGGTATCTGAACTGTGGTGGTGAAGTGAGCTAAAGAACGATGTTGGATTCAACCCAGATCTGTGACGGGGGAGTGTCTGAAAAGTTTCAGCGCTCCATCATCTCCTTGTGTTTGCTTAGCAGGCCTCAGAGCCACATCATTCAGGCATAGGAAAGGGGCTGACCAAGAGATAAAGGAACTGGTCAACCTAGCACACAATCACTGTGTCAGAGAAAAAACAAAATGGCTCCAGTGTGTGCACTCGAGGTGAGCACAATAAGGATACAAATTGCTTCTCACAGGTGCACAACAAAGATAGGCAAATCCCAAGGGAGATAATCACTAAGAGGGAAGGCAAGACCTTCGTGTACCCGTTTTTCAACGTGTTAACCGACTGGACTGAGGAGAGAGACCACTATAACATGCCTTGGCTGAGGAAAGGATAGTTTGAGCCAGAAGACATGGCCATTGTAGAAGACTGCATTAGGAATGAAGATGGAAACCCTAAGCGGAACGTCCTCTACATGCAGCTATGCCTTGTGAGATGGAAAGCTATGCTGAGGATAAACCCATAGAGTCAACTAGTGTGAGAGTATGCCTGCTACTGTGGAAGAGCGCAGCGGGGATTATATACGTGACATGGGCCCAGATGGATAAAGAGGGGTTAAAAACAAGTTACCACCATTGCTGAATGGGGCATGGAAGTGGATTACATAATTCAAGAAGAACATCGCAGGCTTCATACTAGCGCTAGAGATATTAACAGTCTGCTTGAGTCCAATTGGAAAGTAGACAAACGTGGTTTTCACCCGAGCTCATATTCCAGCAATCAGGCTAACAGATAACCAGTATGACGAGGCCACACTTAATCCGCAACAACACTGGATCTTGACTGCCCTGAGAAAATTATTCTCTGACCCCCCAGCTGTAGGAGGGCTTATGGCAGCGACATCGAAGGCAGAGGAAAGAATAAACAGTTTCCTAAATAGAATGAGGGAGAGATGAGGACAGGAAACCAGAGAGAAGTAGACCAATACGGGCCCACAAGTCAAATTTTTCTACAATATTCTTAAAAAAGGGTTACCCTTCGGGGTACAAAGGGGGCTGGGCAGAATAGTGGGGCTAGACCCAAACTCTGGCAGGAGATACAAGCTCATATACTCCAGTACCACAAAGAGAAGAAAGAGAAGGATGGAGAGAAGCAGGAGCAAGCCCAAACAGACAATGCAAAATGTGTACAACACAAGTTGTAAAAGACCTCCCTCGAGGGGACAGTGATGGCTGCAACTGTACAGTTGGCCCTACTCACAATTGGGACTCTACCGCAAAACTTTAGCGGGTACCAAATAGGCAGTTTAGGAGCAGAACTAAATTATGGTAGTGGAGGCCAGGAAGGATGGTCACAACCAGATCCGAGCGAGTACTATTATTGCCACAGGCGGGGTCACCTGGTAGAGAGGTGCCAGATAAAGGCATACCATGAGCAGCAGAAACAGCAGAGGTAAGTGAACCAGGGCCAACCGCCACAAACTGCCAAGAACGCCCTACCTCAGTGCCAAGCACTGTGGTATGGGCTGAGGCCTACTTTGCTTGCATGTTATTTTAGCATGGCTTTTTAGAAGTCTAAACGCCATTTTACCTTTTGCTGCTTTTGAACACAACACTGCATATAACTGTTTTTGCAAGTTAGGCTTTGCGAAGGTCTATACGTGAGAAAAGTTTTGTTTTCAACATCTCTAGACTAACATCGTGCCTCTAGTCTGTACAGTGAGTGCTGAAGCATCAAGGTTATCATAACAGGGTTGATGCTGTTCGACGTGATCGAGTAACGCGGTTAGACATAACAATTTGGCAGCTGTGAGCCAACTAAGATTCTGGCGTCTTTATTATCACACACTTGTCATGATTTCAGGCACTTGGAGGATTTTCGTTTCCAGGGATGCAGAGAGAGTATGCTGATCCACATGTGATTTACTCTTACTGAGGGGAAAGGTAATACGGTCCCCCAAAACAAGCCTAAGAGACCTTTAGTTTATAATAAATAGTTCCTATATAGGGAGGGTGTTATAACTAGGTGCTATACTACCTGTTTTCACCAGCATTATAATATGCTTTCTCCTTTTGTGTTTTATGGAATTGTAACCATGCTGACCATATTATTTTTAATCATATGTCTGCTTATGTTGGCTAAGATACTGCACCTGAGATCACATCATTACAATAAATATTTTAACCGTACTGTGTCTCTTATTTACTCCTGTTGTGGAATGGTATGAGAGTATAACAAAAGAGTGTTCTCACTTCCCACCATTCCTGAGAGGGTCTGAAGTCGCATATTCTAGGTTGTCTAATCATTGGTTACTTTGCTATAGGACGAAGAGCTAATGAGAAACTGATGCTAGCTGGTTGGGGTGTTTCTAGGTACTGAGGTGAGTTTTTGGTACACCACAATTCACTGATGTCCTGGGTCTAGGTGCACAGTTCTGTGTATGAGCAGGATCCTTGCAACATGACGCCGCCAACGGGTGTGGTCTTATTGTGAGACTCTTGAATAATGCTTGTATCAGTCCACGACTCCCTCACTATTGTTTCCGGTTGACAGAAGTGGCGGATAAAACCTACCTATAGTTGGATAGGTCTTTTCAAGCTTGATAATATAAAATGGTTTTTTATTGAATTACTACCCAGTTGTGCTACATTTAAGTGCATTGTACTTTAACCTTTCTGTGTCATTATGGACATCGATATCCCGCAACATAGTAGGATGGCGGTCCGTAATCATTTGCAAGCCTTTAACGTTGCCTTGGAAGGCATGGCAGTTGTTTTTGTTGTGGAGGCAGACGCAGCACACCCATTCGAGCTTTTCTACTCATGGGTTACGTTTCCTGCAGATGATCCAAACACTAATGTGTTTCATACTTACACTCCCACTGCCCTGCCTGCGCAGTACACTCCTTATAGGACAGAGGAAGTTCCGATTTCTGCTTGGCAGCACCGTGTTTGGTTTGATGGCGCCCTTCCACACCCTCTAACACAAATTAGATTAGGTCCCTTGTCCATTCCAGGTGCTTCTTGACCTGTTTTGGCCGGATTTACCCCGCACCCACATGCAGACATATGTCCTTTACTTGAATTGAGGCCCCTCTATACCTCTGCAGTGGAGATTGTTAGGGCCTTAGTTCATTATATTTCCCCAAACTTGCCAGGTGGGGGTCCTGGTGTTGAGGCGCATCCAGTTGGGCCAAGTGGGTTGAAGCTTAGTCCCGTTATGTTTAATGCGGTTATGGGCAAGCGTTCCACAGATAAGGATGAAATGCCTTTCTGGCTTGCCGAGAAATTTGACCAACTGGAGGCAGTGTTTCCTAATACGACTCCTGTCGAGAAACACAGGATTTTGACAATTAGTTTGCCAAAAGACTTAGTACTAAAGGTGACTGACTGTACCACATGGGGGATGATTTTTGCGGCAGTCTACACGAGGTGCTTCGGCACTCCGTCTATGACTGTCCTACCCTCCGTCATTAAACGTGTACAGGATGAGCACGGACCGGAGGCGGCTGTTGAATTGGGAATGAGACTAGCTGGAGTGTTGACGTAGTTTCCGATCTCGTCCTTGCTAATGTTAAGGGAGATGCAGTAAGCTTTCAGGTGTCGAATGCTTTACGGGATGTCCCCAATACAGAGAAACCCCGGCAGTTACTGCAAATTATCATGGCAGCTTATAAGACCGCTGGCCGTAATAGTTTGGGTGTTAAGCCTTTTGCTAAAAAACAAACACAGCAGCAAACTCAGCAAGCGTCATCTGAGAAAGATGACCGGCCAAAAGTTCAGAAACAAAATTGGAGTAAGAACAAAAAACAAGGGAAACAGCAACAGAAACACAGGTCCCGTCCTGCTTCACCTACACCTGCCTCTGCTGAGCGTACATATGAGTTGCGCGACCGCAGTACAATTAAGTCACCTGATCGATTTCAGGTCCCTGAACAACGTTCTCCTCGCTCTTTTCAGGAAACATCGGTAACACCCACCGGTGGAGGAGGCGTCGGCAGAGGACAAGGTGCCCAACATAGCCGTGAGCAGCCTAGTAATGCTGACGGAAAAGGCAAGCAGGACGAGTCACCGCATCAAAGGCCCCAGTTTCAGAAGAAGAACGTTGCTGTAGTAACAGCGAGATATGCCACAGATAGTGAGAACGCAGCTTCGGAATCTGACTTGGGCGCAGACTCTGTTGGATAGCGCAGCGGAGATTACCATAATTCGAGAGGCGTTGCGTCCACTACTGAAGGTGACCGTGACTGACACCTTCGTTGTGGTTGAGACAGCTGACACTAGAGTTGCTCCCCGCGAAAGACATTATGAAATTGTCCTTGTAGTTGAGGGTGACATAGAACGTACAATAAAAGGGGTATTTTGGGAAACTCTAACTACTACCTATGATATTTTGTTGGCGGAGCTCGACTGGCCCCCACTCTTTTTCTTAGCTGCTCCGCAAGGGGAGGTGGTGATCCTTCCTGCTTTCGCACACACAGTGCTGAAGGAGCAGGCACTGCATTTTGCAGAAGATTGGGCTAAGGCGCTTGCCCCGGCATTGTACCGTACTCACTGTGGGTGGGACAAATTTTCCCCTCGACATGAGATTCCTTTGAGGTCTATGACACAGCCTCAACCCCAATACCCCATGCGGCGTGAAGCGAAAGCTTCCATTGCAAAAATCTTTGAACCATTAGAATATCAAGGTGTAATTAAAAAGTCTGTGTCTCCGATGAATAGCCCTCTTTTTACTGTGGCCAAGCAGGATGTTTCATACTGTTTGGTGTTGGATTACTGCCACTTAAACGCACACTGTCATACATGTGCAGTGCAGAATACTCACAGTTCTGCTCTTGTGGATAGTCTTGTGCGCAAAAAGGTTCAAAACCACACTTAACATATCCAATGTTTTTTTTGCCCACAATTTGTCCCCTCTTAGTAGTCAATGGAGGGCTTTTACCAGTGGCGGCAAACAGCGCCAATTACGCTGTTTGGCTATGGGCTATAAGAATAGTCCAGGCGTGTTTGTCGCTCATATAGTCGCGCTTTTGGAGGGGCTCAACATGTTGTATGTGGATGGCATCTATCTCACAGATGACGAGTTATGGCCGCATCTGTGCCATGTTGACCGCATAATTTGCCGTTTTGCGAATTTTGGTTATAAATTCAACTTTGCGAAAAGTCACATTGCAGAGTACACAGTGTTGTTCCTGGGCTATAAGCTCAACAATGAAGATAGAGGTTTGGCACCTCACTTCCAGGAGAAATGCACACTTTTGCGAGCTCCCTCGACACTAAAGAAATTGCAATCTTTACTGGGCTTTCTGAATTTCGGGTGTACCTACATCCCGAATACGCCCAGCGTATCAAGCCTCTTTACGCCGTAATACAACCTAATTTCTCCAAATCGTGCTGCTGCCTGAACATTCAGCCATCTTGCAATCTTTGCAGGCTGATCTTCTAGAATCAAAATTCTTGTCGACTCATGAAAACCACATCAACCTGGTAATAAGAATCGTGCCAAGGGCGGTAGGTTTCACATACCTCACTTTTAATGAGGGTAACAGAGTCCCTATTGCTTACAAGTCGCACTTGTACACTTTGGGTGAGTTGCGGTTTTCCACTGTGGAAAAAATTTTGACAGCAGTGCAGATGGCGATTCTTAAGGAACGTGCACTGTTGTAAGTTGTTACTCCGTATCCTGCCTTGTCGGCAGTGACGAAAGCCAGTGTACCGAATTCCAAAGCTTTGCACCCTCGGTGGATACAATGGGCTACAACCTTGACATTCCCGGATGTCACGTTCATTTTTGATTCCTCTCTGCAGACTCAGGAGTTCTTGCAGTATGAATTTGTTCATCCTGCTCCTCTGACTATGCGCCCACTGGAGGATTTCGGTTGTATCATTTAAACTGACGGATGCACGCAAGCGGCTACGGGTTCAAAGCACGCATATCCTTCGGCCTGCACAATTGTAGTTGGTACTAAAGTAGATGGTGAATTCAAGTCCGATGTCGTGCATACACAGACGTTAGGGGACTGTACCGCCAAGTTGGCAGAACTTCGTGCTCTGATGCTTGCATTGGAGTACGCCGATCCCAGTGTGACTACTCTTATCTTAAGTGACTCTTACTACTGTGTGCAATCCTACAATGACAATCTCCACTTCTGGTCACAAAATGAATATCGCGATTCCAAAGGTCGCACAATAAAACATAAAATGATCTGGGTTCGGGTGGCTGAGCTTAAAGAACGGCTGCCACTCCTGTTTGTATTTCATACTCTGGGTCACCAGCGTGTTGGAGTTCACACTGTTGGCAACTGGCTCGCGATGAAGCCGCGAAGACAGCAGTTGCAACATATGCAGTAGCAGCAGTTACACGTTCCAAAAGTAAGATTGATGATGACATCTTGGCAGCTATTACCATTACAGAGAAGGGAGGTAGTTACCCTAGAGGTTTCCCTTCTAAATACTCTTATCATTTAAGTCCTGATAGTTCCTTATGTGAGAATTAACGACGTTGGGGACAGGTTAATACCCAATGCGGACCGCAGACAGACTTTGATTACAGCAGCCCACGCTGGGATGGCCTCATCGCATGCCGGCGTGCCAATTACTGTATCTCTTCTCCAGCAACGGTATTGGTGGCGGGGTTTGTACAAACTGAAGCATGATTATGTCCTTCAATGTGGCATTTGTCAGCAAATTAAACCTTCTACTGCTGCACACCGACCCCAAACTCAGTTGTACATATCTAATAAACCACTTGTGTGCGTTTATTTGGATCACTGCGGTCCTTTCTCATCTGATACTGCATATAAGTACATCTTAGTAGCAGTAGACTCTTGCACGCAGTTTGTGTGGTTATGGCTGCAAAGGAGTGGCGATTCCAGATCTGTTGTAAGCCATTTGCGTGTCTTTGTGGGAATTTTTGCATGTGGTACCTTCCATTCGGACCAGGGTCCAGCGTTTGCCACTAAGGCATATAAGGATGCCATGAGTTCTTTGGGGGGTCCAAGTCAAATTTTTGTTCTCATACAGACCTGAGGGTAATTCAGTTGTGGAGCGGATGAACCGTGACTTAAAGCAATCCTCGACAGCTAAGGTTTTAGGTACTGGCTGAGACTGGTTTACCCACCTCAATGGCGTTCAGCGTGCACTTAATAAACTCCCTAGAAGGTCTCTGGGTGGGCAGACCCCATACGAAATGCTCTTTGGCATAAAAATGTACGTTCCGGACCTTGAGGGTCTAGACATGGCAGTGGCCGCCGCATCCTTTGACGTAGATAAACATTCTGCTGTTTTATAGAACCTACAAAAAACTAGAGAGAGTATTGCAAAGTAACATTTGCCCTCTACATCTGATGCTGCGTTGCAGATTCCGGTAGTCAGCTGGCTACCACAAGTTGGAGAACTGGTCTGAGAGAAAATAGAGAACAAGAAAGAATTCCGTCCTCCTATCAAGCTCCAGTTGCTGTGCTTCGTGTGCAGGGTACAAGAACAGTCATTTTACCTCCTGTTCCTGGTCGAAAGGGGAACAGGTATATTTCAATTGACAATGTCAAACTACACAGGGTGGCCGATTCTTCATAGTAAGATGCCTGCGGTTTCCTGCCCAGCAATGGTGCGACATTCTGTTTTGGCCCCTGATCCTGCCATTGGGCCTGAAGTTGCCATTGAGATGAATACAGTTGCGAATCCTTTATTGAATACACCTGCTGGTGATCCTCTTAATGATACTGAATATACTTACCGCGCTGACTTGTCTATACCTGATTTGGCGACCCGTGTGGCTAAACAATCACGTTTTTCATTTGACACTGGCTCGACCACATCAAAGTCCCCTTCAAAAGTCTCGATTTTTGCTACCTGGTTTAAAAAACATTTTCTTATTCCTCCTTTGGACTTACATTTGACTGGTGCTTTTTTCAATTTTTGTATTCATATCCATTGCATTTGTGGTGTATTTTTTTTGTTTTGTGAATGGACACTACGTTCAAGAAAGAACTTCAATTAGACTAATTGATGGAACTTTGGCCCCCCACTCCTCTTTGCACACCATGAAGAAGGACCGGATGTATGACGTTACAACGCATACTTTTACCACGCATACCTTTACAATGCGGTTTTTACAACGCATACCATTACAACGCATAGCGCTTTGGGGTGCTGGATAGTGAATAGTTTAATTTACTATTCCAACTCCAGTCCCCGTGGATAGTAGGGAAGGTGTTGGATAGTAAATTAAACTTATTCCCTATCCTAGAGCGCCCCCCAGCGCAATGCGTTGTAATGGTTTGCGTTGTAATGACTGCGTTGTAATGGTAGTGCGTGGTAAAAGATTAGTTGTATAGGTTGTATACCGAAGGACCAGACATTTGTGAATATAACTGCTTGGCCCGTTTTAGATGGGATTGTATGGGATGCTGTAAAGTTCCAGATTGATGGGCCCACAGAGGTTATTAATGTTCCCAATGTACTCCGTGTTTCTATGGGGGATGTGGTTAAACAAAATATTCGCTCTGATGATTGGGACGTCCAGGCCGTAGAGGCTTTATTTTCTGATTTGAAATATTATGCTGCTTTTGATGCTGAAGATTTGTATCTAGATTCTGCTAACTATGGTGATTTATTCTGTTACCGGCATTTTGGAAATCACTTTCAACATAAAGCTAACACGTTTAGAAATGTGGTTAACTACACACAGTGGGAACATTGTCCCGCACCTGTCGAAGGCAGCTCAAAAACACTTTAAAAAAAGTTTTCTTACTTTACTGACTTTGTTCAATAAAACCCTGGTGCATTTTATTTTAAGATGACTGAAAAGTATTCTTCCAAAGTTAGACTTACACACACACAATTATTGTTATCTAAGTCTTTCATTGACCAGTTGGCTGTTGGGGGCTATGAACTGTGGAAAGATTCCATTAATCTTAAATCTGTTTGGGGTTCTAAAAGTTGGCAAGTGCAAGGGACAGAGGCTTTACATCGTGCATATCTCATCCCGAACCATATGTTGTTTCTGAATGCTACTATTTCACAAACCACCTGCTTTGGATTGGCTACTTCTAAAAAATTAAATGCTCCTTCATTTCCTGATTTGGGTGAATACCCCAATTGGAACAATTATACCAGTACTTCCCTTGGTGACTTACAGGCCTTGTTGAGAAATTCCTCTTTTACTGTTTCCAGCATGAATCCTGAGGGATGGTTGCTATGGCAAAACAGTGCAGATTCCTGCCAACACGGTTTTCTGGGTCTGGCCCCTGGATATACAGAGGTTAGAGTAGATCCCAGGTT
This sequence comes from Lissotriton vulgaris, assembly GCF_964263255.1. Lineage (NCBI taxonomy): Eukaryota > Metazoa > Chordata > Amphibia > Caudata > Salamandridae > Lissotriton > Lissotriton vulgaris. The sequence continues at coordinate 1,194,145,348 of NC_141685.1, forward strand.
CGAGAGTCAACATTCAGTCACCACCTATTCTGTCGGCAAGTTGTGTCAGAGTTGGCTCAAACACTCTACCTTAGCGTCAGTTAAATCACATTTGGCTAAACTGACTGATGCTGTTGATCTAAATGATTTTGTGAAAGGTCCTGCAGCAAGCAGATCAAAAAGATGGATATATGCTGCATACAACAAGGTTTGGAAACTTTTCCAAATTGAAGCTGTATCTCGGCTCAGAGCTATTGATCACGCTAATTTAGAGAAAGTGCTTGCCGTTGTAGATAATAGCATTAACACCCTATATTCCCGTATGTACACATTAGATAATATTGTTTCGTCTGTTGTTGATATTGTGCAAGAAGATGTTTCAGTTCTGTACCATGGACAAAATCAATTGCATTCTGTTATGCAGTTTGCATGGACTCTTCAAACGTTAAAATCTGGTAGGGTGCCTTGGGATTACATGAACACGTCCTCATTATTTTTGCCTTTTAATTTGACTGTTAAGCAACAATTCATGTCGGTGAAAAATACCTCGGTTTCACTGCTACATATTGAGAAACTGGAGCTGTTACCATTTTCAGTGGCCGAGTCCAATTCGGCAGTTTGGCTCATCCATGGGTTGATAACTTTACCATTTCCCCTGTTCAAATTTGAATCCTGTATGAAACATTATGCCATAGGTAGATTTGAACCTTTGGGTGGTGCTTATCTTCATGAGGTTTGGAATCTCCCATTTACATATAAGTGCTTAAGAGAAAGAAAGGAAGTTTATTTAAAAGGTGAAGATTACACAGCCACACCAGATCAATCCTTAGTCTGTAGAAATGTACAATTGCGCAGCTCTTGTAAGGTACAGGCGCCGAATCTTGCGTGTGTCTTGAAAGGCACCCCAGTCCCCGCTATCACACCGACTTTCACGTTGCTTGCAAACTGTAGTTATTTGTTATTGAATGATGAAGATTGCTGTGGTATGCTTGCTGGAATTCCTTATATTGTTACAGTTTCCCAACGTGTAGTTTGCTGTAAAAACGTCTTGTCTCCTCCTCCACATGGGAGGCTCGATGTTTCCATCTGGCCTTCTATTCCGACCTTGAAAGCAGAGTTCAACAAGATGAGTCCCAGTAAGAAGTCGCCCTTACATCTGCACTTGAAACATTTGTCCTTCACATGCCTTAATAAATACAGATCTGCCCCGGCATTTTGGGGCTTTGATTCACACAATCTTTAATGCCTCGTCAACCACGGGCCTGGTGCACTTTTTTAAAGTAGTGAGTTCTGGCCTCGTGACTTCATTCCAAGCTATATTTGGTGAGAACTTGTACCCCACGACAGTCTGCCCTGGCTGGTCCAGATGCATAACCGGATGCTTGAATACTATGGATCACTACCTCTGGTGATTCTGAGTGTAGCTTATGGCTTATCCTTCCGGTTTTCCTTCTTTACTTCTGTGCACCCTGTTTTCCATTGCCTGGATTGTGGATTTGAGTGGGCCCTGGATTTGTGTCTCTGCAACACGGTGTCTCCTGACCTGGATTTTAGTCTACTAATGAGTGCCTTAGTTGCTCATAAAATAGATTGTTCTGGTTTCGGGATTATGGCTAATTGGGTCCTGGGCAATTGGAACATATGGACTACAACCAATGACTTTCTGGCACACAGTTATCTTGAAGTAAGTCTGAGTTGTCTTATGATATTGCTAGAGGCTCTGGCTATTGAAGAACATGCATGTTTATTTCTATTACTGAACTGGATGGTTGAAATGTTCTCAGACGATAATAATGACTACGTATTGGAGGCAGTTGCGACATACAGTAACTATACGTTGTTGGATTGAAGTCATAATTTGTATTTCAGCTTCATAGACACATAATGGTATCCTGAGCAATTTTTTAATTGGATTATAAATGTTTTTCTTTTTCAGAGTCATATTCATAACATGGCCACCCGTGGATGTTTTTCACTGACTTGTTTGCTTTTTAATTCAGATTTGTATTGCCTATTATCAAGTTTGGCTAAAACTCCTGAACTTGGTTCTGTCTCATTCGAACTTGAACTCTGCGTTCTATGACTTTTACCCCCTTTCTTGTGCGTTCTCCGATCAAGCGAGGGGGAGGGTGTGGTATGGGCTGAGGCCTACTTTGCATGCATGTTATCTTAGCATGGCTTTTTAGACGTTTAAACGCCATTTTGCCTTTTGCTGCTTTTGCACATGACACTGCATGCAGTTTTTGCAGGTTAGGCTTTGCGAAGGTCTATACACAAGAAAAGGTTTGTTTTCAACATCTCTAGACTTACATTGTGCCCCTAGCCTGTACAGTGAGTGCTGCAGCATCAAGGTTATCATAACAGGCTTGATGTTGTTCGACACGATTGAGTAACGGGGTTAGACATAACAATTTGGCAGCTGTGAGCCAACTAAGATCTGGCATCTTTATTTTCACACACTTGCCATGATTTCAGGCACTTGGAAGATTTTCGTTTCCAGGGATGCAGAGAGAGTATGCTGACCCACATGTGATTTACTCTTACAGAGCAGAAAGATAATGGGGTCCCCTAAAACAAGCCTAAGAGACCTTCTTTAGTTTATAATAAATAGTTCCTATATAGGGAGGGTGTTATAACTAGGTGCTATACTACATGTTTTCACCAGCATTATTATATGCTTTCTCCTTTTCTCCATTTGTGTTTTATGGAATTGTAACCATGCTGACCATATTATTTTTAATCATATGTCTGCTTATGTTGGCTAAAATACTGCACCCGAGATCACGTTGTTAAAATAAATATTTTAACCTTACTGTGTCCCTTATTTACTCCTGTTGTGGACTGGTATGAGAGTATAACAAAAGAGTGTTCTCAGTTCCCACCATTCCTGAGATGGTCCTAAGTCGCATGTTCTAGGTTGTCTAATCATTGGTTGCTTTGGTATAGAACGAAGAGCTAATGAGACACTGATGCTAGCTGGTTGGGGTTTTTCTAGGTACTGAGGTGAGTTTTTGGTACACCACAATTCACTGATGTCCTGGGTCTCTGTGCACAGTTCTGTGTATGAGCAGGATCCTTGCAACAGTGCAGGGTAATCAGAACGTGCACTATGCTCAGCCGCAGGGAGTTCTTGCGGTCACCTCACAACTGCTGCAGGGGCCAGCAATGGGGGAAGTACGTGGCAGCAGCAGCCACAGACAGGGAACTCAGTGCAACATGGACCACAACTCCAACAGGGTTGACAGTGAGGTAGGTCCTTTTCACAATCACAACTCCAAAATCAACAGTAAAAGAGGCCACCCTCAGTAGACGAAAACAGGGAATAATAAATATTCTCAACAGCTTAACCCTAGTAGCATAGCCCCAATAGCAAAGACAAACACTATCCCCCTTCCCCTTTTTCCATAACAGGAAAAGACCACAGACAATATTTGGAGGTTTAAAAGTTTTACTTATTTACAGGGACTCAGGTTTATTGTGGGCTGTGTTGATCAGGTATCCACACCAAGTTCAGGTATCAATGATGAGTCTGTGAGAACACAAAATACCCGGTTTGCCCAAAGCACCCAAAGAAATCTAGGCCCCACTCTGCCGGCTGATTCCCCAGGAGGAGGTGGTCTGCCCCTCCACCCCCAGGGGCAGGGCAGTCTGACGAGGGGGAAGAGAAAGAAGAAAAAAACCTCAACAAAATAGTTATCAGTGTGGAGAGTATGCACCCAGGACCCGCAGCCAAAGTCTAATGAGGTGTACTCCAATCACCAGGCTAATAGGTCTCCATTTCCTCTAGCCTCATGCCTAAGCTTGACATTTTCTGCTTGACGTACAGCTCTAACAGCATCCCCAAGTTACTCCAAAAGCCTCCATTGCAATTGATGCCTCTCTCGCAGCTATGAAGGAAGGCATTCTCAGTGTCGAGAATCAATACTCGTCTCGTGCCTAAGATGGCAAGGCCTTAAAACTCTGCAATCCCTCCCACAGACAGGAGTTAAGCTTCAAACAATTCTGGGCCATCCAAACCCCCACAGCTTCCATACATTCCTGCAGCCTTGACACAGTTTTGTATATCTCCCCTGGTAATAATGTCACCACAATTAGGGTGTCATCAGCATACGATGTCAAGGTGAACCCAAAGGTCTGTATCAGGGGAGCTAGTGACGATACGTAAACAGCGAACAATGTTGGGCTCAGCGATGAACCCTGCAGCACCCCGCAGGGCAGTGAGAAAGATTTGGCTTCCAATTCATCCAAGGTCACCGTTTGACTTCTGTCAGCAAGAAATTATTTAAGAAGATTCCACGCAGAGCCCTTAATTCCAAGCTCGTCCAATCGGTCCATCAACAAAACGTGATGGACCGTATTGAAAGCCGCAGACAGGTCTAACATGATCAGTACGGCCTTTCCCCCTTGGTCCGGAATGGTGCTGATTTCTTTTGTGGACTTCAGAAGCGCAGTTTCAGTACTGTGGCCCCCTCTAAACCCATACTGAAATTGGATCAAGGGCTTGTGAGTCTGGCAGAAATTTGTTGAGTTGGGTATTCAGATTACTTTCTATAGTTTTAGCAGGATAGGTAGCCTGGAAATTGGTCTAAAATTATTAGGATCACTAGCGTCTAGGTTGTTTTTTTTTTAGAAGAGGCAAAATGGAGGCATGTTTCCATTCTTTGGGAAAGTAACCTTCTAAGTACATGTTGTTAATGATATAGGTTAGTTGTTTTGCAACAGGCTCATGGCCATTTTTAAAATTGAGCTCGGACAAGGCTCATTGGGGTAGCCTGATTTAACTTTCTCCAATAGTTTGTGGGTGTCAGACACGTTTAGACAGGCAAAGGTGTTAAAGGTCGGAGCACCAGGGTTCATTTTCTGCTGATAATCTGTCGAAACGGAGCTGGTTTTAGGAGTGGAGTCTAAAAATGTTGAGAATATACTATTAACTTTATCAAAGAAAAATGTAGCAATTTTGTTACAAAGCGCTTGACTAGCTAACATGGGTGGAGCGCGGGGATGAGCTAAAGAGTTTACTAATTTAAAGAGCTCTTAAAATCTTGTTTGTGTTTTCAAGTAACTGTTTATAAAAGCGCCAGACCAGCTTTATATTTCCTTTTATCTTTTTCCTTATATCTCTTCCTCCAATATCTTTCCAGGTATTTGCAGGCCAACTTTTAGTCCCCCAGCTCGTTCAGATACCATGGTGAGGAGGGATGCTGTCTAGTACGGCTAAGGCGTTTTGAGGGTGCTAACTTGTCTCCTGTAGCTTCTAACCATTTGGTGTATGATCTGGTTGCCTCGTCCAGATTACTGGGAGTAGAGGTGATAGTATCAGTTAGCATTTAATGTAGATCCTCTGCTTTTATCTTGTTCCAGGCTCTATTCTCAGAGTAACTTGTGGATAATTTTGGTATTGTGCGGTCCGGCACCGAGAGCTCAAAAAAGACTGCTGAGTGGTCTGACCAAACTAAAGGCAGGATCCTAGTGAAGGAAAGCTGCAAATTGTTTGAGAAAATGCAGTCTAAAGTGTGGCCAGCTTGATGCATTGCACCCATCAAACACTGTACGAAATCCTGAGGTCCATAAGAGTACTAAGAGAGTGTGGAAAACCACTACTGGCTGTTTAAGCAAAATGAAGAAAGTTAATGTGAAACAAAACAATAGGCCCAACCTAACTAACTTTTGGGCATATCCCTTTACAGGACGAAATCCCTCACTCACCAAAGGTGACATGCTTCATCATTTGGGATTCTCTTCCCAGAGGAAAAACCTAGTTCCTCTGGGGGCTACAACCCCCTCACTGTGAGGGAGAAGCTCAGGTATGTTCTGAATATAGTATTGGATGTTCTAAATCCACAAATGAAGAGCTGATAGTATGAGTGAGGGTGCAGCACAAACAAAATGTTATCAAAACTGTGAGGAGAGTGAGAATAAAACTAGCTCAAGGACTTCAGGATTAAAAAAGCAGTGCACCAGCCGTCTAAATTCAAAACTGCAATGGTGAAACAAAAACGAATTGGTCAACATGTTTCAGCCATATAGCCTATGGGTAGGGTAGGTTTTCATCAGGACCTCAGATGCTGCTGCAAAAACAGTGTGAAAGTGACATAACACAAAAGGATACAGGGACACGAAATTCCTTGATGTGCCTGTTACGAGAACATTACCTACAATCAAAACAAGAAAACCTACATGAATGAAATGATCGTGGGTATGTCAAAGAAGCTGGTTTTGTTTCACATAAAAAAAAGAAGAAGCCAAAGATGCACTCACCCTTAACCACTGGGTAAGTCGCTACACCTCTACCTGGCAACCGCCCATGAAAGGGGCACCGCTCTAAAGAAAACGGTGGCAACAATTATTAGCAATGACATGTCTTAGAGTCTAGTTGGAGTTTCACAAAAGTGTAAATACTCCCAATAAGCATGTATATAAGGAGCCAAGCTATCAGAGGGAGACTATAACAAGGGGGGTTAAAACAAATGGCTACTAGAGCCATAATGCTAGCAGAATTATATAATCTAGACTAGAGCTATATAATCTTAATCACACTGCCAAAATATTGTGCTCCTCAAATGCTAATGTAATCAAATGCACTGAATAGCAAACGATCAGAATGTATAATGGCAAAGCAAACAGCAAAGATACTGGCAAATTGTCTTAGCAAATAATTCCGTCCAGCCTCAAAAGTGATGTTAAGGACACTTAAACGTCAGGTAAGACCGGATTACCGTGTGCAACAAGTTACTACACGGCCAAAGGCTCAAACGACTATCCGGAAAAGATACAACAATCTCTAAGCCCATGTGTACTCAATTACCCAAATGGATAGAATAGTAACTAAAAGAATAGAGGACTAAACATAAACAAGCCGAGCAGTTTGCATAAAATGACAAAGGAGGCTTACCTGTCCATCGTTACGTCAGAGTAGTATAGAGCCTGGAGCCTGAGGTGCCGGAACGTCAAAAATGCCGTCTTTTGAGAAACTCCCTGAGTGATAACGACCAATCAGTGCACAGATAGATGCTCATGTTTCGGGATCCACGTCGCAATGTGCAAAGCACGTGCGTGTTGCAAGCTCACTATGACTACAAACCAGCGCATGTCAACTAGTGTGGACGCTCTTGATTCATATTCCACAACCGTGAGTACAGTGCGCATGCGTGCTGCAAACACGCTATGTCTCCAGACCAGTGCATATTAGCTAATGTCTATGGGCTTCATAGCGCATGCGCGATAGGTTTACAAGAGAGAAAAATGCTTTGTCGGACTACAAATGACAGAGAGAGGAGACTCGGTCCTGACAAAAATAGAAAAAGGAACGCACCCTCAGAAAGTTGCAAAACAGGCACCTAACCACACTGATTTAGACCACTTAAGCACCAGACCAGGTGCTCATAAATATCTCCAGGCACAAGTACACTACACAATCTGTACATGACCATTCCTTAATGGATCGTTTGCTCTCAGGCCAGCGCCATCAGGCATAAAGGCATAGACTCTAAAAACACTTGGCATGTCTCCAAAGAACCCTAAGCTCAATCATAAGAAAAGGAAATGTATAAACTAGAGGATACAAGTCTCAAAAACATAGACCTGACATAATTAACATGTCCATGAAGCAACTCAAAAAAACTGTAGCATGATATAAAGAAGCAGATCCGTTACGTACAACCAGTGATGGACAAAACAGGTTTCTACAGTAGCAACCAGGGATTATCATCATTCAGGCCTATGGTGTCAGTCTGTAATTTATGTACCCACCATTGTTGCCGCCTGAACAGAAACGTGGACAAATCAGTAATGTGAGGCGGAATAAATGGTTTTTCCAACATCCACTTCAAATCACTTGGACTGTGTTTTACTGTAAGAAAGTGATTGGTCAATTTGGTTGATGACTTGCCACAGCGGATGGTACTCTTATGTTCAAGAATGCGGGTTTTCACCCGTCGAGTGGTCATGCCCACATACCGCAAAGGGCACGGGCAAGTAATCATATAAATAAGATTATCACGGTTTCAGTTGGTGTGGCAATTAAGGACCCAAGTTTTTAGTGATCCTATGTCTATCTCTGTCGTCATAGATCTATGGGAACAGGCCGCACATGACCCGCAGGGAAAATGTCCCTGTACTGGGGGTAAACCCCACAAAGTGTTCTGTGCCCCTTTGTTATGAATACGGGAACAGGTATGCACCAAGCGGTGTTTAATGTTACTGCTGCATTTAAAAGAAAAGAGAGGTTGAGGTAAAGTTTCACCCCCTATATTCAAGATCTTCCAGCTTGAAAGAATACTTTTCTTAATTTTATTTGAACATTTACAAAAAGTATGAACACAAGTCAATCGATTGGTTGCCTCTTTTGGAGTGCTGGTTCCAATAAAGCTGCCCGATTGTTATTGAAAGCCAGTTTGGAGGATTTCCTCACTAATCTTTTCGAGAATTGTCTCTCTTGTAGTTGCTTAGACAGGTTACGAGCATGTTCCTGATACTTCACAGTAGAAGAACAGTTTCTTTTCAAACTTAAAAACTATCCAAATGACAAGTTATGCAGTAACGCTTGGGAATGGTAACGTCCATATAGCAAAAGAGAGTTTCAGGCCATCGGTTTCTTGTACAATTTAGTGCTCGGGCCCACCTCTAAAGTAGAAATCAAAATATCCAAAAAGGGTAAATGGGTTTTGCTATATTCGCAAGTGAAGTTCATTAATGTATTGCAGCTGTTTAGCCAAGTTTTGAACTCAGTGAGAGATGTTAATGTGCCTCGCCAGACTACAAAGACATCGTATTGGTGTTTGTAAGGATTATTAATATTGAAGATGTATTCCTGCTCAAAAACATGAACGTACAGATTGGCAGGATGGGAGCAAAAATGCTCCCCATTGACGTACCAGACACTTAGAGGAACAGCTGGTTCTCAAACTGAAAGAAGTTCTCCTTCATTGCCAATCTGGCACAAGCGATGATAAAGGATACAGGCGTGATGGAGTCTGGAGGATTGTCCAACAGGACAGTCTCGATGGCAGAGACAGTTTCATCCTGGGGAATACACATATAGAGTGACTCCACATCAAAAGAGACGAGGTAGTCCTCCTCTATATCAAAGCTCAGATCATCCACTAAGGTGAAAACATCTTTAGTGTCCTTCAAATAGGTGGGAATCTTGGCAACAAAAGGCCGTAAAAAGTAGTCTGAAAAAGAGGACAAAGGTTCAAGAAGTGATCCTTGTCCAGAAATTATGCTGTACTCGCTGATGTGGAATATGAATCAAGAGCGTCTACACTAATTGACATGCGCTGGTTTGTAGGCATAGTGGGCTTGCAACACGCATGCGCTTTGCACATTGCGACGTGGATCCTGACATGTAAGCATTTACCTGTGCTCTGATTGGTCGTTACCACCCAAGGATTTTCTCAAAAGGAGGCATTTTTGACGTCCCTGTACCTCCAACTCCAGGCTCTATACTACGCCGGCGTACCGACGGACAGGTCAGCCCTCCTTTGTCATTTTATGCAAACAGCTCGGTTTGTTTATGTTTAGCCCTCTATTCTTTTAGTTACTCTTCTATCCATTTGGGAAATTGAGTTCACATGGGCTTAGAGATTGTTGTATCTTTTCCGGATAGTCGTTTGAGCCTTTGGCCTTGTAGTGACTTGTTGCACACGGTAATCCGGTTTTACCTGACGATTAAGTGTCCTTAACGTCACTTTTGAGGCTGGACAGAACGATTTGCTAAGGCAATTTGCCAGTATCTTTGCTGTTTGCTTTGCCATTATACATTGTGATTGTTTGCTATTCAGTGCATTTGATTACATTAGCATTTGAGGAGCACAATATTTTGGCAGTGTGATTAAGATTATATAGCTCTAGTCTAGATTATATCATTCTGCTAGCATTATGGCTCTAGTAGCCGTTTGTTTTAACCCCCCTTGTTATAGTCTCCCTCTGATAGCTTGGCTCCTTATATACATGCTTATTGGGAGTATTTACACTTTTGTGAAACTCCAACTAGACTCTAAGACATGTCATTGCTAACAATTGTTGCCACCGTTTTCTTTAGAGCGGTGCCCCTTTCCTGAGCGGTTGCCAGGTAGAGGTGGTTACGGGTGAGTGCATCTTTGGCTTTTCCTTGTTTTTTTATGTGAAACAAAACGAGCTTCTTTGACATACCCGCAATCATTACATTCATGTCGGTTTTCTTGTTTTTATTGTAGGTAATGTTCTCGTAACAGGCACATCAAGGAATTTCGTGTCCCTGTATCCTTTTATGTTACGTCACTTTCACACTGTTTTTGCAGCAGCATCTAAGGTCCTGATGAAAGCCTAGCCTACACATAGGCTATATGGCTGAAACATGTTTTCGTTTCACCATCGTGGTTTTGAATTTAGACGCTGGTGCACTGCTTTTTTAATCCTGGGGAAGTACGTCTCACAATAAAGACTTTTTGACATCCTTGAGCTAGTTTTATTCTCACTCTCCTCACAGTTTCGATAACATTTTGTTTGCGCTGCGCCCTCACTTATACTTTCAGCTCTTCATTTGTGGATTTAGAACATCCAATACTATATTCAAAACATCTCTGAGCTTCTCCCTCACAGTGAGGGGGTTATAGCCCCCAGAGGAACTAGGTTTTTCCTCTGGAAGGAGAATCCCAAATGATGAAGCATGTCACCTTTGGTGAATGAGGGATTTCGCCCTGTAAAGGGATATGCCTAAAAGTTTGTTATGTTGGGCCTATTTGCTTGTTTTGTTTCACATTAACATTCTTCATTTTGCTTAAACAGCCAGTAGTGGTTTCCCACACTTTCTTAGTACTCTTATAGACCAAAGGATTTCGTACAGTTGTTTGTTCTGTTATTGGGAATTAAATCTTGTGTGGTCTTAAAAGTCTCCCTGGGACCCTCCGGCTTTGAACCGTATATTGTTTGGTTTGCACCCATCACCATTTGTACAAGATGTCCACCTTTCATCAAGCCAAGCAGATTGAAGGTGTCTGGGTCAAGTGGCATTTCGAGGTGATAATTAAAATCACCTAGAATGGCATGAGAGTTAGTTCAAATCCCCCTTTCAAGTATATTACCTAATTGAGATAAAAAGTGGCCTCTAGGGCCTCGTGCTCTATATAGGAGCAATAAATATTCCAGAAGATGTGGAGAGTAAATTAAAATATTAACCACGAACTGCAAGCATACAATGAGGCTCTTATGAAAAGAGCATCTTGATTAACTGAATCTCTCATGTTTGATGGCTGATAGCACAAATCCATCTGAGAGGACATGAAGAGTCTGCGCTGTGTTGAGTGGTCTGCGTTAGTACATGTGTGTGGTGTTGACTGTGTGAGTATGTGGTGTTGTGTTATCCCTGCCAGCGTGTCTGCTCTTTTCATCTGCGTCGGTGTTTGCATACAAGGAGTCTGTCTGTTGACTGTAAGTGAAGTTGTTTTCCTTCCTGGAGGGGTTTGATGTCTGGTCTGCTACTGCTTGTGATCTCAAAGTAGTTGGGCTTGCTCACTTCACTCACTCCTTACATAAAACTCAGGCCCTAGTTTTATGCCTCACCACCAGTGAGTTAACAGCATTGAGAGTGAGACATGGCAAACTCGTGGCAGTAAGGATGACAAAGACCTGCTTTCCTGCAAGGAGAAAGAGGGAATTTGAATAAAGACAAATTAATAAAAACTCAGAAATAGTAGCTGCAGCTACTTTTTTTTGGGAAACACCCACTCAAGATGGAAGCAGAGAAGACCTGCAGCAGAAATGCGTAATTCATCCTCACACGAGACAGCAAGTGTCAGTAGGTGGTTTCTAAAGATACATGGCAGACAGCGGGTCTGGTGATTTGGACAAACATGGTAATGGTACTGAATCTAGAGCCAGAAGTAAAAAGATGGACCAACTGCAGTTGGTCCTAATTGAATAACAAAAGTATGAAATTCGCAAGATACAGCAGGCAGACAGCATTCAGCTGCGAAGAAAACAATTGCAGTAGCTGTCAGTTAATAACTTATACACCAAAGGGGTTATTATGTCTTTTGTTAAAATGTATATGCTCACTGCTCTCAAAGTATATATTAGAATATTAATTATAGATTGTGTGCAGAGAACTACGCATGCCGGTTCCATGCAGTCTCAACACTGAAAGTCGTAAAAACGCATATGTCTTTACGACGCATGCCTTCACAATGAATTATGCGTTCTTAAGGCATGGTGTGGCTCACTGGTTAGAGGCGGCAGACCCGGAAGCAGAGAACGGCCCGGGACCAGGGTTCAATTCCCGATGCGGCAGGGTCGTGGACCAGGGTCAGCGGACTCGATAATTCTCGTCTTGGTGCCTACTCTAACCAGGGATCACACTCGGCAACTCTGGGCATTAGCTTGCCTCATCTCTATAACGGCCCCACACATTCGCCGGGGATGCCTGGTTTCACCTTGGAGATACCCAGTAGGGACCATCTCACAGGGATAGCCAGGACGGGTTCCCCAGCGGTCTACAGCGCCACGACGCCTCAGGGCAGCAGTGCGCTTTACAAGACACATTACATTACATGGTAACGATATATCTGTGTTTAAGACTTGACAGGTCGGTCTTAACCCCTCAACCCCTGCTCCCACCTTATGTCCTAAAACTACCCATCCGGTAAACCAACACCCTCACCCAAGCCCTAGAAACGTCCCTAACCCCAGTCCTAAAACATACCCCGACCTCAAATAGCCCTAAAAACGACCTGACCCCCTGAGCCCTAAAAACAACCGTGCCCTAAAAACTACCCTGTCCCCCTAAGCCCTCAAAGTATTCATTCAACTGTCCCCCTGCCCTGAGCCCTAAACGGCCCGAGGCTCCCGTCCCAACATTGAAAAAAATTACCCCCTCTCTCCTATAAACCACCCCCTCCCTCAGCCCTGAAAACAACACCAACCCCCCAGCCCTGAAAAGTACCACGACCTCCCCAGCCCTGAAAACTATCCAGAACCGCCAGCCACGAAAACCCATACAAACTACCCTCCACCACCCCAAAACCTAGCCCCAGCCCTCCTTAACACAATATGTCCTCTGGCTCTTCCAATCCTTCCTGCTTCCGCCAGCCAGAGCTTGCGTTGTTGGAACGAACGTGGCTCTGCCCACCTTGTTCCAACTGTTTCCCGCAGAGAACAACATGTGGTGTTGTAAACGAACAGCACTCACTCCACCACACCATGTCGAAACTGGGAGATATTAATTTCTTAAAGCTCTAATAATGGGAAGAGCTGTGATTTTGGGAGCTCCTCATTGGCTTGCACTTCTCGGCCGTATTCAGCCATCCAGTGCTGGAGATGGGATAGGCTATTTGCTTGGTGATTTGGGGGATCTTGGCCCTGGAACAACCAAGAGCGTTGCATTGCCAATTGAGTTTGGCAGTGGGGCACCTTTTTGAGGGATATCCTTTTGGTAGACAGCACAGAGGGTTAGCTACTGGTTATAAGGGCCTCACTTCCACTTGAGAACCAGGAGATTGATTGTCAAAGCTGCAGACATGGATGCAGGGAAATTGCCTGACCCTCAGCAAGGTAAATTGATATCCAAACTGGCTCCTAAGAAAAGAGGGAATTGAAATGAGTGACAAAATAATCCACATGTTTCCAGAACTCCTTTCCTTTCCTTGAGATGTCAGCAGGACCTGCAGGCCATTAAAAAAGAGTTGATTAAACAAGGATTTGAAGCCACCCTAGGGTTTCTTGCAAGACTACAAATCACTTGTTTAATAACCCAGTGGGAGCACAAGAATGTCTGTTGCCATGGGGTGATAGTGCATTTCCACCAGGGTAATGTTCGAAGATGTTTGATAAAGGTCTGAATGATGCCTGGGGCCCTGGGGTTTCCGTAACTGGTCTGATGTTACTGCTTTTACTTAGGCAATAAAGGTTTTGTTTTAAAGGTTTCTTTTCTGTGAGTGGATACAATGCCATAATGGAGATGCAACCTGCGATTAAAATTCATGTTGATAGTACCTACTTGTCTTACCTCACCGCCATTTTGGAATTAACTGAGGAGTTGCCAGGATCCCGAATATTTGAGTTTGCGTTCAAAGCAAAGCTGTGATAATTGCCAATTGGAAGTCAGATTTACCACCAGACTTTTAAGTGTGCCAGAGAAAACTATTTGGTTAAGATATAATACATTTTGGAAATCTGTATTTTTGCATTTTCAATACAACTAAAGATTCTTATTTCTGTATAAAGTTGCATTTTATATATGTCATGTAGTTTGTATTTTTTGTAATAAACTGTATTTATGGATACGCATTTAATCTAGAAACAAATCTTTACTTCAAGATATTGGATCATCCCTTTAAAACTATCTAACCAGTATAACTGAAGCGCTTGCTTGAGAAACAAAAGCCCTGCTGGACGCAGACTCTCTTTGGATATATTAATAGCAGTGACACAAAGGCCTTGAGATTATACTAAAAGAGGGAGGCTAACCTATGTTGATGATGTCCTAATTAAGTCCCCTACAAAGCTAAATGGTGTTTCCCAAACGCTTAATGGAAGCTTACAGAAGCAAGACTCATCCATAGACAAGGCAGCAGCTAGAAAGCTGGAATAAATTACAGGCAGATCTTCTCGTCCAAAGTGGAAGGGCAAAAGCACTGCTCTGATGCCTATTGGATTTACTTGTAACTGTTCATACCATCCCACCCTATATCAGCAGTGCACATAGCACTAGGATTCAATGTTGAGATGTTATCAGCTCCCAGAAGTATTATCTTTAACAATACCTTGCAGATAATCATAGGCTCAGGTGCATTCCTTTGTGCAGTTTTTCGATGCCCTTAAACTGTATTTTACTTTCTATTCAATTGTATTGCAGCATTCCCTTAAGCAGCAGCTTCAAATTGCACATCGCGGCAAATGTTTGGTGAAAACCTTCCTTAAAATAAAAGCATTACGAAAATGGTGATACAAACCAAAGCTTTTGGGTTATACTTTAATACCACACTTGTAGTATGTGTTTGTGCTTCCTGTCAGGGAAGTCATTGTACACATTTTCCGAGCTGAAGCCTCTTAATGCGTCCTAATCCTTGTGAGGACACCCCCTACTCATTTCCTCACTCTTAATTAGAGCCAAGGAAGTCCACCTCTTCCCCTGGGTGAACCGAATAGGTGACGTTACAACGCCACATATTACATCTCTACGTTTCTACGACTTGCACTAGATGGCGCGCTGGACTTAGGAATAGTATAAATTACTATTCCTACTCCAGTTAGTGTGAACCCCCTGGAGCACGTACCTGTAATGACCAACTTTTTCGGCCCTCTTTGGAGGGAGAATGATGGAAGATGACTCCAGCCTATTACCCTTTTAGTACAGGGATTAGGACTATAAACAGGACTTATCCATAAGGCACAGTAGTGCATTTTCGTACCCTTTTCTTTAGATCAGGGCTTATAAACTTAAGTTAGGGGATAGATTCATTAGTATTAGTGATGATCCGTCCTTTTGCAAGAGTGTTAGTATACCTTCTATGGAGTTATGCTTATTTCGGGCCTTGTAGGCCTCAAACGGGAGAGACTCCATCTTGCCTTCTGCCCGGCAGCTTGAGAGGCTTTCTAGGTCAAGTGTAATGTTTTAGTTTCGAGGTGTTGTTCGCTTGGAGAGAACCGGCTCAGGCTGGCCCTTATCGAAAGACTGTATTTTTCTCCACTCCGAAGACACAACTTCAGGCCGGCCGGCTGGGAACGTGTCCTCGGTACGGGGAGGTACAAGAATTTGGTGGGCGGCAGGTTACTGGCCGTAACTTTCCATGAAGGGACAGGCTTCGATATTAGCGAAAGTGTTAGGCAATGAGTCAGTCAGTCCGTAGGCGGCAGCTAGCCGTTAGCATCTATGCCATTAATTATTTCCATTTACAAAAAGGGGGTGGTGATGAACAGAGTGTCTGAGTTAAACAGACCACTCTTACCCAGTCCAAAGATCAGGGCTTGATCCATCACCGTTATTTATCTCACTGCCCCATCCCAGCTCAGAACCTGGCTATATGCAAATCAGTCTGTCCCTGGCCCAGTGCATCATGGGAACAGAGCAGACTAAACTACCAAGCCAATTCTTCACCAGAAAGGAGACAAGCTACCGGGGACCGGTTTCTGGCATTTCAGCCTTCTTCGGCCCGGCTTGCTTGAATCCTGATGGAGCAGTGAGAAAGGGACTCATGTCTGAGTATACCCTGCCACACCTATAGTGGCCAAAAACGATTTACAAAAAGGGGGTGGTGATGAACAGAGTGTCTGAGTTAAACAGACCACTCTTACCCAGTCCAAAGATCAGGGCTTGATCCATCACCGTTATTTATCTCACTGCCCCATCCCAGCTCAGAACCTGGCTATATGCAAATCAGTCTGTCCCTGGCCCAGTGCATCATGGGAACAGAGCAGACTAAACTACCAAGCCAATTCTTCACCAGAAAGGAGACAAGCTACCGGGGACCGGTTTCTGGCATTTCAGCCTTCTTCGGCCCGGCTTGCTTGAATCCTGATGGAGCAGTGAGAAAGGGACTCATGTCTGAGTATACCCTGCCACACCTATAGTGGCCAAAAACGATTTACAAAAAGGGGGTGGTGATGAACAGAGTGTCTGAGTTAAACAGACCACTCTTACCCAGTCCAAAGATCAGGGCTTGATCCATCACCGTTATTTATCTCACTGCCCCATCCCAGCTCAGAACCTGGCTATATGCAAATCAGTCTGTCCCTGGCCCAGTGCATCATGGGAACAGAGCAGACTAAACTACCAAGCCAATTCTTCACCAGAAAGGAGACAAGCTACCGGGGACCGGTTTCTGGCATTTCAGCCTTCTTCGGCCCGGCTTGCTTGAATCCTGATGGAGCAGTGAGAAAGGGACTCAAGTCTGAGTATACCCTGCCACACCTATAGTGGCCAAAAACGATTTACAAAAAGGGGGTGGTGATGAACAGAGTGTCTGAGTTAAACAGACCACTCTTACCCAGTCCAAAGATCAGGGCTTGATCCATCACCGTTATTTATCTCACTGCCCCATCCCAGCTCAGAACCTGGCTATATGCAAATCAGTCTGTCCCTGGCCCAGTGCATCATGGGAACAGAGCAGACTAAACTACCAAGCCAATTCTTCACCAGAAAGGAGACAAGCTACCGGGGACCGGTTTCTGGCATTTCAGCCTTCTTCGGCCCGGCTTGCTTGAATCCTGATGGAGCAGTGAGAAAGGGACTCATGTCTGAGTATACCCTGCCACACCTATAGTGGCCAAAAACGATTTACAAAAAGGGGGTGGTGATGAACAGAGTGTCTGAGTTAAACAGACCACTCTTACCCAGTCCAAAGATCAGGGCTTGATCCATCACCGTTATTTATCTCACTGCCCCATCCCAGCTCAGAACCTGGCTATATGCAAATCAGTCTGTCCCTGGCCCAGTGCATCATGGGAACAGAGCAGACTAAACTACCAAGCCAATTCTTCACCAGAAAGGAGACAAGCTACCGGGGACCGGTTTCTGGCATTTCAGCCTTCTTCGGCCCGGCTTGCTTGAATCCTGATGGAGCAGTGAGAAAGGGACTCATGTCTGAGTATACCCTGCCACACCTATAGTGGCCAAAAACGATTTACAAAAAGGGGGTGGTGATGAACAGAGTGTCTGAGTTAAACAGACCACTCTTACCCAGTCCAAAGATCAGGGCTTGATCCATCACCGTTATTTATCTCACTGCCCCATCCCAGCTCAGAACCTGGCTATATGCAAATCAGTCTGTCCCTGGCCCAGTGCATCATGGGAACAGAGCAGACTAAACTACCAAGCCAATTCTTCACCAGAAAGGAGACAAGCTACCGGGGACCGGTTTCTGGCATTTCAGCCTTCTTCGGCCCGGCTTGCTTGAATCCCGATGGAGCAGTGAGAAAGGGACTCATGTCTGAGTATACCCTGCCACACCTATAGTGGCCAAAAACGATTTACAAAAAGGGGGTGGTGATGAACAGAGTGTCTGAGTTAAACAGACCACTCTTACCCAGTCCAAAGATCAGGGCTTGATCCATCACCGTTATTTATCTCACTGCCCCATCCCAGCTCAGAACCTGGCTATATGCAAATCAGTCTGTCCCTGGCCCAGTGCATCATGGGAACAGAGCAGACTAAACTACCAAGCCAATTCTTCACCAGAAAGGAGACAAGCTACCGGGGACCGGTTTCTGGCATTTCAGCCTTCTTCGGCCCGGCTTGCTTGAATCCTGATGGAGCAGTGAGAAAGGGACTCATGTCTGAGTATACCCTGCCACACCTATAGTGGCCAAAAACGATTTACAAAAAGGGGGTGGTGATGAACAGAGTGTCTGAGTTAAACAGACCACTCTTACCCAGTCCAAAGATCAGGGCTTGATCCATCACCGTTATTTATCTCACTGCCCCATCCCAGCTCAGAACCTGGCTATATGCAAATCAGTCTGTCCCTGGCCCAGTGCATCATGGGAACAGAGCAGACTAAACTACCAAGCCAATTCTTCACCAGAAAGGAGACAAGCTACCGGGGACCGGTTTCTGGCATTTCAGCCTTCTTCGGCCCGGCTTGCTTGAATCCTGATGGAGCAGTGAGAAAGGGACTCATGTCTGAGTATACCCTGCCACACCTATAGTGGCCAAAAACGATTTACAAAATCACCACCCCTTGTTGTAAATATTTTTGTCCACCCTAAGCGTGGAAGGGTATACTCAGATGTGAGTCCCTTGCTCATTGCACCATCAGGATTCAAGCAAGCCGGGCCGAAGACGGCTGAAATGCCAGAAACTGGTCCCCGGTAGCTTGTTTCCTTCCCAGTGTAAGAATTGGCTTTTGTAGTTTGGTTTGCCCTGTTCCCATCATGCACTGGGACAGGAACAGACTAATTTGCATACAGCCAGGTTCTGAAACTGGGATGGTGCAGTGAGCTAAAAAACGGTGTTGGATCTAGCCCTGATCTCTTGACTGGGTGAGAGTATTCTGTTTAATTCAGAGACTCTGTCCCTCACCACCCCTTGTTGTAAATAATTTTGTCCACCCTAAGCGTGGAAGGGTATACTCAGATGTGAGTCCCTTGCTCATTGCACCATCAGGATTCAAGCAAGCCGGGCCGAAGACGGCTGAAATGCCAGAAACCGGTCCCCGGTAGCTTGTTTCCTTCCCAGTGTAAGAATTGGCTTTTGTAGTTTGGTTTGCCCTGTTCCCATCATGCACTGGGACAGGAACAGACTAATTTGCATACAGCCAGGTTCTGAAACTGGGATGGTGCAGTGAGCTAAAAAACGGTGTTGGATCTAGCCCTGATCTCTTGACTGGGTGAGAGTATTCTGTTTAATTCAGAGACTCTGTCCCTCACCACCCCTTGTTGTAAATATTTTTGTCCACCCTAAGCGTGGAAGGGTATACTCAGATGTGAGTCCCTTGCTCATTGCACCATCAGGATTCAAGCAAGCCGGGCCGAAGACGGCTGAAATGCCAGAAACCGGTCCCCGGTAGCTTGTTTCCTTCCCAGTGTAAGAATTGGCTTTTGTAGTTTGGTTTGCCCTGATCCCATCATGCACTGGGACAGGAACAGACTAATTTGCATACAGCCAGGTTCTGAAACTGGGATGGTGCAGTGAGCTAAAAAACGGTGTTGGATCTAGCCCTGATCTCTTGACTGGGTGAGAGTATTCTGTTTAATTCAGAGACTCTGTCCCTCACCACCCCTTGTTGTAAATATTTTTGTCCACCCTAAGCGTGGAAGGGTATACTCAGATGTGAGTCCCTTGCTCATTGCACCATCAGGATTCAAGCAAGCCGGGCCGAAGACGGCTGAAATGCCAGAAACCGGTCCCCGGTAGCTTGTTTCCTTCCCAGTGTAAGAATTGGCTTTTGTAGTTTGGTTTGCCCTGTTCCCATCATGCACTGGGACAGGAACAGACTAATTTGCATACAGCCAGGTTCTGAAACTGGGATGGTGCAGTGAGCTAAAAAACGGTGTTGGATCTAGCCCTGATCTCTTGACTGGGTGAGAGTATTCTGTTTAATTCAGAGACTCTGTCCCTCACCACCCCTTGTTGTAAATATTAATTATTTCCAGGCAGACAGTCGCCATTTTGAAGTCCGAGAAAGATCATGAAACTGAGACTCTCTGAGAAAGACTGAAGGAGAAGGAGAAGTAGCGCAGAGCGATCAGAGACAGAGAGAGACAGCAGCTAATAACGAGAGAGGTTCCAGTGACTTGGAGGGAAGCAGAGGAGATCGAGCATAGCGGTGCAGACGTGTACTCGTGACTGCTAAGGTGTGATTCTGAGACGAGCCAAGACACAGACGAGAAGGGAACCTAGATGACTGCCGAACCCCGACTTCACGTTAATAAGGTGACCTCCGCCCTTTCCCTTATAGAGTGCACATTCTAACCTTTTACTTTTCTTTGCAGAATATATGCTATCGTATAGTATTGTGTTTATAATTATTGTAATAAAAATACCCCAGTTCTTAGTGAACCGACATGTGCCTTGTATTCTTGTTCAATCAGGGTAACCTGGTCTTCTAGTCAGACATTGTTTGCATGAACGGATGCGAATCCCGATCAGGTAAGAAGTGACTGAGCAATGAGGGAGAGAGGGAACGTTTGATGCCAAGAGCAGAAGGTACATATTTCAATTTGGAAAGCCGTACTAATTTCTATTATCGTAGTATTATCCTGAGTAGACAATGAGAGATTTCTTCCATAGGTGTTCATAGGAAAGTGATCGTCGTTGGTACGCGGCGTTAATGAGAGCACCAGGGGGACACGGTGTGGAGATCCGCCAGATTGTGGATCGTGTTGTAAGTGAATGAGAGCACCGGGGGGACACAGTGTGGAGGTCCGCCGGATTGTGGACCGGATAAGTAAATGAGAGCACTGGGACTGCAGGCCCGTGTGTAGGCACGCCGGATTGCGTGTCGAGTGAGCACTGAGAGAGATCAGTGTGTAAGGGTACATAATCAGACCTTCCCCAGGGTAGATTAGTCTGGGCCTAAGTGGCCGCGAGATTAGCTGGTATGAATAGGATATTGTAGAAAACTTATGCATGTTTATAGCTATTTTCCCCCATCCTTAGGTACGAGATGTACATACCTATACCTATACCCATTGTAAATATGTTCTAAGGAGGGAGGTGATTACGTTCCGACTGGGTTAGAGGGGCTCCTAGGAGCTGATTCCATCTTGTCCGAAAATCCGGTCGTTACATCTGGCGTCACGAACTGTTTACGAAGCCTGTGTGCGCTGTATTGTTTTGATCTTGTTGGTTTGCGCTCGGCTCGTACGTATTTTCTTTGTTGATAATTGTGTATATATTTTTTGTGTGTCAAAATGTTTTTGAAAAAATCGAAATCTACTTTCAAATTGCCTGTTGAAATTCCCGGCTGGGAATCAACGCCTTACGAGGCCTTGGCCCGTGAGTGGGCCGATTCTACTGGTTTAAGTGAGAATTGGACTTCTTGTCTGGAGCAGGCGGAGCCCGCTGATGTGGTTTCTTGCTTGCAAAAAGCTCCAGTAGTGAAGGGTGATGAGCTTCCTATTTTAGGACGCAGAGGTTGGATTGTGCTAACTGCATACAGAATGCTTCATGAGAAGTTTGTTAAATTGCAGAAGCGGTTTGTGGATGTGGAAGAAAAGTTTGTTGAAGTGCAGAATGCGCATACTCTTTTGCGATGTCAGAATAAATTGCTTGCCGACAAACTTGAGACTTATCAAACTATAGCCGAAAGGGCTGCAGTGCGCATTGCGAAATATAAATACAGACACCGTCGTGGTCGTGTGTCTACACGGAAAGTGCGTCTGGTCGTGGCGAAAGCCGGACTGGATTGGAACCCCGACGAGTGGGATGGTAATATCTGGGATTCGAATGATTCTGGCTCCTCGGCTGAGGAGGGTGACAAGCGCGAGTCTTCTCGCTCCGGATGTGATTGTAAATCTGCTTCTTGTGACAAAGACGACATTTCTAGCGACCGTGGTCGCCCTTCCCGTTCTGATGACGTATCTCGTCCTGATTGTTCTTCTAAATCTAAGGACCGGGCTTCTTCGGAAGCTCTTCCGGAGGTTTCTGCTCACCCTGTGTTTCGACGCAAATTACAACAGGCTCCTGGTATGCCGAATGGTATTCATTTGGATAGTATTGAAGATTTTACTCAACAGGAGGTTAGTGACATTTTACAACGATTTCGGCAACGGCCCGGTGAAACTTTGCTTACATGGATGGTGCGCCTTTATGAATTGGGTGCTGCTGGTATCATGCTTGATGCTGGTGATTGTTTAAGATTTTGCTCTTTGAGTTCCGATTCTACTGTACAAGATCATTTTCGGAATTATAATGGTGCTGGCCAGATTAGTTTGCTCCAGCTTGCGAATGATGGCTGTAACTATAAATACCCTACTGAATCTGATTGGCCTGTCAATGACAAGCCGTGGTACACTTTGCGCGATGCGTCGCAACGTTTGAAAGAGGAAGTGATGAAGACTGCGATTTTTCTCAGTACTTCTGACAGGTTGTTGGATGGTCTTTTAACATCTTCTGTACGCAATCGCATTATCCGTTCTTCCCCTGTTGCTTATAAGCAGGTTATGATGACTTTATTGATCAATCAAACTGGCAATCCTTTGTCTATGGTGCTTGAATCTGTTCGTCAGCTTGGTGAGTTGGGTGAATGGTTTAAACCTGAGAGACAATCTCGACCTGAGGGTCGTACCGCTGGGGATTATAAATTCTCTAGACGTGATATGTTTCTTGCACTATTGGCTGATGGTGTGAAAAGGGAGGACATTGACGGTGAACCTAATAATCGTTTATGGGACATGTTTCGTAAGCGTGGTTTAGATCGGAAGGAGGGTGCCCGTCGTGTGCGAAAGAATGATTGTGACCGTGGTTCTGATGACAGTGGTGATGAGAGGCGTCGTGTGGATGCTGATCGCCGTGATGACCGGCGTTATGAACGTGATATTTCCCCTCGTCGTGAGAAAATAAGGGTGAGAGAGGGGGACAGAGAAAGGGGGAGAGATGATCGTGTTTCCAACAGACACAGAGATGAAAGAGGTTATTCCCCTGAGTTGAGGAGAAGGGAGGATCGTCACAAACTTTCTGATCGCAATTCACAATACTTTGAAAATGACAAAAATCCATTTCGTAATAGAGATGGATACGAGCAGGACATTCTGATTCCCAAGAAACATGAGAGCATTTATCCTGATTTATCTTGGTTGACAGGCCACTGTAAAAATGACTAGGAAATAGGTCAAGCTCCGGTACGCAGGTGGGCCCACAGAGACAATAGACCCTATGTAGATATTGACATTTTTTGGAAACATCGTAATATACAAAGGGCCCGAGCATTGGTAGATACAGGAGCGGAGGCCACTTTAATTCATGGTAAATCAAAGAAATTTAAAGGACAATTTTTCACGATTAATGGTTTAGGTGGAAAAGAGACCCCCGCAGTGCAAACTACACTTGAGATGAAAATTGGTAGGATTCCCCGTAAAGAATATTCTGTGTTAGTTGTACCGCTTTTGGAGTATATAATTGGAATTGATATTTTGAAAGGAATGACTTTGCATTTGGATGATGGTTGTTATCAATTTGGAACCAAGCATTACATTTCGTCCAGACCCGTACGGGTTGGCCGTTTACGGATGCCCCCCATAAAGATTCCCCAAGCTACGAAAGTAGTTTCTCAGAAACAATATCGTATTCCAGGTGGTCATGAAGAAATTAGTGCCACAATTCAAGATTTGGTTGACGCAGGAGTTATAACTCCGGTTACCTCTGCTTGGAATAATCCCGTTTGGCCTGTGCGCAAGAGTGATAATTCTTGGCGCATGACTGTTGATTATCGAGAGTTGAACAAACACACACCTCGTTTGACTGTTGCAGTACCAGACATTGTTACTTTAATTCAAAGAATTCAGAAGCATCCAGGTACATGGTATGCGTCCATTGATATTGCTAATGCTTTCTTTTCGATTCCGATTGCCCCCGAGTGTCAGGAACAATTCAGTTTTACCTGGAATGGACGTCAATTGACGTTTAGAAGTCTTCCTCAAGGTTATGTACATAGTCCTACGATCTGTCACCGGCTGGTGGCGGAACATTTGTCCGAAGTGACTGTACATCCACAAATTCAAGTGTGTCATTATATTGATGACATTTTGATCCAAGGTGAGACACAAGATCAGGTCCAGACCCATTTAGATCAGATCCTTGACTGCTTACGTGCAAAAGGTTGGGAAATTAATCCTGATAAGTTACAAGGTCCATCCCAAAATGTTAAATTTTTAGGCATTAATTGGCATGAAGGTCACAGAGAAGTGATCCCGCAGGTGAAACGGAAAATTTTAGACTTTGCAGTTCCGAGGAATAGAAAAGAAGCTCAGAGTTTCATTGGCTTGTTTGGTTTTTGGCGTCAACATATTCCTCATTTGAGTCAGATATTAGCTCCCTTATATCGAGTCACTCGTAAAAAGAATGCGTTTGAATGGAGTGAACCACAACAAAATGCTTTTACTTTAGCGAAAGAAGCGATTCAGTACGCCTTGGATCTGTGGCCTGTGGGCGAGGGTGATGTGGATTTGAATGCGTCTGTGGAAGGTCTGTATGCCAATTGGAGTTTATGGCAAAAGCAGGGCAGACAAAAAGTGCCATTAGGTTTTTGGACTAAAAAGTTACCTGAGGCTGGTGAGCGTTATACACCTTTTGAGAAACAGTTGCTTGCATGTTATTGGGCTCTGGTGGATACCGAGCAATTGACCTTAGGTCATGCTGTGATTTTGAGACCTGAAATTCCTATCATGCAGTGGGTTTTGAGTTCGCCGAAATCCCATCGAATTGGACATGCTCAAGAGGCGAGCGTGGTTAAATGGAAATGGTACATTCAGGACAGGGCACGTGTGGGTCCGAAAGGTGTGGCAGTGTTACATGAGCGAGTGGCGCAGGCGCCATCGAACGAGACTGGAAGTGATTGCTCCGTACCTGTAGTGCAGGAATCTCCTGTCAAGTGGGGTAAGCCATTTGATGATTTGTCCGCGGAGGACAGAAAACATGTGTGGTTTACGGATGGTTCAGCGAGGTTCATTGGTGAGAAACGACATTGGAAAGCAGTGTCCTATAATCCGATCACGCAGAAATTACTGAGTACAACTGGTGACGGAAAGAGTAGTCAATATGCTGAATTGTATGCAGTTTACCAAGTTTTGAAACAGGAACTACCTGGCACGTGTCATATTTTCACTGATTCCTGGTCCACTGCTAATGGACTGGCGGTATGGTTACCAACTTGGCATTCTCATAATTGGGAATTGCTTTCAAAAGAATTGTGGGGAAAAGAACTATGGAAAGAAATTTGGGAAATGCTCCCACAGAGTACTGTGACAATCTTTCATGTGGATGCTCACACCCCGATAGACTCCCTTGACAAATTCTTTCATAACATTGCAGATGAAAAGTCTAAAATTGCTGAGGCAGTGGTGGACATGCAAGATTCTGATTTGGCGGGATTGGCGAAATGGGCCCACCAGAAAGCAGGACATTTTGGAGAGAGAGCCACTAGCAGGTGGGCTGCCGATCGAGGAATTCATATTCCTTTAAAATACATTAATGATATCATTCCGCATTCTCCCATCTGTCAACATTCTAGAAAGAGAAAAGTGCCTCATATTGTGAAAGGCCATTCACATCGAGGAAAATTGCCCGCTCAAATTTGGCAAATTGATTATATTGGCCCGCTCCCTATGAGCAAAAATTGTCAGTATATTTGTACAGCTGTTGATACCTATAGTGGCCTTTTGGTTGCTTTCCCTTGCAAACAAGCTACCCAAATCAATACCATTAAAACATTGGAATTACTCATATTATATTATGGTGTTCCATTTCAAATTCAATCTGATAATGCATCCCATTTCCGTGGAAGATTGGTGCAGGAATTCTGTGTGGAGAATAACATTGAATGGGTGTTTCACATTCCATATTATCCGCAGGCTTCGGGCCTAATTGAGAGAATGAATGGTTTGCTAAAGGAACAATTACGAAAGTTAACTGATGAACACTATAAGAACTGGAGGGACTTTCTACTCCAGGCATTGCTGATTCTGAATAATCGTCCCTTGTTGCATGCTGAATCTCCTTTAATGCGTTTGTTTCCTCCAAATGTTGATGCAAAGCCCAACACCATTGGTAATACTGTTATGTATTGGGAAATTACCCCCGGAGCTTTGGCTCCATGCAGAGCAACCCCTGGTTCTGCAGGCTTGGACCTGCATGCTATGAATGATACTGTCCTCAAGAGCAGAGACCGAATAATTGTTGAAACAGGCGTTGGTGTCT
This sequence comes from Lissotriton vulgaris, assembly GCF_964263255.1. Lineage (NCBI taxonomy): Eukaryota > Metazoa > Chordata > Amphibia > Caudata > Salamandridae > Lissotriton > Lissotriton vulgaris. The sequence continues at coordinate 1,194,171,656 of NC_141685.1, forward strand.
GTATACCAGCTGGAAGTTTTGGACTGATTGCCCCTAGATCGGGCCTTGCCTTAAAAGGTGTTCAAGTACTCGGAGGAGTGATTGACAGTGATTATCAGGGAGAGATTAAGGTTCTCCTGCTGAATAGCAGTGAGATTGATCTATCGATTCAGAAATCTGACCGTGTTGCTCAGTTGCTAATTATGCCTGTTTTCAGTGGTGAGATAAGAAAGGCGTTGCCCTGACTTTGCTAACAGTACGAGGCCAAAAAGGCTTCGGGTCTACCGATAATCGGGAGCGAAAATATGGGTGCAATCGCCTAAACATCCCCCTGAACAGGCTGAAGTCATTGCGACCGGTCATGACAATACCATTTTGGTAATGAGACCAGGGAAAGATAGCTGGGAAGCTGTCCCGGCTGACAAATGTTATTTACGAGAATGAATAATGCCTGTGTTTGATTTTCTTTCAGATCATTCTCTGGACTGCTGCTGCAGGATGTGCCGGCGTTGGACTCCTTTTGGTCTGCTACGCTGGGAGAGGAGAGAACCCACAGACTTCGGTTGATTGGAGAACCCGAGTTCCGCGTTCCTTCGCTGCGTGGGATTCCTCATCGAACTTTTGGATCACCCTTGCTAAGCGGGTTACTAACTCCCCGCACTTCTGCCTTACCCCTATGCGTTCTGTGACTGATATCTTAGCGACCTGCTTGGTTGCCGTCCCTGCTTCCACTGAAACGTTGCAGCACATTTTCAATATATCGAGTGCCCGACCCAATATTATTCTGGGCGATTTCGCGGCCCACGAATTTTGCCCTTTGTGTACTGTTCTTTCAGACTCCATTCCCCCGATTCATTCTCAAATTACTACCTACAATATCACGCAGGGTGATTTATGTTTTATTTTGACCTGTGATCCCAAAGCAATTACTGAATGTGTCAAACTGAAGTTAAATGCTGCCACTTCTTTTTCAGCTCATCAACGTCTGCTGTGCTTACAAAGACTTCCGAATTTATGTGTTTCTGTTAAAAATAATATGACATGCAAACGTATATTAGTTGCTCCTAATGTTGTTGCCCTCTGGTTGGTTATTTTCCTGCGGGAATTCCTCCTGGCCCTATATTCCTGCAAATATTTCCGGTGGTCCATGTGCCATCACCAGACTGAGTTTATTAATGTTTTCTTCACATGCCAATTCCCATTCTCGTGTGGTCCGTAATTCTATGATGTTACATGAGGACTGTGATTCTTCCCTTCATCTTTATTCTAAATCTGAATATTTAAGTTTAGCAATTTCTATTATTGGTGTCCCGGCGTTGGCAGTTTACAACGCCAAATCTATTGGAAAAATGGCCTTTTGGATGGTTAAATCGATTAACCAAACCTCTACCATTCTATCTGACATGTTATTAGATGCCCAGGGTGAACGCAGAGCAATTCTGCAAAACCGCGCGGCAATTAACTACCTCCTGTTAAAGCATGGACATGATTGTTCTGACTTTGAAGGTCTTTGCTGTTTCAACCTGTCCGACCACTCTAAATCAATCCAAGCCCATATTGACAAACTTCACGACTTGACTGCAGAAGTTAGAAAACATATTGATCAGGGCTGGTTTGACTGGCTCTTTAATTGGTTACCTGACTTACATTCTCTACGACAGATATTAGGGGGTATTATGATTTCCATCTGTATTTTAGTAGCCATTTGCTGCTTTATTCAGTGCATTCCTTCTCTACTCCAATATTGTAGATTTGGCAAGAGAAATAGATCAGTTAATTTTGTTTCTTATTATTCTTCCACTGATGTTAGTTCCATATAGAACATGGTTAATAGACTGGAGTCAAGGGTGAAGTGTAATGACCGACTTTTTCGGCCCTCTTTGGAGGGAGAATGATGGAAGATGACTCCAGCCTATTACCCTTTTAGTACAGGGATTAGGACTATAAACAGGACTTATCCATAAGGCACAGTAGTGCATTTTCGTACCCTTTTCTTTAGATCAGGGCTTATAAACTTAAGTTAGGGGATAGATTCATTAGTATTAGTGATGATCCGTCCTTTTGCAAGAGTGTTAGTATACCTTCTATGGAGTTATGCTTATTTCGGGCCTTGTAGGCCTCAAACGGGAGAGACTCCATCTTGCCTTCTGCCCGGCAGCTTGAGAGGCTTTCTAGGTCAAGTGTAATGTTTTAGTTTCGAGGTGTTGTTCGCTTGGAGAGAACCGGATCAGGCTGGCCCTTATCGAAAGACTGTATTTTTCTCCACTCCGAACACACAACTTCAGGCCGGCCGGCTGGGAACGTGTCCTTGGTACGGGGAGGTACAAGAATTTGGTGGGCGGCAGGTTACTGGTCGTAACTTTCCATGAAGGGACAGGCTTTGATATTAGCGAAAGTGTTAGGCAATGAGTCAGTCAGTCCGTAGGCGGCAGCTAGCCGTTAGCATCTATGCCATTAATTATTTCCAGGCAGACAGTCGCCATTTTGAAGTCCGAGAAAGATTATGAAACTGAGACTCTCTGAGAAAGACTGAAGGAGAAGGAGAAGTAGCGCAGAGCGATCAGAGACAGAGAGAGACAGCAGCTAATAACGAGAGAGGTTCCAGTGACTTGGAGGGAAGCAGAGGAGATTGAGCATAGCGGTGCAGACGTGTACTCGTGACTGCTAAGGTGTGATTCCGAGACGAGCCAAGACACAGACGAGAAGGGAACCTAGATGACTGCCGAACCCCGACTTCACGTTAATGAGGTGACCTCCGCCCTTTCCCTTATAGAGTGCACATTCTAACCTTTTACTTTTCTTTGCAGAATATATGCTATCGTATAGTATTGTGTTTATAATTATTGTAATAAAAATACCCCAGTTCTTAGTGAACCGACATGTGCCTTGTATTCTTGTTCAATCAGGGTAACCTGGTCTTCTAGTCAGACATTGTTTGCATGAACGGATGCGAATCCCGATCAGGTAAGAAGTGACTGAGCAATGAGGGAGAGAGGGAACGTTTGATGCCAAGAGCAGAAGGTACATATTTCAATTTGGAAAGCCGTACTAATTTCTATTATCGTAGTATTATCCTGAGTAGACAATGAGAGATTTCTTCCATAGGTGTTCATAGGAAAGTGATCGTCGTTGGTTAATGAGAGCACCGGGGGGACGCGGTGTGGAGATCCGCCGGATTGTGGATCGTGTTGTAAGTGAATGAGAGCACCGGGGGGACACGGTGTGGAGGTCCGCCGGATTGTGGACCGGATAAGTAAATGAGAGCACTGGGACTGCAGGCCTGTGTGTAGGCACGCCGGATTGCGTGTCGAGTGAGCACTGAGAGAGATCAGTGTGTAAGGGTACATAATCAGACCTGCCCCAGGGTAGATTAGTCTGGGCCTAAGTGGCCGCAAGACTAGCTGGTATGAATAGGATATTGTAGAAAACTTATGCATGTTTATAGCTATTTTCCCCATCCTTAGGTACGAGATGTACATACCTATACCTATACCCATTGTAAATATGTTCTAAGGAGGGAGGTGATTACGTTCCTACTGGGTTAGAGGGGCTCCTAGGAGCTGATTCCATCTTGTCCGAAAATCCGGTCGTTACAATACCTTAGACATTGGACAGGTGCTGAGGTTCTGTCACTTTAATGCCTGTCATCTTGCTTCTCTTCTTTCTTCTGTAACGTCCTGAACCCAATAGATTTGGAGAGGGGGACATTCTCAGCAGATACAGGAAAATGAGAAATGAGAGCAGATATGTGATACATGTGGAAGAAACATTTCCTGTAGGAAGCTGAGATTAAAGGGACAGACCCATCTGCTACTGGGTGATGAGAGTGGACATGTATGTGGAGCAAATATATTACGTAGAACGATGAAGGAGAACCGGTCCTTCATCTCCAATACCATGAAGGGACCATGTCCTGTTGTCAGAGATGATTTGTCCTGCTGGGAGATAGAAGAGGTAAAAATGTTGTAGCAGGAGAGAGATCCTATAGAGTATGATTTCATTTCTGGGGAGATGAGAGGGGATGTCCTGTAGTTAGAGAAGCACTGTAATTGGAAATGAGAAGAGAAGGGACAGGCCTGCAGCTGCATAGAGATGACAGGAGGCAAGTCCTGTAGCCTGCCAACAAGTTAGGTACAGAGAGGAGGGTAGAAGGGACATGCCTAGCATCTGCAGGCAAAACACACACAATTGATGGACAGAATGCAGAACAAATCAAAACATTCACCCCCAGTCAAGAGATCTGGGTTAAATCCATCATTCTTTTGCTCACCATGCCACCCCAATTTAGACCTGCCCATATGCAAATCAGTCTTGATCTTGTGCCTCATGGGAACAGTCCAGCCTGAACTGCCAAACCAGGTCCTCCCTGGACCGGAAATAAGCATACTAGGACCGGTTTCGTGGTTTCATCCCTCTTCAGCCAGGATAGCTTGATTCCAGTAGCATAGTGAGCACAGGACCCACTTCTGGGCATACCTGGTGCAGTTAGGGTGAGAAAGTGGCCTGTGGAGAGGGTGTGGAGAGGTTTGGCTCACTGGTTAGAGGCGGCAGACCTGTAAGCAGAGAACGGCCCGGGACCAGGGTTCAATTCCCGACGCGGCAGGGTCGTGGACCAGGGTCAGCGGACTCGATTATTCTTGCCTCGGTGCCTACTCTAACCAGGGAACACACTCAGTAACTCTGGGCATTAAGCTTGCCTCATCTCTACAACGGCCCCCCACAGACGCCAGGGATGCCTGGTTTCACACTGGACATACCCAGAAAGGGACCATCTCACAGGGAAAACCAGGACGGGTTCCCCAGCGGTCTACAGCGCCAGGACACTCGGGTAGAGTAACAGTGCGCTTTACAAGAATCCCACATTTACATTTACAAAGAAAAAGACACACAATTGACTGACTGAATGCAGAACAAATCAAAACATTTACTCGTAGTCAAGAGATATGGGTTAAATCCATCATTCTTTTGCTCACCATGCCACCCCAGTTTAGACCTGGCCATATGCAAATCAGTCTTGACCCTGTGCCTCATGGGAACAGCCCAGCCCGAACTGCCAAGCCAGGTCCTCCCCGGACCTGAAACAGGCATCCTCGGATCGGGTTTGGGGTTTCACCCCTCTTCAGCCAGGATAGCTTGATTCCAGTGGCACAGTGAGCACAGGATCCACATCTGGGCATACCTGCCGCACTTAGGACGAGAAAGCAAAAGACACACAATTGATGGACAGAATACAGAACAAATCAAAACATTCACCCCCTGTCAAAAGATCTGGGTTAAATCCATCATTCTTTTGCTCACCATGCCACCCGAGTTTAGACCTGGCCATATGCAAATCAGTCTTGACCCTGTGCCTCACTGGAACAGTCCAGCCTGAACTGTCAAGCCATGCCTTCCCTGAACCGGAAACAAGCATCCTGGGACCTGTTTCGGGCTAACAGCCCTCATCAGCAAACTAGCTTGAATCCAGTGGCAAAGACAGCAAGGGACCCATGTCTGGGCATACCCTGCCAACTTAGGGTGAACAATGCAAACACAAGGAGATGGTGGACAGAGCGCTGAAACCTTTCAGACACTCACCCACAGTCACATATCTGGGTTGAATCCATCATTGTTCTTTAGCTCACTTCACCACCCCAGTTTAGACAGAGCTATATGCAAATCAGTATTGACCCTGTGGCTCATGGGAACAGGCCAGCCTCAACTGCCAAGCCATGTCTTCTCTGGACTGGAAACAAGCAACCTGGGACCGGTTTCGGGCTAACAGCCCTCATCAGCCAGGCTAGCTTGAATCCAGTGGCAAAGAGAGCAAGGGACCCACGTCTGGGCATGCCCAGCCAACTTAGGGCGAACAATGCAAACAGAAGGAGATGATGGAGGGAGCGCTGAAACTTTTCAGACACTCACCCACAGTCACAGATCTGGGTTGAATCCAGAATTGTTCTTTAGCTCACTTCGCCACCCCAGTTTAGACACAGCTATATGCAAATCTGTCTTTACCCTGTGCCTCATGGGTACAGTCCAGCCCAAACTGCCAAGCAATGTCTTCATTGGACTGGAAACAAACATCCTGGGACTGGTTTCGGGCTAACAGCCCTCATCAGCCAGGCTAGCTTGAATCCAGTGGCAAAGAGAGAAAGGGACCCATGTTTGGGCATACCCTGCCAACTTAGGGCGAACCCAAGGAGATGATGGACGGAGTGCTGAAACTTTTCAGACACTCACCCCAGTCACAAATCTCGGTTGAATCCATCTTCGTTCTTTAGCTCACTTTGCTACCCCAGTTCAGGCACAGCTATATGCAAATCATTCTTGACCCTGTGACCAGTGAGGTGATAATCCTGTGTAAGGCTGTGTGCGAATTATGGTAAACTGAGGGTGGTGCAAAAATTATAAATGTAAGTTATAACTATGACATAGTAATTTGAAAGTGGTGCGGAAATTTTATAGCTATATCTTTAGTATTTTGTATGTTTATCTTTTTTATGTTGGGTCTCTATACAAAGAAGAAATAAAGTTTTCCTAAATATAACTTATCCTAAGCCATTGGTTTTTTTCATGGAATTTCAATGTTTTTAAGTGTATAATTAAATAAAAATGTAATCGTACATTTTACTGTTATTGAGTGGGGTGTTATTAAGCGAAGTTTGGTACAGTACAATGGAGAAGAGTGTTGTAAAATGTATATTCGTACATTATAGTGTGGGAGAGTGGAATGTGATACAGTGGAGTTAAAGTCAATAAAGTAAAAGAAATGAAAAGCAGAATTGAAAATGTTGATTTTTTTTCTATATTTAACTTTAGAATTAAAATGGACCCATCATATGACCAGAAACCTTTATTCTAATCTCCCTTACAAGAAGGTCGAGACCACCATGTTGATATCATCTTAACTTGCTGTGATGGACTAGCCGATGATGAAGCATGCCACAAATTGTGGGTGAGGCTTTTGCGTCCAAATCTCCTTTTGCTTCTTGTTCCTTTAGATATAGTCATGTTATTACAGAATGGTTGCAAGAATACATGACCTGGCGTAGTTTTTGTGGTTTTGAGTTTCGTTGTGGAGGATGTACAGTAGGCAGCCCTCTAGCTCACTTGTTGGGTGAGTCAATGATCACAGTATGACATAACTTAGTGAGTTAACAAGGACAAGGACATAAAATATGGAGGACAGTGATCCAGACACCCTTCACAGCTGACTGGCCATTGGGTTTGGGGAAGTGTTGGTGGTTCCTTTGGGGTAATGTTTTCACTTCAGGTTTAGAGCATTTTGGGGGCGGGGGGAGGGGGGGGAGTTGAATCTTTTGAGGGTGGTTCCTGCAAACTGTAGTCTGGCAGGGTTTTTTTAAGGTCAGACTTTTTGGCTACCGCTGCAGATTAGAACAGGCTGCTAAAATGTAACAAGGAAAGGTGAATTATTTTTAGATAAGCTTGGTCTTTTGTCCTGGTCCTTCAGAGATTAATATTTTACTCCAGGTGCCAATTTGTAATTTGTAATTTGTAACTGGGTTTTGTATCGCGCCAGCTCACCGACAGGTCTCAAAGCCCTACTAACCGAGTACAGCAACAAGAAACATGATAAGTATATAAAAGAGTCTGGGGCTAGTGACCGTCAACTAGGAGGTGAATGCGTCTTTGAAGAGTAGAGTCTTCAAGGACTTCCTAAAATGGAGAAGGTTGGACTCTCTGCGAAGAGCCTCCGGTAGCTTATTCCAGATAATAGGGGCCTGAACTGAAAAGGATCTGCCACCTTTAGTTGCCAGTTTAAAGCGTGGGCAGGATAGCAGAAAAGAACCGGACGATCGCAAGGCGCGCTTGGGTTCGTATATTTCAAGCCTCTCTTTTATATAGGCTGGCGCCTGTCCGTGGATTGCTTTGTGGCAGATGCACATACTCTTGAATTCGGCTCTTTGTACTATAGGCAACCAATGAAGCCTATAGAACAAAGGGGAGGCATGGGTCCGCCTTGGCACTCCAAATATCAAGCGCGCTGCGTCATTCAGAATAACCTGAAGACGATTGGATACATTTTTTGGGAGGCCAAGGTATAAAGCATTGCCATAGTCGATTCTCGACACTATTGTGGCTGAGACAATTGTTCGAAGCATATTCCTTGAGAGTATGGGGACGAGCTTACGCAGTTGCCTGATTAGGTTGGTACAAGAACCAACTACAGCAGACACTTGGTTAGCCATCGAGAGTTCCTGGTCAATTTTCATCCCGAGGCTCTTGACGCAAGGGCACAGTTTTGGAGTAGGTCCAAGTTCTTGTGGCCAAAACAAATCGTTCCAGGGGGAGGTCGAGGTTGAGACTACGAGAACCTCCGTTTTGTCTGGGTTGATTTTCAGTAAATTGGACGACATCCAGTTTACTGTAAAACGTAATATGTCTTGGGCCATGGACTGAGCCGATGGTGTGTTGCCGATACTCAGCAGCAGCTGAGTATCATCGGCATAGTTAAAAACTTTGCAGTTCATGTTTGCCAGGGACTCTATCAACGGCTGTAAGTAAAGATTAAATAGGAGTGGAGAGAGCGCAGAGCCCTGCGGGACTCCACAAGCTAAGGCACCCGTATCGGAGACCTGATCTGCTACCTGGATTCTCTGCGTCCTCCCGGATAAAAAGGCTGTTAGCCATTTAAGGGCTTGCTCTCCTATCCCGAACCCAGCCAATCTGCCCAGGAGCAGTGCATGGCTGACAGTATCAAACGCCGCTGAAAGATCTAGTAATATCAGGGCGCTTGGCTTTTTACTGTCAGCCATGCATCTAAGCTCGTCTAGAACAGACAGCATTACTAGCTCTGTGCTATGGTGGGCACGAAAACCAGCTTGCCGCTCCTGGAGAAGATGGTGAGATTCCAGGAGGGATGACAGGGATTTTAGCACGTGCTGTTCTAGAACTTTTGACAGAAATGGCAACTGGGAGATAGGCCTGTAGTTCTTCAGGCTAGATGGATCTGCCCCAGGCTTTTTTATCAGGGGTCTGACGCGTGTTTCTTTAAAGGAGGTTGGTAATGATCCAGTGGCTAGTGAGGTGTTTAAGAGGTCTAGGATCTGATCCTCTAGAATCGGAACTGATAGTCGGAGGATATCGGGTGGGCACGGGTCGGCAGGGGAGCCAGACTTGGTGGACGCTACCAGTTGTCTCAGGGTGATAGGGTCGATTTCGGGGAATCTGGTAAAGATGGAGGTTGAGAGATTTAAAGGAGGCAGTTGTTCGGTGTGTGAGACTGGATTGTTCTTCTTAATATCAGACAAGATGGTTGCTACTTTTTCAAGGAAGTATCCTTGAAAGGTATCACAGTCGATGGATATGTCTATCTTTTCCTCCTTCTTACTTAGCTCTTTCAGAATTTGGAAGGTTTCTCTCTGGATGTTTGTAGCGTTGTTTATGCGCGTCTCGTAGTAATCCTTCTTCGCTGAAACAATAAGTTTTTTATATATTTGAAACGATGTTCTATATGATTCCCTATCAGTATCCTTTTTGGATTTCCTCCAACATCTTTCGAGGTAGCGGAGCTTTCTTTTTTGTTCACGTAGACTTTGGGTGAACCAAGGGGCTCCTTTCTCTGCACCCTTTACTTTCTGTACCTTTTCGGGGGCTAACTCATCGATTGATTGCCTGAGGATGGTTGTTATGGCATCATACTTTGAGTCAAGGTCAGTCTCGTCCAGGGGGATTATGGAGTTCTGTTTGTATTTGGGCAGAATTTTGGCCAGGGTATCGGCATTCACTTTTTTCCATTGGCGCACTTTTTTAGATTTTAGAGGGAGTTTAGTCTGGGAATTGTTTAGCGGTATGTCGTACAGGATTAGGTGGTGATCCGACCAGATACAGGGTGTAATGCTTGTAATGACTGTCTTTGGCATGGAGGACCAGATAAGATCTAAAGTGTGGCCTTTTATGTGGGTTGGAGCTTCCACAAGTTGTACTAGTCCAAGAGCGGTCATAGTGGTCTGTAGTTTCTGGACTAGCGGATCTTGATCACTTTTATCCCAGTGAATATTGAAGTCACCAGTTACCAGGATGTTTTTGTAACGTGTGCATAAGTCAGATATTATAGGAAAAAAGAGATCGCTGAACATTGAAGTACTTTGGGGTGGGCAATACACTGTTAGGATAGTGCAACAGGAGTTGTTCATAGTGATTTTTATCCCTAATAGGTCGACGGTATTTATGGTCTCCGATAGGATTTTGGTAACTGTAAGCTGCCTTTTGAAGATTGTTGCTACACCCCCATCTCGAGCCCCATCTGGTCGGTTGTGCCAGATCATATCATACCCACTGGGAAGGGCGGCAATGATATCCGGGGAGGAGGCATCACTCAACCAAGTTTCGGTGAGTGTCAGGATATCAATAGTCTCGTCTTGTAGAAGGGTGTAGATTTCCAGGTGATGTTTCTGCAATGACCTGGTATTAAGGGTAGCTAGCTTTAGGGGGGATGGACGACTGGGGTTCCTACGGCTGGCTATGTGCAAGATGTTATTTTCCTTCAAAGTAGCACATGTAAAGGGGGATAGTGTGTACCTGTCTGATTTCAGTGCTAGAAGATCCGCTAAGGTATAGCAGGTACGTGTACCAGAGTCCCTAAGCCCTATGCCCGGTCGTGCGCGGACGGGCGCAGACGGGCAGGACTCTGGCACGACTCCGGCGCAGATCCGGCGCGCCCGCTGATCGCGTCCACTGCGCGGAGTCATCCCTGCCCGTTTTTATACCGCTGGGAATCGCGTCACGAACTACAGCCCGATCCAAGATGGCCGCCAAAACCGGTGCTCTGCTCTCGGCGTCAACACTCGGCCGAGAGCAGGTCCGGATCGAGAGGAAAGGGGGTGACAGGGGTCTGAGGCGCCACTGAGCGCAAGGGGGGTCACAGGGGGGTCACAGTACACCTATTCCACTCAGGAGTAGCAAAGTACAAAATTACACAAATTTCAATTTTTAAGATCAATTAAAATTTTAGGAAAGGTAAGAGACCTCCCGGCTTCCGCCTCAGGAGGGTGAAAAGTGTGTGTAGGTTAGGATTACCGTCACTCTCCCTTCGCGTCCCTTTTATACCGCTGGGAATCGCGTCACGAACTACAGCCCGATCCAAGATGGCCGCCAAAACCGGTGCTCTGCTCTCGGCGTCAACACTCGGCCGAGAGCAGGTCCGGATCGAGAGGAAGGGGGTGACAGGGGTCTGAGGCGCCACTGAGCGCAAGGGGGTCACAGGGGGGTCACAGTACACCTATTCCACTCAGGTGTAGCAAAGTACAAAATTACACAAATTTCAATTTTTAAGATCAATTAACATTTTAGGAAAGGTAAGAGACCTCCCGGCTTCCGCCTCAGGAGGGTGAAAAGTGCGTGTAGGTTAGGATTACCGGCACTCTCCCTTCGCGTCCCTTTTATACCGTTGGGAATCGCGTCACGAACTACAGCCCGAACCAAGATGGCCGCCAAAACCGGTGCTCTGCTCTCGGCGTCAACACTCGGCCGAGAGCAGGTCCGGATCGAGAGGAAAGGGGGTGACAGGGGTCTGAGGCGCCACTGAGCGCAAGGGGGGGTCACAGGGGGGTCACAGTCACAGTACACCTATTCCACTCAGGTGTAGCAAAGACATATTTTCTATAAAAGCTGTGTTCCGAAAGCTAATGCATGCAGTATTTAATGTTTGCAAGTATATGGTTGTCTGTGAATTAATATTTAGTACTGAATAATTCAAGAAAATAACTTTATTGCCCAAAAAATAATCTAAACTTTAAAAACAAAATAGGAATGATTCTCAACTTTAGAAAATCAAGTTTTGTGCCAGAAAGTTGAGTATTTGGGATGCATACCAACCTCGGTGTTATCAAACTAAAACAAGCGGTCTCATTCCAAAGCATTAGTCTTCTCATGCCTATCCTTACGAGTATTATCATAGATTAAAATAGGGAGGGCAGGGTTCCAAAGAGTTCACGCAACTCAGCATAGCACCGCAAATAAAGTTGCTGCATTGCATCGTATGACCGGGAAAAGAGCAGAACAGCACCATATCTTACTGTCCCAACGTAGACACCCTTGAGCCATTGTGCGATGGTGTCTACTTTGTGGTCTGCATAGGTTTTGTGCAGGAAAGGGTACCTTCAAGGACAGTGCTGTTTAAATTCATAGGCACATTGGCCAGTTGTCCGGGGGCCCCACGAGTTTAGGACCCCATGCAGACCAAAATTAAACACTAATTTGATGCTTTTAGGGTGACCCTGTTCAGGTACGGAAATTACACTTTAAGGCATTTTCCTCTTTGCGTGTGTGTTTTAGAAAGTGGCGCATAAGCAGAGAGGAAAAACACAGAGAAATTAAACCATTTCTCCTTGCTACACCTGCCTTTGCAAGATGCAGGATTTTAATGCAGATCTCTGTCTATAATTCTTTGTAGTTAGGGATTTATAACAAACTTGACAGAAAGTAACTGTAGCAGTGCATTTTATTTATAATCCAACATAATTTACAATTTGCGGTGAACTGTAAATCCCACTATTCAAATTTGCATTAGGTCTGCGTTAAAAAAAGTAATGCGAAACCGAAGCATAGTTTATGTAAATCTGAGCCAGGTTGTTTGCCAAGATGAAATCACTGAAAGGCATGCTCAGGAAAGGGCAAAGGCTTTGAATGGGGCCCCTGTTTTCAAAGTCACATGAGAAAAATTAATTGTTCAAAACAAATGTATTTGACTAAAGAGAGAAGCACTGACATGCACCTGTGTAATGGAGCCTTGGAAAGCCTTTCCTCGAGGTAGGCAGTTTAACCAAGAAATATGTCAGAATGAAGACAGAAGATAAGGTAAGTGAAGAACTCTTCTTTACTCGTCTTCTCACCACCACAGGTTCCAGGCAGCTGGGGGGCACTGTGGAATGTTAGCAAACACTGGAGGGGACTAGCCCAAGGGGAGAGCAGGGAAGGGGGAAACGGAGCGTACTAAGTAGAATGGATTACAACACACCTCCCTGCATAGGGCGAATGAAGACATTGTGAAAGGGGAACGGCGAGGAAAGGGTGAGGGGAAAGGGGGGAAGAAGAGCGAGCGGGAGCAGGAAGCAGGTAAGCAGGGAAGAGGAAGCAAGATGCAAAACAATAACCTAGCCTGCCAAAGGATGCAGGAAACAACATGAATCAAAAGCTCTCACTTAACAGAATAGTTTCTGGTCCACACAGGTGTGCTTCTTGTTCTCATAGATCTCCTGGGACCAAGAGCCTCTGACTCTCTCTCTGGATTCCTGCCGTTGTATTGATCACCACCTTGTTCATGAGGGATAATCCTGTCCATACTCCATGTCTGACCATTATCAAGATGGACTACATTTTTCCCTACCCTTGATATTCTGCACAGATCAGAAAACCTGGACGCTTCTTTCCTGCGTGCTTTGGGCAAGTCCACGCGGACCCTTTCTCCTTGTTTGAACATTTGGTTTTTAACATGTTTGGTCTGGTCATATCTGACCTTGTATTTGCCTTGATGTTCGCCTACTCTCCTTGAGATTTTGCTCCGATTTACCACACGTGTCATTCCTTAGCAATACATGTGGGGTAAGTTTAGTTTTCGGGATCCTCCCTTTGAGAGAGGTAAACGGGGAATAACCAGTTACACTATTATGAGAAGTGCGATAAGCCCAAATAGTGTCCATTAAAGCTGAACTTGCTGGTGTCCCCATTACTTCTACCCTATGCAGAACACACTTTCTAAGAACTGTGTGAGAACTCTAGTGTCGATTGTAGACCACCCAACATGTGTGATAGTCCACTAGTACTAAAATAAAGCATTCCTTTAATGATTTTAGGTTGAGGGGACCTATTATGTCTAAGGCTAACTTTGACCATGGCTGATCAGGAACTTCAAGAGGAGAAAGTGGTGGCTTCCGGGTTTGGTGAATTTTGTCACTGCGGCTACAGTCCAAAACTATTTTTTACGACATTCTCTGTCACAGCATCTATCCCTGGCCACCAGTATTCCAACCGTATTTTGCTCTTAGTCAGACTGTGTCCTAAATGTCCTATGTATGCTAACTCCACACATTTCTCTCTTAAGTTCTCTGGTGGAATAACTTTTTCCTTCTTGCAAACTAATCCATCTTGTATGTTTCATTCCAGTCTTATGTCCCAGAACTTGCCCAATGTTGTTGGAACATTACTTTTGTTGTCCGGCCACTCACTTATGATGAGTTCTTTGACGGAGTTCATCTCTGCATCTGCTTGCATACTATTGTCCTATTCCTGCTTGTTCAGACAAGGAAGTTGCAGTATTACATCATCACAATCACAAGAAACAGAACTGCTTTCCACCACAGAGGGAGATCGTGAATGAAAATCAGCAACAGTGTTTTGAGATCCCGGCACATACTTCACTCTAAAATTGTACCCTTCGAGTTCCAGGATCCACCTGGCGATCCTGGGGATGGTTTTATTTGCCCCTTTAGTGGTGAATGCAAACATTAATGGTTTGTGGTCGTTTTTATTTATTTTTTTTTTAAATTTGTTTAAAACCTTTATTGTGCAGTATCAGCAAACAAATACGGGCCCACAACCATCCGGCCGGCCTCGATGCCATTGTAAGCACATTTGCTAGTTATACGGCGTCTCAGCAGTATCTCAATACAAAATAACAATCAGTCCGAGTTACACTGGAAATCATCGAACTGCCGAGAAACAGGAGGAATTAAGGTTCATTTTTAAAATTTTAAAGTATATTTTGAAGAATAGAAACTAAGAAGGATCAGAGACCACACAACCCACCGAGGACAAGAGTGGGCAACGTATACCAGAGGATATCCAACAAGCAAAAAACATAATCAGAGTAGCGGCACAAGGATACATATGAAAGGATAAACCATCACAAATTATGTTTCGCGCCCATCGTTACCCACCCCTTACCGAGCCTCCCTACTGATCCAAAGAAAGAAATAAGAAAAGAAAAAGAATTTAAAAAAGGAAGAGAGAAAAATAAGGCCCATAGAAACTGAAAAATGGACAAAATGAAAACCCACCCCCCACCCTACACGCATGCAGAGGCTACGGCCTACCCCCCCCTAGCAGTGTGCCTGTCGCCCAAAAAGAGTACCCGAAATACAGACAAGGAAAGAAAGGAAGAAAAGAAAAAGGAGTCATATAAAACCGGAGGAGGGCCAAACATATGTGCTCCCGGTCTCCCCAGCCACGCGTTTATCCTCCACCCCATGAACAAGGATCAACAGCAGCAAGTAACAGTTACGGTAGTGAATGGGGAGAGTTATCATATATTGCGCAGCCGAATTTGTCATATGAGCATTCCAACCCGATTCTCCGCCAGCCAATCAATCACCAATCGTGAAAGGGAACCACTTAGCCCTGGCCTGTTCGTGGAAGTCCCCCTGAACATGGCCCCTGAGGAAAGCCCGTCCCAACCAGAACAAAGAAACAAAATGGCCACGAACGGCAGAGGAGAGGCATGTAAATACGAAATGGACGTCGCCAGTCACCAATAGGTCCATCTTCCTCAAAGAACAGCGCCCCCAGGTTCGCCCGATGACACGCGTTCCACAGCAGGGAGAGCAGGGCCTTCGAAGAGGAGGCAGTCAAGGGGGCCAGTAGCTGCATAAACGGTGTCCGAGTCAATAGTGGCGAAAAATGAACGAAGTCTCAATCCTCTGCTGAGAGAGAAACATTGTAGCGCAGCTGGAGCTGGCGGACGGCTGTCCGCAGGCGCCAATACAATCAGGGACAATCCGCTCCTCTTTGCACTCGCGTGGAAACATAGTAGCCCCCTCAAGAACCGGCAAAGGCAAATCGTCCCATCGCTGGGAGCAGGCCAGCCGTGTTCGCCCCAGTGCGAACGCGATGTCGTCAAACTTCTTACCCAGCTCTCGGGAACCATCTTCCCACGCAGATCGTAGATCATAAAGGGCAGCAAGAACGGCGCCACAGGATAGCGCAGGCTGCGGTCCCCTCATCCCAGCATCACGAGATGACTCGCGCAATCCGTCGCACAGCTCAACACTAGGCAGGGTAATGCAATCCTGAGGCAGGGTAAAGCAATCCTTCCCATTCAGGGAGCCATCAGACATTTCCACCTCATCGGGAAAATAATGATAAAGTGGGGCCGAGATCGGCACAGGCAAGCTGCAGTCCGAGTCACTGATGCTAGCATGGCACACTGCTATTGAGTGACCCTCGGTAATAGCCATCTCTTCTTCAGGTCAAGGCTGGGGCAAATTCGGGAGTGGTCCGCAAATGCCGGGCAAGTTCGAAAATGGGGTCGTCACAGCTCACCTCCAACGTTCCACAAAGAAGTATTCCCAGTTAGCCCCCACCTCGCAGATGTGCTTCGGTCGCGTTGTGCGAGAAACCGTGTCACGGCAAAGAAATTCTTTTCCTTTTCCCCTTCGGCAGGCAGTACGTCCCAAAGACCAGCTCCGCCCGGGCTAAGCTGGCCGACGTTGATCAATCAGAGTCCAGCGGTGTATGACAGCACAGGTCCACTTCGGCACCCTTTAAAGCTCGGGAGGCAAATGTGACAATCTGTTCCTTTCCATCTACCATTTGGGTGAGACTGGCTCCTATGCCTTTATTGCTGGCATCAGTGCAAAGGGTTGGATGTTTGCTGGGGTCAAATCTACCCAGGGATGGGGCAGCCATGATGCTATCTTTTACTGTTTGAAAAGCATCTTGACAGTCATCAGACCACACAAAGGGAGTTCTGGATTTGAGCAGATTCCTTAGGGGTTCAACTTTTGATGCATCATTTCTGACAAATTTTGAATAATATTCAGAAAGGGCCAGAAAGGTTGGAGGCCACAGTGTTGCGATTCGCCTCCACCAGGTTTAGTTTAGGTTTACTACCATCTTGTGAGATGGTGTGTCCAAGGTACTCAACCGATCCCACTCTTATGTGGCAGTTCTCTTTTTTGAGAGTGAGACCAGTTTTCCCAAATTGGTCAACACCATTCTGAGGGTGGAATTATGTTCCTCCAGATCCTTCCCGTAGAGGAGTATGTCATCTTGAAAACAGAGTGTTCTAGGGAGGTCCTTCAGAACATGCTGCATGATTCTCTGGAATGCAGCAGCAGCAGATGCCAATCCAAATGGCATGCGAAGGAATTGGAATGCTCCTAGTGGAGTTACAAATGAGGTGAGATGGCGTGAGTCAGGGTGGAGCTCTACCTGGTGGTAGGCTGAGGATAGGTCAAGAACACTGAAACAACTTGCACCTTTGATAAGGGTAAGGACCTCATGAATGCGTGGAAGAGGATGCCTGCCACCCAGATGTTCTCATTAAGGTCCCTGAGGTCATCACATAGCCTTATGTCCTTGCTAGATGCTTACGTGGTGAGAACAATGGGGGCCAGCCATTGCGAGCACTCAATGGGTTCAGTCACCCCCTGGGACAGTAATCTGTCTAACTCCATGCTAAGTGGAGCATGCATCAAATTGGGTATAGGTCTAGTTTTGTGTGTCACCAGTTTAGCATTAGATTTTATCTTAATGGAGTGTTAGTAACCCTTAAGTAAACCTAGTTCCCCAGAAAATACTTTGGGGAAATTGTTGCACATATCCATCCCCCCAACTGAAGGATCTACCAAAAGAACCTGATCAGGACTGTTGGGATCTAATTAGATTCCTAGTTCCCTTTGGTGTTTCCACCCAAACAAATTGGATCCCTTCTGGGTGATGTAAATCTTGCCTACAGTATTCCTTCCTTTAAACCCTATCTCCTTGGTGGTCATGCCCAACAAGGTTATGGGATCCCCATTGTAACCACCTGGTTGCATATCAGGAGGCTGTATGCTTTCTTGCCATGAGGGAAACAGTTGGGAGAATATCTGCAAATACAGTTACAGGTTTGTTGTCTAATGTGATGTTGCAGGAAGGAAATGTGTCCGTATCATTGGTATCAGTAAGTTGGAAGATGAACTTGGGTTCAGGGGACGATTCAGGATCAATTGACAATGCAGATTTGGAGCGCTGATCATGACAATCCCTGGACAAATGTCCCTTTTTTCCACATTTGTGGCAGATGACAGAACGTGCTTGGCATATGGGGTTGTTGGTAAGGTGGCTAGGGCTCCCACACCTATAGCACTTAAGTTTGGGTCCGGGAGGTAACGTGTTGACCAGCTTATTTGTGTTATCTTTACCTGTATCGGGTTTGCTTATGACATTGACCTCCGTGGATTGACCCCCTTCTCCTTTCATTGCCACCATACAATCAGCTGTGTGCTCAATCCCCACCGCTATGTCTATGGCTTCCTTGAGGTCAGGGTTGGCAACCAGACGCCTCTCCTGTATCTTGGGATTGTTCGTGCATCTAACCAACTGGTCCATAATTAAGGAATCTTGAAGAGACTCAAACTCACATGTGTTAGCTAGGCCCTTCAATGCAGCAATGAAAGCTTTAACTTTTCTACTTTTCCCTTGTGTCCTTGAAAAGAACTTATGCCTCTCTAACACCACATTTATTTTCATGCTGAAGTGTTTTTCTAATTTGTTTACAGCCACCAAGTATACATTTTCAACACCATCACTATCACTTCCTCCATCTGCATTGACCGAAATATCAGCGTAAACTTTTCTGCCCTCAATGCCCAAGTTGTGCAATCGGGTGTGCAGTTCTCGTAAATGAGAACATTTCTCCCCACCGATAGCAATTGGGTTAGATTCTAATAATCCAAACCATTGCTTCCATGGCAGTAAAGGTTCTCCCCCCTCTTTAAGAAAGGGTGGGGTTTGCAACATGTTAGCAGCTGCCATGCTAGCAACCGTTGAAAATAGATATATAGGGAGGTTCAAACGTACAATTGTATGGTATACAGATACAGGGAAATGTAACTCAAGACTAGAAGTAATTTACACCATGAATTAGTGCCCGTCTGTATAAAGTAAAAACCCCAGCATTACATGATAGACCCCCACAGCACAAACACAACACTGTGCGCACTGCAAATGTAGATGAACAGTACTGAGAAGACAGCAACATTTTGAAGAGCTGAGCCCGTCAGCGTGAAAAGACCTACGAGAACTATGGTGAAAATAACTGTGCACATCAGCGTGACTTTAATAAAGTAAAGCTGTGCCCATCAGCGTGAAATGACAGGCAGGACAGTATAGCCAACAACTGTGCCCATCAGCCAAACAACAAAGTTGAAAGGAAAAAGAGACTCCCACTGAGTAAAAAACACCCAGAATAGCTGTGCTAGTCAGCGTCAACAGGTGAATAAAGCTGGGTTGATTGAGAATGAAGGAAACCATGCAGGAAGAGAAATTTGAGATGCTGGTTATACCATGAAAAGCTGTGCCTGTCAGCGTGATTGAAAGTAGGCAGACAAGAAAGGAAGCCGCATTTCCTTTAGTAAAAATTCCACACTTGAAGTTCACAGATGGAAAAGTACACATGTAGAGTTGTGTGCCAATAAACAACGCTAGAATTCAAATGAAGTGAAAAAAACAACTTGACATCTTGACTCAACTATGCAGAGATTAGAGTTTAATACCGCTCTCATCAGTATATTTTTTCAAAAAGAATTACCTGGCCACCAGTTTTGTAACTGCTAGTTACTCATGCAGATTTGGAAATACAACGCATCACGTCATTGCATTTTACTTTCACAGTTGAATTAATTCACCTTAATTTCAAACATCCTTTCATTTTTTTGAAGCATAAAAAGAATACACATTTCATTCATTTATACATTCCTCATGAATAAATGTTAATAAACACATAAAAAAACTGGACAATTCAAAAACTTAAACATGACGACAATGAATTCAAATCTACCGATTAATTCAAACAATTACACCAGTCGGTGATTCAAACAATGCCTGTAAGCGCTATGACATTGAGTATTGTTCAGTTTGTTGAGCGCTTCAAACAGGTATACTGCGGGGACAACTTTCTCTGGAAGTGATTTGCTCTCGGGGTATATTTCACGTAGTGGCACCCTCTCCAGAGCTTCAATTAATGTGGATCCCTCGCAGGCAAAATATTAGCTTGCTGACGCATTTACAACCCCCCTCTGCCTCAGGGGATTATCATCAGGGCTTAGACCACGATGTAATCTTATCTTCGTTGCTGAAATTCAATCTCCTAATAGTATCTTCTTAGACACTGCGGTCTTCGTGTTTACTTGCGATGACTCCCACCTTGTATCCTTATTTGCGATTTAACCCCTTGCATGCTCATGACGGAGCCACTCCGTCATGAGCCGTGGTTGCGCTGTGCTCATGACGGAGCGGTTCCGTCATGGCCCTGCCGCCGCGCCTGCACTGCGCTGATTTCGCGCCTGCGCGGCGCGTTCTATTGAGCGGGCGGGGGCCATGACGGAACCGCTCCGTCATGAGCACAGCGCAACCGCGGCTCATGACGGAGCGGCTCCGTCACAAGCATGCGCCCGCCGCTCTGCCCCCCCCCCCCAGCGCTGTGGCGGAATTGCCGCCGCAGCGAAGGGGTTAAATTGAGCCAAAATACTTCATAGAGGGCTTTACATACCACCTTGTGAATGTTGTAATCCAAATTCAAATTCAAAACAAGCTTTATTCGATTTTCAGATTAAAATCATAAAAGCACAGTATAACATTAAAAGATCATTTTCTTATTGTGTTTTAAAAAGAGCAAAATACATCCATAATGTTCAGAAAAGCTTGATCAAACGAATCTTATAAAAACTTCATGATTAAATATATAAAAATTTGTATGATTGGGAGGTAAAAATACAAGGCTCTACATAGTATTCCTTATTCCTAAATTTAATAACAAATTTTCAAAAGCTTGAGACTGCAAAAATAACATGGTCGTCTTCTAACTGTTGCAATTTCACGTATGCTAATCTGCAAGTGCGGATCCCCGACGCTTTAAAGATAGGTATCAGAAAGGCCCTTCGTGGACCCTGGTAGAATTTGCAAAATAACATACAGTGTATATTTGATTGCTTTGAATTGTCATCGCAAGGGCAAGTTAGATTATCCATAGACCAATCGTTTCAGGTAGGGAAAGTAACTAAACGGAAAAAAGTACCTAATCTAAGGCGGGTCAGCAATGTGCGGGTATAGGGGCTTAAGACCAGGGTGAGATAATGTTGCAAACCCTCACGATAAGTAATTTCCTGGTATCTAAGAACAGTGTAATTCTTTTTCTCGAGATTCCATCTGACACTTACTAGATGGGCGGATACCATCTTTTTCAATGAACCTCTTGATATCCCCTCCATGGTAGCTGGCTTAAAAGTGAACACCTCTAAAACGTATACAATGTCCTGCGGTCCAGGGTTGAAGAGGGCGTCTTGTCCAATATTTCTCGAAGGTCAAAAAATTGAAACAACTGACAGATTCTGCTATTTGGGCGTAACCTTCGACTGGAGGGGAAGCTGGCATGCAGCGGTAGCAGCTAGAAAAATGGCTTTTACACGGACTATCGGCGCCCTGAAAAACGTCTCGGCAAAAATAGCCGGGAAACTTGTCAAGGAACTGATACACATTTACAAGGCCAAATGTATATCCACAGCCATCTATGGTGCATGTGTATGGGGGATAGAAAATGCTCCTGACAATTAAACTTTATGTCTAAGGGGAATGTTGTTAAATGAATAGATCACTAGAACTAGGTATAATGTAATTAGGAGTGTTCATACTAAGTCCACTCGTCAGTCTATTATAAAGGTGTTTGAAATGAGTCACCCAGGTGTCACCTGTTATTGCTACATCAATAAAGTACTCAACTCTACTTTGCAGGTATGGAGCGTTTACCACTCTCCAGAAAGCAGTGTTGTCTCTCCGGTGTGAGGCCTCACGTAGAGACGTCCATGCCTCTTTCTTTAGAGTGGCTTTCCTAGTCTTAATAGTCACTTTATATGTACCTCTGGCTTGTCGGATTAGGTCAAGATTTTTAGGTGTAGTTTTCAAAGCCTTTTTAAAAAGTTTTAGTGCCTTGGTACACTTACTGTCAAACCACCCATACGCTTTGTTTGCGACAGATGTGTGTTCTCTAACCAATAAATTCTTTACCGCTAATTGAATGTTTGAAAAGGAGGCCATTACTTTGGCTGGTTCCTCGTCGTGTGCCAAGCATACCCCAAAATCTTCGAGGGATGACAATATTAATTTTTTCAGGAACCCAGCAGGCTCAAACTTCTACCATTTGATAACATAACCGTTTTTAGCGGGCAAGTTAATCTTTGGGGTATAAAGGGGGTTACCCTTTATAATTCGTTTCTCCTCACTAATTTTTACTGTAAAAGAGATAGGGTAGTGATCACTGAGTAGGCCGAACCTGTTTCCCAAGTGCTCACAAATCCCGCATGATCAGAGGACATTAAGGTAAAGTCAATTACGGAATTGCTCCCGCGTCCGTTATAAGGCGGTTGAAAAGGGACGTTCGGGTTACATAGCTCATTCACAAAAGAGAGATTAAGGTGGAAGGTGATTTCATTAAAAATATTACCTAGTTTTGGGTGGGCAAAATGAGTAGGGCTATCTTCCCTATGGTCAGCCAGGCCACAGAGGCCAGTTGCATGATGGGGGCAGATAGTACAATTAAAATCCCCAACCCAAATTATCACCTTCTCTCCATTTATCTGGTCTCTTAGAGATGTTAAACTAGTCATGAGGTTATGAATTATAAGCTCTACTGTATTAGTTGGCACATTGTTGTAAAAGTTAACTAATATTATATTTATTTTATGTGATTGGCCCCAACTAAACACCAATACTTGATAGAACGTCATACTCAGGAACCTGTGAACTTTTATGTCCCCTGTCGTTGCGACATAAATACAGAGGCCTCCTTTGTTTCTACCCTGTACGCTGACCAAAGCTGGAGTATAAAAGGTTTGGTAACCTATAATGTGTCGTTCCTCTGTTGTCCATGTTTCCTGCAAACATATTATGCTATGCTCCGTAACAATATCTAACCATGATTGCTGGGAGACCTTAGTTAACAGACCCGCCACGTTCCAAGATATGAGGCTATGAGACTGATTGGTCAGCTTGGCACCTGTGTTCTCTAAGAGGGGGCTTTCTCTGGTTCTAATGTCCTTTGATGGAACGCAGTCATCTGGACCAGGGGGATAGTTAAAGGCTGGCTGTCGGTCCCATGTGGCTTGATGGTTTCTTCCACAGCTATATCGCTGGGTAAAGCAGTTACATTTAAATTATATAGCTCTTCTTCTTCGGTGCCGAGGGTATCTTTCCTCAAGTTCTGGTGTGGCACTATAGTTAACAACGTTATTGATGTTTCTACGTGTGCCCCCGGGGAGTGCCTAACCTGTCAATCTAGGTCGTCCAAACCCGAGAGAGCATTATATCGATTCGTTAAGGGAATTGTCCAATGTGGAGTGTATGAAGTGAATGGCATGAATTGGGTGGGCCGTACATTCCCAGCCCAGTAGCTATCTAGTTTTTCTGTTACCGTATGGCCATCATGATGGGATCTCCATTGATTAGTATTTAAATACTTTGGTGAAAAAGAGGTGTAAGTGATGTGTTTAAACTTGTAGTGAAAAACACGTCTACCCCGAGTTGTCACCAAACACTGTGGGTAGAAGTAGCTCAAATTCCTGGTTGATATGCCTTTATCACCCCGCTCTAGATACCAATCAGTTATATGTGTAACCACCCTTGGGTCTCTGAAGTTGATGATTATTATGTGTCCAGTTAAATCTTTTGGTCGCTGTCCCACCCAGGCCAGTCTTCTCACATGTGCTATCTCTCCGTCGATATTAGGGGGCAATGGCCTGTTCGTGAGCCAATGTACCACTTTGTTCTTTAATTCGAGGTAACCTTCTTCCTTCCCTTCTAAGAGTTCGGGGACCCTGGTGAGAATAATAGCATATGGAGCCACCTCAGGTGGTAGATCTATGTGGTGATTTATTCTTTTTGAGACTTTCTGTGGGGAATGGGCCTTTTTCAGTAATTACATCCTTTCCTTTATCTTTAGAAGGTGGATGTGAATTGGGGGTCGTGTCAGCAGTTCCTCTGCTCTTTAACTCCTTATCTCCTGATAACCCTGTTGTTGTTTTCTCGGTTCCCATAGGCGCTTTCACGCCCCCTGTGGCTGCTTTCTTTAGCATTGTGTGGGCTCTCGCGCCCCCCATTGGCATTTTCTCAGCAACCTTAGTAAACAGTTTGGAGCATGGCAGTGTGGGCATATCCCCAGTAGAAAGGCTTTTTGTGTTACTGGAGTTGTGCCCGCTATTGATGTTGGCCGATACAAGTGCTACTAGTTCTTTTAGAATTTTAGTGTTTGAGGTAGTAACTTCCGCTAGACCATTCAGGTCACTGCCCATTCTCTTTATCCTCTCTGTTAGTGGGAGAATTAGGGACCTGATTAGAGGTTCCATATTTTCCAGGGTACATTGTTTTTGGGCTCTCTCTGGAGGGTGTAATTTAAGCGGGTTAGTATCGCCCTGAGGTTTTGGCAAGCTCGGTGGTTGAGTTTTTTTTGCTACAATATTCTCTCCCACGTTTGAATTTTAGGAGGTTCTAGGTGCTTTGGTTCGCCTCCCCGCTGAAAAAGTCTGCCTCTCTTCCTTTTTAATGAGGCTCCTGGAGCTGGTTTAGTAGCAGTGACTTTACACCTGTTAATTTTGGGATTAGGCTCTGGCAACTGTAACAGGGAGGACTCCTCCAAGGAAAAATCCACAGAGGGGTCCAAGTTAACCACCTCAGCAGGCGTTCTACTAATTGAAGTCTGTGGGGGTGAATAATCTTGGAATAACAAGGGGATGCCAATGTCTGTGATGGAGATGTTTTCGTTGCTTAGTGTGCTAAGTGTAGGTGGAGTCGTTGTTAGCCTTATTGAGCCCAAAGAGGATCGTTTATTTTTCTGAAATTCGAAGGATAGGCGGCTCTCTACCACAGAGATTTCACGCTCTAAATTCGAGACCCTCTTCGTCAGAAAGGCATCCAAGGTCCCTCTGACACCTCCCCCCACAGAAATGTTCGATCCTTTGCTAGTTTTAGTGGCCATATCCAATTGTAGATACATAGGCTGCACCAACAGCTAACCAATAGCAGTAGCAATTTTCCTTTCAGGGCAGGCACACAAAAGATAGAAGAAATAGGATTTGGGAGCTGATAATTGTTAGATTTGGGGTCCCCACAGTATAACAGCTAGCAGTACATAGAAACTCATGAGAATATCAATCTTCTTACTGTTGTAATGTACTTTTGGTAGAAATGCCAAGAGGGGCGCCCGGCCCAGCCTTTCCCGGTCTTGGACGGGCTTAGACGGGCCCGCCCTTGGCCTGGGCTTCGCCCGGCGTCGCCCAGCACGTGTCCCGCGACGCAGAGGGAGGGCCGTTGATTTATGCGCCTCCCCGGTGCGGAAATGGGTGGAGGTGGGCGGGCTCAGGAAGCAAAGTCCTCTGGGGGCTGTAGTCCCCCCGCACGGCGGCGCGAGATCTTCAGGTGCGGCAGCGGGGGGGACCAGCCAGCACCAGCGGTCTCGAGGGAGCTCAAATGCTGAAAGCACAGGTCCTGGAGAGTTTATGGCCCGCAAAGAAAGTTTAGGTTCCCCGCTCCCCTGAGGGAGCGCCGTTGATTTATGCGTCTCCCGGGTGCGGAAATGGGTGGAGGTGGGCGGGCTCAGGAAGCAAAGTCCTCTGGGGGCTGTAGACCCCCTGCACGGCGGCTGTGAGATCTTTCGGTGCGGCAGCGGGGGGGACTAGCGAGCACCAGCGCTCTTGAGGGAGCTCGAATGCTGAAAGCACAGGCCCTAGAGAGTTTATGGCCCGCAAAGAAAGTATAGGTTTCGCGCTCCCCCGAGGGAGCGCCGTTGATTTATGCGCCTCCCGGGCGCGGGAATGGGTGGAGGTGGGCGGGCTCAGGAAGCAAAGTCCTCTGGGGGCTGTAGTTTCCCCGCATGGCAGCCGCAAGATCTTCCGGTGCGGCAGCGGGGGGGACCAGTGAGCACCAGCGGTCTTGAGGGAGCTCAAATGCTGAAAGCACAGGTCCTGGAGAGTTTATGGCCCGCAAAGAAAGTATAGGTAATCCTTTTTCAGGGGATTTCTGGCGATGAATGTTTGTTGAGAGATGCCATTTGCCAAGTGAAGCTTGAAGAATATCGCCTACATTTCCATCAGGAAGTCATAACCTGTTAAGAAGAGCCACGCTAATATTTTGCCTGCGTGGGATCCTCATTAATTGAAGCTCTAGAGAGGGTGCCACTACATGAAATATACCCCGAGAGCAAATCACTTCCAGAGAAAGTTGTCCCCGCAGTATACCTGTTTGAAGCGCTCAACGAACTGAACAATACTCAATGTCAATGCGCTTACAGGCATTGTTTGAATCACCAACTGGTGTAATTGTTTGAATTAATCATTAGATTTGAATGTATTGTTGTCATGTTTAAGTTTTTGAATTGTCCAGTTTTTTTAATGTGTTTATTAACATTTATTCATGAGGAATGTATAAATGAATGAAATGTGTATTCTTTTCATGCTTCAAAAAAATGAAAGGATGTTTGAAATTAAGTTGAATTAATACAACTGTGAAAGTAAAATGCAATGACGTGATGCGTTGTATTTCCAAATCTGCATGAGTAACTAGCAGTTCCAAAACTGGTGGCAAGGTAATTCCTTTTGAAAAAATATTGCACGTCCTACCGGGACCCCGAAACGTACGTAAACCCCTATAGTTTAAACTCAACGGTACATTAGCATTAAGGAAGGCAATGAAGAACCAGCAGAGCCCCGTTGGTGGGGAGAGAGCGGAAGCGCACCACAAATCTCCTCAGGTGATGATTTAGTCAGCTGCGCCGGTAAACAGGTGAGGGAGTGCGTCAGAGTTCCCACACCATGCTCTGTCGCTCGGCTTCGCCAGTCTCCCCTTGAAACATGATGCGAGCAGGCACAAAGATGAGAAATCCCTGAGCAGGTACCACTTCTACGAAAATTCTCTTCTATTCAACGAATGCGCAGACGGCAGATATTCTGTCAGTTGCCCACACGCTGTGAACACACGCGCCCGCTCCTCAAGTGAAAGAAAGTCCACTGTGAAGGTCCACGCAGACGGCAGATAAATATTCAGACCCCTCACTCTCTCTGAATACTAATGTAATGCACCACGGAGCTGGTGCTGCCTAACAAACCATGATAATGAACTCAACTGCCACGTCAGCTGGGGCCATGTGAGTGAACCTCGGGTAGGCAGAGGCCGAGCTGGAAGTCCTCAACATCACATACCAAGGCACAGCAAGGCTGGAAGAAGCGTGGAGGCTGGTAGAACAGGATGAAGAAGTGAGGGAAATTACTCACTTGCATATAGTAGAACCAGAACGGCTGACTTGGAGCAAGAGTTGGGGGTGGTGGTGAGCCGTCCCCACCCGATGAATCGTCGCCAGTGTTATCTTGAAGAAAGAAGATAAGGTAAGTGAAGAACTCTTCTTTAGTCGTCTTCTCACCACCACAGGTTCCAGGAAGCTGGAGGGCACTGTGGAATGTTAGCAAACACTGGAGGGGACTAGCTTAAGGGAAGAGCAGGGAAGGAGGGAAACAGAGCATTCCAAGTGGAATGGATTACAACAAAATACCAAAAACAACCTATACACTTTCTCAAAGGA
The DNA here is from genome assembly GCF_964263255.1 of Lissotriton vulgaris. NCBI lineage: Eukaryota > Metazoa > Chordata > Amphibia > Caudata > Salamandridae > Lissotriton > Lissotriton vulgaris. The sequence goes on from NC_141685.1 coordinate 1,194,199,176, forward strand.
TGTGGATTAAAGTGGAGAAGATTCTGGGAGGAAAGAACTGATTTTCTATCTGAGGTGTGTGTAGAGAATAGATGCAGTAAAAGCATAAAATGTCATAAAGTGTGAGTGCATGTTGCTCAACAAAAGTGTCACAAAGCTATGGAGTGTTGTATCTGAACTGAAAGTGAGCAATGGTGCCAAGGATTGCCAGTTAGTCAGTTTGCTGCCACCATAGAAGACAGACGATTTTCTTCCATTGGAGAATAGGTTATTTTTGAGCACTGAAAACACAGTGCCCTCAGAATTAATCAATTAGGTTAGCTACGAAGGTCTTTTGGACTGATCATAACAGAAACACTTGAATGGAAACGTATTTTTGGTAAGGGTTAAATAAGATTTTGAATATTTAGGTCAAGTGCTGCAGAACATTTCGACTTGCTATTCGACAACATTTCAAAATGGGTTGAATATGTTTTCATACAAGTGCCCACTACCAATGAGGTCATAACATTTTAGAAGAGTTCTTTATAATAAAGAACTTCCCTTTGTAATTTCTTTCAATGGTGTACAATTCATGTAAACTATTAAGACAGATATTTGAAGATTCTGACAGATTTTAACAGAATCATGCTGTTCATTACAGAACCACCATTTTCGTTCACAAGTCTATAAAGTTTTGAAAGAAGGTAAAAGGACCATCAAACGGGGGGATGGGGGTGCATGGCTGATCCAGAGAATGTTGCAGACACTTGCATGAAAGGCTCCCGCTCCACTTTAAACAAACTACAATTATTCTGCCCAATATTCCTGTCCGCACGTTGACAGTTATGTGTTAGGACTTCCCCGGAGCATAAGGGTGTGATTTACCTCATATTTTGATACTGGTGAAATGCGCTCTCCAGCTCTTGAAGAATAGGGAAGAGGACCAGAGATGGAGGCATCAGCCTTCCTGGACTATACTGAACCTGGGAGATGGGTGTGAGGATTGGAATAAATGAGGAGACTGTACCGTACCCTTTCCCTCCCCGGAAGAAAGAGAAGAGAGGCAAAGATCTGGACCCCCTGCGGCCCAGTCAGAGACACAGCAGCCGCAGACTGAAAAAGGGGGTGTCAACATGGTGTACAAGGAGAGTTGCATCAGCTGTGTAGTAAGTATGCCATCAAAGGAACTACAGGATTGCTGTGACAGGATCCTGTGACCCATCAAGAGAGTCCTGAAACTGAGTGCACTGCCAATGTCTCATACCCCCATGAGACTGATAAACTGTGGTCTTCCTGGGATGAAGGGGCTCCAATCTAATTGAAATGCTTGACTGGGTAACTCAGCTTTAGGTCAGTAGATATGGGTGTCTGCATATTTTGCTGACTATATGAGGCAAGATATCGCCCAACGGGTTTGATTTTTTTTACTTAGTGATGAAAAACATCCTCATACCGAGAGGTGATGATGCTGCCACCGAATTCAGAAATGGGGAAAAAGGCAAAGAAAGAATAAAAACACTAAAAGAGAGAAAATGAAGGAAGGTTGAACGACGGAAACAGATGAGGATGGACCAGTGGTAAATCGAGAGCCACATTGGATGTGAATTCAAGGCGCAGTGTGTTGGATAAGTTTGACACTATTCTGTAAGCTATTCTAGACTTCTGTACACCCCTCAGGCTGAAAACTGAAGACATTGCGTTGAATGTGGGTTTGCTTTGGTGGATCATAGGAAACTCTCAGGCAGGGTAGTCAAAACTGAATTCACTATTGCCACAATGAGACCGATAATCTCTGACCATCAGGAATAGAAGCATGAACTACAGAAAGAAGTGCAGACTCTCTATGACAGACCTGAAGATGCAGAAGAGTGTTGCCACCGAACAATATCCAGATTGTTGTGCATCCAGAATGAGTCAAGGGATGGTTGGCAGACACTTTATAGAAAGCATGTTGCTAGACATGATGCTTTCACGAATTCGAAAAGCTTTCTCCATAGGGAGAGCCCATAGGGTCCCAGCAAACATACGATGGTGGTGAGGTTACTCAAACATTGCGACAGAGACAATATTTTGAAAGTTACTCGAAAATAGGGTTATTGGAGGTGGAGGGCTATAAGGCACATCTTTTTTTCTGCATTCTACTTTATTCATCGGGCCTGCTTCTGGGGTCTATGACCAGGCTAACTGATGGTGCTGCATTCATTGACGTTCAACCATGGACGCAGGCTGATGTAGCTACTGTGTGGGATCTATATAGAGTTAATACACTAGTAACATTAAGGAGACTGCAGGCAGACTTGGAACTTAATGCAGAGCAAGTTTTAACTTAGATTAATAAAAGAAATTACAGAGCCTCTAAAATCTGAGTTAATATATGCTCTTATGACACATGGGGTACAACAAGAGACAAGAGGCAGCTTTGGCACTTTATTGCTGCATTGGCTTCAAACAATATCTCCACAGGACAACACAAAAAATTATTTGGGAAATTAATTTGGGTAAGAAACTTCCCTAGAAAGAATTGACTTATGTCTTGGAGCATGCTAAGAATTTAAGTTCACATAACTCAATTACTCACACCACACTTTTTCCTCTCCGGACTGATTGCCAGAAATGTATGCTGGAGCTTTAGCAATGTGCCCCAGATGTAATAAAGACTCTGCCAATTTTTTTCATACAGTTATTGAGTGCCCCGTTGGCCAATAATACTGGTCATTGCTGGTGACTGGTATCAGATCTGGTAGGTAAAAACTGGAGGATATTATGGAATTCTGCTTACTAGGTATTTTTGCCAGATCAGCACAGACTAAGAAAATATCTCAGTTCATAGATTTGGCACTAGTTAGGGATAAACACAGTACAGCTGTGAACTGCAAAGCCACTAGGACACCTCATGTCAGAAGATGTGAGACAAAAGTTAACTACTGCAGAAATTGATGGTGTGACATTTATATGGAGAGATAAAGGAGCGTTACTTCTGTCACAGAATAGGATACTATTCTACTGGCACTATAGTCCAAAACTAAGGAAATGCTCCTTGAACAAACCAGATGTAACAATGAAGAATAATGTGATTTACTATGATATGTAGGACACAGGGACAATGATTGTTCACAGCCTGGATGGATGGACAGGGGTATATTATATGATTTTGGTGATTGTGCATGGGACATGAGAGATGTCATTCTACCAATCAATAGAATGAACTTTAATTGAATTTAACGTCACACTGATGGGTTGTATACACAATGCTGGTAATACATATCTCCTTCTATGATTGTATTATTGTTCTTAAGTTGTTTATATATGTTGGCAGATCTGTACTATTTTAATGTAAGTTGTGTAAGGCCTTGAAAAACATGATACACATAATTATATGTCTGATGACATTATACCAAATGTTACTAAAAGTAAATAATGAAGAGTTATTAAAAAGAAAACCGGGTCATCAAACAGTGCATTCAAAGTATATTAGTAATCTGTATGCATGTAGTTGAATTAAGTTCAATCGTTTGGGTACCTTACAATAAACTATGGAGAACTACTGATATGGCAATAACTTGTTTATGTTCAGGATTGACCAGGTAGGAACATCAAGTGCAGCTAAGCAATATAAGAATTATGATGAATGAATTACACTGGAACAAGGGTAAGGCAGTAGTAATAGCTGTTACCAATGAAGTTGGTCATATTGAATACTGAGAAAAGAAGTTGATTAATATCAGACATTAAAGATTTTAGATTGTAAGCTATGTGTTAAATATTGCATTAAAAAATGGTAGGCAAATTGAAGGAAAAAGACATCAAGAGATTTGGGTCAAATTGACATACTTTAGAGCAGGAAGGTTGGATCAAGAGGCTTGACGAGTAAATAAAAGATGCAATGTATTCAAACATCTTTAGGATATCATTCTCATCTAATTAGTTGTTGTGTGGACTTCTGAGTAGATACCGCAAATTTGTGGGCCACTTAACTGGAAGAAATACATAACTACCCCCTCACCTGTGTAGCGTCCTCCCCAGCCCGGGTACCCGCTAATGACTATGCTACACATGGAGCTTAGTAATACACGTCTTTATTTGTGTGTGTGTAACTGCAAACTAAACATTCTAAACCAGCCTTCAGTGTATTCGGCTCTAACACTTACGTCACAATTCTACGGAGCCCATCAAGAGCCGAAGGGTTCCATCATTTCTAATTCGCAAGACTCTATAAGCTGTACATTATGCAGTTACACATCAGTTGTGAATCTTAAATGCACAGCCAAATATGTTAGAGCACATCTTTTTATTTACCAATAACACCATATGTAGAGAAATATATTAAGGGATAATGTGTGTGGCTTGTGGAAGTGCATGCTAGCATCAAATTATTATGGTGTAGATAATAATAATTACTTTAAATGGATACGTTAAATATACAAAGTTTATTTCCTTTGTAAATTTCTCAGTTATTCAGGTTGTCTCAACACGAGTTGTCACAAATATATATACAAAGGTATTTTTTTTTTTAAAACACAAAATGGTACTCCTTAACTCTAGTCTGTGCTAAAACTTGTGGCAAATATGTAGTTATAGATTTATGTATATAAATAGGCACTAATAAAAAAATATTTTAAAAAACCCTTACACTCCACAGCACCATCCCGAATCTATGAGTTCTATGAGTCCCGAATAGTCCACAATATGTGGAAGCAATTTGAGCAGAACCAGCAAACATTTTAAACCTTGGAATCTAATCTTGAATCCATTTACTCAAGAAAATAGTTCAGACTTTTTCGGCTGACTCTGGTGAAAAAGCATGCTGAAATCCATGGTAAAAGTCCAGGTGTGCATGGTTTGCAATGGAAAAACAATGGACGACTTTGGTGTGGCTAATAAGAAAGATACTCACATTTGTGAATGCATTTCACATAAAAAATTACCCTTACACAATTAGTAACATTACTTCTTTTGGCTATTCAATGTTTCAGAGTGTAAAGTTACTCAAAAGTGTAGACTTAAATGTTTCCACTCCCTGAGAAGTGGGGGAGCCAGATTTACAAGTCTAAAGTTACTGCAATCAAAAAGGAGCAATGGTATTGGAATTCCTGATCTAGGCCTAACTCCTTTACACTAAACTCAAGCAAGTCGTGGTTAATGGTGAGATATCCAGAGAATTCAACATCAACAGAGATGTCCTCTCTCGCCCCTTCTCTCCGCACTGACACTAAGGTGAGGATGGATGAACAAATTAGGGGGCTCAATGGACTTTGGGCTGGGAAGGCTTGATCTCACTATATGCTAATGGTATGCTACTATACCTGTCCAACCTGGACCAGTCCGGCATTAACTGGATAAAACTGGTTGTATTCCAGCTGGCTCCCAGAATATCTGGGTATATACATAAAGCTGGACAAAACGGAATTCCACAGGTGTAACTTGGGACGACTTTCCATTCTCAGCTTCTTTATATGTTCCAAAACACACCATATCAAGTGCCAGAGCAGTTCACTAAAGTGGTAGATGCAACCACCAGTCAGCTCCTATGAGAAGGTCTCCTGTATTGTCCTGTCAACTCTTACTACAGGCCCCTATGAGGGAGACGTCTCCCTCCCAAACATGCATTTGTACTACTGGGAACCAAGCTATTGGTTGTAAATGGGTGGGCTTTCGGCCCTCCTCAGAACCCGACACTATAGGTGGACATCTGCGGCACCTATATAACATTAGTTGCACACAGACAGCAACCAACCCCACACAGGTAGCAATCACAACCTGGAGGAAGGCCACAAAGAGGTTATGATGGTCTGGAAAATTGACATGAGAGACACTCCTATGGGAATCCAGGATACTGGTGGATTGGCAACAGTTAGAGGGACAATAGCAATGGGACATTATTAGGATCTTAAAGTTGGGGAATGTATGGGGTGGCAACGAGCTCCTCCCCCTTCAAGATATCCAGAGCCAGTATAAATTGTCCAAAACACAACGCTATGGTTACCTCCAGCTATAACACCCCCGTCAAGCTATGGAACGCTGTTCAGAAGGTTGCAGATGAGACCTCCATAGAATACAAAGTATTAACAGCACTGCTTCATAGACATGCTGAGTCCCAGGACCACAGAACTCTCCTCAACAATAGCCAACCCCCACTCTCCTCATTCAAGGGGAGGTGGGAGAGAGATCTGTGAGCTCTGGAGAATGAGGACTGGGGAAAGGGCTACAGGCACCCGAAAGAGGTGGCGACACAGGCTGTGTTCTGTCTGGTTCTGCTAAAAAGCCTGCACAGGGCCTTTTATACCAGAACCAGTCTTCACCGCATGGGGATCATAGATACAGATGGATGCTCCAGGGGGTACGGCCAGCTGGGTGCACTTGAGCATACACTGTGCAGCTTAAATGCTACTGGGACCAGGTGCGGGATCGGCTAATGGAGCTCACAGAGGAGACAATTTCACTGGGCCCGGTGCTGGCAATGCTAGGAATCTGGGGGAACAGACAATACCTAAATATGGATTATTGCGGTGTAACCTAGCCCGCATGGTTGCCAGAAGGCACACTGTCTAGCTGGGAGGCAGCAAGAAAACTCCCACAACTATAGTGTTGGGTGACCATCTTAGATAGGTGCATGTAGACCAAGAAATCAGTCTACAAGCCCCTTTGCGGAGCACAGAGACATGGGCTAATAAAGACCCCCCTTAAAGGAGCAACAGAGGGGGGGGCGTAATTGTTATAGGCATTGGTGGTTATGGTGTGAAGAGACTTCAGACTCCAGATGAAATGTGCATTGAGTCGGGGAACAGGTCGTTTGGTCTACTTTCTGGGGGGTGGGGGGTGTTGTGTCATTTCAACATGTCGAATTGATCTTTTCAGCCACTTTAAACAATACATGCTCTAATAAAAAGAGTTATAAAAAATAGTGCTTTAGCATTTTTGATTTATTTTACTTCTAAAATAAAGATATAAATTAATTTACATTATTATTTAACCTTAAAATAAGCTTTTTCGGGGGCGTGGCCAAGATGGCGGGCTGAGAGGTCGCACTTGCCGAGAGCTCCCGAGCCCCTGAAACCCTGCACCGCTCGTAACCGCTAATTCCCCCCCGGATCAAGCGGTGACTGCGCCTGGTGGCCCCGGTGGTGGTGTGGAGTGGCCGTTGAGCCTTGATTGCCCCGTCGGAGGTGCGATTCTGACCGAAATAGCCCGGGCGGAGCCCGCTGGGCGGCTGGTGTGCGATCCGGAGGCCGCGAGGCTTCCGGGCTTGGGGTCTCGACGGTGTGCTCGGCTGCCTGTGGTGTCCCGTTGGAGTGTCTGAGCCGCAGTGGCCGAGTAGGTGCCGGCGGAGGCTTCGCCGGCGGAGCGGAGCCGAACGGAGGAGATCGGAGAGAGCGGAGCCGAGCGGAGGAGATCGACAGAGGCGGAGCCGGCCTCCGGCCGCTACGCAAGACCGGGGCTTGAAGAGTCCTCGCCTCGTGCGGCCGCTCCGGCTAAGCCCTGGTTGTGGAGAAGTGGTGTTGCGCCCCCGGAGCTGTTATTCAACTAGGGGTGCCGGCCCCGACTGCCTACGCCTCGCGAGCCTGCCCTCCGGCGGTGTTTTTCGTTACTGGACTCGCGACGGGGGTAGGCCTCAATCCCTGGGCGTTGGCCCATTGACTGTAAAGGGCGGCCATTTTGTGAACCCCGGACCGGCTGCCCGGCCTTGCTCGGGGCCTCTGTGTGACGGTGCTTTCTGGCCGGAGTATAGCTGCCTTGGCACTGGTCACCTCTTCGCCGGGCGGCGGCCATCGTTGACTCCCGTACCGCCAGGATGTCGAACGCTAGGGGCCAAAGGAGGGGTGATCGGACTTTGCCGGACATGTTGGGACGCGGGGCCCTACGCAGCGGAGGGAGCCAAACTGCCACAACCTCCCCGGCCCCTTCCAGGGGCGCTGAGGGCGGTGAACCCCCGGTGACGCGGTCGTTCCTCGAGTCGCTGTTTAGCTCCTTGCGGGAGGATTTTCAGACTTTGAAGCAGGAGGTGGCCGGGGAGGTCCGCGAGATCCGGCGAGAGGTGGACTCCCTGGGAGAACGAGTCAACACCGTGGAGGAAGCTGGTCACTCTAGGGACGAGGAGATCACCCACCTGCAGCAAGAGGTCCTGCGGCTGCGGGAGCAACAGATCGAGCTGCAGGCCCACGCCGAGGACCTCGAAAATCGGGCGGAACAACATCAGGGTCCGAGGCGTCCCGTCCGGCGAGGAGGGAGAGGACGTGACCGCATACCTGGAGGCCCTCTTCCGTTCAATTCTAGGGGAGTCAGAAGATTTTCAGGTTCGCATCGACAGGGCGCACAGAGTGGGCCGCCCCCGCAGGGCCACGGCGCCCCCCCCGGACATCTTGGCCTTCCTGCCGGACTTCCCCCTGAAGGAACGGATCCTTCGCGAGGCGCAGCGGCAGCAGCCTTTCCGATTCCGAGACCACCCGGTGGCCCTCTATCAGGATTTATCTACGGTCACACTGCAGAAAAGAAAATCCTTTAAAATCGCCATGGACTTCCTCCGGGAACAGGGGACACAGTACTCTTGGGGGCACCCTTTCCGCCTGATTTTTCGGTGGAACGGAATATTGCACAAGCTCCGGTCCCTTCAGGATGTCTGCACAGTATTGGGCATCACAGCATCGGATACGGACACCCCGGCGCCGCGCCGCAGACGCAGCACTCGGGACGGTTGGCAGCAGGCTGGGGAGAGACGCTCCCCGCCGCCGGAGCGACCGGACTCGCCCACGATTCGGGCGGACATGTCGGCCGCCATCCAGGAGGCCTCCAGAGCGACGGCGACTGGTGAAGTGGCCCTGACGGCCTGAACTTACTCCGGGGGGAGTCTGCATTAGCCTTTTCTTATTGCAGGTGCGGGGGTTCTGGGGGTGGGTGGTGCGGGATGGCGAGTGCAGGTGTTGGTGGCTGGACGCCCACTAAACTGACTTTCCACGGCCTTGTCCGTAAAGGACCGGACTGGGACAATGACTTCTTTCTATGGTTTGAGAAGCGGGGAGCGGGAATGGGAATTGCGGGGGGTGTTTTGAGTTTGGGGGTCGGCGAGGGGGCTGGGAGTTGGGAATGGTGTGGAGTTGGGTTTGTGATGTTCCAAGGGAAGGGGGGGGGTTCCTCCAGTTGTGGGGTTTGGGGACTGTACTGTGCCGTAGGGATGTCTATGTTTGCTGCGCGCTGGGGCTTCGTGAAATGGCTTCTACGCTCGCTTGCCGGGCCTTGCCCGCCTATGTGCGCTTCAATGATTCCCCTCCTTGATGGCTCTTAAAGTTGTCACTCTGAATGTGAAAGGGCTGAACAATCCGGTTAAAAGGCAAGCGGTACTGTCTCTGCTAGAGAACTCCCAGGCTGATGTCTGCCTGTTGCAAGAGACCAATCTGCTGGCCAAAGACTGTCCCAGAATGCGTACCCCTAAGTTCCCCACGCAGCTTTTCTCCTCCAGCGCCTCCAAAACGGCGGGGGTGGCACTTCTGTTCTCGAGGGGGTTCCGGGGGGAGATCTTACACAAAGTGGCGGAGCAGAAAGGGAGGCTCTTGGCGTACAGGATTAGGGTGGGAGGCTTGGTGCTGACTGTAGGCTCTATCTACGGCCCCAATGACCGCCAGGAGCAATTCTTGCACAGGGCACTGGAAGACGTGGCGTCCACCTGTGATAGGCACATAGTGTTGGGGGGGGATCTGAATCTGGTTTTTGACGCGGCTCTAGACAGGTCTGTGCAACGGAGCCACCAGTTGGGAGAGCTTTCGGGCTCGGTTCGCACCCGACTTGAGGAGCTGGACTTGCATGACATGTGGCGCCACCTCCACCCTACTACCCGCGCGTACTCTTACTTCTCACACGCACACAAGTCCTATGCGCGACTGGACCATTTACTTGTGTCGGGACCGATGCTCGTTTTAGCCTCGAATGCTGACATGAGGGTCCTCTCTCTTTCCGATCATGCGCCGGTAGAGGGCACCTTCAATCTGCCCCCGGTGGTCCGGCCGAGAGGGGTCTGGCGACTCCGGGACACATTATTGCACAGGCGGTCGACGGTGGAACAGATTCGCGCGGCCATTGCGGAATTTCAGCGTGTCAATGATAATGACGACACCTCCCGCGCGACGCAATGGGCAGCCCTGAAAGCTGTGCTTCGGGGCGAGTTTATCGCTCTCTCCTCGGCGGAGAACAAGGATCGACAGCTCAAAAGGGACGAGCTTACCCGGCAGGTGCGGGAGCTGGAGCAGGTTCATCACAGAACGGGAGCCCCCAGGATCTGGAGGCAGCTGAAAGCCGCCAGAAAACTCTTGTCTGCCCTGGACACGGACCGGGCGGAATACGCAATGCTTCGTCTGAAGCACAAGTATTATACCGGTGGCGACCGCTGCGGACGGCTCCTAGCCAACAAGCTCAGGGTGCAACACCAACAGCACCGAGTGAAGGAGTTGGTTAACCCGGCCGGACGCTCGGTCACGGAGTTCGAGCAAATAGCGGATGTTTTCCGTAATTTTTACGCAGATCTCTACACTGGTGAGGCCCCTTCTGCCCGGACGGAGACGGACTATCTGGAATCAGTGCAGCTCCCTTCGTTGATGCCGGATCAGGCCCAGTAACGGGAGATCCGTATCGAGGAGGTGGTCACGGCGATTTCCCGGCTCAAGCCGGGCAAGGCCCCGGGCCCGTATGGCTTCATCCCTCTATTTTATAAAACCTTTTGTCAGGAGCTGGCGTCTCTGTTGACCCGCCTTTTCAACACGTTCGCGGAGCCGGGCGCCATTCTCCCTGAGTTTCTGCAAGCCACGGTCTCCGTGATCCCAAAACCGGGCAAGGACAGGACTGCCTGTGGGTCCTATCGTCCTATCTCGTTGCTGAACACGGACTTGAAAGTGTACACCAGCATATTGGCAGCACGCTTGGCACTTCATCTCCCGGGCATGGTCGACCCGGATCAGGCGGGCTTTGTACCTGGTAGGCAGACAGTGGACAACACAAAGAGGGTGACTCATATTCTTGAGAAGGCCTCCAGGATCCCCGGGGAAAGAATGCTCCTTTCCATAGATGCGGAGAAGGCGTTTGACAGGGTGCACTGGCCCTACCTGGAGAAGGTCTTGGGCAAGTTCGGGATAGGCGAGAAGTTCCGGCACTTGATCTTCAACTGCTACCGGTTCCCGTCCGCGGTGGTCCGAGTGAACGGGGGCAGTTCCCGGCCCTTCCCCATTGAGCGGGGCACGCGACAGGGATGCCCTCTGTCCCCTTTGCTCTTTGCTCTTTATATGGAGCCGTTTGCTCAAAGGGTTCGGCAGAACCCCGACATTGTCGGGGTCAAGATGGGCGAATTTCCCCACGCGATCAGCCTATATGTAGATGACATCATTTTGACGCTCAATGACCCACGGAGGTCGCTGCCGGCTTGCATTGCTGAATTGGACCTCTTCGCCGCGGTGGCGGGCTTTAAGGTGAACCTTGGGAAGTCAGCTGCCCTCGACATTTCGCTCACAGGCGCCACCAGGGCGGAACTGCAGAGACTTTATCCTCTGAGCTGGTCCGGGGACCAGATTCCGTATTTAGGGATCCTGTTGGCGCCCTCCCTTCCGGCGATGGTCACGGCCAATTATGCGGCTTTGAGCTAAAAAATCAGAGAGGAATTGGGCCGGTGGGATAAGGGCACGTTGTCGCTGCTCGGTAGGGTGGCCGCAGTGAAGATGACCCTCCTGCCTCAGGTGCTATACCTGTTTAGGGCGTTGCCATTCCAGCCCCCCACAGGGTGGCTTGCAGAGATTCAATCGGCCATTGCGCGGTTTGTGTGGCAGGGCCGTAGACCGCGGATTAAGAGGAACATTGCTACGCTGGCGCCCGAATCTGGGGGGCTAGGGATACCAGATTTACAGAAATACTTCCAGGCCGCCCAACTTCGCTATCTGGTGGAATGGAGCCGGTGGGAGTCGGACAAACACTGGCTGTTCCAGGACCAGGCGGTAGCGGGCAGAACGCTACAGGAGGTGCCATTCTTGAGGCGGTCACACCGGCCCCCTAACCTCTACGCATCTTTTGTGACACGTGTCCCACTTCGGGTGTGGGACTCGGTGGCCACTAAGCATGAATTTACTACCTTTCCCTCTCCCTTCACGCCGTTAATTGGCAATCCGGACTTCGGTCCGGGACTGGAGCCTGGTGCTTACGATCGCTGGCGGGCGGCCCGCTGTTGCACTTTGTATCACCTATATGGCCCCGAGGGTGTCATCCCCTTTCAGGATTTACGGCGGGACTACGGCCTCCCTGAGACGGAGCGCATGAGGTATATGCAGGCGCGCCACTGGGCACTACAACCCCAAGTGCGCGAATCGGCGGATCGGGAGATCACGGTGTACGAGCACTGGTTAATCACTCGCACGTCGGACGCTAAACTTATCTCCGATTTGTACAAGATGCTGCAGCCCCCCCCCTTTTACATTCACAACCCCGGTAGGGAGCGATGGGAACGGGAGCTCGGACGAGTGTTGAGCCACACAGAATGGGACCACATCTCCTACCGCTCACGCCACTTGGCCTATCACACGGGGCTCACGGAGACCTTCACTAAAATTTCGACCTACTGGTACCGCACTCCTGAGAAATTACATGAGATGGATAGATCACTGCCGGGGACGTGCTGGCGTAACTGTGGCCACACTGGCACGCTTACACACATACTGTGGGATTGTCCCCTCTTGGCTTCTTATTGGGAGGAGGTTCTTGGTGAGGTGGACAAATGTTTTGAGATAGAGCTGCCACGGTTCCCTGCCTATGTCCTGCTGGGGTTGGCGAATGGGTTGATGTACCCCCTCAGGTCTAGAAGGGGCAGACAGATTGCGATAGCCTTAGGGTCAGCGGTGCAAAACATTCTCATACACTGGCGCTCCACCACACTTCCCACTGTTGTCGGCTGGCTGCATAGATTGTTGCATGTCCTTGGCATGGAAAAGATGTCCTTGGTGGCACTGGGGGATACAGATGCTTTTGAGGAGCTGTGGGCACCTTTCCATGGCTTGTTGTGCTCTGAGTTCAGGGAGATCACCTGCCCCAGGTATCTTAGGTTGCTACGACTGACACAGCCACCGGATCCGCCTGTCTGATTGGTCGGAGTTGGCGTTGAGTAGCGGAGTCGACCGGAGGGTCGCTATGAGGGGAGAGCTGGAGGTCATTGGCACAGTACAGGGGGTGGGTTGGGGTGTGGTAGTTGGGGGGCTTTGTTGGTTGGGTAGGTTGTGGAGCAGGGTTGTTTCCCCACCCTTTCCCCCCCCTCTTTTTCCCCTCCATTCCCCCCCTTCCCTCCTCCCCTTCCCCCCTCTTCCCCCCCCCCCTCCTTTTTTTGTCCTTAACCACAGGCGCACAAGCTGCGTATCCATGCCGGAAGGAGCCTATTGCAGAGCCTGAACTGCTTTGATGTATCTAATATACTGTATGCATTTATTGTGGGGCACCTGTGGTTTTTCTTTTCTTGCCCTGTTGTTTCCTTCTTTACCCTGCTTCAATAAAATACTTTAAACCTAAAATAAGCTTTTTCAAATTTCTCTATACTTACCACGGAGAAAGCTTTGCCCCAATTACTGTGATCTCCCTATGCTAAAGTACAGGAAAAGATAATACAGTTTAATTGACGTGAAACAATTTAGAAAAATGTTTTACGTTGAATATTATTGTGGATTAGATTTATATAAAAATGATACAGCACAGTTTAAAAATAAATTACTTTGAATATATTACATTAAAAAGAAACCCCATGTAAATTAAAAGAATATATATTTTTCATTATGTATTAGAAAGGATTAAAGTAGATGAATATAGTTAATTAAAATATTAGAATTTTACTGTAATGTAAATTAATGTCACATTCATGTTTAAATTCAAAAACATTAGTAGATTATTTTAACATAAAATAGGTTTTCTTTTTAGATAATTTTTTAACAATAAATGAAATGTATTTATCTTTTTAAATAGATTAAATAGTTTAATTTAATTTAGCCTTATTGTCAATATGGTTTTATTTTAAGTCGCTACCTCCATTATTTTCTATTGGAGGTTGTTGCAGTACCAGTGACTAGACATGTGTGAAACTGGACTTACTTCATCTCTGTACATGCACTCCTGTTTTTTCTCAATTTTGCTGTAATAACTTTAGAAGTGCAGTTTTTGAATAGCAATGGGCTCACTCTTGTGGGGAAATGTATGCCACTCCGTAAACACCTCTCTAACCCTACCTAAACCCCTCCCTCCTTCCTCCTCCTTAAACCCATTGTATTTAGTTGTCATGCTCCTTTTTTTTAGCCACCCCCCCTTTCCTTCCCACATTTACTACTAAGCAGTAAACTTACATGTGAGCCTCTCCCCATAGAAAAGAAACAAAAGGTGGAGGTAGAGATTTACACTAGGTTTGTGATTTGCATTATGTAATATTACTTTACATACTACAAAATACAGTTTGTGAATTAGGCCCTGGTTTGTCAGAGGACATAGGGATGAGAGCAGGATTTGATCTTCACTGAATTGACATTTCTGTATAACTTTCTAGCTAGGTTTGTTTGAATATTTTCATAACCTCTCAGGATCTCACCTTAATAGAGAGTGCATAAAGGTGGTTTAGCATCACATGGTTGGGTTCAGGCAAAAGTGCAGGATCACACTGAAAGAGAAACACAGCATGAAATCAATACAGAGGTATAACAACACATTTAGGCCTAGATTTATGAAGCCTTTCTGTTGTCTTTATGTGATGCGAGGTGATGCAAGGGCATAGCAAATGCTTCAGTAATATTTACAAAGCCATGCAAGGGGGGATTTGCAAAGCCTTGTGCGGCTTTGTAAAAAATGTTTATGCAACACAGCTGCCTGCGCTGCATTATGTTACATTTCAAGATGGAAGGTGTTCCAAAGGTGGAGCATGGGCCTTCCCATGCATTCACCAATGGTAATTGATGCATTCCCAGAGTCACAAAACCTAGTATATCTGGGAATGTGCCAAAATGCTACACCTTCTCCAATGAGATGTGTATGCGCTAACATGTCCATGCAACAAACACTACATCTGAAGTACCATTCACACAAAAAAAGCGCGTCCCGGAACATCTGCTGGCAATTAAAAATGATGATAAGCGATACCCAATTGCAAGACATTTCTGACTCAAACATGATAGGAATATCAATTTACTGTCCTTCAGTGTGCTGGACAGGATACCCATCAGAGGAAGGGGTGGAGACAGGGTAAACAAACTTAGACGTTTGGAATCTAATATGATCATTAGATACAACACACTCAATCCCGTAGGTCTCAACCTTAACGAGGAACTAGTTGTACATTTGGGATGAATTGATGAAACGTATTCGCAAACCAAGATGGTTTGTTCTCAAAACTACTACCTCAGATAATATCTAGATCAAATAAATGTTGTTTTTAAGTAAGTATTCATGAAGATACAAGTTTGTTTGAACTTTATTGCAGATATTATGGAAGCTGCGTGAGAAGATTAGATGCAAAATGGCTAAAATGTATCTAACCTGAAAGGAGCTGGTGTAATTATGAATGAATGACATAACAACGCATACATTTACAACGCATGCCTTTACAATGCAGTTTTTACATAGCATGCCATTACAACAAATGTTTTAAAACTACATTTACAACGCATTCCATTACATTGCATAATACCTTTACAACACAAACCATTACAGCGCATACCATTAAATTGCATTTAAGGTAAGTGTTGGATAGTGTAGGGGTAGAAATTACTATTCTAACTCCAGGGGGTGCAACAGTAGGGCAAGTGTTGGATAGTGTTAGGGTAAACATTACTATTCTAACTCCAGGGGGTACAACAGTAAGGCAAGTATTGGATAGTGTAGGGGTACTATGAGTTGTAATGGTATGCGTTGCAATGACATGTGATGTAATGACTGCGTTGTAGTGACATGCGCTGTAGTGTCATGTGTTGTAGTGACATGCAATGTAATGGCTACGTTGTAGTGACATGTGTTGTAAAGGATCTTGCGATGTAATGACTGTGTTGTAAATGTAGTGCGATGGGATGACTGCGTTGTAAAGGTTGTTTCCCTTTAATTATATGGCTACACTAGACATTGGCAAGTTACTTTGTAGCATTGTTCATCTCAAGTATTGTTTATAATTTTGAGCTGTATGTGAAAATCTTTATGCCCACTGAGGCAAAAAAAGTAATGCAATAAAATTTGCTGATAAACAATATTGAATATAACATTGATTAGAATCAAATAGGTATAAAGCGCACTTGAGCAGAATTATTAAAAATGCAGATAAAATGCAGAAAGAAGTACAAAAAAGCAGAAATAAGAACTAATTTATGACAAAATGTACTATGGTATGTACTATTGATGAATTAAAATCTTTATTGTCCAGCTGGCCACATTTTAGTTCTATAGAGCATTAGATGTTAATGAACATTGCATGTTGCTTTGTCTCAATTTGCTAAATTGATTATAGTAATGTTTCAGACTAATGTTATACAATGCATATAAAATTGAAACAGTTTTTTACCCTGGCAATACATTCATGTTAGAAAGAGTGTGGTAATGTAGAATTGATTAAACCAAATCTTTATTGTTCAATTTGCCACAGCAGAGCTCAATACAACATCAACCACAAATTAGGACTTTACTTTATTGTAATTTGCCTAATATGTCACAGCAGTGTTTTACATCACTATCATATAATTTAAACCAGTATGTAATTGCCTTCGGTTTAACAGTATTTTTTGTTATGAATTTAAAAACAAAGATTGACTTCGTGCAGCCGCAAGTGAAAGACTATTTTCGATATTTGTTAAAACAAATGGGCATGTGTGATGGTTATGAAAGTCAGGAAGTGAAGTTAATTTTTGACTCGTGATCAAGGATCCTTGTGCTCTGAAATGCGCTGGGCAGCGTTGTTGCACATATAATAAACCCGCTTCGTAAAAGATTGGGATCACTATGTGTTTTTCTTGAAGATTTGTTTCAGGGACCAAATCGGAAGATTCTTGCTAAGTTTTGCGATATTGGGGATCACTTCCGAGTAGCAAGTTCCCCCGAAAAAATAGAAGGCTTGGGCTGCAGCAATTTACTAATTGAATAACAGGACAAGTCTTCCATCATCGTATATGTCACCAAAGACTGTACTATTATTCTGCATCCAATCTGGGATATAGTGTCATTTGGCCACTAATGCTAACTCAGGTAGCACACATAGGGGATGATCTGGAGAATAAAGGACAACAGAACTCATTTTACATGTTTATATTCACCCCAACAAAAACAAACCGTGCATAATGGAAGTAGGTAAGTAAATCTCCCTCATCCTGGATTATACTGTGAGAAATAAATCAGTGTCTTCCATGATATTTATATGGTCCACACATTCAGTATTTATTTCTACTTCTAACCATCTCACCATCCACACCATATGTGTATCCAGGTAGTATATTGATAGATTGGCTACCCACATTCCTCCAGTGTCTATCATGCGTGTTGTCTTTTCAACAGAGGGCCGCCGCCTATGTTGAGGCCAAATCAGTTAGGATAGATTTAAAATCTGGTAAGGAAGAATTATGAAGGAACCACTTAAGTGCCATGAAGAAATAAAGAAGCACAGGTAGTACAATGACAACCTATTCCAAAAGGCCATTGACCGTCTAATGTCCTATCATGTCAGCATCCTTCAGCCTTTATATACTTTTCAGACCTTCTAAGGACAATTCAAATGGCCAAAACACGTAAAATACCTTGAATGGTATGATAAGAATGATCTCCCATATTCAGAGAACATCTAAAGTGTATTTTCAGATGATTAGGTAACACCATCTCTTTTATTGATGGTTCAGTTTTATGTCGAGTGGCTCACGTCAACAATTTCAAAATTATATTTGTTTTAGTCCTCTTGATATTTTTAGTGATGAGCTTTCTCAAGGCAAGTTGCTCTGCATAAATCATTGCTTTATGCTTGGACACCGTGGTCTTGTAGCAAGACCTATGAGTAATTGGGACTCATCCCAACTACCAGAGGAACCACCAACAACGACATAAGCAGCCCTTCCAGCATCAAAACTACCAAAACCAGCCAAGTACTGGGACAAGCAACACCTTTGTGATGGCAGTATTCCTTTTGTTTGCCTGTGGCTGAAAATGGCTTGTATATTTATGGGTCCCCGACTACTGGGCTATGCCCCATGTTCAAACACTAACAGCCAGAAAGCCTGTCATCATTGATAACAGCTTGAGCCAGATTTGTTGTTGCAACTGTTTGTGGTAAAGTGATGATGGCAACGCATGTAAAACACCTGAGGGACAATAAAAAGCAACAACATCAGGGGTAGCAAGCAAACACAGTTTTGGGGAGACTGAAGCTAGCACTGAGTCTGCAGGGGTCGTAGCAGTGCACACAGGGTGCTGTACTTGGATTCCTACATAACGTACCATACCTTACCATGTGTATTTGTAAAGCAAACGTTCACCCAAGGGCATCTTGGCGCTGAAAAGAGATGTTTATTGTTACCCAACTCAATGGTATTCATTTTATCGACCTCAGAAGGATGAAAGGATGGGTGAACCCACCAGGATGTGAACCTGTGACCAGGAGGTCCCTCCAGTGGACACGATAGTCCACTAAGCTACCAGACCCAGGCCAACTGCCTCGGACCTTGAGTCACAGTAAACGTTTTTTTTCTAGTTGCAAATATTTCCCAAACCTTTTGAGCTGCATTCTGAGAACCTAGTCTTCCTTCTATTCATTATAACAGTCAATATTGATTAACCTGTACACCTATGCGTTTTCACTGTATGTGAGGCACACTCTTGCTTTCACTGATAGCCCTAAACAATGCCTCAATATAAGAAAGTATCTAAGTAATTACAACTTACTGAAATATTAGTATCTTTGTTGAGAATGACTTGTAGGAGATGAGGTGGGAGAATGGGCGGGGACTTGAAGCGCTCATCTGGTCTGAACTCATACATTTCTTGAGCATAAACTCCTGGTGGAGAGCTGGACACATCTGAAAACAACATAAGACTCAAGCTAATGTAATTACAATATGGAAATTTCATGAAACATTGAGCATATTATCTTTGACTAAAGCAAAGGCCGATAGTACAAATTCCTTAAGTTCTCAAAACTGTCAATCACCCAGCAAGCAAACAACTAATGTTCCTTTTATTTACTTGTTTTTATATAGACCACACAAGAATATATTTATAAAAAAATCTTGCATTAGAAGTACAGAACAACAGCATTAAAGATCTATAAATATACATTTGCTCTGTTTGCAAACAGCAATGTAAGTCAACATCGGCACTGACTACCAAAATATAAAGGGCTATATTTTTACAGAATAAGGGAAAAACGCTGGCCAGGGTTGATTCGTTTTATTGTAAGAGAATTAACTAGAAGTACATTTATTTTCATTGTATTCAACAATAAACCATTAGCTTTCAACTTAAAAAAGAACACTGCATTTCAACTAAGAGTTGAGATTTGCTATTGTCTTCTAACCAACAAGACCCCTA
The DNA here is from genome assembly GCF_964263255.1 of Lissotriton vulgaris. NCBI lineage: Eukaryota > Metazoa > Chordata > Amphibia > Caudata > Salamandridae > Lissotriton > Lissotriton vulgaris. The sequence goes on from NC_141685.1 coordinate 1,194,218,670, forward strand.
GAATGAAGTGTGGGACTTAAGAGTGGTGGAGGAAAGAGAAATCATCACACACAAGGTCACCAAGAGCACTGACAAAGGTATCATAAAGAGCAAAGTCTAAAAATACTGAGGAAACAATGATGCCATGTTGGCTGACACAGCATTGTATAAACCCAGAACTAACCCCTAGCCTCTTGCCCAGAGGATATTTCTGGGCCCTGATGTGAGCCCAGGATAAAGTCCACAAGGCTTGTTGGTTGAGTCCTGGAAGGCAGCTGCTCCTTAATATACACCTGCCAAGAGTCATTTTGAATGGCTCCAATGATGCTTTCCTTACCATGGTAGAAAAGGAAAACAAAGAGAAAAATTCCAGCCTATTTGTTGACTCCGAGGTGTAATTTTTAATGGGTCCATTTGTACTATCGGATGACAGATGCTGCCGTTTAATGGTAAGGAATCAAGCCAGGGTGGAGGGATAGTTCAATGCTTTAAAAAGGGGGCTGAACTGATCAAAATAATGGTCAGTGAGATGCTTGAACCCCTCTGTACAGAGATATACACCGCTCGACTGTAAAGACCTGCAACAATTTGAGTAAAACACGGAAACCATATGTATTTGCTTGAAAAAAGTAGTTCTTGTATCCAAACAGCGTAGATTAAGCTCAGGAGCTCCTAATACCCTAAGGGGCTGTTTCCGATCTCGGTTGGTAAGCCCTCCGTAAGAATCGGACCTGGAGGGCTTTCCAAGCGCTACGGGTTGTGCGAGTCCAACCGAATGAGTACGGTGCAACCGCATGGTTACGGACTCGATTCGGCAGGACTCCCATAGCACACTATGGGAGCTTGTGTACGGAGGCGTACACAGGCTCCCAGAGCAAAAATGGGGTGGGTGGGGAAAAGCGTACACAGAGTGGCAGGCACCCTATTTTGCCTGCCACACTGTGCATGCTTGGATCGGGGGGACCCATGTGCACCTCCTGTGAGCAAATCGGAGTGCTCTGTGTGAAGTTTGCCTACTCTGGACCCCGGAAGCTCAATTCCGTCAGCTGCTCACACTCGCTGAGACTGATTCGATACAGCTGTCCGAATCGTGCAATGTATCTTCCCGTTCGGAATCCGGCTCCATTGCACTGCACGATTTGGCTCCGTATGAGTTAGACGGATAGATTCGGGTTCGTAAACGATTCGGTAGGCGCGGACGGAATCTTTGCATCATACTTGGTCGTTTGTAATGGGGTACGATTCGGACGGAAAGATAGGCTCTGAATCTGATTTGCTCTATATGAATCCTGTTTGGAGACCTTACTTATGAGATCAGATTCGGCCCCTAAGTCTGCGTTTTTTAACCCTTTGACTTCTATGGACATCCAAGTAATCATTACTGGAATCTGAGGACTCCCAACTGAATCACTATTGGAATCTGGAGATCACTACAGAGTCATTACTGGAATCCGGGGACCACGGCCAAAGAAACAAACATTCACTAGACAAATACGCAAGTGATGAAACGTATTTAATTTACAAGCAAATATGAAAAATCTAAATTTAAAGGGAAGGTTGATGTTTTTCTAAATTGAATTGAGATCACCAATTGTCCATGCTATGCACCGATTTATGCACTTGCACTGCTCCCATGAATCAATCTGAGGATACCAATTTAGGGATAGATCTGTCATCATTTGGTGCAACACAGAAATACAGCATGTAGCTCTGCGCTGCGTCAAATGGAGAAACCAGGAATGTGCCATATTTACCAACATATGGTGCAATCTTGCTCTCTCTCTGCACAGGCGCAGTTGTAGTTGTCAAGCACCAGTGCAGGCACCTTTGCACCAGGCAAGATTATTTTTGTGAAGGAAGGGTTACCTTGCTGAACAAAAACAATAAATCCCTGAGGCATTTCCCGCTTTCTATGTGTGCTGCAGAACGCAGTACATGTAAAAATAGGAGAAATAACGAGGGGAAATACAAATATTTCTGCTTGTTAAGCCTCATCTGGGAAGGTGTAGCATTTTGATGGATTCCCAAGTTTACTAGTCTTAGTACATCTGGGAATGCTCCAAAATCCATGAGTGGATGCGTGGGAACACACATGGAACGCCTTTCCCAAGCAGAGTTATGCAAGGAAGCGACTTGTGCTCCCTTAGCGACTCAAAATTTACTATGCTATGCAGAGCCATTCAGGCAGGTCTGGATGGCATATTAACTCTAATTTAAAGGTTTGCGTTGCTTTGTGTGATGCATTCGGCAACACAAGCCCTTGATAAATCTGGGCCTTCATTTTTAGCTTCAATTTCAAATGTCTTCACATTTACAAAACGTTTCCAATTTTAAATTTTGCTTCCCTATTTATTTACTTCATTAATTGCTTTAAAAAAATGTTTTAAGTAGTTGCGGACTTCCTGACTACGTGACGCGAACCCCAAGGGGTCCGCCGACCAAAGGTTAGGAAGCGAGGCCCTATGTAAAAAGCTATGCAAACACACGTGTTTCATTCAATTCTGGTATGATCGTCTCTTCCTGGAGCCGCCCCTTTCTCTAAATGACCATATTCATATTTATTTGTGGAAATGTCGCTGATGCTGTCAACAATATAAGACAGGCCAAAGGAAGCCTGTGAGGAAGTGAAATACCAGAAAAACATTTTTCACACCCATAAGCTTCCCTGCATTAACACCAGTTTTCAAAGAATGTATAGAATCATGTAGGTGGATAGGGAGGTAAGGTTCCACTTTGTCTAGAATGCAGAGAGAGTCATCACCTATTTTGAAAGTTGAGTACTCTGTGGTGCATCCTAGTCTAAAGCCTGACTGAAGTTCATGTGCATAATCAATTTTACCATTATTCTTCTAAATGTCAACCTTTTTTTAAAGTAAAGGGTACAAGTAAGTAAAGCAAAGTAATTACATTGAGTCACACTCTTAAAACACAATACAGTGGACCACCCATTTGTAAACAAGTGTTCAAACCTTAACCCGGATTTAACACTGCATTAACAAACACAAACAACCCATACAGTTTACGTCTTCCCACACCCCCTCTTGGGGGAAGCATAAGGAGAGCAGAGTGGTAAATGGGAGTGAAAGTCAGGGCAATAAATATGGACATCGATATGAGCTACGCAAAGATAGTCGCAGCCTTCACAGTCTTTCCCTATGATACGCTTGACCCTGCCCTTGCTACCTCTGGACCCAGATAATGAATGCAACAGCAGGAACGGAAAGAAAAGAGGGCTCTAGAGCAATTCTTAGGTTATGGCACAGACATATTTAGCTATTTGTTGTAGGTCTATTGTTCTCAACGCATAACATATACTTAGAGTGAACTTACGGTCAGCCCTTGTTCGTCACTAGATGTTTGTGCTATATATCTTAGGTCTCTGCTCTTGATTCAGCCTTTACTCCTTGTTCTTGTATTTAGTCCTGCTGAAGAGCATGTTGATCCTACAGTGTTCTGATTGGCTGAGTTGTATTAATTCACTACAGGTTTAAGGGGACTCCGTTTTTGATGTTATTCAGCACTCCAGGGAAGTACACATCTTTCCTTGGTCTCTACCCTGCATATTGCACCAGACATCCCAGTGCCCTTAAGCCCCCTGTCAATTCACTACTGTACCACATTCATCCGATGTCCTTGTTCTGCTCTGACGCTCCCTGGTGATTTCTGTCCCGTCTGTTCCCAAATCTTACTTTTAGGGGGGTCAGGCATCTGCAAAGTGTTTTTGGGATCCCCACTTCCTTTTTAGGTACTGCAGCATAATGTATTTTCATTATTAATTTACCATTCTATAATGGCCATCAGCCATGTTGTAACACTAAATTAAAAATGGAAAATTTGCAGCTGATCTATGATGACCAGGGCATTTGCATGCATGTGCCATAATGGCTTTATGCACACATGGGCCTCATAAAGCAGGTGCATGCATGCTTCTGTGGCCATCTTGGATTGGCAATTCTGTAATAAAAAACAAATCCTAAATGGACTCTGTTGGACTTAGCCCTTTTGGCAGGTTCACCCCTAAACTTTTTGCTTTTAAATATGACTTGGTGTTGGTTGTTTTTGGCTTCTGCGCCCTTTAACATTGTGTCCCAGTGTAAAGTGCGTGCGCAGTCTGAGTGCGTGTGGTGAGCTTGGCCTGCCCTCCCATAGGAATGCATGGGGAATGTGTGTGTCCATGGTAGTTCCTGATGTGTGGGGAGTGCAGGGGTGAGTTTGGTATGTGTGAACTCATGAGATTAAATGCTGCGCGACGGTGTGCGCAGATTTAACGTGTCTGGTGTGGAAGTGCCACTTCTAGAAGTTGGCATGTCTGTGTAGTAAGTGTGAATTGACTGTCTGGCTTGTGATTGGCTGGAGCTGGATGGTGTGCCTGGCTCCATGTGTCAGGATGGGTCTGCCCCGGTGGTGAATGGAGAGATCCGCATGTTGATGGGAGGGAGGAGTACACCTGGGACCTGAATAGGGCTGGACCTTCCCTACACAATGCTGGCTCCGCCTCCTGTGGTAAGACTGATGTCCCTAGCCTGTCCTGTGAATGGGGAGAGGGGCTGAGCACAACAAAGTGCTTCAGAACTAGCTGCGCCTGGTTTTCCCACTGCCCTGCACCCTCCAGACAAAGAAAATGTATGTATAAAAAGGGGCTGTGACCCTTGTAAGGTTGTTCACTCTGGATCCTATCTTGAGGGGGGCCTGCTGCTGCTGGGTGCCAGGAGATACCTCCACTGGGGACTGACTCCCTGCCTGGAGGGCCCTGTGAACTGGTCCCTGGGCCCAGCATATTGACCCCCCTACCTTCAACATGACTTTCTTAGGACTTTTCCTTGCCCTGGAAACCTTGTGCTGCGCCGTTGGATTTCCCAGTACCTGGTTGCATCTTTCAGCGCTGCACTTGTCCTCCCTGTTCATCCTTGGAGAGAGAATCCCATGGTGAGGGATTCCCCTGTGATGGTGCTTGTTTGCGGCGCGGGTGCCCACCCCACAATGCCTGCCGCATAATTGCCGATTTCGGCGCTGGTGCCCACCCCGCATATTAGCCGATTTTTAATATAACTAGCCGGTGCCCACCCCACCAGGGACCTTGTGCCAGCTTGTCATGCCCTAGCGGGTGCCCACCCTACCAGGGTAATTAACTGGAGCCTACCCCGTATTGCCTGCAGCCTGCCACCAGGCATTGTATATTAAATTCAGAGCGAGCCTTCCCCTCGTGTGCCCCGTGCTGCAGCCAACACAAACTGGAATACTGGGGGCCGCCGCTCTGCCCGCGGCGACCCGGAAGTGTTCCAACAAGAAGCAGGAAGCAGACAGGAGCCTACCCCGCGCTCCTGTCCCGAAGAAGAGCCGGAGGCCGCTGTCAGCCCGGGCACCCCTCCCGTATGGTTGGGAGGAGAACCGCGAGCCGCTCCGGACGTCCGGAGCCTTGCAGGCTCATGGGAGAATTCCCGGTCCCAGGACAGGGACCGGGTGAAAAACCGTCCTGCCCGAGCCGTGGAGGAAGTAAGGCCGGAAGAGAGGAGTAAGAAGCCTCCCCAGCGAGGGAGGCATCTAGACAGGGACCGGAGCCTCGCAGGCTCCCTTCTGACGGTCCCAAAGGAGGCTGCCGCTACGGCAGCAAAGAGAGCCGCCAGGGAGCCCTGGTGAGGAGTGCTCCACAGAACCCCACATGTGAAAGGAGCTGTACCAGAGGAGACCAGGGGAGTCCCCATGACAGCCCGGTGAAAGGGGCTCATTTGTGAAGGGGTTGGGGGGTGTGTTGGGGCACACCCCTGCTCCTGCCGGTACTTCCAACGTCTGGGGCATTTCTTGGGATAGAGTGGCCCCGGAGGGCAGCGGGCCGCTCCCACGTTGTTTGGCAGCAGCTGCATTTGATGATTTAGAGCCCGTGGCTCCAACGTGATTTGGGGGCATTTCTTGATGATTCAGAGACCTATGGCTCCAACGTGGTTTGGGCATATTTATTTTAGAGCCAACGTGGCTCCCACGAGTGCTTGGGGGCATTTTGCTGATTGAAGAACCCAGAGAGAGGGCTCAGGAGGCACACTTATGCCCAGATTCCTTTCCACAGCTGCCCAGCACTTAGTGGGCATCTGCAACATTTAGGAGGTGCCCTGCGCATTACTGCATTTGCAGCTTGCAGCCCGGACATTCAGGACTAAGGGCATTTGAGCCTCACGATAGGCCAGTTGGCCTGGGGTCAGTACCTACTGTGATGCTGCGCAAGGCGAGTGGTGATTTGTGGTTATGTTGATCGTTACCTGATGCCTAATGTGATTTATGCATAATGTGCAATGCCTTTATGCCTGTGATACCTCTAACTGTGATTTCATGATTAGGAGGTTGTTTTGCCTAGTATAGGTTATACTAGTGAGTTTATGTTTCCCTGCGTGATATATGCCTAAAGGGGTTAGGATTGCGTAGTGTGTACCTACCTTTTACCAGTGGTTACTGGTTGTGTTCTGCAAGTATTATTTTGTGCTACAATTATTCTATGTTCTAGAAGTGCTACTAAGTGCTATTTCTGACGGTGGCCCATGTGGCCCTGTCCTGTGTATATAATCCCCTGTAAATACTGCCCAGTGCCCGTTGGCACAGTGTAACTGTGTGATTATGATCTAATGTGTTTATGGTAATACAAAGGCTATTTTTATATATAACCTTGTGTGGCGTTCCTTTTTGTGGTGTACCTAGTGTGTTGCTGCTGTGTGTGTGTTGCGCAGACGCTTTATACATTGCCTCCGGGATAAGCCTGACTGCTCGTGCAAAGCGACCAAGGGAGTGAGCATGGGTTATATTTGGCGTGTAACTCCCTTGCCCTGACTAGAGTGGTGGTTTCTGCCTGGCTTTGGCGCAAGCCTTAGCCAACCAGAAATCCCATTTCTAACAGACTCCTATGCGCCTTCATGCCTCTGCATGCTTCATGAAGGAATGACAGCCGTTTTGCAATTAGATAATGCCATTGTAAGCAAGCATTGGCAAACCCAATTGGCCTTTTACAGCTGAGACCAATGGCTTTGTCAATGCCTATTTCTCTCTCTTATCCATTCCTTGCCTTTCCCCAGGCTCCTTACAAACAAATAGAAGACTGTCGATAGCTAAGAATGTAACTAGAGATCAACCATGGATAATATTAGTGTCTAAATGATATGCAATGTCACTTCCACTACTGTTGACCTTCAAGAGGTGCACAAGAAAAGTGTGTGGCTTACCCTGTCCGCCCAGACTCTTTAGTTAACAGAGCAGTATCCAGGGAGATAAATGGCATTTAATTATATATTCGAATTCAGGGGAAATGTTATAGCAGAACTCCTTGAATGATAAAATGATTTTGACGTGGAATAGCATGTTAAAGTTCTATTGAGAATATATGCAAGGCAAATTGTCTCTGCTTGTGTCCAATCTGCTGAAAATGCTCAATTTTTCACGTGATGTTGGTCTGTTCTCTATATTTATTGCATAGAAGATGGTACTTAGAAGAAGGTCTTCAACTCTTCAATACCCATAGCCCACTTCACCCAGAAATGGAAACATGTTGATGTGAAGCTGTTGCTAAGAAACAATCCAGAGACCCAGGAGAACTCAAGAACTGCCGACCCATCTCCCTGCCCCACTTCACAGCCAAGGTCATGATAAAACTATCAACATCCAGCTAAACAGACATTTGGAGAACAACAACCTTCTGGCCCACTCCCAAGCTGGCTTCAGAGCAAACCACAGCACTGAGACAGCTCAAATTGCAGCTATGGATGACATCAGAATGCTGCTAGACCATAGAGAAACAGAAGCCCTAATCCACCTCGACCTCTCAGCAACTTTCGATTCTGTATTCCACCACACACTGATCAACAGACTGCACCAGATCGGCATCCAAGTAGCAGGATCACTTCCTACCTCACAGAAAGTACGCAGACGCTCATCATCCCTCCCTACTCCTTGCTCCCTAAGAACATCACCCGCTGTGTACCTCAAGGCTCATCCCTCAGCCCAACCCTCTTTAACGTATACATGCCAACCCGGGCCAACATCTTCAGGAGCTACAGACTCAACATCATCTCCTATGCAGACACCCAACTCATCCTCACGCTTGCAAGGCACTTCACAATGAACTATCGTGCCTTAACAAATGAGTGAATTTCCACCAACCTACCAGGGAACTCCATTTGAGATCTCACTCCCTAGCAGCTACCCAGCACATCGGCCGGGCAAACCCACCCAGCTGGCTAAGACTTGGAACATGCTCCCCCTATACGTCAGAGCAGCGCCGGCGCTCCAACAGTTCAGGAATGCCCTCAAAACCTGGATGTACAACCAATAGGAACAGGCAATGTAATACCGCTACCGGACCCCACACCACAGCGCCTTAAGATAGACAAGGGTGAACCAGCCACGCTATACAAATCCTGATTGATTGATTGATACTTGCAACAGCTGCTCTTGAAATAGGTAGCAACACTGCAGCAGGTGACTGACAACCATGCACAGGTGTGTGGGAGGTTCTTTGCACCCCCATCATAGTATTAATTTACTGACCGATTAGGTGGAAGAGTGCCCATTTTCCATACTTGCATTAGGACCAATAACACATTTAATCGGAATAGGGATCCAGATTTACTAACCTTTGACGCAAAGCAGTGAAGCAAGGCAACTTGTTTAGTTGAGTTACCTGAAAGGGAAAGAGCAGAAATGTGCCATATCTACCACGATATGGCACACTTTTGCTTTCTCATAGCATTGGCGCCCTGGAGGCAGCCTACTACCAACGTAGCACCCTTATACCACTGTGCAAGGGAGACTGCATTACATGTATAATTGTTTTTGCCCAGGAAGGAATACAGACTGCAGCATGCATTGACAGAGGAAATAGCAGGGAGAAACTTATTCATCTCCTGGTTACTATATCCTCTAAGAAGTGTAACAATTACACTCAATCCCAGGTTTAAAAAGCTTTGTAAATCCGAGATTGAGGTAAATCTATGGGTGGATGCACGGAAACATCCATGCTCCACCAATGAAACGCATCAGAGATCAAAATATAAAGCAAGACAGTGCAAGCCGCTGCATTGTGTGACATTTCTTTACAATGCCACACAAGGCTGCACAAGTCTCTTAATTATCACTGAAAATTAAAATGATTCATAGTTTGGTTGATTTGATTCTAATATGTGTATTGTATTGTGTTTTTAAGGTTTTTTAACATTCTGAAACTAGAATAAATAAATAACATAACATTCCGTCCTGCCACAAAGAGCCTTCGATTTCCAGCGCTTCTATCTCTGAAAATGTTTTAATTCATCACCCTTGTACTTGCTGCCTTACTTTTCCTGTGTGGCAGCATCTACAACCCAGAGGTTCTTGATATCACAGAAGAGGTCCTGCTTGTCCACTTTTTGGAGGGTGTCCGCAATGTTGCCAGCGTCTGTTTGCATATTGGGTACCCCACAATTGCCACAGTGCCTCATACCATCATTAACAGGTACAAACAAGTCCTAGCTGTGGCAGTAGAGACAGACTACAGCTTCCCTTTGGCAGATAAGGTCAAGGCTTTCCAGGCTGAACCCTCTGCCTTTGTGGTTGCTGCTCCTGTTGCTGCGGCTGCAGCTGTTGCTGCAGCAGCTCCTAAGGAGGAGAAGAAAGAGGAATCTGAAGAGTCGGACAATGACATGGGATTTGGCCTTTTTGACTAGTCTCGATTCAACCATATCCTCTGCTGTAAAGGAAATAAATACCTTTCCTTGGGGGAAAGAAAAAAGTTAATACTATATTTTTATTTTTAATTATAATTTGTGTTCAATGGTATAGAAACAGGAAAGAGGCATGACTTTTTTATGTGGTTTTCTTTTAAAGTATTGAGGTATTGTTATTTATTTGGAACCCCTTTGTGGATATTTATTTATTTAAACAGTTTTGTTATGATTTTTTAGAAATGTATTTATAATATTTCATTTAATAATATTTTTTATACCATAACCACCATCAACTTTCCAACATGTATGTTTTTTAAACTTAAATACATCAAATATCATTTATAATTTAAAATATTTATTGTTAATGCAAAGGGATTACAGACACATTTATTTCTTGAAATATTTATTCTATTAAAATTTTTAACAATGTTAGGTATTTTTTATACATATTAAGGATATCAACTCCCACATTTATACTTTCGTATCTATGGAAAAATATGTCCTTTTTTATTTTTACTGCAGTAATTTGTTTGTAATGTAGTTGATATTTTTACATTAGTGTATGCAGTCAATTGAAGTTTGCGTTTGAGAATGGCAGTTTACAGTGGTGCCGGTCATGTAAGAACTCAGGGCCTGATTACGAGTTTGGTAGCTCATCCGACCACCGAATCCGTGGTGGAGGTGCAGTGGCAGTCTGAAAATGCAGCACCTGCAGTCCGAAAGCCATCTTATGAGTACAGCGATTGGAGCACTTTGAAACCGCTGCAACCGCCAGGAATCTGCAATCCATGTCGGTGGTGCGGCGTAGTAAGGCCACAATATGCTTGGCCCTGCTCCCACACCGCCAAACTCGTAATCAGGCCCCTACTGTTTTTTAACATTTTAAACATTTAGGCATACCTATTTATAGTAAGGAGGGATGTCTATGGTAAGATTTAATGTAATGTTGTTACGGTTTCTTTGTTTTTTTATACTTTTTGTTCATATACAGGTTGCCTGAGTCTGTGACTAAGTCATGCCCTTTTATTTTGGAGATCACATTTTTTAATTAGAAGGGATATTATTTCTTATATGTTTTTATATTCGTTAAAGGTTCCATACCTTTTTGTATTATATCGAGCATGTTTTGAAAAAAATTGGGGGGAACTTGCAGAATTGCATTACTTTGTTCAGACATAGGTGGATGTTGGTGAAAGTAACCAACTTAATTTTCCTCCCTCTAGCTTTTTACCCATTGTGAATAGGGTGGGTTTTTCAAAGAATGTTTTGGGGATTTTTATGGCTTAGCATATAGATTTATTTTGATGCATACACAACAAAGAGGAGCACAGGGTATAAGGCAATAATGACTGCACCTATCAATAATCTGGTTTGAGTGATCCTACACTCCGGGTGCTAAGGACCTGAAGCTCAATACCCCTAAGCTTCCAATGGAAATCCCCACAATTTCCAATAAAATACAATGATCCAGCACTCCACTCAAGAAAGTCAACAATAATCAAATTTAACAGAAATTAGAATACATTCAGCAGGACTTTATATAAATGTTCTTTTATTCATATTCTTCTTCAGAATCACACAATGATAGCCAACACGTTTCGTCCCTAAGGACTTCTTCAGGGCAAAAATAGTGATGTGAAGTTTTTCTAACTGGTCCTTCAACCACTTCTCACAGTCTACAATTTTCTTTTTAGGCTGCCACCTACACAGTAGGGGCCTGGATTCTAATGTCTGTTAAATTTGATTATTGTTGACTTTCTTCGGTGGAGTGCTGGATCATTATATTTTATTATAGATTTATTTTGACTCTGTCTTTGTGTGCTTATAATCACATTACTTTAGTGTGCTGGTAAAAATAATTCAAATTTTACTAATAACCATAGAACATAGACTACTCCAAGTAGGACTAATTTAATAATAAGATAAATTGCCACAAAATAAAAGCTCATGGATGAATAAATAATATTGTTTAGCCAATCATGTTCGTTTTCAAGACAGGAGAATAATGTAGAGCATGGGTTTATAAGTTTGTCTTTGTAAGTAAATTCAATAATGAAGTATGTACACAATGTTTTCCACATAGTCTGGTCCCCCAAATGTTCTAAACTGCTGAGGTTTAAAAAGGAGCCTCTCATTCTTCTACATGTCCAGGAGGTAATACACAACCGGTTACCTTTTTAACCTTAAACTGTAGTTTACTGTCAGACCTATAGTCCTTTGCTAAGGATGTTTTTTGATTTTCTCCAAAATGTCTGGGAAAAATGAACAAAACATCAGTGAATTTGTGTTTCAGGAAATAGTTAATTAATAGTGGTTGTCCTGAAAGTTCAAAATCAATTATTATTTTCCTAGGCCTTTTATACATATCTTTGTTATTTAATTACTGATCAAACATCAGTATAAGTTGAGGATTGTTTGTCTGGCAAAAAGGCTTTCATTAGAGGCACTGTGCTAATATTTATGTTACTATTTATAGCATAAATGGGTAGGGTATTGTTTTAAATGTCCCATCCATCATCTAGATTTCACTATTTTCCAGGCTAACAGTGTTATAAGGTTTTGCAAATATTAGTCTTCATTTTAGAGGTTTTTTATTATCATAGAGAAGGAATGGTTCATGGTTGTAGTTGTCTCTTAGTCTCAGAGGATTATCAATATCATTTGATGGATTTCGCTGCACAATATTCACCTATCTTTTTATATACATTTTAAATTTGGAATTATAGCCATCTCTTCAGCAATATACATATGGATATTAATTACCATTTCCCTTATAACTAAATGACTGGGCTCAATGGAGGTGGCTCCAAAGGCATTCATGTGATGTATATTTTCTCTCACTTCCAACTCTGTTGTAGGTACAGAGTGGTGTTGTTCAGTATCCATTCTACAAAATCACCAAGTGTAACCATTCTGCATTTGCAAAAAGTAGATAAGTAATTCACACATCTCCAGTGAGCCTGTGGTTCAGTTTGCTCCTCAATTCAATAAATGCATTCCTCATGCTTGAGTAATTGATTTCCCATTTCCCATGTTCATCATTGTACCTGTATAAAATGGCAAAATTAAACTATTACTGTTTTTAAATAATTACGCTATTTATGGTCTTTCTCAAAATTCCATGTAGTGATTTTTCTTCCCAATATCTTATGTAGGCCCTCATTACGATGGCAGTTAAATGAGCATCTGACTGCCATTGCCACAGGCAGGTGTTTGTTTGACAATGACTTGACGGTCCCACCTGCCCGATTAGGATAGGACCGTCAGCACAGTGTTTGGAACGTGCCTTTTTTGTACTGGGGCTTGCGCTGCACACCAGGAAAAGGGCCACAGCACAAGCTGCAGTTCAAACAGGCACTTTTCAAACATCTATTCACTGTGTGCCAGGCACAATGTAGTGCCTTGTGTATGGATGTTTGGGGAGGAACCAAATGTGCCTCCTCTGGTCACGTAGCAGTGGTCCATGGTGGTGGGGGCCCTACTTGGGGTCCCAAAGTCCCTTTCTGACTGCCTTTTCATGGCAGTGGAACTGTCATCAAAAGACTGTGGGAAATGGACATCCTAATCCCTAAGGCGTGCCTCCATTGTAGGAATTAGTGTCCGACTGCGACCGCTCCGGTCCAACTGTCCACACTGTAATATGGCAGTCAGACCGACAGCATGGATGTTCTACCAAATGAGACCCCTAGTATTTTGTTTGATATTATGAAAAATATCTTCTCTAGATTTTTTCTTTTCTTTCTGAAATAGACAAAAAAAATATTTAAAATTTGTATTGCATACTAATTTTTCCTAATTTATTCCCATTTTCTAATTTGTTGAATTAAAAATAACTTAGTAGAAGCTGTGGGAGACTCATTTTTTTAGTCAGTACCTGCTTGTGGTTTACCAAAAAAGCTATTTTAAACACACATTTTTAAAGGTTATTTAACATTTTCCAATCGGATTCAGTGTGACAGTTGCATTACTGGCCTGAAAACTGGTTAATCTGTTGAAAAAAAATTAAACATCACTTTTTAGCTTGCTGTTTTCTTCTTGCTTATTTAAGGTAATTTTTGTTAAGATGTGCTTACTCTGTCAGCTAGATAGCACCAGAGCTCTTTGAAATGTTGTGTTGCTGCTAGAGCTCATGCTGTCACCTCGGAGCCTGACATTGACAGATTTAGGAAAGATGGAGGTCGTTATTTATACTGTTGTAATTGTTTTTAACGTAATCTCCAATATTTACAGCAAAATATTTAGAATGTATGTTTTTGTGATAAGTATTTCTGTGACTAAAACACGTTCTTATTTTTAAGATTTGACTAATTATTTTTGAACTTTTTTTGTTAAACGTTGCCGTCATATTTGTAACCTACCATGATATAAAAACATGCGTGCTAACAACTTTACATTCATACTATTGCCATAGGTTGCCCAAAGCCAAAGAAACCCAGGTCTGGCAAATTATTTCAACATATGCTTGAAAGCATGAACAATTTCTTTTCCAAGCACTTACAACTCATCAAACAACTACAAGAGTCCATTGATTCTTTACAGTTAAAAGTGGTTCAAGGGTGCCAAACATTGCCAACTCCTGGTTGAACACTAAGAGGGCAGGACAGAACTGTTTTAGTAATCATCTTTACTCTTTGTTTTGGACGCCACTCCTGATCTCAGTACCTCTCCTAAAAAACAAGGAGACTACCCTGAGGCCTTATCTTTCAGTCAGGTGTTTTTGAAAGAAGACCTGGAGGATACTTTAAAATAGAGTTCTTGCCTTTGCACACTTCTGAGAGCTCACATGATGCTATGAATAGTTGAAGATTGTTAACATTATTCCCTGATTTTAATTGCATAAAATACAATGACATTTTACAAGAACACATTGTTTTTTTTTACCAGATAAGCCATAAATATGTCAGTAGATCTGGCAGGTCATGTCATACTTGACAAAATCAAGGGCAAAAAAATCATAGTTTACACCAATGGGCATTTTGAAACACCCGTATTATTTTGAGACCCAGACATGTGAAGTTATCACACAATATTAGCTTCAAAACACACTTCCTGGCTATGATGGGCACTGTTGGAATTTTATTGGTCCAGAATTTCTCTCTGCAAATAAAGGCAGCAATTTAGAAATTACATTGTTTAGGGCTGAAACAACATAAAAGATCTGTACAGATAAATTATGTTCATAAAAACAAAATCATGATGGGCAATGTGGCAGACCCTCACATAACTACTTTCTTCCACTCAAAGCTAAATCAAGACTGCTGATGTGGTCGATCCAAATTCCAACATCACCTATGGATTTCTCAATTTTAGTGTTTAGAAAATTGCCGGAATAGAGAAGCCACTCAGATTGGGTGGCGAGGACATAGTAAGTTATTAATATTAGTTTTCTATAATTTGCATAGAAAAATCTTGGAAACTTGTCAGTTTCATAACATATGAAACTTTTGCTTCAAAAAGGTCAATATTAGAGGTTAGACAAAACAGCAGTCCTCTTACTGTAATTGAACCTTCTTTGGTATTAGGAGACCCCAAACTGATAATTACAAAAAACTACTTGCTCTCTTGTTTGAATCCATCCAATTTAATTTGGTCACCTGGCAACTCTTCAATATAAACATATATTTATTGACCCCCAACTATTCTTAAATGTATTACTTCTTTAAAAGATGTCTTAGGGGACATTGAGTGTCTGATGAAAGAGTAGGTAAATCATAATAACAAAGGGCCTCAACACTAACTTATTAAAGTATGAGGATTCTAATATTAACCCCTTAAGTGCTGCCGTCGGCCAACGGTCGTCGCGAGCACTACCTTGCCAGTGCTGCGCACGACCGTTGGCCGACGGGCCAGCATTTGTTCTTCGAACGTTCAGCACTGGGCGCTGAACGTTTGACGCTCCTATGAGGTTAAAATTAGGACTACCAGTGCAACATCCCACTATCTTAGTATATTTCCCAGCACAGCTTAAAGTCATATTTTCTAGATTTACACTTTCTAAATGGTCCCTACAATCAAGATTGTCCTGCTCAAAAGACTTGTTTTTTCTACAGGCAGACTACGATCCTGGACAATTTTGCAGGTTACTGAGTTTTATTGTAGGCCTATAGCCCACCGTAGCAGGCTATACCGGCTATTAAAGGCCACAAGGAAAACAAGGGAATCCTACCCACTAAGGAACCAGGGTCAGTACTATATATCGGAAAAACAATGGTTCCAGTGGCACAATAAATGTATGACTGATAGTCAATGCACTGTATGTTAATTAATAACAATTATTATTGAGGGTTAAAAGAGGGTATCCGACAGAGAAACAACTCAACACAGAAGATTTCATATCATCATTGAATTTTATATATCTTTGTTTCATTTTTTCATTCTTTTTCAACAAACAATAAATATTTGTAGTGTTATAAAATTAAGTGCAATTGACCCAAGTGTAAAGTGAAAACCAAGAAAGTACAACAATTATGCAAAACTAATAAGAACAGGAGTGACGTATAAGGTTTCTAAAAGAAATAATAGTACAAGAAAAACGACCAGCACTTGATAATAAAGACAATAATTTCTAACAATGGCTATCAAGAATCATAGGCACTGTTCATGGGGTTCGTTTTCTGGGGGCGTCGACGGCGTTTCGACCCATGCAGTATAACGGGTCTCGTCAGGACTAGGCAATGTGGGACTCTAGACGTACAATTTATACGTGAACTGGGTACTCGCTCGAGAGGTGACCACCAGCGTGAATAGAAGAATAATTGCACTTACAGTGAGCCCAGCCGGGTACACTGTTGAATCCGGATCGCGGAAGTCACATCGAGGTACTGAAGAAAGTACCTTAGCTCATCCAGCGGGTATCGTCCCGACTTGGTATTGCGATCGAGCAATTCCATTGAAGCGGCGTACATTAATGAAACTGGGAACTGCCAAACGCCGTGTTATTCTCAATTAAGCACACAACCGACTCCACTAAATCTGGTAGTCTCTTGCCCTATCCTGGTGCAGTTGTGTAAAGCTCATAGGCGACCTTGGCCTCATCCATCCATTTAACCACGACAGTGTACCCGGCTGGGCTCACTGTAAGTGCAATTATTCTTCTATTCACGCTGGTGGTCACCTCTCGAGCGAGTACCCAGTTAACGTATAAATTATACGTGTAGAGTCCCACATTGCCTAGTCCTGACGAGACCCGTTATACTGCATGGGTCGAAACGCCGTCGACGCCCCCAGAAAACGAACCCCATGAACAGTGCCTATGATTCTTGATAGCCATTGTTAGAAATGATTGTCTTTATTATCAAGTGCTGGTCGTTTTCTTGTACTATTATTCCTTTTAGAAACCTTATACGTCACTCCTGTTCGTATTAGTTTTGCATAATTGTTGTACTTCCTTGGTTTTCACTTTACACTTGGGTCACTTGCACTTAATTTTGTAACACTACAAATATTTATTGTTTGTTGAAAAAGAATGAGAAAAGGAAACAAAGATATATAAAATTCAATGATGATATGAAATCTTCTGTGTAGAATTGTTTCTCTGTCGGATACCCTCTTTTAACCCTCAAAAATAATTGTTATTAATTAACATACAGTGCATTGACTATCAGCTATTAAAGGCCAGCTTCAGCATAAGTAGGATTCCCTCATTTGAGGGGGTTATGGGGATGACCCATTTATACCTGCATTATCAGTTTAGGTGCTTGCTTTCCATACACGACTGGTTTAACGGGGGCTGGTATGACCTGGCCAGCAGGCTTGAGCTGGGTGAGTTAGGCCTGACCAAAATCCACTCTATGTTATACGGGGAACCCATTCTGTCCCGGTTACCAGAGGTGACGCGCTCAATGCTGTTGGCCTGGCGGGCAGCGCTGCGACACACTCAGCGAACACAAAAGCTGACCCAGTGCAGGCCACTCTGGCAAGGCACCTGGCTTAGAGAGGTTAGTGGGCTGCAGGGTTTTAGATCTTGGGGCCTTGTAGGGATCTCACAGTTGTCTGATGTGTGGGCAAACGGTCACATGGGTTCCTTCAAGGACCTCCGCACCCAGTACTCCCTGCATCAGACACAATTTTATAAATATCTACAGCTGCACCATACCCTCCACGTACACCTCTCGGAGGACATGCGGATCTCCGAATACAGCCCTCCAGAGGCGCAGATTATGTTTGGGGACCTGGGGAGGGGGTATCTCCTGTATCTACCGGACCCTGGTCAATAACACCCCGACCTCGCAAGATCGACTCTGAAACCAATGGGAGGAGTGGGTGGGCAATCTAGAGGAGGGAGACTGGCGAAATGCTCTTATGGCTCCCAGGACGGTCACCGCGTCTGCCATGCTCCGTATGGTCCAGCTACTTGCATGCAGCCTACTTGACCCTGACACGCCTTCATCGGGCAGGTTTTTGCCCGCCCCCGCCTGCACCAGGTGCTCTCATGAACCGGCTGATTTCTTTCACATGGCATAGGCATGCCCCTGCTTGACACAGTTCTGTGGTAACATTGAGGAAGAGCTCACAGAAATACTGAGGTGGGGAGTCCCTCACGGCCACGCAATTCTGGGTATCACAGATGGGTTGGATGGATCCAGAATTGAAATGTTGTTTCTTACTACAGCGATGGCGGTGGCTAAGAGTGACATAGCTGCATCCTGGAAATATCCTGATCCCCTGTGTGTTGGGAAATGGCGGAGAGGGGTTGACTGGTTTGCCAAACAAGAGAAAACATGTAAGAGGCAAGCAGTTGTCCCAAAAAGTATAGGGTGTGGGTCAAGTGGGTAGGGGAGGTTGGAATAAACATGCAGGAAATGTTCAATTGCTTTTATTTTGTACCTTACCGGCTCCGAGCTGGGAAAGAGTCGAGCTGATGACTGTAACCTTTCATTCTCACTGTACACTGATGATTGGCTGGCATTATTTGTTGAGAAAACAATAAAAGTGTTTTTTTTTTTTAAAAAAGCCCGCTCCAGCTTTAAATGTTCAAGTAAAAGGGCGCGGGCCTTTAATAGCCGGTATAGCCCAGCTACAAAGGGTTATAAGGCTATTAGAACATTCTGCCACTAGAGGCAGAATGTTTTAACAAATAAAACAAAGGCGCCTCTGAGCCAGAAGGGGTTTAAATCGCCACGAGCTCCGAGAGGCCTTTGTTCACAGCAACAGCTGTGAACAAAAGCAACATTGGAATGTTGCCCTGTAGAAGCACAGAGCATTCCACATTCCAATGTTCTAATATGTTTTATCTTTGAAATGAGAGATAGCCCATAAAGAAACCATAATCTATAATGCAACCATAATCCACAAACGTAATGAATATGTTACTTACCTTCTGTAACAATATATCTGTAAGAGACATAGGTTAGTTATGGGTTCCTTACCTTAGAATTACCCCTAGACATCAGACTGGATCCAGAGAATTTTTTCCTTAGCAGTACCGCTGTGCGTCGATAGGTGACGACGGTCAACTCTGCGATGCCGGTATGACATCAGGGTATCTACTTAGATACCACCCTTGCGTGGTGATGTCAGTTCTTTAAACAACATTCCACACCAGAAGCTCAGTGCCATGCAAAACACTGTCCCCTGGTGCACAAAAACTAGGGCCCTGAAAGGGAAATTCCTTACCCTAGAAACCAGTTCGCAGAACAGGGAGGATAGGTGGGGCGGTGAGGAATCCATAACTAACCTATGTTTCTTACATATATATTGTTACCGAAGGTAAGAAACTTGTTTGTCTGAAAGAGTCAGTTAGTTATGGATTCCTCACCTCAGAATAGATACCCCAGCAATACCAACCCCGGTGGTGGGTCTGTGAGCCAAATTCACACCAGAAAGTCCTGGAAAACCGAACGACCGAAGAAGCCGTCCCTCCGGACTTGGCAGTTCAGGCAATAGTGTTTGGTAAACGTGTGCAGTGAAGCCCACGTAGCTGTGTGGCAGATATCATGAAGGGGGACTCCATGTCCCAAAGCAGTAGTGGCTGTCGTCGCCCTGGTAGAATGGGCGCGCAACCCCACTGGAAGTTCCTTTGTAATGCACGGTCGGACCTTTCTTGGCGCCCACATAACCGACAAAGAGCTGGTCATCCACCCCGAATTGTTTTGTGCAATACAGATTGAAGGAAAGCACACAATTCGGATCCAGACGGTAGAGTCTCTACTCCTCTTTTGAAGGATGCAGAGGCGGAAAGAAGGTGGGCAAAGTGAAGGTCTGTACTATATGGAAAGAGGTAACCACTTTGGAAAGGAAAGAAGGCCTACAGCGGAGGACAACCTTGTCTTGTCCGGATGAAGAGCCAGGAAAGGAGGCTTAGAAGAAAGGGCCTGTAGCTCACTCACCCTGCGAGCAGAGGTGATGGCAACCAGAAAGGCAGTTTTGAGGATTAAAAGTCTGAGAGGACAGTTATGTAGCGGCTCGAAGGGAGCACACATCAAATAAGTAAGAACCAGGTTCAAGTCCCACTGGGGCATCACAAAAGAAGCAGGAGGAAACAAATTAGTAATGCCATTAAGGAAGTGATTTACAATAGGGAATTGAAAAGAGAAGTCTGGTCAGGCAGCTGAAGGAAGGCGTAAATGGCTGAAAGATGGCCTTTAAGAGTGCCCAGAGTAGAGCCCTGCTGTGCCAAAGAAAGAGGGAAGAGGAGAACCTCTGAAAGGGGGGCAGAAAGATGATCCACAGCCTTTGCTGCGCACCGTGTCACAAATCTGTTCCTTCTACAGGTGTATACGGTTTAGTGGAGGGACGCCGGGCTGTCAAGATAGCATTACAGACTTCGGGAGGAAGGTCGAAAGTTGTCAACTGGTGCCGCTCAATCTCCACACAAAGAGGTGGAGGCTTGACAGGTTCGGGTGGAGGACCATCCTGTGCTGCTGCGACATAAGATCCTCCGGGAGAGGCAGTCTGATCGGAGGATCGATGGCCATGTGTAAGAGATCTTGATACCAGACTCTTAGCGCCGAATTCGGAGCCACAAGAATGACTTGGGCCCAGTCGCCAAATAAAAATCTCTTAATGAGGTACCACATGCATTTTTTTGTCACAATTTATTTCAATATGGTTTATCATCTTTATTGTTAGAATTTACTTTCTGTCTTGTGTAAGATATAAATAAAAATCAGCTTACTCACCAAAAACATTACCACGAAACAATATCTATTACTACCTTGATTTTCTGCTCTAAAACTGCGTTGTTCACTAGATGAGCAATTTTCATTCAAGTATATGTTTCTTGCATTCACAAATCGTTATTATATTATATATTATAAGCAATTTTCAATCTACCTTTCCATCTACCTGAAAACCATTGTTGTGTGCAGTGACCCCAGATGCGTTAGTGTGTTCTTGTTAGTGATTGATAGAAAAATATACTGTAAAACAAAATACCTACATGTGGGAGATGGACCTAAACTGGAAAAAATTTCAAACTGTAGATTGACTCTAAGCAGGAACTGAACAAAACTAAAAATGTATCTCCAGGTAGTACCTGTGCTTCTGTATTGCAGAAGAGATGTGTATTGAACAAATACACAAACAAGGGATTTTTTTTTTGAAAGACAATACTACTAGAATTCTGTGCAATCGTTGAGCCAGCACTACTGCTGCTCATCTTATGTTGGCCACAGTACACTTGGTTCACATGTTCTGATAGGAGCTTCAAGGAGTACTGCTCAAAACGTGGAGTCAAGAGTACAGGTGCTCACTGACTGACACTAATAACTGCACATGGTCCGATCAGTGGACCTTTGGTAACTGCTTCTTTTCGTTTAAATTTGTTTATTGAGTTTTAAATTTGGTTCAATCTTAACAGGCGTCATCACTGATCACACGTATGCATACATTACAGGAGAGAAGCATAGAATACTGTTAACTTACATAGTGAAGACATGCATGCCATTCAGTTTGTGTGCTACATAGTGTACACTGAGTGTGTTAAAGCGCTAATAAACAGTGAGTTAAAAACTGGGACAGGGTTGTGGTGAACAACTTTGGTGTGGGTGACAGTACTCGCCCGGCTCGATGTTCTGCGTTATTTCTGCGTATGTGCATTACCCATGCACTAAGTGTGTGTAATGTTAGCCTAGACTTGATGAACGAACGCGATGTGTATGTGAGGTGCATAGCGCTTGAGATAACGTGAAACCCCTAAACCTGGGTCACCCAACAGTGTCTGACCTACCCTATGTTAGCTATTTGTTCTTGTGTTTCGTTTGTGCTGTGGGGAGTCCTAGTCAGTTCCAGTCCTTCTAGCCAAGTGTTAAGGAGATCTAGTATTATCGCATCCCACGCCACTGCCAGTGGGAGTGTTCGCATCACTAGGGCATCTTCATGGTGCAGCGCTACGCTTTCCACTTGAGTCCGACATGTTAATGATTGCAGTCAGGTTTTTGTATTTGCCGGTTCCAGAGACTTCCAGCACCTAGTGATTATGCGTTTGACTATGATGAGTCCAAGATCTATAAATTGGGTCGTCTCTTTATGCTTCTTGAATCTCTGGTATTGGTCGAAGAGGCAGATTTCCCAGGTACACTCCACTGCACGACCAGTGCTAGGTTCATTGTGACTGCTTCTCAATAAGAGGTAAGAGCTGTGCAGGCCCACAACATGTGCAAAAGGTCTCAATCTACTAGTTTGCATCTAGGGCATTTGGCATCTATACGGCCAAAGTATGGTGTCATATAAGCCCTTTAAAGAAAACAATACGGTATTAAACTGAACCTGGCGTTCCTTGGGATATGCGTGGGTCCTTCTAGGGCGGCGGCCATTCACGTTTGGTGCACTGCCTCTGCAGATCTACCTCCCAGTGTTGTCTGAGCGATGACAGCAGATGCCCCGAATGTGCGCGTAGTGACTCAACAAACCATTTAGTAAGGTGCCTACCAGTACCAATCACATGTAGGTATTGGAAAGTAAGGTGTGTTGTGGGCTCCTGAGTCATGTCTCCCCAACAATGTCCACATTGCCCAACTCAGCGTGGCGTGCAGGAGGAATTGGCCTTGCAGTATGCCACTTTCTTTAGCTCGCGTATCGAACGGCATCAAGTACTTCATATCGTACAAGTCCATGAGGGTCTGCAGTCCTGCAGCTTCTCAGGTAGTGAGCTCTGCAGCGAAGACTGCACGATATTGTCTTGGCGTGCCAAGTATAGGTATGGAGGGTGCATATGGGATAGTTCCTTTCGAGAGCTTTAGACTGCGGCAGAAGCACTTGTAGGTGATTAATGCCAGGAGCTGAGCAGGTGTGGAACAGGGCCTTGACTTGGGGGTGAGTTTAGCCGGGTCTCTATGTGGCAGTGTCCATTAAATGCAGACCAGTAACCCAGTGGGCCAGCCACTGCAGCTGCGCTGCTGAATAATAGTGTTCCATATTAGCCATGGCTTAATCCACCTTGGCAGATGGGTAAGTAGAGTTTTGCCAGTGCTACTCTGCTACTCGTGCCATGCTATATGAACTGCCTCAGGACTCTCTCATCCATGTGGAAAAGCAAGGGTTTGATATACAGCGGTAAGTTTGTAAGATGGAAGAGCTGCCGTGGAAGCACCATTATCTTTTAAGAGCGCAATTTGACCCATGGTGACTGGTAACTGCTTTTGTACTAGAGATACTGGACTCTGCAGGCCTCTGCAACCGGTTCTAAAATGGTGCTTGTTGGACTTGGCCCTTTTGGCAGGTTCACCCCAAAACTTTTTGCTTATAAATGTGACCTAATGTTAGTTGTTGTAGGCTTCTGTGCACTTTAACACTGTGTCCCAGTGTAAAGTGCGTGCACAGCCTGAGTGCGTGTGGTGAGATTAGCCTGCCCTCCCATAGGAATGCATGGGGTATATGTGTGTCC
Source organism: Lissotriton vulgaris (assembly GCF_964263255.1). Lineage (NCBI taxonomy): Eukaryota > Metazoa > Chordata > Amphibia > Caudata > Salamandridae > Lissotriton > Lissotriton vulgaris. The sequence continues at coordinate 1,194,242,151 of NC_141685.1, forward strand.
ATGGTAATTCCTGGTGTGAGAGGAGTGCAGGGGCGAGTTTGGTATGTGCGAACTCGTGAGAATAAATGCTGCGCAATGGTGTGCGCAGATTTATTGTGTCTAGTGGAGAAGTGTCACTTCTAGAAGTTGGCATGTCTGTGTGCAGTGAATGTGAATTGCCTGTCTGGCTTGTGATTGACAGGAGCTGGCTGGTGTGCCTGGCTCCAGGAGTCAGGATGGGTCTGCCCGGTGGTAAATGAGGAGATCTGCATGGAGATGGGATGAGGAGTTGCACCTGGGACCTGAATAGGGCTGTGCCTTTTCTCCACAATGCTGGCTCCACCCCCTGTGGTGCGTCTGATGTCCCTAGCCTGTCCTGTGAATAGGGAGAGGGGCTGAGCACAACAAAAGTGCTCCAGAACCAGTTACATCTGGTTTTCCCCCTGCCCTGCATCCTTGAGACAAAGGAAATCTCTGTATAAGAAGGGGCTGTGACTCCATGTATGTGTTCTCTCTGGATCCTAACTTGAGGGGGGCCTGCTGCTGCTGCTGGGCACCAGGAAGACTGCCACTGGAGACTGCCTCCCTGCTGGAGGGCCCTGTGAGATGGCTCCTGGGCCCAGCCTTTTACCCCCTACATTCTACCGGACTTTACAGGACTTTGCATTTAAGTGCCTGGGAAGCGCTTTCTTTTCCTTCCTAAGGACGCGCTTTATTTCCCTGAAGAGCGCTTATTGTGGTGCCCTTTTCTTTGGAGGAGCAGCGCTCCTATTTGTGAGTTGCAGCACGGCGCTGCAATCCTTTTTAAAAGGGAATCCCCAACGTGGAGATTCCCCTCAATCTGCGAATTTCGGTGTGGGTGCCCACCCCGTGGATTTTCCGTTTTTGATATCCCTAGCAGGTGCCCACCCCGCCAGGAACGTGTGCAAAGAAACAGGATTCCCCCACATTGTGCTTTTTAAATACCCCTAGCGGGTGCCCACCCCTCCAGGGGCTTTGTGCCGTTATGTTTATAACCCTAGCGGGTGCCCACCCCACCAGCGACTGTGTATTCAAGAAGGAGCCGACCCCTCATCTGCCCCGCATCACCGCCGCGGCCCGGGATACCAGAAAAACACAGTCGCAGCCCGGAAGTGAAGTACTGTGCTGCTTGAGTAGGGGCGGGGCCTCGAGACGGAAGAGGAGTGCCGGTAGAGCCTTACCGGCTCAACATCCAAGTCCCGGGTCCCAGGAGGGGGCCCGGGTGAAGGAGAGAAGTGGCGGCAGAGGCCGCCGATAGCAGCGCGGGGCTCCTGTGATGGAGGAGAGAGCCCCGCGTCGTGCTGAACGAGGCCGCCCCAGAGCCTGCCTTCTGCCAGTGAGGGAGACCAGAAGAAGTACAGTCCGGTGAGTGAAAAAGGACTGGGGGGCTCCGTGCAGACGATTGATGGTGCCTGATTAAGGCAAAGTGGTATGATCACAGCCAGAGCGACCCGTCTTGCAGCGGGCCGCTCCAACATGGGCCATAGTTGTTTTAAGGGGCCGTGTCTGCTCCAGCGTGGGTTAGATTTATCTTAGGGCCTCCGGCGTACCCAGAGCCAGTGCATGGCTCCATCTTGGGGCATATTTACTTTAAAGGGCCCGTATGCTCCGCCATGGGGCACAATGATTTCTAGAGCCTAGAGGGCTCCACAGTTGGGGCACAGTTATTCCCAGAGCCTAAAACGGCTCCAACATTTGGCCACAATTGTTTACAGGGCCGGAGAGGCCCATTGCCTTCCCCCAGTGCTTTGGGGCATGTTTGTTTTCAGAGCCCAGATGGCTCCAACGTGTGGCGTATTTGTTTTAGGGTGCACTGAGAGCCCTTGCCGCATTTTTCCCGACCTCACAGCTGCCCAGCAAGTAGTGGGCAGCTTCACCGTTTAGGTTTTTCTTTCTTGTTAGGGGACAAGTCCTGGACTCAGGAGTGAGACGCACTCCTTCTACCCCACCTTGGCCTGCACAGCTGCGCAGCACTTAGTGCTAGCTGCGACATTTAGGCTTGTGCTCTTGCGCATCTTGGCTTTGGCTGCCTGCGCAGCGCGCCCTGACTATTGGGTCAAAGGGCGTTTGAGCCCCATGGAAGGCCAGTTGGCCTGGGGTCAGTACCTACTGCGATTCTGTGCAAGATAATTGGTGATTTGTGTTTATGTTGGTAATTACCTGATGCCTAACGTGATTTATGCGTAATGTGCAATTCCTTTATGCCTGGGATACCTCTAACTGTGTTTTTTATGATTAGGAGGTTGTTTTGCCTAGTATACTTTATGCTAGTAAGTTTATGTTTCACTGCGTGACCTATGCCTATGGTTATTAGTATTGCGTAGTGTGTACCTTCCTTTTACCAGTAGTTACTGGTTGTGTTCTACAATAGTTATTTTGTGCTACAGTTATTCTATGTGCTACATCTACCATTTCTACTAAGTGCAGATTCTGACAGTGGCCCACCTGGCCCTGTCATGTGTAAATAATCCCCTGCAAATACTGCCCCGTGGCAGTTGGACAGTGTAATAGGTGTGATTATGATCTAATGTGTTTATGGTAATACAAAGGCTATTTTCATATATAACCTTGTGTGGAGTTCCTTTTTGTGGTATGCCTAGTGTGTTGCTGCTGTGAGTATGTGTTGTGCAAACGCTTTACACATTGCCACCGGGATAAGTCCTACTGCTCGTGCCACGTTGCCAAGGGGGTGAGCAGGGGTTATCTTTGGAGTGTAACTCCCTTGCCCTGACTAGAGTGGTGGTCTCTGCCTGGCTTTGGCGCAAGCCTTAGCCAACCAGAGATCCCATTTCTAACAGTGCTTAAGTGTATTATCATCACAATTGGTGACAAAGACAGAAAAGATGCTGCTGGTCCCACTCAACAACCTGCCCTGCCTGCCTAATATTGTCAAAACCCTAATAATCAATCCGTTCTACTTCACTCACAAGAACTGTCTCTCTCTCTCAATCGATTATTTTTGTTTAATGAAATTTCTAGGATTTTATGAAATTAGCAATTCCTATCGAGACTAGCTGTTATTTCACATAAATGTCTATAACTGATCATATAAAATACACAGTTCTTTCTCCCATAACCGCCTCTTGTTCCTGCAGTCCTTTTGAAATGTGCCATCACATTTGTGAATTTTTAAGAACTCTGCAAAACACGCGAAAATAAACTAATAGTCACCTCTACCCGAAGTGTCGGAACTCTCCATAGAATCCAGGTTTAAAGCATCAAAGACTTCAAAGTCAGATTTCTTGACATGAATCAGATTGTTGATTGTACCAAGCTGGCTGGTCACCACAGGCTGAAAGAGAAATACATGCTATAAATCTGCTTCCGTTCTGGCTACACTACTTATCAGTGAACATAGAAAACTTGATTAATTAGATAAACGTTTCTGAACTAGGTAGTAAAATAGAACCAACTACTAGAAACAATGGGCAACCTCCAATCCCCTAGGCACAGCAATCAAAGTACGGAAGAACAATTACTTATATTGTTTTCTTCAACACCACCACTGTACTCCCCCCCCCCTCCCACCAAACACACACTCCACACAATAGTTAATTGTTGGACATGTTTATTCTCCGAACAGTAGTCCACTGGCCATGTGAGGAAGCTTGTGACAATACAAACTATAAGACAAATAAATCAGAACGGTGTATGATAGAAAGAGAAGGCTGGCTGCAAGTGCTATTTTAACATATGGACTATGGCATCATTTTGGGATTACTGGTGCCTTATATTTACTACCTTGTACAAAAGTAAATAGTAGCTTTTCAAAGGACCTTTAAATGCATACACTTCTTTAATGTAAATGTAGCACCATTTATTGTCATATCTAAAGTAAACAACAAAACGTAATACAATAACACACACAGCGAAACAAATACACAAGAAAAACATGCCAAAACAGAACACAACATAACCACCACAGATCAACACGATAACATCATACTGTAGCAATTCAGCACACCAGACCAAATACAACATGACACATCACCATCAGAACAAACTGCCACAAAATAAATATGCATAAACGTTCCTGTCACACAGTAAAACCTCCAGAAACATGCTTTCCTTCGGCGCGCCACCGGCGCGCCCGCTGCGCGGACTTAATGACCGTGTTCTTTTATCTAGTGTGGAGGAGGTCGGGATGCGGCCACCAACTGGACCGCAACCCTTTCCTCCTTCCAGTATGGCGGGTCTAGCACGTCTCTCCTGCAGCGTCAGCGCGTAGTCTGCTGCGCTGCACTGGGAGAGGAAAACACAAGAATAAGGCTAGCACAAAGCGCCAAAGATTCCAGAGAAAGCCACACAAAGTAAGTAAAATACACAGTGATGCAAGTTTTAAAAACGATCTAAATCGTGACACGCTATCCCCCGGCTTTCCGCCTCAGGGGTGAGAGCTAGCAGAATTACCTCTTCCTCCCTGGGGCACTGTTGCTGTTTGGTCATTTATAAAGTATTTAACCATTTTGTGATTTCATTCAATTGTGAACCATATATTGTTTAATGATTCATTGTGAGTATATAACACTGAATCCTTATTGCCTATACTTTTCTTTTTAAAAGTCTCCACTGTGTTTCTCTGTCTTCCTAAATGGTTCTACGCTGGGACCCCCTATATCTGTACCAAGAAATTATATATACATTGTCATGGTACATATATGTGGAGTTAATTATGGTAAAACTTTCCTTACCCATAAAAACTTACCTTCACGCTATTTTTGTCCTCAATATTTTTGACGCCGTTTTGTCCACACAAAATTTATGACACGATATTTTGATCAAACACTGAATACGATTGGCAACATTTCTTTCTGAGGACCATGGGGCACACAGGGGCTACTGGGCCTAACTGTAGGGGTTGAGGCCATTTACTCATGGTGTTCCAGGGCCCGACCTACTATGGATTCAAAGAAACTGGGCCAAGTACCCCTTCTGCACTTGAGTCCATCTTCCCTCCAGGGAGAGGTGTGAATAAAGGATAGTGAACAGGGACTCACAACTCAACATGCACATAGTAGCAGCAAAAAATCATTGTTCATCCAAATATGCACTTTTATGACAAAAGAGAAGTACTTTATTTCTACCGCTAACCACCCAAAATAAAAATAAGACATTGGCAACAGTCACATAGTTCCCCCTAAGGTCGGAGTTCTTGTGTTTCCTTGGAGGTTCCTTGTCCACCTCCTCTACGCTTTAGCAATAAAGTTTATTCCCCAATTACTATTGGTAATATACAGAGTATGCCCCACAAGTAGTCTGAGTCTCAAAAATGCACCTTGACTCTAATTCAGGGTCAGCAGGGATCTAGGACCAAAGCGCTAACTAGCAGCAGGTTCCAGAGTGGCCGACAGGGCCTGAATTCAGTCTTACACACACTAGCAGGCGTGAAGCATCTGGAGTTTCTAAGCGCACTATAAGGGCTTGTAGCAGCAGAAGCTGAGAGGAGTTGTGTTTGCCGCATGCAGCCCTGGAAGCCACACACAGCGGATGCATAGTTCCTCACCCACACTCACTCTGATGGAGCGACCAGAGGCTCTTTGCGGTTCCTCCGGCGTGTAAGGATGCAATGTGTTTCCCGGTGGGTTTGCTGCGATGATTCTGACGTGGGTCCTTTGTCTGGGTGATGTTGCGCTGGTGATAACATGGCATTCTCATTTCTCCAGTGGGGATTGCAGATCAGTTTGCAGTTCTTGATGATACCAGTGGCCACGTCTGGTATACGGGGCCTCTGCATCTTTACAATTTATGGGCTCTAACCTGATCAACGCAGCGAAGTCCTTTTGGTGACAGTCCCTTCCGGGTTACAGCCCACTACCACACAAAGCTATGGCCCTCATCGCATGGTAGAATTTCTATGGCAGTCCGTCCTGATATATGGGATCCCCGCCCCGCCCCACTAAACAAGGCACTGGCACAATTCAAGCATTAAGATACATGGCTCAATTAATGGCAGCCCTCCTCTGGCATACAGGGGTCACAGGCTTTGTCTTACACACAGGCACCAACCTGATCAGTGCAGTAGTAGTCTACTCATACCTCACAAAGGAATTCCACTTGACAGGCCTCCCTACTGAACCTCGCTGCCTCCAACACGCTCCTCTTCCCTACAGGGCACACAGATCTAAGCACACGGGCAGGTGCTGTAGGTCCTGGCTTCAAGGTAGGTGGTCTTGGATCCAGTGGGTGAGCTCCCCTCACCAGGAAGGGAGGCTAAAAGGCCTTGGCCCCCGGTCCTACTCGCAGGCAGAAGTCTTGCTAAGCTTACCCACCTCACACGGCCATCTCGCTGCTTTTTTGGGCCACAAACTCCCTTTTATATAACCCATTTCCAGACACCAAATGTGGTTAGGGTCTGAGCCTTCAAAGATTTATGTCGAGGGTCTGCTTCTTTTGAAGTGCCCACTCACTCTGCTCTCTATTCCTCTGAAAAGCAGTCTGTCACAGCAGGAGCATTTCCAGAGCTGATAACCCCACAACACAGGCCATGTGAGTTCACACCTGGATGTCGGCCACAGTAATATGTGCATCAAAAGTTTACCCAGGGCCCCAGCCCTACTGATTATGATTCTCTTATCAGCCCCATCTCATTTCTTTGAAGTGTACAGGGGAAGCCTGGCTTCCCCCTCTACACTGTGTATCCCACCTAGCTGACAGGAATGCAGCAATACACAAATCTGTCAGGAGGGATTTCGCTAACTCCTCTGCATGTTTCACCATGCAGGACTGGGTCTTCCAAAATGGAACCCTAGGCCCTAATGAATTGTACCATTCACAGGCAACCATACATCCAGTGCAAGTATACAACCTTTACACACTGCAGAGCACTGTATTCCTTATGTTATGTACCACTCATAGGCAGACATACATCAAACACTTACATTTAACATGCTCCCATTGTCCAGCACTGGATCCTTTATGTACTGTACTGTTTGCAGACACACATACATCCAGCACATACTTTTATCCTGCATGCGCTGCACAGCATTACATCCTCAATGTACTGTACCACTCTTAGGTACACATACTCCTAGTACATGCACTCACCATGCACATACTGCTCAGTACTCCATTATGCCTGTATTGTACCCTTCCTAAGCACACATATACCCAACGATGATACACCACTCCTGCGCTGTGCAGCACTTCTCACTCAACAAACTGATGTAGGTCAAGGGTGAGTTAATCACCCAGCAGTGGAACTTTAAAAATGAGTGAACCCATAGGCCCGCTCCAGTGACAGTTTTATAAAGGACCTGTTCACTTCCACTGATCACAACAAGGTATGCTGCCACCACCACCCTCATTCTGATTAACTCCTGGTGAAGGCAATAGTTTCCCACCACTATGAGGGCAGCACTTTTGGCATCCCTCCTGGTCCAACAAGATTGCAATACCTAAGAAAGGCCTATTTCTTGGCACACATGCAGGATCTATGTTTGCCTATGACAACAAAGACTAGCATTTGGAACCCAGAATTTAGTGCACTAGGGGTAAGGGGTGCACATTGATTGCCAGACAGAGGACCTTTCAGTCCTAACAAGGATGAGTGCATTTGATTCATGAAAGCCTACATCTTAATTGTTCTTAATCAAATCACTTTTTTTCTGGAAGCTTGGCTCGCATCTGTTTGATTAGATAGTTTAGGTTTTGGAGTATTGGCTAGGGATTTTAATAGGGCCTGCTCTTGCCATAGTTCTTTGCCGCTCTGGTCTCTTTAAAGTATCTAGATACATTGGCAGAGGATGGGAAGACTTTTGCCTGGTGTCCTCAAAAATAATTTGCCACCTATCAGTAGTGTTATTAGTTTCAGTTTATTTGTTTTTGTGCTGTTGTAGACATTCCACCAAAGGGATGTAGAGCCTTGGTTCTTGCCTTTGCCCATATCCATGCATATGTCCCACGCAGGTAACTTCAAAGTTATCTGAAAGTGGTGAGAGTTTTTCTAGTTAGCCCTTCAAATCCCAGATTCTGGACCTGTTAATACCCGTCTACAGCCTTTGCGGTAGTAAGTGCAAGGGTTTTCAAGGTGGTCCTCATGGTGATCATTAGGAGCTTCGGAGACCACAGCAGCACAGTAACAGTCATAGCGAGCCTCAGTGGGTATCAGCTCCAGTAATTCTCAGAACCCGCTTTATAAACGACTGAACTGCTGAAGCGGCTGGGCAACTGTGCTGCACCTGTTCCCCGTCATCCTTTGCCTGGCTCCTCCTGCCACGTGATGCGCCTTACTATGTTGCTCTGCCTTTCACTAGAATGCCACATCAAGCAGACAAACTTGCAAGTGAGTCCTCCAGGGTTTTATGGGGGGGAGAGTAGTGTGGTGTATTGTTGGTGCTGAGAGGTGCAAGGTGTGTAGGATATTTCCCGGGTGATCCACAGGTGACTCACTGTGGTTTGAGGTTGTAACCTGTCCATTTTAGGAAAATGACAGCTATCCATTGCGAGACTCTGGAAGATCTTTGGGAGAAATAGAATCCTTTGTTTTTTCAAGCTTCTGTTGGAGCATCATTATTGTCTGTCATCTCTGGTAAGTTTGTAAATAAAAAGCAAAAACAATTAAAAAAGCCTTGTACGTAAACACAAATCCAAACTGCATGTTACAAGAGCATGATTTCCAGCTGTCACTATATCTTCAGTGGATGTCTCTCCTAATGAACAATATGATGGTGTCCCAATAAGCAAGAGCCCATAACTGACACTAAGATCTAGGGAAGTGAGCAGAAAAAAAGTCTATTAACCCGTGTGCTGCTTCGAACGTTCCGTGCCAGTGAGGAACGTTCTATTAAGTGGGTGTGGGCCACGTCGGCCAATGGTAGTGCTTGCAATAGCCATTGGTCGACAGAAGCAGCAAATGGATTAAAAAGGAGGTGCACACTAAAGGTAAATTTGCTACATATCTAAAACTGTTTTAACCTGCCTGGGTTGAGTGGACAATCAGAAAAAACAAAGCTAAGATATTACACGAGAATCAATGAGGTGTGACTCTTTTGGGCCAAACTGATTTATCATATAGTTTGCAGCTCAGTGCAAGGCAGAGAACCCCAGAAGATACCACATAGGGAAGCAATAGTGAACAGGCCTTAATTGATTCATCTGACATGGTCTGAGAGTAACCTGTCTTAGAGTCTGTTACTCTAAGTTATTCAATAAAATCTCCCATAAAACAAACTCTTGGTTTCAATTCAGAGCCAATGAAATGTTTATTCAGAGATTTAGGATACCGACAATCAAACCTGGATGTGACAAGAACAAAGGGGTTAAACCAATGAAACCAAGATTAAACCAGAGGCAAGAAATAAAGAAGAACCAACCATGAGAATCTGGCATAACAACGACAAGGTCAAGGTTTACTGATGAAATGGAATCTCAAAGACAAATAAGTGGTCCAGCAACGAATGGCATGGAACCTGAAGAGATATACAGACGCATAACCATATCTGCATGCTTAGGAAAAAAAATACAAACAAGATTTATGTGGAGGTTTATACTTATACAACCACTAAAGCTGTTTCAACTGGCTGTAATTTGTTCCCCTCTGAAAGTCAGGAAGCAGTCTCTTGTTACCTATGAAACAAATAAAAACAAACTAATAAATGACTCTAGATTCGGAAATACACCATAGGCACTGATCAGCAAAGTTGTGGGCAGCCTGGAAACATATCACAGAGTTGAAATAGAGAATACAATGTAGCAGGGGAAACTCAGATTATGGAACAAAGATAGGACTTTAAGTCCCATTTTTGGTCAAAAACTCAGCTTACCATATCTTATTGATTTCTCTACAATGCAAGAACATAGTGCCCTCATAGGTGAGAGTGGGCTGCTGGTAACTATCGAGGCAGGCCCAGAAGGGGCCCCTGTAGAACAAAAAAGATTGGTCCAATGGAGAGAAGCACCAAGCAATCTAAGCTTGAAATCACCAGTAAATACAATTTTGGAATCCATTTTCCAATTGTTAACAAAGTTGGTGAATGATTTGAAACATAATGTGGATATTAATCTCCTCATAGTGTAGTATCTAATGGAGTTCAGGTCAACAAAATCTAAGATAATATCCAGACAATTAAGCAAAATCAATAAAAAGAATGAGGTATCTCAGTTGGTTTATGAAGTGGTTTGACAACCCTTTAACAAATGCCATAAAATAATTCAAAAACATCCCAATGGAAATCATTGGACTCAATCAAACCTCTGGGAAGATTTGAGGGGTATGTAGATGATGCCTGTGGTAAGTTAACCTTGGGATGATATTCTTAACAAACTTGATTTGTTAGTAATAATCAATGATGGAACAGAAGTATCAGATCTGGTGGTAAAAGTGTCTGACGCAGTCAAGGTCATGTTCCAAATCTTCCAAAACAGGAAACAATCCATAATGTATTCCAAGTTCAAGAAAAGGGGACACGGAAATACCTTAAAAAGGTCTAAGAGTTCTGAGGTGAGACACAAGTGTTTCTGATTCACAGACAATATCATTGTCCATAGAAACAAGTTCCAATCTGATAAATGAGCAATCTGATGTTGAGTCTGTTGAAGTTTCACAAATGAAAACAGCGATAACCAACTTCTTATCAAGCCTGAGAATTGATATTACAGCTTATATATATATTTTCGCAAACTTGGAATCTGCCCCATATTTAAATAGTTAAAAGATCCAAACTATTATCAGTGCCCTTCAAAGGCTCTCAAAAATCACATCACATCAAAAGAAATGGTTTCTCTTCCACAGAAAAGAGATTCAATGAAGTATTTAATTCCAATAATGATTTAAGACAGACCAGCAATCACAATATGAAAATTACCAACAAAAGCCTGACAACTTCTAGTAGTAGAAGCAAAATTAGAAGCAAAATCAAGACCAGCCTAAAGATCCTGGAGTGAAACAGCAGCAGGTCCAGGTCCTACAGGTAATGCAGATAATGATATGTTGGCAGCCCCATGAATTTTCAGAATCAAAACCGAGCAAGGTTGACATGTATACAAATAATAATTCTGCCGCCCAGACACGTTCACAGGACTAGTGCGGGATTGCTGCTGGAATTAACTCAGGGAATAAGGTCTCAAAATATTCGGTCTGGAGGTTCTGATGATTGCATCAACTTGTTGTTTTGGAATAAACCAAGTCTGATTAGAAATTAGGAATCTCTTATCTCGAAGCTGAAAGAGAAAGACATTACTATCATAGCTTTGCGGGCAAACATGGGATACAAATGATGTGGTGATGAATAATTATCTGGTACACATTCTGAAAGCAATGAATGGAATATCTGGTAGGCCAGCTGATGGCCTAGCGTTCTTGGTGGCAGTCAAAAAGGATCTTGAGAGTGCAACTAACGAAATATGGGGTTTAAAGAACCCTAAAGGATGTTTTGAGAACAATAATGCTAAATATCCAATAATAGTGAATATATATTTTTCACTAAATAAACCCAGGAGAAATAATTACAATATTTGGGGGCACATGAATGAAAGTTGCATTTTGCAATTACTAAACAGAGATTTTTAAGAAATCGCTATTTGGTATGTGCAAAATTCAATGCAGCGCAACAAAAATGGCAGCAAATACCGATTCTCTAATTGCGATTCCGTAAAAATCGGAAACGAAATTAGAGAATCACTATTTGCAAATGCAATTCCTTTCATTCCTATAGGCCTCAAGGCCCACAGGTGAGATTGGTCTTGCATTACCTAAATTTAATTACCTATTTGGCAATCGCTAATTAGGTGATACAAAGGCAAGGGAGCCCGAGGTCCTGAGACGCCCCTAAAACAAAATAGGTGCACATGAAAGGGACACACATGCCCGAGGAGCATGTGTGCGTCACATGGCACTTTGAAAAATGCAGTTGTATGCAGTTTTCAAAGTATGCACATGGTTAACATCAACTTGAAGTCGATGTTAATTAGCATTTCCTAAATACACAGTTCACATTCAGGAAAGGCTTCTTGCATGTGCATTAGAGAATTGAAAATTGCGATTCCCTATTTGCAATCGCAATTTAGGGAATCTCAAAAAATTGCGATAATCTAAATTGTAAAAGCAAAAAACGTTCATGCATAAGGAAAGGGCATTTTGCGATTGCAAACAGACGATTTTTGCGAATCGCACTGTTTGCTATCGCACAATAGCTTGATACATGTGCCCCTTTGGTTCTTCTTATGGATGATTTCCTCTCTAAGTGCTCAATGCTTCCAATTTTCCTGTTTGTAGATTTTAATGCTAGAATCTTGAGTCCACCATCTTTTGATACGTTCCAACTAGAAAAAGAGTAAAGCCTATGTATCCCTCCACAGATTCTAGTTGGTACCTATGAAAACTGGTTATAGCCACTGAAAGTGGTAGGAAGAAGGGCGGCCAGCCTAGGAGGCATGCTTATTTTAAAGGAAGGGCATCCTCCCTTATAGAGTATGGAAGATTCTTACGTAGTAAGGGATTTTGAAAATCGGAGATTCGATAGGAGTGACCATATGTATCTGCTGTTATAAACTAGTCTATTGGGTGAAATTGTGAGATACATGACAAAAAAGTCTTCAAATGTATTGTAAGAGTAAACAAAGGATTATATATGTCAGCAAAATTAAAAAGTCAAACAGTAAAAATGATTTATGATCTTTGACATCTTATTGAGAAGTGTCTTGCATTCAGGTTTACAAACAATATAAAGTGGCCGAAGGAAACACTGTCGGCACAGAAAGAAAAGGCTAAAGCTAAGCTGAATAAGAATGTAAGTGAAGTTTTAAAATGTGACTATATTATGAGGAAGTCCATAGTTAAAGAATACAGAATAGATTTCAGAAGGAGCTCAGTAAGATCCAGTTGAACGAGAAAGAAAAATAAGGCGCAAAGTGATAATGACTGTTCGAGGAGGTAGATGCATGTCTTTTTGGGATGTTCTTAAAAAACATTGGAAGCTTGAAGAAAACACAAATGACTTCTGTGGATTAGGAGGAATTGGTTAAGTATATATTTGAACTTTATGGCATGAAATATAACATACATATAACGGATCCCACAGTGATCCTTACAGGCCAGAACTCTAATACCTTCAAAGCAAACCAGGATGCTTTAATTCTATCTATAAATGAAATTGTCTACAAAAAGATCTCATGATGGTTTATGTGCTGACATACTAAAATGAATCTCCAAATTGGGGGCTTGTGTGTTCACTCCTGTGTTTGTGTCAGTATTTAGTGGAAAATAAATATCGTAATCTTGGAAAAGCAGTATAAGGGTGCCAATTTATAAAGGAACTAACTTATGCTTCTATCGTATCATAACGTTACTGGATATAGCAATTAAAATATACGCAAAAATTCTGCTTCAAGCCTTGGAAGGAAGGGTCGATAACGAAGAGGTTCTACTCAAGATGCAACTGGGATTCAGGAAAGGCTATTCAACTGTGTATGGGCCTTCACATTAAAAGTACTGGTTAAGGAATATGCTTTCCAAAGAAATCATCTTCTTTATGCATCATACATAGATTTATCCACAGCACTACACTAGGTACTATCAATCGTGCCCAACTTTGAGACACAATGGCAAACTGGAAGATTCTGCCAGGTCTGTTGAAATAAAAGGTAGAGCTTCATGAAGGGACCTGGACAAGAATCAAATTAGGCAGTAATGGAACACTGTCGATAAAAATCAATATACTGGATAGATTACCGCTAAGTTGCATCTTAGCTCTGCTCCTTTTCTTCATACATATAGCAGATGAGCCAGAAGGTTAGTCCATCGTTCTCACTTAAATTGGAAGGAGAGACTATTTCTTAAATTTTTTCGCAGACAAAAAGTTTTTAATTAACCTTACCCCATCGGCCTGCAGAGACAATGGAATGTTTATGCTGAATATTGTTCTGCAATTGTATTTATTATAAATGTCTCTAAAACAAAAGTAAAGGTATTTTCAAACAACACCATTCAGAAAATATACCCAAAGTGTTGGCATAATGGAGAACAATTGGAGCTAGTTAAAGAGTATATGTACCTGGGTCTCCTCGTCAAAAATAAACTCCAAGCCTAATATTGACCAACAAAAAAAGAGATTAAAAGGGATAGCAGGGTATTTAAAAGGGATGGAATCTGCAACAGATCATACGTCTGTTGAAGTTTTATATATATAACTAAAAAAGAACCAATTTGTTGCTCCATGATTGTGAAATCCTGCTAGAAATAATAAAACCGGTCTCTAGACGATTGAGGAATACCTTTCCAAAGAATTTAGCTTTCAATATAGTAGTAGGCCCAGTATCCTATATGACAGAAATGATTTAAAAAATGGTTAAAGAATCAAACATTAGCTTCCATTTTTCATATTTTTTTCACCTACGAAAGAGATACTTTCTGTTTATAGAGAATCACAGATTCATTGTGTACATGTACTATTGTCATCAGTTGTGAATTATGACAATATTAAACTATGCTAACCCCTGGGCAAATTTCCCTTCATTTAGCACTTTACTGGCAGCTTTGCACATTTAAATATTTTTTTCCCTGTTACAAAAACAGCATTCTGATACTAATTAATCTGCTTGTATTTAATAAATCTTTTTAATAATATTTGATTAAGATTTTTGCTGACAGCATGACGTAGTATCTTATTTATGCCTAAGCCCTCAATTTCCATTTAACACTATATCAGTGGTTATTGTTTATTAATATAATTAATATATCATTGTCTTTCAGGTTACAGCTCCTTGCGAAGGAGAAATATTATGGATTTACTGTTTACATAACCCAACAACACCGGGAATGCAAAATGAATGAACAAGATTGTAAAATATCCGGTTAAGTGTCTCGGACAATGGGATAGGAAAGAACAAGAGTAGGAGATATATAATAACATCAATGGCAATGAATTTATGAGGTAGATAACATGAAATGCTCGCATTTGGTTACAAAAGACCTTTTTCCTTTTATTACTCATATAGTGAATGTTATTAAATATATATGTTTTGATGGTACCTAGTGTTATATAATTAAACAATATGTTGTTGTTAATCATTGGATGGAAATGCAATAACTGCTTCCCATGTTTTAGTGATACATTTTTTAAACTGTGATTTGATGAGATTATATTTTAGTATAATTATATTAAAAGTGTTTTGGCATTTTAGTCAGAGATCATATTAATTAGAAAAGGTTAACACAATACTGTAGTATAATACAATTGTTTTATATGTAATGTCTCCTTGTAATGTTTGTTTTGCCTTGACCCCAAAATATCAAACAAAGTAAATATTCTTTCATTCATTGATAACTTTATTTCGACCACTAAGGGCCATAAAACGAACATCATAGCATAAAAATCCATTTGCAAATGGTACATAAAATTTGATAAAAATGAATTTCATATATATATACACCTATTTACAAACAAGTCTATCATTATTAAAAATAGAATTAAACCATCTGATAGGTTATCAATGCAATACAGAGCATTCCGTGAAAACCCGTAATCTATTTCAAGTCATTATATGGGTTCTGCGTTTAATCCATATGCAATATAAAAAAACGGGAGACAGCAAAAACAACAGGGGGATGTGTGTCATATTTAAAGACTCTGAGCGCATGATCACACTTACGAAAACCCAAGTTCTTACAGATAGGTTTAACCCAGCGAAGGCGTGCCAACTCATATGCCGGACAGACAAAGAACACATGACTTTCATTTTCCAGGGAGTGTTCACACGCCGGCACACAGAACATTTATTAGCGTCCCAACGGCTAGTTAGTGACCTTAATGGTAGTGTACCCGTTCTAAACTGTAAGTACAGCTTTCTTGCTTGGGGAGTGTGTATCATGTCAAGGAATTCCTCTTTTTTGTATTCTACTTTAATATCGAGGAATTGGGTTGTTAATGTACCAACTGAGCCGCTAGTTTGTAGAATCATCAGGTTAAGTGACATGTACCTTTTTATCCGATCCACCCTGGAACGCCCAGGGCAGGCTAATTCTGGGGATTCCCATAGCTCTGGGAGGCCTAACCCAGCACACAAATCCTTGATGTGCGATAACCATGGTATTTTCTTGGTTTTAAGGGAGACCCAAACCTCCTGTAACTCTGCACGATAAGAAACTAGCTCTGGGACTGACCAGAGTTTTCGCCAGTAGGTAAGTGGCCTCAGGGCCACCTCTTCTTCCACAGGAAGTAGCCCCAGGTCTAGTCTTAATGGAACCAGGGGGGTACTGACTGGCAGGGAAAACAGATTTCTCATAAAAGTATGTTCTACCCTTGCCAGGCTTTTGGGCCGATGGTGTCCCCATAGTTCCGCCCCATATATAGCGGTTGTTCTGGCTTGAACCTTATATATCTCTACAACAGGCGCAGACGGCTTCCAGGCTAGTGTTCTATGCATTTTAGAAATTCCACCCACGGTCTGGGTCAGTTTCAGGGTCAACTTAGCTATCTGTACATTCCACCCCAGATGTTCCTCGAGGGTAATGCCAAGATATTCAAAAGTTTTTACTCTCTCAAGGGGTGTACCCTTCAGAGCCGGATTTGGCCGCGTCTGCCTCGGGGGATTTAAAATCATGTACAAATTAAATATACTGAAACGGAAATTGACTTCAAATTGAAACTTACTGTTGGGAGATAAAGCTGTGATGACGGTGAAGTTTTTCATTTTGCGCCATATATCTTGGTTAAAATCATATAAACATGCTTATATTTGGCTTTCTGGGCAGTTTTTAATAATACTATAAATTAACGCATATTCACTATTTAATACTATTCATGTGGTGAGCGCTTGTTTGTTGATTTATTAAAGTTATTAACTCATTGTATTACCAAGAAGGGATATGTATTGGAGGAATACTAGGCGAGGTTTCCATTTCACTTAACCCTCCCTCAGAATCATATACTGGAACGTATTATACAAATCTTTGTTTCAGTGCAGCAAGTTATAAACTTTTTATATTTAACAGAATCAGGTTTACTAACTAAGGGGCCAATTACGATGGCGGTGAATCCGCGACCGCCGGCCCGGCGGTCGCAGATTCACTGCCATCGACCTTAAAATTCCCACCGCCATATTAGGATGGCGGTGGGAAGGGAAAAGGTACTGCGGCGGACAGAAAGACCGTCCGCCGTTGTCCTGCAAGGCGGGCCTGTTCCGGCCACCTTGCGGTACCAGGTACAGGGGGTTACTGGAGGCTGTGCCGTGCAGGCACCGCCGTGGGTATTAGAATGCCTGTCTTTTGCCGCAGAGTTTCCTCTGCAAAAAGACAGGCGGAAAATACCTTTGGGGGCCTGTTGCGGGCCCCCAGGGGGTTGGGGTGCTACACGTGGAGGGTACCTATAGAACCCCCCTACATTTGCATGTACAAGGTGGCAGGCACCGCACGGTTCCTGCCACCTTGTACATTCAAATGTAAAACATGTGTTTTTACATTGTGGCGGGTGCCACCCGCCACAATGTAAACATACAGGATGTGCACGCCAGTGTGGCGGACGCATCCTAATTTGTCGTGCAGGACCGCCGCACCTATGGCGGTCGGTCCGCTTGCACCACGTCCGCCCGCCATCGTACTCTATAGCCAAGGAATGTTCTTCAGAGGTATGCTGTTACAATCATTACTTTAATAGCAATACTTTTTTATAAATCATAAATGGCTAAAGTAACATTTCAAGGAACATCTATGCCACATTCTACTTTTTTAAGCCTGCAGACTACCTCTAAATACATACATGGCTGCAAGCTCCAATATTGTTCAGTGTTACTTTACTTCAACACATTCAACATGTATCATGTCTACATATTTCTAATTGGGGCATATCATTTCTAGCCTGTTTTCTATTGCTTTCTCCTGTCTTTACATCACGTCATGATATTCCACAGACCATGCTTTTGTGGCTTGATCTGTGGCCCAAATTGACTACTATTTTTCATTGATGAATCAGGTTCTGTTCTCAGGTCCTAAAGTAACCTAAATTAAGAAAAATCATTGATAAATGAAATATAGAAAATGGTGTACATTCCTTTATATAAAAAACATTGAGTGCTTTTTCACATTGTATGCTCCTGGATACAGTTAATAGAAAGCCTCCATCCAGCATGCTTATACTCTTCAAATATGTTTTTGTAAATTTCCTCCTCTTCTTTGACGCGGACTAGTTTTGAAAATCCAGAATCTTTTTTGATGCATTTTGTGTCGTTCTGCTTGAAAGTTTCAAGCTATAACAATTTAAATGAGTAGTCCGAATGTTTCAATAATGTTCAGTACACTGGGTTTTCACTGGTCTTTCTGTCATGCCAATATAATTTCCTTTTGAAAGAGCATGTTTTATTACTGTCGCATGTCTCTTAAAACCTGTGAAGATCGTTTCCCTGCTTATTGATGTTTAATGCCATTTCCTTTTCACATATAAATGCAATTTGAATATATTACACATGGTAACATTCACTTTTTTTAACAATTTTAATTTATCTTGGTTTATTTTCTTTAATCCAATGTCAACATTTGTTCAGGCTACAATGGCTTTGATATTTTTCCCGTTACCAGTTTCAATCAGGCGAACTGGCAGTGCACGTATACAGAACGCGGAGAACCCCAACTTCAAAGCGATTTATATGCTATCGTAGAGTCTCGTTATCAAATTAAAGCCATTGGTGATTTTTTTAGATCAGAAGAAAATAAAGTTACGTGGAGAATCCCAACTTCCGGCTGGAAGTGATTGATATTGATGTGCAACTTGTCCGTCCTGATGATGGTCCCAAGGATTGTATTGGACCAACGGGGGACCAAAACGTTGACAGTTTAACACTGTTTCGCAGATATAACAATCATGGTTATGACCTCAAAATGGGTTAATTGATATTCTAAAAAGAATGTGATGTATGGTCTTTTTACTGGTCCATATAAAGGAGTGAAAAGTGTTTTATACTACTGATAACTAAGTGCAAATATTCGAGTAGTATGTACGTTACCATATTTCATCTTTTTTAAAACTGTGAATAAATAACACAACAAATTGTATTTCCTGCATTTTGTTGATTGAAGATCACTGTTTGGTGACTGAATTGTATCTATTGAAGTATTGTGAAACAAATCCTGTGAGGGCATTGTGTTTTTGTAATTGATAATACCCAGTCCTTACGGGAATATTGGGTGGCTCTGTCCTGTTTATAAAAGATGCTTTTTTCACTACATTGTTGTTATAATGATTTGGGGGGCTGCCTTTCTGTTAAATCCAGTGTTTCTCTGGAGGAGCTGAGTTTCATTGCCCTATGCCCACTGCTTAAGGACACCACTAGCATACCACCAGTCTCGGGGGAGAGCCACTGTGGTGTTTCACCGCCACTGCTGGAGACTACGAACCCCACAACTCTCCGGAGCAACACACCTGCAACCAATTCTTGACATTACAGAAAGGGTGTGCAGCGCAAGACAATCCTGGGTAAAGCCCAGGCCAAAGGCAGGTCTGTCCTGCGCCCTATCAGTGACCAGATGAGGCTTAGCTGAGTCATCCATCTTAGCCCCGGCTTGGATTTTTAACTTGGTAACCGAGGGGCATACAAAAATAGGAAAAAGGGGTTTAATATTGCCAGTATCGACTCTTTTCTAGTTCTGGCGATGGGAACCCTTACAATGGAAATTGAGCTCACTGAAGGAGACTGTTCATGAAAGAGGTAAGGGGGTCTCATCCCACACTATTACGTCAAGAGGCTATTTTTGGGCCCTAAGAACAGTCAAACAGCATTACAGCCTCCCTACTCACCCAAAGGATACAGATATTCATTTGAGCGTACAAATGATAATGCTGACAGATCTTTATTAACTGAACCCACAGGGTAAAAAGTGAGGAAGAAAAAGATATGCCCAGTTGACACAGGGACACATGTTGATGCCGTGATTAATAATGATAAAATTATATCTTATGAAATTAACAGCAGGGTTGAAAACATGTTAAAATTCTCCTAAACTAATTGTATGACTGCTTAAAAGATATTGTGGCTAGCTTGGTGAGGTTATCTAAACGCTGTAAGGTGGCCACACCCACAGAAGAACCTCTGATTTTACAGACGGGTTGTGCCAACACTGGGGAGGGTAAAAATACGGGTGCTGCTGTGTGTTGATAAATGTAACATTGAAAAGCAAACCAGTGTGACCCCGGGAAAATGAAGGGGCCTAAATCTAGAATCCAGTGAACGAAGTTGGTTGAACCACCAGGTTGCATCGCCTGCTTGAAGCAGCACCCTTAGTGGCCGTTTTAGTGGCCACCTTTAAAGGAGGGTTTGACCACCCTAGAACTAATGCGTAGAGTTAACTTTTGGATAGGCAATGCAGTAGAAAATGTTTTTACCTGTTCCCACAACATAATTATCATGAGTTGGGTGGGTTGGGCATACCATTAAGGGAGACTGTGTGGTAATCAACATGAGGTTTAGAGCAAAGTAGATTAAGACATAAAACTATTCGGGAAATTAAGGTCCTTTTTTTTACACGCCCACATCAGCATTGTCTAGAGGTTTCAACACAGGTCTGTGGATAGTGAGCTCTGCTGTGTGGGAGGAGGAACATCCTAGGCTGATCCCCCTTATGAATAGTTCCGAGCCTTTGAGTACATTAGACAGCAATGACTGACTGTATCCACCCCCCTGTAACTCCACTGAAATTGGGCATAATGATTTAGGTCAAGAGACCCACATGGTGCAGGTCTCTCAGGAGCAGGGGTCTATTTTACAATGACTAAGCTGGAACATCGCTGGCCTGAATAGTAAAATAGAGGTTGAGAGATGGCTGAATCTAATTTCTGTCCATCATATCTTAGTAATGTAAGAAACTTGGGCTACTGATTACTCTTTTCACCTAGATGGATTTTTCTTGTTTGTCATTGTAGCTAAATCCTCAAATGTATGAATAGCAACATGGGGAATGCTTACTCTTATTTCTTAGAGGGTCCTTTGTAGCACTCAGATGACAGAAATGGGATCCAGCTGTATACTTGTGGTACAGTTGGAGTTTAAATAAGCCCTGGTACTGTTAATTGGTCATTTTTATAATTCCTTTGAGTGGGTAGAAACCAGGGAACATGTATTGCACCTTAAGAGGTTTGGAGTGTTATGATGAGTGCCCCATATTTTGGGATTAATATGAGATAGTTGAATGCCCACTTGTGTCTTCGAGTGTGTTTCATTCATGATGAAGAGAATTATGAAACAGGAAATAGTACCCATTTTGAACACACAGTCAAAGGCGATGTGCTGGAGGATGTTTTAGCTATTGGGAATTTGCGTCGTCTTGAGCAAGATAATGAGGGGGAGGCTATCCTGACATTCACAGGATGAGGCTGTCATTCAAAAATTTATTTCATGTTTGTGTCAGTGCTCCAGGCTCATCAAGTGTCACAGGTGAGGACAAAGATGAATAACTTTAGTGATCATAACCCTCTGATGTTGAAATTAGAATGGGTGATGGAGGTGAGCACGCAGGGGACAGGGCCTAAAAATAGGGAAATTATTGTTAAGGATCACGCTAAAAGGCGCAAATGGAGCAGGGTAGCTCAGGAATCCTGCATCAAAAAGCTTGTTAACGATACTGCTTTTGATATTAAAGTATGTTTAGATGAGAACACACAATAGAAGGAAGTCTTGAATGCATTTCAGAGGCTTGTGAGCAGGTGGTAACAAATCTCACGATCCTGACTAGAGAAAACAATGGGGGGGGGAAATGGTTTGATAGGAAATGTTCAAGGGTCCACAAGAACCTGATGACAGCCTTAAAATGAAGCCCAAATCATAGGGCCAAGATTATGGCATACAGGAAAAGATACAAAATGGCGATAATTGCACGTAAAAAGGAAATCCAGGAACAGCAATAGAAAGACCGTGTACAGATAAGTGTGTTTAATAATAGTACGAAGTTCTGGGAGATAGTGAATAGGCAAATCTTTGAGGGGATTAGGACCAAAGTCACAGGTTGCACTATTTCCCCAGAAGTTTGGGTGAGAAACTCCCAGGGCATGTATGGCTTGAAAATGCTAGAGGATCCTAACCCCATTCTGGTTACCCCAAGAGAAGATTTTACTTTAATTTTTGGGGAGGAGGAGGTTTACAACATTATTGTAACTATGTTTAGTGAAAAAGCGCCAGGACCTGATGGGCTACTGTCAGATTTGTTTAAGGCAGATCCTATTTTCTGGGCAAAAATATTATTGCAGATGCTTAATGCTGCTTGTAATACAGGCCTATTATCATTTTGGTTGAGATTCAATATACTCCCGATATTTAAGAAGCGGTAGCGAGCAGAGCCACAATGTTGCTGAGCAATATCATTAATTGACTCGACTGTGAAAACTTCGGGTAGGGCAGAATCAGCAAGACTGAATGACTTGTTGGAGCATAATAAGGTTTTATCCAGCCTCAAATATGGATTTAGGCCCAGAGAAGGAATTGCGAATCAATGTATAAATCTCCAGCTGATTATCAGTAAGTATGTAGTACCGAAAAAGAACAAACTCTATTTAGCGTTTATGGATCTGACAGTAGCTTTCGATAGAGTAAATAGATCCGAACTTTGGGGAATACTTATTAAGCTGGGCATAGATAAGAACATAGTGAATGTCTTACTAGAACTTCACCTGGCTTTAAGTGATACATTAGGTATAAAACGGATGGAGCCTTTCTGCCCCAGCAAAGTCAGGGGAGACAAAGGTGCATCCTGGCTTCGCTAATATTTACTCTTTACATTAAAAACTTGAGGGCAATTTTAAGTGCAAATTTAAGGATTAAAAAAAGCACACTTCTTTACATATAGGTTGGAGGAGAGAGAAACAATTAAAAGTGTGAAACTCTGCTCATATGCTGGTAAGAACATGCACATCTTTAGAGCCTTATATATTGCTGAGCTGTAGCCCACACAATCGATTTTTCTTGAAAAGCTTTAGGTTTAACCTTATACAACAACTTCTTGCAGTATCACATGGTCACTATAGAGTTGAGAAGATGGGCTCATGTTAATGCAACAGTTTTTCTCCACAGGATAGTTTCCATTTCGTTTTCTTTTGTGGACATTATCCTATTTTAAGACAACAATATATTGTCCCTCCGAAAAATGGGGAAAATGTATTCAAGTGAACCATCTCTAATGTATGTGCAAATGCTTTCAAGCCCACTTTTATGGTAAACAGAAGCAAGTCTTTGGTGGGTGCATTGAGAATTAGGAAACAATTCACTGGCTCATACCAGATGTTATGTATGTATGGATAAAAGGCCTGTGTCATTTGCTAATATCAAATATTTTATAGATCATATTCACTTTGATATTCGACGTTGGGAGATTCTGTCTTGCATGATCACATCTTGTATGTGATTATGATATTCTTATTTGATCCTACATTAATCTTATTTTATTTTTTTTCTGAATTCACTGGTGCACTCCAGTATTATCTCTGCAGTTCTTATGTGAATAACCTTGCGTAATTTTAGAGCAATAGCAAAAGTATAAGCGGCAGAAGTCATTAAAATTGTACAACAATCTGACCATAGAAAGAGCCTGCAAACTAGAAATCAATTATCTACTTTAGACAGCATCTTGCCTGATGTATCTTCATCCTTTTTGCCCTCACACAGTCAGACTATAGCTAAACTTTCTAATATATCATTTCAGATATTCAGGGATGTGGAATTTATTAAAATATCAACTTGTCCAAGGGGCAGGTTGCTTCATAAATCTACTTGTCCTGTAACAAAATCCACGTGTCCCTTTGGTGCCATGTAGTGCTGCCACAAATTATGGCAGCAATCTCATTATATAAGAGCTCTTATATAGCCTCTCTGATTATGCCAGGGCATATACCATAGTAGTGTTTGAATACTAGTCATCATTTTATGTTGCCACGTTTCCGCAGTTCTACATTGGGACTGAAGATGGTGGTAAGTAGTAGTTCCAGGGTTGGAATGCCCTTTTGAGTCTGTGCAAACCTACTAACATGCATGTTGTAAGGGTCTTCAACAAATCTTCTCAAATCTTTCCCATACTGAGAAATGTTGGAAATGTACTCCTGAGAGTGGCAGACGTAAACCTTCTTTCAGAGTTGGGAAAAAAGTAGTTGGAGGGAAAATGAGCTTTCAAACATCCAAGTTTTCACATGAGCAAATCTATACATGTATATTTGCTCATGCTAAAATGCAGTTCACAAATATTTTGTAGAAGTACAATTTCTTGCCCTACTAATGTAAACTCTTGTGAATTCACGAAAGCCATATACCAAAGGTACACTTTTGAGACTTCTTTAATAATTTGGTCCATAATTTGGTCTGGCGTTAACCATGACCTTTTGTGTTTATTAAGATTCTCTCTCTCTCTCCGAATCGACTGGCTTCACTGTGAGTGACAGCATTCTGCTCTTTCACAAGGAGCATATCGGTACACAAAGTAGTTTTGTTCACTGCCAGTAACTAATATGGCAGTGTGTGCTTTTTTGAGACCAAAAACTATTTTTGCCTTAGCCAATGTTTGTTATAATGGTGAGGGCCCGGCAGCTCTTACATCAATAATGTTTTACAAAAGCTGTGCCAAAACAAGTCACGCATTACCAAAACTAAAAAGCTGACCACCAATGTCAGACCTACTGGCTTTGCCAAGGCTTGTTTATTTTTGTTTCCCATAATCTTATTAAAACTGGTTACAGAAATTTTCCAATATGAATATTTTGGGGAAATACTAGCATGCATCATCACATTTTACTAAATGATGCTGCAATGAAATGGTACCTGAAATTTGACAATAGTTTAACTGAATGTTTTTTTCCCTACTTTCATTTTTTAGGAACATTTTATATTGAAAGCAAAGAAACATTATTCTTGCTTTCAAGCTTCTGCAAATATTTGCATTCTGTGAGCATCATGCATAGCCTCATGTTGCTAAACTTTGAAACCGTGTGAACACGTTTTCATACTGGAACCACTGTCAGTAGTGCAGTCAGAACGTGCATTTACTTAGAGCGCTCACCCTAATAAAGGCTTTCAATTAATGAACCATTAATACAAGTTTGAACAGCATTAACACAGGCACACAAATATTAACTTAACTACAGGCAGTACCCTTCCCTGATCCTTAATGTGAACTTGCAAACTGGCAGCCAAAGGATTTGTGCTGCAGGGGGTTGGGCCTACTTGTCCCAAGGACAAAATACACATTAACCCCTTGAATGCTCATGACGAGCTGAGCTCGTCATGAGCCGTGGAGCACTCGCATGCGGGGATAATTCCCCTGCTGTGCTGAGCGTTCCACGGGAACGGGTGTGGCCGTGACGAGCTGAGCTCGTCATGAGCACAGGAGCGCTGTGCCTCATGACGAGCTCAGCTCGTCATGAGGCACAGCCTCATCCCCCGCAGCGAAGGGGTTAAAACTTGTTGCCCTTGCCCCAAAACAATATGTCCTGGGCGTCGGGCTATAGTAATTCCACATCCCTGGATATTTAAGTTATACTCCTTATCTTAGTATGCATTATCCCTTTTTTGGTTTCTCTTTGTGTTACTATTACTCTGCAAGGCACTAATGAATCTGTCTTTGAGCCAGTAAGTAACCATAATCTAGCCATTAGGTTGAATCAATTTTTCAAAATTTCACATATCATTTGCGATTGCATTGTTCCTAATGTATCCAAACTAATAAAGAAACACTGGAGCAATTGGGGTAACATCAGCAAGTTTCTTTCTGGTTCAAAACTGAAAACAGAGCTGAATTTAAGCTATACAATAGGTGTGTTCAACTTAGAGCCAGGAAGGCTAGATTTTCGGTATGACTATGTAAATTTGTGAGACATGTAAATAGGGGAGGATCACTAAGACTTCTGGTAGTGCCACCTATTAGTACACCTTCAACCACAAACCTTTTACCTGTCAACCAGGGCCTCAACCTAGAAACTAATATTAACATGGCCTCTTTGGGGGTAGTGGTATTGTGGTTGCCCTACCATTGGGAGAAGTAGAGGGTGTGGAGGGGGGAAAATTGCCTATCCACTCACTAAAGGTGTTCATATGGAATGTGGCTGAGATCTCCAAGTTAATGGGGAACCCTGAATGGTGCTCCTTTGTGGACTCTTTTGGTGTAATTCTTTTTCAAGAAACCTGGAGCCTGCAAAGCCACCATAGAAATGGCTTTTCCACCTACGCCATTAATGCAAAAAGAAAAGAGCTGGGTAGATCTTTTAGGGTACTAGCAGTATGAGTGAAAATTGATTCGGGTCAAAGTTAAACATCTACATGTTGATTCCGAAGATATTTTAGCTATGGATCTCACTTTACCTAGTGGCACAAGAATGAGAATATTTCATGTCTACAATAAGGTGTTGCGGCCCCAAGATGAAACAAATACTTTGCGTATCTTAGATTCTGTTATGTCACATTAAGTTGACACTTGACACTTTGCCTGTCATAGTGGCGGGTGACTTCAACTGTACATTTGAGAGCCTATCCCCAATCTCTGCTGAACTGACTAAAGCGTGGGATAGAGAGTGGCATATCCCATTGCTTGATCTTCCGGTAGAAAGATAGTCCAAGAGAGGTGCACAGCTAATGGCCCTTACGATGCACCATGATCTGAGAGCCACAAATGGAAGGACACCTTCTGACTATAATGGGAACCCTACTTTCACAGGTCGGGTTAATAAAGTAGGATAGATTATTGCCTGGTATCCCTAAAATTGTGGCCCTTAGTAAAAGATTTGGCAGTGGTTCAAGCGGCGCTGCGTCGGTCCTCTTCAGCCGCAATCCCTCGATGTGTCGATTTCTGTAGTTCTTTGAGTTTCTTCTTTCTTCCAGCTCCCAAACAACAGCAACAACCTCCAGAGGCCCAAAACTGGCACAGTCACCTCTTGCCAGATCAGAACTCACAGCTGCAGAGTTCAGGGGAGCTAGGGGTAAATTCTTTGTGACCCTGAGACTTCAGAACAGGAGGCCAGCTTCACTTCAGGCCCTTGGAGATCTCCTTTAAGCAGGGGACACAGCACACTGAAAAGTCCTTCTTTTTTCCTTAGCAGAAACAGCAACTGAAGGCCAACCCCAGACGCACAGCAAGGGCAGTACTTCTCCTCAGTCTCTCCAGCTCTTCTCCTTGGCAAAGGTTCCTCTTGAATTCCAGGAATGATCTAAAGTTCAGGGGTCTTAGGTCTAATACTTATACCCCAAAATGTCTTTGTTCTCTTTATGCAAGGGGCTCTGAGCCCAGTTTAAACAAGTTCTGGTGGGTACTCTGCAAGTGCACAACAACATCCTTTGACAGTGTGAGCCTTGCCTCCAGACACACCACAGCGGGGTGGAGACAGCACTGTGGAAGGGAGACACAGCCCTATTCAGGTTAAGGTGCTACTCCTCCCGCCACTCCAAATGCAGATCAGGTCTATTCAGCCTACTGCTGATTCATTCAGACTCCTGGAGCCACAGCACCTGGCCAGCCCCGTCACTCCAAAGCCAGACAGTCAATCCACAAACAGGCAGAGGCACACAGGATGGTTGAAAAAGAAAATAGCCACTTTCTAAAAGTGGTATTTTCAAACACACAATTTAAAAACCATCTTTGCTAAAAGATGTATTATTAAATCCTGAGTTTAGGAAAACCAAACTCAATTTTTATATCTTATCCCTATGGGAAGATAAGCTTGTAAAACGTAACAAAACATTCCCCATCCTGTCCTATGGGGCAAGATAGCCTTTCAATAGTGAAAAACGAAGTTGGCAGTATTTCACTAGCAGGACGTGTTACACACACCAGCACATGTCCTACCTTTCACATACACTACGCCCTGCAAAGGGGGTACCTTGGGCCTACCATAGGGGTGTCTTATGTGTAAGAAAAGGGAAGGGTAGGGCCTGGCAAGTGGGTGTAATTGCCAAGTCGACATGGCAGTTAACAAACTTCGCACAGGAACTAAGGTGGCAGGCCTGAGACCTCTTTTCAGGGGCACTTATGTGGGTGGCACAATCAGTGCTGTACACCCACTAGTAGCATTTGATTTACCAGCACTGGCACACTGAGTGCACTTTACTAGGGACCTACTGGTAAAAAAATTATGCCAATCAGGGAAAACCAATCACAATATCAATTTACACAAGGAGCACTTACACTTTGACACTGATCAGCAGTGGCAAAGTGCCCAAAGCATCTAAGCCAGCAAAAACTAAATCCAGCACAGCATCAAAAACACAGGAGGTACAGGCAAAAAGTCAGGGAAAATCACGCCAAGGATGCTAAGTCTAACAGTGGTACGCTCGAGGGTAAAAAATTCAGGTGACCAATGACATGAACCCTATTCGATGATACAAATACCCTGAAGAAGTGAGATTCCAAGCACTGCAAAACATGCGTAAAAATAACGGCTATACTTCCTCAAAGGCGACAACTACATCTACAATACAAATTCCTTAAATTTTAGTAAGCACTGTACATAAATTGAATTATGTAATGATTCTGAGCTAAAATTAATTTGTTCATATATTTAAGCATATGGAATTAGAATATGAGATGTGTATAACAATTTACAACAATTATAATAACAATGCTAAAACCTAAAATTGTTATATTAACCCTTTGTATGCATTGGAAGGGTGGAAGCCGTCCGACGTGCATGCCGGACGGCTCTTGACCGTCCTAGCACCCACCCATGGGGAAGCGCTAGCGCTCCCGCTTTTGGCCCACCCTTCCTGTTGCCCCACCAGGGATGGCAGCGGAGGACCTTACGCTGCCCTCCGCCGCTCCACGTCATCTAATGACATCAGTGCGTACCTCATTAGATGTTGTCATACGCGCTGGAAGCCATTCACTTCTAGCGCATCGAGGAAGACAGGTAAGGTTCTCTCTGGAGAGGGAGGGGTTTGAACCAAAGAGGCATCTGGGGAAAGAAAAGGGTTTAACTTTCTTCTCATGTCTTTTTGGAGCATTCCTGCTGTGCGATGAAGCGTGGGGCATTGATCGTGCAGCAGGAATGCCCACTAGACACCAGGGATTTTTGTTTAAATTCATTATGGGGGTGGGTAGCCCTTTGGGGAAGGTTCGCTCCTCTTTAGGGAGCATTTCTGTTGGCCATTTCTGTCGCCCTCGGGGCAATCTTTTTTTTATTTTTTATTAGCCACTAGGCCAACATTTTTCAGATGTTGGGGAGTGGCCCCTTGGGGAAGAGTCGCTCTCCTTTGTGAGTATTTTTTATTTAATAGCCACTAAGCAACCAAGGATTTTTTTTAGGGGGGGATGTTGGCGAGCAGCCGCTTGACCAAGGGTCGCATTCCTTTCAGGGGGTGATTATTTTGGGTGTTTCTGCCCCCCTTGGGGCAGATTGGCCCTATGCTTTTAGGCCCACCTGACCGCAAGGGAGGGCAGTAGCCACTAGACACCAGGTATGTTAGTTTCACTAAGTTGCTTTGGGGAGAGGCCCCTTGGGCAAGGGTCGCTCCCCTTTTGGGAGTGAATGTTTGTCTATATTGTCAGGCCCCTCCGCCACCCAGCTTCGCTAGTGGATTGTGTGTGGACTGGTGCGTTATTTGCATATGTGATTGTAATGTTTTTCATTTCTCCTTTTTATTCTAGTGCAAAGCTTTTGATTACGCTTCGTGATTTGGTAGTGGTTGAACTGCAGTTTGGTTGGTGCATGTGTTTGGTAAAGAAAAATGTTGTTGTTGTGTTTACTCCAAATGAGTCATGCAGGAATTACTTTTTTGTAAGTGGTTTCATAATAGCAGCTTATTTAGTTTATGTTTTGAGTGTGAAATTCTTTTTGGATTTGTGCACGGAGTGTATAGCATTGTCTTATGTGTAATCTTCTTTTCTTTTTTAGTGGGATATCGTTGGTCCTTGCTGTGTCTGGTCAGAGTAGGTGGCGGAGAGTCTAGATGTTTCTGGCAAGTGAGTGGTATCGTTTGGAGCATATAGGTCTTTGTGATAAAGTCACATTTTGTTTATTACTTACTTTACAAAGAGTTTGTTGTTGTTGACTTGTTTGTCAAGTTACCTTTATTAATAAGGATTATGGCTAGCTGCGGGAATTCCGCTCAGCAGGTGGTTGGCTTGCTTTTTGAATCTTCCTCTGACCATGATTATGAGACTGACAGTGTATCAGTAGAGGTAGTACACGATTCTGGCAGTAAGTTTTCTGTCCACGAGGAATCATCTGATGGCAAAGCTACTCTCAATGCAGATGAAGTGCCTGTTTTAGTGTAGGGCACTGATGTGTCGAGAATGCAGCAAGAGGCATTGGGACTACAGCCTGAGGCTGCTAGAGTTCCTATTGGAAGTGCTGGAATCTGGGTTGATAAAAACATGGTGAGGCAGTGTTACCTGCCTTTAGGGGTGGTGCAGGGTGTAGAGTGAATTGGTTTGCCTATAAAGTTTTTTCAGTTGTGTATGGATGATGTAATTGTTGCTAAGATTATTGAGCAGTCAAATATGTATGCTGAATAGTATTTGAGGATCAACAGTGCCAGACTTAGGCCCTGCTCTAATGCTCCCCAGTGGACTCCCACAAATCTGGATGAGATGAAGAAGTTTTTGGGTTTAACTTTTTTGATAGAGCCATCCCTGGCTTCATATTGGTCTACCAGTCTCTTAATGGGAACGGCCATATATCCTGCAATTATGAGTCAGAATCAGTATTTACTTTCACTTTGGATGCTTCATTTTGTTGATAATGCTTAGGCGTTGCCAAAAGATCACCCTGATTGTGACCGTCTTTGTAAGATTCAGCCTCTCCTTGAATACTTTGTTGTTCGATTTTAGAGAGCTATGCTCCAGGGAAAGAAATAGCTGTTGATGAGTCTTTGGTCCTGTTCAAGGGTTGTTTGTTTTTTAGGCAGTACATTCCTAGCAAGAGGGCATGTTATGGAATTAAGATGTATATGTTGTCTGAGACTAGGACAGGATATGTCTATACTTTCTGGGTGTTCACTGGTAGGGCTTCCACTATTGACCCCCCTGGTTGTCCATCCACTTTTGGAGTTTCAGAGAAAATTGTGTGGGAACTTGGCAGAGGACCTTTTAACAAAGGTCACCATTTGTAACTAGATAACTTCTACACTGCTGTGTAATTGTTTAAGGAATTGTTCAAAGTGGACTCTGTTGCTTGTGGCACAATCAGCTCTAACTATAAAAGTTACCGAAAAGAGCTAGTTTGCAAAAAGCTTGAGAGGGGACAGTGCAGTGCCTTGTGTAGTGATGAACTGCTAGCTGTGAAATTTGTGGAAGGTAAGGATGTCTACATGCTGACTACCATCCATGATGAAAGTACTTCACCTGTGACTGTTTGGGGTCAGGTTGCGGAAGTGCACAAACCTGCTTGCATTGTAGACATCAATAAGCACATGGGTGGTGTAGATAGAGTAGATCAGAGGTTAGAATCTTACACTGCTGTTTGTAAGGCTTATATTTGGTATAAGAAGTTGCCATCCATCTCTTCAATTTAGCAACTTTTAATGCTTTTATTGTTTTCAAGGAGTGTTCTCCAGCGTCAAAGATAACTTTTGTTCAGTTTCAGGAGTCTGTGATAGGCAGCTGTATTGTAGTGAAACAGGCACTTGTTCCTAGAGTTGGAGTGGTGGAGTAAGTGGCTAGATTGAAAAATCAACCAAAGAAGGCACAAAACGTGCGCTCCCCACTGTCGTACTGCTCGTAGTAGGAAACATTTCCTCACAGTAGGCCACTCCTCGTTGAATAAACCATTTTTGACCAGAATTGAAACCATAATTAAACAAGTCCTCATTGAGCTTTTAATCCATACTTTTTTTTAAATCACTGCAGAGACAGCGTAATGCCACCATGATTCTTTTATTAAACATCTTCAAATGCCTCCTGCTTGCCTATCAATGCTTAAAACAGTGACACATGCAAAGAATCATTCCTGCGAGTGGGCTCATGTAATTTAACTTCACTCAATGCATTTCTAGCCTACTGGCTCTTCGTCAGGGGTTTCTGAAACAAATAAGAGAGAGATAGCTTCACCAACTACTCAAATCCAAACTGACTGTGTCCTATAAAACTCATAATATCACAAATAAAATACCATAACAGCCTCCTGTACCCCCACCCTCTTCATTCCTCTTTCACTGTCAATTACTAAACAATAAAGGAACCCACATGCTCCAACGTAAATCCCCTCGGACTCACAAATCAAAATCTCAAAATACTTCACTGAAATAAATCACTCAGTGGCTGGTGCCAAATTAATACAACACCCAACATGTTGACCATACTCTCCAAACCTTCATGTGAAGTCCCCAAACAAATTCCTAATTGTTCTGACCTCACCACATGCTGATGTCAAACCTCCCCATGTATTAAATAATCTATATTTAAACAGTTACCTGCGGAGCCACAACCGACAGCCTTTTCTCAAAATGCTCTTTCTCTCGATGTGAACAGGAAAATAAACTCTCTCCACCTCACTAACCGTTAATGTTAAAGGCTTGCTCATGTGCTGACACTAAATGTTTGAAATCCAATGGTTATTTCTAACCCCATGACCTGACGTCATCAAAGCTTCATGTCTTAAAGAAATATTGAGTGGAAACCAAACACGCCATTGTGCAATGCCCATATAAGAATGAAAATAAAAATGAAAATAAAACTAGCAGAAAGGATACTCATTTAAACAACCCTCTGGTGACCCCTCCCTTACCACTGCTTAAAAGGACTATTTATGACCCAAATCGACCTATATACAACTAAGAATAAATATATAAACTTTATAACCATTGTTTGGATGAAAAAAGTCCATAAAAATTAAGTCCATGAAAATTACACTGCTATTTCAAAACATATGCTGGTGAAAGAAACCACAGTAACATCCGAGTTAGACTACCACTCAATCTGATTGGTGCTGGTCAAGACAGTTATTAACACCAAAACTGTATAAAATACACTCTGAGCACTCCAAGTTATTCACTGTCGCCGAAGTGATGAGAATTCATTGTCTTTATATTTTTTCCAAAGTTCGACCATTGGTTTCATAGTGGGATGATAACATACTTTAATAAGGGAAAGAGTGCAACCGTACATCTTTTTATTTGCTTCTAGATTGAAAAATCACCAATTTCCTGATTTAATTCCTCCCATGTCCAAAAAAAATAATCCATGTAAGAGATGTAGAGTCTGTTTGTGAAGAGGTATGCGGAAGGAGACTCGTAAGCACTGTCCTGAATGTCTTTCTAATCCTGGGCTGTGTGTTTTTAGGAGCAACTGTGAGTCTAATAGTGCACTGACTGGTATGAATTGTTTTATATTAGTAGTTTTGTTTCACTGTTGGCATTAGTATGATGTATTTAGTTACCGCTGTTGTAGTTTTGTGTCTAGTCCCAAATGGTTTGTGTTTTCATTCTTGTAAAAATATAAAGCGATGATGGTGTGCTTGGACTAGCGTTTGGCATGGCAGTGTCTATGGTTAGGGGCTAGGCTGGCGGTGTGTGTGCACTGAGGTTTGGCTGGCGGTGTGCATGGACTGGCGCTTGGCTGGTGGTGTGCGTGGACTGGGGCTTGGCTTGCGGTGTGCGTGGACTGGGGCTTGGCTTGCGGTGTGCGTGGACGGGCTTGCCTGGTGGTGTGCGTAGATGGGCTTGCTTGGTGGTGTGCATGGACTAGCGTTTAACTGGCGGTATGCGTGGACTGGTGCTTGGCTGACGGTGTGCATGGTTTGGGGCTTGGCTGGCAGTGTGCGTGGTTTGGGGCTTGCCTTGCAGTGTGCATGGACTGGTGTTTGGCTTGTGGTGTTTATGGACTGGTGCTTGGCTGGTGGTGTGCATAAACTGGGGCATGGCTGGCAGTGTGCATGGACTGCGGCTTGGCTGGCGATGTGCGTGGACTGGCGCTTGGCTGGTGGTGTGCATGGACTGCTGCTTGCCTGGCAGGGTGCTTGAACTGGAGCTTGGCTGGAGGTGTGCGAGGACTGGGGATTTCGCTGGCGGTGTGCGTGGAGTGGCTTTTGGCTGGTGGTGTGTGAGCAGTAACTTGCTGGTGGTCATTAAACACTGCTAGGCAAGTGCCACTACACACACTACGTCAACAGCCAGCAGGTGTGATTGCTGTGCCAGTCATGTGGGCGTTTGAAAGTGATGGGCCCTTGAATGGCGCTGTCTGCTGATGTGAATTATGTAATGTGTTGGGCCTGCGGCTGGCGATGTGATGGTCTTCTGGGAGTCAAGTATGAAATGTGTGGGAATAGCCTGTAAAGAGGCTGGTGCCTTGCTGCGGCTTTACTGCTCACAAGCTGTGAGTGACTGGTTCAGGTTATTAACCTTTTAAATATGAACAGTGCATTTCCTTTTTGTGAAATCTCTTGTTAATATAAATTTACGCTCTGAACCTTCTCTCCCCCTCGTGCCATATCCAACTAGTATGTGTGTGTACTTGAGAAACAGATGGATTGACAGTAATCTCTGCCAAGGTGTAATTTGTCTCTAGGAAAAATCTACCAACTCTAGATATTTAAGTAAACTAAAAACAATGCGGAGGACTGGCTGGTGTGCCTCTCATGGATCCTAGCAACATTTCTTACCCACAATGCCATGCAAACCTCAAAATGTGACTACAGGCACATCGTCCGTGCATTACTGTGTCATAATCTTCTGGAATCAGGAAAAACACAATTGTTCTACCACCAAGCATTCCACCAGGTCTCCAGATAAAAACTGGTACCTCACTTGTGAGGGTGGCCCACT
The DNA here is from genome assembly GCF_964263255.1 of Lissotriton vulgaris. Taxonomy (NCBI): domain Eukaryota; kingdom Metazoa; phylum Chordata; class Amphibia; order Caudata; family Salamandridae; genus Lissotriton; species Lissotriton vulgaris. Next base: position 1,194,276,792 of record NC_141685.1, read on the forward strand.
TACTTATGACATGAAAGGCCCCAAAATGTATTGTGGAGGCATCAAAATTAACCATTACAAAACAACCTGGTTTTGCAAGGGGGTCGCCTGGGTTTTTGGCCCCAAGCTTGGTCCCCACTAGGGAAATCTTCCAAACCCAGACATTTCTGAAATCTAGACACCCAGGGGGAGTCCAGGGAAGTATGGCTTCAATGGATCCTCCAACGTTTTCCTTCACAGAATCACCTGCGAACCTCAAATTTAGCTGAAAATAACACATTTTTTGTAACAATTCTGTGGGGGAATGTTCTGGGATCACCGGGCCGACACAAATGTCCTGCCACCCAGAGTTTTCCGAGGTCTCCTGATAAATATGGTACCTCCCTTGTGTGGGTCAGCCAAGTACCCACAACAGGTAAGGGCACAAAACGTATTGTGGAGACATCAAAATGATCTATGACAAAACAACCTGGTTTTGCAAGGGGGGGGGGGCACCTGGGTTTTGGCCCCGGGCGGCCATCTAGGGAAACCTACCAAACCCAGACATTTCTGAAAACTAGACACCGGGGAAGTCCAGGGAGTGTGGATTTTGGAGATGTGCAAATTACTACTGCTTTTAAACTCTATATTTTGTCCTCATTTCGGAAATACATAGATATTTTTCACTCTTTATATTTTACCAAATCAATTGCCATATACCTGGTGCACAATGAAAAGCCATTGCAAGGGGCAACTCCGTTATTGGCTCTGGGTACCTCGGATTCTTGGTGAACCTACAAGTCCTACATATAACCACAACCAGAAAGGCCCAGCGGACGTAACAGTATACTGCTATCAAAAATATGCCATATATCAGAAGAAGTTACAGGTGAAAATGTTGGCACAAATGGCTGTTTTTTTCAACTCAATTTCAATATTTTTTTATTTCAACTGTTAGTTTCTATAAGAAAACCTTGAAGGATATACACAAATAGCCCCTTGCTAAATTTAGACTGTTGTTTACTGTTTAGAAATATATAGATTTCTGGGATCAACTATTGTTTTCACACTCATTTCTACCACTAACTGGAAGGAAGTTGAAAGCACAAAAAACAGTGAAAATAGGCTATGTCCAAGTAAAATGCCAAAACTGTAGAAAATGTTGGTTTTCTGACAAATGTTTGCCTTTCCCTCGAAGTAAGGAAGATTGCGATTGATTTCAGCACCACAACCCCTTTTTTGATACCATTTGCAGGGGAAAAAACAGACACTTTCTTCTACAGCACTTTTTCCCCCATTTAAAAAAAAAAGAGAGGATTACTGTATTTTGGCTAATTTCTGGTTCCCCTCCAGGGGAATCCACAAACCCTGGGTACCTTTATTATCCTCAGGGTGTTGAAAGACAAGGAAGCAAATTTGGCATGGATACCTTATGTGGACGAAAAGTTACAGGGGCCTAAGTGCAAACTACCCCAAATAGCCATAAAAAGGCATAGTGCAGGAGAAGGAAAGGCCTAGCAGCGAAGTGGTTAAAGTAAACAATAATAAATACAACAACTTCTTAAATATAATATTATATACCAAAATAAACTATATTCCAAACTTTAGATATTCTATTCCACTATATTCTGGTAGTCATTATATTTTTTGACACAATATTCATGTCACATTTTTGAGACTCACCCTTTTCAATGATATCACTTACTAACATCTAACTTGGCCTTAGTGATACGAGTTTGGAGAAAGCATCAATTGGACAGAAAAATCATACCTCTTCAACTTTTTCATTGTTTTGCATCATCTAAGATTGGTTAACTTAAAAATTTATTCTGAAAAGCGTATGTTCACAGTAGCATTTGTACCACATACATCAAAGAAAAAGATATTTACCTCTGCAGGGTCATGAACCCATTGTCCATCTACAAAAAATTTGTATTGATGTTCTCCCTCTGGAAGATCCAGGATTGCAACAAAATCATTGTGGCTGTAAACAGAAATGAAAAATACAAAAGGGCAACATATTGTCAAAAGCAGGTGGAAAAAGCAGGTGTTATTTGTATAAGTCGTAGATACAATTTTCACTGGGCCTTAGGAAATTTCAAAGGGAAGCTTTCAATAACATTAAATATGAAACTGATGGTGGTTTATGATGTAATTAGGTGCTGAAGATTATCCAAATAGTTCTGTAGTCCACCATGATATATACGTTAATCCTTACTATATTAATATTTCATTTTTACATATTTTGGTTGGTGTTTGATCCTCTATAACCCAGTTGCAACTTTGGGTCCACTTCTCTGTTTTATCACTTCTGTCTTTCGCATGTTTTTAAACCATGTTTACCATCTCAATACGCTTTTCCATATGTTTATATGGCTGTAGTTTTCTAAGGAGGTATATTTCAGTAGACATTTAAATAGAACACATTTCAGAATGTTTGTCATTGGAATTGAACATTAACAAAATTAAATGCAATTCACACATTTTACAAAGTGCCTGGGAGCTCTGGCACCTAATGTGAACATTTCATCACCAGAGAACACATTCTACAATTCACATCCAAATTCTGCAGCTGTTGATTGCTGAATTATTCTTTGCAGTACACGAAGGCACATATTTATAGGAAGGGAGCATATGCTTGGCATGGACGCCCATGAAAGCAAATTCAGGACAGAACAACATAGTAAATAATGTATCTTTTAAAACTAATGGATTGTCTCAGTCAAATTGATAGTTCATGTCCATTTTTTAAGACATTTATGTGCACCTTCATGCCTTCTTCAGGAGGTAATATTGATTGAGTCTCATGTGTCCGACAACTACATTTTGCTACCTATGACATTGCTGCAGCATTACTACGTGTGGCTCAGCTAGACCTGGAATACTTTTGGCCTGAATTGAGGAAACAATTTTGTTTAAGCTTAATTCCCACTGTGGCCTGGAATGTTTTGCCGTGGATGCATCGCCTTAATAAGGAAACTCTGGAGGAGATTGGATTTAAGCTTCTGGGACTGGTAGATTACCTTGCTGAATTGAATGAACTAGAATGCTTTGATAGACCTATATAAAACAGCAGTAATACTTTTAATGGATCCCTGCGCATAATTCAGGCAACCATGTGGGCAAATAATAGAAGCTTTGCAATCACATGCACCTATCAATACACAAATAGCAGTTTCAGCTATCTACTTGTGGAAATGGTTCAGATATGCAGACTATTAACCCCTTCCATGCTCATGACGAGCTCAGCTCGTCATGCAGTACACTGCTCGTGTGCTCATGACGAGCTAAGCTCGTCATGAACAATGAGATTCAAGGGAGGTCAGCATCCGGGATGAATTGCTGTAGCATTCAAGGTGTTAATATAAAATGGTACTGTTCCGATACAAAGTTAGGTAATCTGGATTCATATCATCAAATATACTTGATTGTGGTGTTATTATAGTCAAACAACATACATATGAGTTTCAAATATGCTTTGTTAAAATTTGTAGGAGTTGGCATACGTTGCTATTTGTAGAATTTTCTAAAGATACATTGCAAAGAGAGCGGTTGATATAATCCTTTCTAGCGAAGAGCCACCGGAAGGTTAGTTAGGGATTGGATTAATTAGGGCTGTTTTTTTAACAATATATGTTATTGCGTTTACACAGTATATACCAGGCCTTGGCCCGAAGGAGTCATTTTGATGAAAATATGTGACAGTATATACATCTGATCGTAACTTCTGGAAAACTTCCATATACAACAATATCAACATTGTGCAGTAAATCTTGAATCCCACGGAGGTATAAGTGAACAATTGGATATACGATCTGGGAGTCTTAAATGAAATTCCTGGTTGTAAAATGACCAATCTCATCAGGGGTGCACAGCTCATCAGGGTGCAGGAGTAACAAGGGGGGTAGTTCTATACCCCGGTAATCTGCCCAACGCTGCCATATTTTCCTATGCTTCTGGGGGAAACCACGAGCTTGAAATACAGCATTCTCAGCATTCATACACTCATCAATGGCTTTTTTCCACCTGCCTATCATTGGAGGAGACACACTTTTCCACTGCTGGGCAATATCCCGTTTAGCAATGGTGATGGCAAAAAACAATAGGTGCTGCTTGCACCTGTTCCCACCAATACCCTCAGTACTTTGCAATAATAGTAGTTTCTGCTTGTATTGGAGACCCCAAGACAACACCTCGTTCAGGCATGCCACAATCCTGCACCAGAATGGTTGCAATGCTGTACAGCCCCAGACGGTATGCATGAAGGTCCCGTCTTCCACCCCACATCTTAAACATATAGGGGACTGAATGGCGCCCATCTTCCAGAGCCGCACCTCGAAGGCTAGCTAAGGCTTCAGTCCAATTGTCCTCAGTTATGTCTGGTATGTCCTCTAACCATGCCTGCCTGGTCTTCTGTAGTGTGTTGTGGTTGTGCGTCATCAGAGTTTGATATATCTGGAGGGTTTTGGGGGCACCCAGCGCCCCTCCAGAGGGTGAAATTCAGGCAGTCTGTCAACCTGCCACAATAGGGGAGTAAGGGCATGCCTGAGTTGGAGATATTTATAGAATTGAGTCTTCTGTAGTTGAAACACTGTCTGGAGCTGTTGAAACGAATTCAATGTGGTGCCCTGGACTATGTTCCACAAGGTGGAAATGCCCATAAGGTACCACTCATGGAATCCCGCATGTGCCACCACCGAGTGCAAAGGGGCCCCAAATTATGGCTGTTTTGATGACCAATTGGTGGGGTATGTAAAATGTCCTAGAGTAAAGTTGCTGCAATGAAAAATACCTATTCTGTGTTTAACAAGTTTTTTGAAGGGGCCAGCAGAATGTTAGTGTTCTGTTTCATGATTTAATTCTCTTTTTTTTTATTTTTTTTTAAATTTGTTTTATTAAAAAAAAAAAGCTTGAAAATAGACAACATTTACAGCAGAAAAAGATTTCCAATCATGGCAGTGAAGTACATTTTTACACACCGTAACACAAACAAAAATTTAAACGATAATAACAAACAGTATCCTGGGACGCGCCTACGGATTCTGAAAAGCAAAAACCAAAGAGTGAACACTGTTAATTATTCAACCACTGCTTGAATGGTGCCCATATTTTCCCGCCCCTCTCTGGTCTCTTCCTGCCACTTCTCAAAAATACAGCTGATTCTAAATCATAAGTAGCTAAGATCCTTGCTCTCCAATTCGGGAAGGTGGGGGGGACCGGGTTAATCCATTCAGAGGTTATACATAACCGTAATAATGCCATAGCAATAGTAAGAAAAGCAGCTTCCCAAACTGACCTGGCACTTTGTGTCTCAGTACCAGTTATTACCAACTCTGCTGTAATGTCAACCGAAATTTTTAAGGAATTATTGATAAAGAGTTGTACATTACGAATAAATTCATCCAATTTGGCACATAAAAAAAACATATGTACATCAGTAGCTGCTGGCAAAGCACACCTCAGGCAACCCTGGGCCCCTCCCCCTCCCCATTTAGATATTTTATTGGGGGTGTAATACAAATTGAATAAGGCCATGTAACTTTGGGAACGAAGGCTCCCTAAAATTAAAACTGAATTTGCAAGTTCCAAAGCCCAACCAATATCTGTACCAACTAACCCCAATTTAAGATCTATTTTCATGCACTGGAAGGAGAGATCATCTGGGAGACCCGCCTTGAGATTTTGATAGAGGGCCCCTATACGCTCTTTCCTCAGATTCAGATCTATAAGTGCATTTTTCATGAGTGCAGTCGGAGAAGTATGCAGAAGGCTTGATATGTAACTACGCAACTGTAAGTATTTAAAAAACTCATGCGTGCCCAAACCATACTTCTCCCCCCCCCCCCAAGTGCTACCGCCACCCATGCATCAACCAAAATTACCCAGCAAGAGCACATCTCTCTAGTAGTGCCATCTAGAAAACAACCCATGTTTTGCTATTGAACTCAATAAGTGGCTATGACCCTACTAATAGCCTGAGGAATAGCCCTACAGACGGTAACCAAAGCCCTATACTGACTGCTTTATTTCAAAATATCCAAATAAGCTTTGGCCTGAATCTCAGACTCAAAGTACTTGGTCTGACTCTGGAATACAATTTTAAGCTTGGATGGGAAAAGCAGAAATACCTGCGCCCCCTTAGACTGAAAGGGCTTAATCAGTTGACGGAGCTGCCACCTCCGTTCTACCGTGGCCGGACAGAAGTCCGGCCTTACCAAAAAACTGACAGCCTTTCCCCGACCTTTGTCTATCGGGCCTGGCCAAATCATAAATGTTCTCTCTTGCTAGAAAGTGAGGTGGGTCCTGCTTACACCACAGCGCAATAAAGTCCATTTCAAAGGACTGTGACGAATGGCACAAAGCTGCCAGAACATACTATTCGAGCCAATTTGCAGAGCGGTAATGAGCCGCTACCGGTCCGATATCCTTTGGACGCCTTGCGCATTCACAAAACACGGGCAGCTCCTGGAGAGAGGGAGCAACGCGAACACCAGCTCACTCGGCCAGCTGACCGGCCGCCATCTTGCCCCCGATCATGATTTAAATCTCAGTCTGATAGTTGTGGAGGCAGCCTTTGACACAGTTGCTGCTGTGTTTCAGTTAGATCTCTTGTGAGCGTGTGTTGAGGTACCCAGGCTACAATGGTTCAATTCATTTCTCATATGGAGATAGCAGAGGGTCAGACAAGAGATACTTGGATCTGACTTAGTTTCAGCAGACTGTGGGGTGGATGTTCCTATTGTCTCCGTCCAACATCTTTATGAAACACTTTATGAGCCTTTTCTGCACTCCATTCTTATAGTTCCGCTCATAGACAGACAGTGCACATATCTTTCTGAAGGTCAATAGAATAATGCAGGTCATGATTTCCCAGATGTCCAATAAACTTTAGGTAGTTTGTATTGATGCAAGTGGTCCCACAGTTAATTGAGGCAAGGAAAGGTTATTGTAACAGGATCTGAAGGAATGCCAACATTTCTTCGTGTCTTCCCCAATCCCCAGGTTTTTTCAGCCATAGCATCATCTTTGCAAAGACAGTCCAAACTTGAAAGTCATCTACAAAGGAAACTTAATTCCATGGTAATGTAAACCCATAATGACACAGTAGTCAGGGCGGATGGATATTCTGCTTCCAACAGCCGAGGTAGGTTATCTCATTTATTCCACCCAATACAATATGGATTTTATTATAAATGACAAGGTGGGATAAGCTAAGACTATGTAGTTGTGGCTTACTGCTTATGATCTACATTAACGTAAAATTCCTGTGGGCAAGGAAACTAGGCATCTAAATCTCTAGAGGGAGAAAGTCTGAATAAACATTTGCATCTAAACACTACTAACACATTCTTAAAACAACGGAATTCTAAAATTATCAATAATATGTAATTTCTCAAACAGCAAACCAATCCAGCGAAGTCAGAAAACACAGTTTCAGTCTCATTAAAATGTATAAACTTTTCTCACAAGCAAGCTTTAATTGTGACATTCAAAGCAGCAGATAGGACACGCATGCTGTTTGCAGTCGCAGGTGCAGCTAAAATGACTCCACTCAATTAGGAAATTCTATGTCAGGACCAGAGGCTTCAGATTATACTTTTCCTTGCTCCACTGTTTATTATAACACCAATCAAGCAGCCCAGAAAAGCACTTAAATCAAGAAAAATCCGAAAATACCAAACAAGGGGCTATTAACATTACATCAGATAAAAATATCCTGAAACTACTTATCCCATCAGTCCATAGGTAACAACCAAATGGTAGTTCTTTCTCAGTGTCCACTACATGTAGATAGAACGTCCATCTTGTGCCCTCTTCCTCTTTCTTCGCTGCTTTGCAGCCAATAAGTACTTTGGGCTCATCTCTCATGTAGTTTTTATGCTGTGTGGGGTTTTGCGCCTGAATGTTTCTATAATTGTATTTGCCGATTGCTGTGACAATTGTTGACATTGTTTAGGACATGGTGGTGTCTTTCGCGGCTGTGTAGTGCGCGTTTTTTCCCCCTTGCAGCGCCCTTGCATTGCAGGGATGCTGTCGCCCCTGACGCGATGACTCCGTTGCTGTCGCGGCACTGTATCTGCCGCTAGAGGGCGCCATTGCGACTCGTTCTCCTCAGCGCCAGAGCCTTTCCGCCTCAACCTTGACGCCAGTGTGGGTTGTACAGTCCTGCTTGACGCACCTCGGGATCAGTAATAATAGTTTTACCGCGTGGACTCCTGCGGGCGGTATTTTGTTGCACCAACGGCCCAGTTTTGGCAGTTTGACTGGGCATAGTGCCCTATATTGCAAGCGCGCAGGGAGGCAGCACAAATCTGGTCTCGCTGAGAGGATTCTACGTGCTTAGAGGCTGGTGCTACCTCAGGTTAATTGCTTAGTTTTACCAGCCCCAAAATTACAATTGTTAGCCTTTGGCTGGCCGATACTCTGGTTCGGCAGTGACCAGTGAGAAACCACAACCTACCTCACGCTTCCTAGCCGGGTGGGAGATCAGCTATGGAGGAGGATAATTACGCAGAAGAGGAGACTCATCAGTATTTAAACAATGAGGAGTTTTATGCAGCTGTAGACAATTCAATTTATAGGTGTGTGCAGGAGATAGTAGGCCACATGGAGGACAGGCTTTCAGCGCGCATAGTGGAAGAATGCGCAAAGATGCGGCCTGCTTCTGAGGGTGGTCCATCCGTAGAGGGGGATCCACCTGCGCCTAAAAAACCTTGCAGGGACGGGGTCCCGGAGGAGCGCCTGGTATGGACAAGGGAGCCTTCGAGCGCCTTTGTGACGCTTTTCTGGCTAAGGCGACCGATGTCACCCCTGCGCCGCTTCCGGCCCCGGGACCTTCAGGTGGGACAGGGACAGCTCCTTTCTCCCCAGGAGGACTCTCCCCGGCAGACACGGATCATGACGAGGAGTCGGTCCTGGCGACCGTCCAGCTTCGCAGCCGTGTTACCGCAGGATACATCAGGCATGCTTGACCCGGACGACATCGTTCACCCGTGGTCGGCAGCTTGGACGCCGGGGGACAGGGTCGCGAAGTTTGTGGCAGACCGCCTCCCCAAACCCTTAGAGAAGGAGGCGAGAAGTTGCCTGAGGGGAGAGTGTCCGCGTCCCACCCTGGAGGGGAAAGTAGCCATGACACCTGAGCTAGATGGGAAAATGGCCACTTTTATGGCAAAGCTCGTCAAAGACCCTTGTAAAGGGATTGACCGTTCCTGGCGTTCCTGTCAGGACAAGTTGCTGGACATGATAGGGCCGATGACAAAGATTTTGGATATGGCCGAGGAAGCGAAGGTGTCGGGCTCCCCCATATCCCCAGAAGTGCTGTCGAATTGGGCGCAGAGGGCTGTTGTATTTTTAGGAAATGCCAACTGCGCCCTCTCGACGGAGCGTCGTCGCTCCCTGTTAATTAAGTTGGATCCCAAGTTGGGGGATTTGGCCTCTTCTGAGGCGGGGGCAGTGGCTTAAGGGGGTCTGTTTGGGGACCCTTTTATTAAAGAGTTGTACAAATTTGTTTCCACTTTCACCTCCCTGGACAAGGCCCAATCAAGCATTAAACGGGTGTTCCAGCAGCGTTTTTCCAGGGGGGACGGTCACGGTAGGGGCCTCGCGACAGGCCCTGGTGGTCAGAACATTCCCAACAAAGGGCAAGGCTCCGGCAGAGGCCAATACAACACCTCAGCGAACTATAACAATTTTTACCTGACCAGAGGCCTGCGCTTCAGGGGAGCGACGGCTTCAGAAACGACGCTGGAAACAATGGTGCCCAAGGTGAGTGTAATCCCCGCAGATCAAGTGCAAATTGGGGGCCGGTTAGCTTTTTTGCCAGAGGCCTGGGCGGCGATTACGGCGGACGCATGGGTCCTTCAAACAGTGCGAGGTTTCCGTATAGAGTTCTACGATCGGCCGTGTCAACTAGAGGCCCCACGCCCTATGAACTTTACCCGGGCCGATGCGCAGTTGATCAACGAAGAGGTCTCGGGGCTGTTGCCCAAAGGGGCCATTTGTCGGGCAACGTGTCACCCCCACGGTTTCCTCAGCAACATCTTTCTTGTGGACGGAGGCAAGACACCTGTGATCAACCTCAAGGAGTTCAATGGTTGGCTGGTCTACCACCATTTCAAGATGGAAGGCATCCATCTTCTCCGGGACGTTTTGCTTCCAAACGATAGGATGGTCCGCCTGGACCTCAAAGATGTGTACCTGGTGGTTCCAATCCATGCCCCCCATCGTCGGTTCCTTCAGTTTCTCTGGCAGGGCCACGTTTTGAGTTTACGGCCCTTCCATTCTGGCTTTCGTCTGCCCCTTGGTGTTTCACCAAGTTGTTGCATCCGGCGGTAGAGATCCTACGGGCCCAGGGCATTCGGATGATCGTCTACCTGGACGACGTCCTCTTGATGGCCCAGTGCCCTGACAGTTTGTTGCTTCACCTCAATCAAACGGTATCCTTGCTGCAAGGTCTCGGTTTCATCATCAACGCGGACAAATCGGTCTTCACCCCGTCACAGGAAATAACCTTCCTTGGGTTCATCGTGGATTCCTTGCAGGCCACTTTAAGTCTCCCATCCCGGAAGCTGGCCAAAATTTGTCATGTGCTGAAACAGACGATTTCCAAGTCGCACACTTCCCTGCGTCACATCGCCAGAGTGGTAGGACTTCTTTCCTCCTCCATTCAGGCAATCTTTCCGGGACCCCTCAAAGCGCATCATCTTTGGAGAGGGTTGACTTACCACCAGATGGTTCCACTCTCGGAGGAGGTGAAGGAAGAAATGATCGGGTGGCTCTCCCATATGGAGGCATGGAACGGCTGAGCGATTTTCGGTTCCGTTCCGGACTTGGTAATAGAATCGGACGCCAGCAGGTCCGGCTGGGGGGCCCGTTGCGGGGCATTCTCCACAGGCGGCGTTTGGTCATCAGAACAACAACAGCTTCACATCAATTGTTTGGAGCTTTTGGCGGGGTCCTTCGCAGTTCGCTGCTGGACCCGTGATTCCGCGAAATCTTGTGTCCTTTTGCGAATGGACAATGTCTCGGCGGTTCGATACGTCAACCACCTGGGCGGTTCACAATCCCGAGCGCTAGCGAACCTAGCGAAAGATTTTTGGCACTATTGTCTTGCTCATCACATCTCGGTGACGGCTGAATACCTTCCGGGACGGGACAACCAAGTGGTGGATTGGCACTCGAGGTACCTGAGAGACTCCAGTCTTTGGAGATTGGACGCCGGAGTGTTCCAATGGTTGAACGGACTATGGGGTCCTTTTTCGGTGGACCTGTTTGCGTGCTATTTGGATTACAACTGCCACGCTTCTTCAGTTGGAGGCCGGATCCTCTAGCGGAGGCCATGGATGCGTTCCTCCAAGATTGGAGTCAGGAACGGCCCTATGCGTTTCCTCCATTTTTGATGGTGGTGCGAGCGGCGCCCGACATCTGGCGGCCAGAATGCGGAGGAGACGATGGTGACGCCTTTTTGGAGGTCGCAAGTCTGGTTTCCAGTTCTTCTGGAACTTTCTTGGGATTCTCCAATCCTACTCCCCCGGTTTCCTCACCTTCTTCTCAACCCGGACGGGGAACCGCATCACCTCATAATGCAGAACAATCTCCGCCTCATGGCATGGCGGCTCTCAGGAGATGTTGGTCGCTCCCGGGCCTTTCGAACTCAGCTCAACATTTTTTGTCAAAAGCCTGGGCGGAGAGGAGCTTAGCGGGCATCCAAGATGGTCGCGTGAGCACAGAGCTCCCAAACCCTCGCCGCTCCTTGCAATTTATCCTGAGGATATCCTGATTTCTTGGACAGCTCTTTGAAGATGTACCTCATCTGAGTCCATAACTCTTCTCAGAACTGAAATCGGACATCGGCGACCGAAGTTATGGCACTTTGAACTTTTCTGGCCCACCTGGAGGCTGCTTGCGGATCCGGGACGGAGTTGAACAACAACGGCAGTGGGGCCTCCTCGGTGACCGCATCTCTAATTTTGGTTTCGTTCCCGGATCCCCGCATGGTCTAATTGAGAGACCGTCTTGCCAGGCTGGGGACCAGTCCAGCCCCCACTTAGTGTCTGGCCTGTCTCCTCATTTCATCCCTTTTGAATCACATCGTGCCTTTCCTTGGTCCTACGAGCCAGCTCTTGTGGTCTCATTGGCGCCCGGACTGTCGGGGGCCATTTTCACCTGGTCGTGTGGGCCCCTCCGGGGAGCCGTTTCCAGCATGGCGGGCAAGGGTGATGCCGAGAAGCGGAAGACCAAAACTTCTCTTTGTGGTGGACCGGTCCAGACAAATGTTATTGATCGGTATACTCAAGTCAAAGGCTCCCCTGGGCTTCCCTGTCGTACCCCGGAAGACGCCCGAGGCGGCCCCTCCGTTCCTGCCGAGTTGTCCCTGCAGGACATTATGGGCGCCATCACCGGCATGAGGGAAACCATCGGCCAGCAATACGAGGCCCTGGCTAGCAAAATTGACATGGTTGCTGTGGATGTCACTCTGATCAGGGCCGACCTGTCTAACACGAATGAAAAGGTCAAATCACTCGATCTGAAGACCTCCAGACTCACGGCCGATGTGGTGGAACTTCAAACTGAACTTGAGAATTTAAAATCGGTGAATGACCAAATGTCCCATCGGCTGGAGGATTATGAGAACAGGGCAAGGCGCAATAACATCCGCGTCATTGGAGTCCCAGAAAACCCTGAGACTCACTCTGTGGATCTCCTGGTCGAGGATCTGATCTTCACCCATCTTGCCCCCTCGGGCTTGAGTAAATTCGTCGCGGTCGAGCGCGCACACAGAGTCCCGGGCGGACAACCCAAGCCGGGCGCCCCTTCGAGGCCCATCATTGCGAGACTTTTTCATTTTAGAGACCGAGATGCGATTTTGCAGGCATCGAGAGTGCATGGCCCGGTGAAATTTGAAAACTCCTCGTTTAACTTTTTCCCGGACTTTACACAACTTGTGCAAAGACAAAGAATGGGCTTTCTTGGAGTGAAGCAACGCCTCCGGAACCTGGGCCTTAAATATGCCATGCTTTTCCCTACTAGGCTTCGTGTGGAGTATGAGGAACAGACCTTCTTTTTTGACCGACCGGACAGTGTGAGTGACTGGTTGGATTCCCTGCCGGGCCGAGGCGGTCGTACGGAGCACCCTGGCGGCGCCGAGGGTGGTGAGCCTACGCATAAGTGACTCTTCGGTCCCAGGTTTCTGAACATTGGACTTTGCTCAGCTGGGTACTATTTTTCTGTTTTTGTTGCCCTGTAGTAGTCCACATTTGGGTGGTGGGTGGGAACGGGCCTCTTTCCTCCTCCGGGGTCTTTTTGTAGAATGGGATTGTTAGGGCGATAGGCACACTGCATTTTGGGGTGGCTTTTTAGTCTTCCGCAGGGGTGCAGGGAGGGGGGAGTTGGAACGGGTTCTAGTTGGGGGGTGGGGGGGGGGGTTTGTTTGTGTTTTCCTTTCTCAAGGCGGCGTATTGGTTCTTTCTCTGATCCTGATGTCCTGCTCTTCATGGGGAACCCCATGCAACATGTTTGGGAATGGGGGTAGGGGGCTGAAACTTATATCTTGGAATGTCAACGGTTTGGGTGATCGTATAAAGCGGGGTGTTCTGCAGTATTTACGACGTTTGTCCCCTGATGTGGTACTCCTGCAGGAGATGCACCTAGTTGGCAATGTATGTCACGCGATGAATAGATGGGCTTACCGACTGGTTGCACACTCCGGATTCCCCACTGGTTCTAGGGGCGTGGGTATTTTGATCCGGTCTTCCCTCCCACTTGATATTGATAATGTCACTCTTGACGACAGAGGGCGCTACGCCGCCCTCACTGGTAGGTGGGAGGGCAAGACTCTCTCTTTGGTTTCTGTTTATGTACCCCCAGGACTCCAGACCTCTACTTTCTCAGACGTTGGTCGGCTGATGCTGGGGCTCCCTGATGGTCTTCTCCTTGTAGGCGGGGACTTCAACTCGGTACTTTCAGGCGATTTGGATCGCCACCCCCCAGGGACCTTCCCGCGTCTCAGTCATGGCTCGGTGGGTTCCTGGACACCTTTGGTCTGGTGGATTCCTGGAGGCTAATGCACCCGACGCTACGTCACTACACCTTTCACTCTGGCGCTCATGGGAGTCTCTCCAGGCTAGACTACTTCCTTATGCCCGCTGTCCAGTCCTCTTACATTGGGGAAATTAGCCACCTGGCCCAGGGTATCTCGGATCACTCTCCTGTTTTACTTCTTTTTGATTTGGGTCTACATACTGCGGGACGGGTTGCCCCTATCAACCCCTGGCATTTACGCAACCCCAAAACCCGCGCCAGCCTTATGAAGTCACTTGACCAATACTTCCTGGAGAATGAGGGGTCTGTCTCGTCCTCGGTGTCCCTGTGGGAAGCCTTTAAGGCTGTTATTCGCGGACATGCCCTATCCTTAATAGCAGAGACCAAGAAAGCGAGGGATGGGGAGGTCGAGAGTCTGGAGGCTGAAATATTGGACCTAGAAGACGATCTAGACAGGGGTGTTACCCGGGACAAACTCCACGCCCTAGCTTGAAACAGTTTGATTATAAATCCCTTGTGACAGCTGCTGCCAAAACGATGTACAGAGATCAGCAAGGTAGATTGTATGACGTTGGTGACAAGGCGGGTAAGCTGATTGCCTGGCTTGATAAGAAGGAGAGAGCGAATCGTGTTTTCCCTGTGATCCAGAATCCTGATGGTGTGGAGGTGACTGACCCTGGTGAGATTGTGGAATGTTTTGCCGACTATTTTCGTGTGGTCTACTCGCCGGTGTCCGACAGGGATGAGGATGACTCTTGTTTTTTGTTGAGAGACATCGCGCTGCCCTGCCTGTCTGAAGAGGATCGGGAGAGTATGGAGGCATCGTTGTCGGTCGATGAGATAGCGACTGCCATTCGTTCCCTCCGTTCCGGCAAAGCGATGGGGCCAAATGGCCTGCCCATTGAATTATACAAACTCCGCCCAGATAAGGTCGCACCATACCTCCATGACATGTTCACGGAGTCGCGTGATCTTGGCTTTCTTCCTATTGATCAGCGCCTGGCCACCATAGTGGTAATTCCTAAGGAGGGCAAACCGCGTGAGCGTTGTGCCTCATACAGGCCTATCTCCCTACTAAAACGCTGAGCCTAAGATTCTCGCTAAGGTTCTTGCCAACCGCCTCCTCACTGTTATTGTGACCTGATCCATCCAGATCAATCCGGCTTTATCCCGCACCGGAACACTGCTCTAAACCTGCGTCGCCTTCATGGCGTTCTCGCGAGGGTGGAGCTTCTTTCGGAACTGGCCATCTTTGCTTCATTAGACGCCACAATGGCCTTTGATACAATAGAGTGGCCGTATCTCTGGGCCACTCTTGAAAAGTTTGGCTTTGGTGCGGGATTCATTAGTTGGGTGAGGCTACTATATGCGGATCCGCTGGCTCAGGTGGTTGTTAACGGTAGAGTCTCCCAGTCCTTCGCTCTTGGGAGGGGTACTAGACAGGGGAGTCCGTTGTCCCCCCTGCTCTTTGCTCTTGCCCTGGAACCGCTCGCTGCCTGGCTCCGATGGGAACCCTCGATAAAGGGCATTCGTTGGACCCCTGACTTTGAAGACCGGGTGTCGTTGTATGTTGACGACATTCTTCTGTATCTTACCTCCCCTCGCAAGTCCCTCAACGTCCTTTTTGACGTCCTAACTTCCTTTGGCAAAAACTCGGGTTGATTATCAACTGGTCTAAGTTGTGTGTATATGTCATCTCTGGTGGTCTTCCTTCCTTGCCTACCAGGTTCCCCATTCAAATTTCTCACTCTGGCTTCAAGTATCTAGGGGTCCACGTATCGTTGGACTCGGCTGCCCGTTACGAGCATAATCTCCTTCCTCCTCTCCGGCGCTTGAAGCTCGATGTGGCCCATTGGCGTCGACTGCCACTGTCCCCACTTGGTCGAGCGGCACTGTTTAAAATGATGTCCCTACCCCGATTCCTCTATGCACTCCAGAACTCCTTTGATATTATTCCAACGCGGTACTTTCGGGAGGTGGAGGGACTACAGAGGAGACTTGTTTGGGACGGTCGAGCGCGCATTGCTCTCTCAAAACTGACCCTCCCCTGGTATGACGAGGGGTATCGCACTCCCGGATATCAGGAGGTATTATTGGGCCTCCCAGTTGTCCACCATTAACCATGCTACATACGCTCCTGGGCTGAATCCAACCTACGCTATGGATAAATACCTGTTGCCCAGTGGCGACTTTTACAGAGCACTTTACTCTCGGACGGCGGGGAGGAACCTCACAGGACCCACCAAAATTGCAGTGCGTGTATGGAAGGATGCTAATGAGGCTATGGGGTGGAATGATCGACTGACGCAGGCGACCCCCTTGTTTGCTTCGGAAGGATTGGGATGCCTCTGGACGACGAAAGGTTTTGAGAACTGGGACACGATTGGACTTAGTAGGGTGGGTGATCTCTGGGTGAAAGGTGCAGTAAAATCATTCGCGGAGCTTCAGAGTGAATATGAGTTGAGTGTGCGTCATGCTTTACTGTCGGTCTTCACAGCCGGTACCGTGGTCCCTGAATCTTCCCCGCTTGAGGATCGTATACTTGATGGTCATCTGCCCGATAGTACGATTTCCTTGATCTATAAAAAGTTGATTAACAATCGGGCAGATCTCCTGGTGCACCTCAGGGAGACCTGGGCTGGAGACGGGTTGGAATTGGACGACGAAGATTGGCAGTCTGCACTATACTCCCCTAAAGAGGTTGCCATTCCGGCCAGTCTCCGCCTTGTCCAGCTTAAGATTCTTCACCACGTGTATGTCACTGGTCCTCGTTTGGTTGCCATGGGTTTTTCGTCGGATGGGTTGTGCAGGCGCGGCTGTGGAATGAGTGCCACTTTTCTTCACATCCTCTGGGAGTGCCGTGAGGTCGCTACGTATTGGCGCCGTGTGCATGCTGTGATTGAGTGCGTCACTGGGGTCGCTCTGTTGCCTGAGGCTCGAAGATGCTTGTTGAATGTGTGGGAGCCGAATGACTACAACGTCGCCCAGACCCGGTGGGCGGCACTTGGGAACATGATTGCCAAAAGGGACATCGCACAGCTCTGGGGTTCCCAAAGGCCTCCCACTGTGTCGACGTGGAAGGAGAACATGGATTGGTGCATGTTCAGGGAGAAGACGGTATATTTGGCTAGGGGCATGCCTAGGGCGTGGAGTGCAATTTGGGGCCAATGGAACGCTTACCCAGGAAACATCTGCACACCCCCCCTCGTAGATATTCCAGACGCTTCTCTGTCCCCCTGACCTCCGAGGTTCCTTGATTACCATATTTCTTACTCGATTGTCCTGACTCCCCACTGCCCTCCCCCCCAATTGGTTCTCTCCAACGTCCTCCCGATTATGGTAGGTCCCCGGTGTCTGAGCTCGACTTCTTTTATCATGTTCCGGCCTTGAGTTGTTTGTTCTTTTGTTTTTCTTTGTTCCTTTATAAAAATTAAAAATCGTGTATCCTGCATACATACTGTGTTGCCGAAAGTGGATCCTGTACTTCTGCTGGACCTACCGGGGTCAGCTGCTGCCTTACTGACTGCTTATTTACTTGACAAACACTAGCAGCCGGCCCCTGGGTTGTAGGCCCATACCTGTAATTCTTCTGTTTTGCACAATAAAGTATAAAAAAAAAAAAAAAAGCCTGGGCGGACAGCACCGCCAAAAGGTACCGCTCAGCCTGGACCAGGTGGGTTCGTTGGTGTATTCGACGGGACCTGGATCCCCTGGTCGCAGGGGTCGTTCCCATCCTAACTTTTTTGGCTGAGTTCGCGTCAGACGGTCTGGCGTACCGCACTATTAACGCGATGCGTTCGGCAATCTCCGCGGCGCAAGAGCCAGTGGATGGTGTCCCGGTCGGGGAACATCCCTTTGTGTGTAAACTGCTTAGAGGAGTGAGGCTTGCCCTACCCCTGGAGCCGCGTTATTCAGTCCTATGGGACGTCAATATTGTCTTGAATCTTTTTCTTTCTTGGCAGCACAAAAAGTACCTGTCCTTGAAGGAACTGTCGGCCAAGCTGGCCATGCTCCTGTGTTTGGTGTCATGTCGTAGGGTCTCGGATGTGCGGGCCTTGGACATCTCGGCGTGGGTTTTTTCCCCTGAAGGGGTTACCTTTACTGTGGGGTGCCGCACGAAGTCTGCGACTAGATCAATCTTGTATCCGGCTTTTGCGGACGTTCCCAAACTCTGTGTGGTACAGTGTTTAAAAATGTATGAGGATGTCACTATGGAACTTCGTCCCCCGGGAGAGAGACAATTACTAATTGCTTTGCGAAAGCCACACAAAGCTGTTTCCTCTCCCACGATCGCTAGATGGGGGCGGTGGGTCTGGCAGGAAGCAGGCATAGATACGAAAATGTTCAGGGCACATTCTGCTAGGGGGCCATGGCCTCGGAAGCTTTCTCTCTTGGAGCATGCTTGGAGAATTTGATGCGAGCAGCAGACTGGTCCTCAGATTCCACATTTAAGAGGTTTTATTTCAAACCGGTGGTGGACATTGCGAATCTGGTGGTTAGTAGCTTTGAACAAGCATAATCTGAGGCCTCTGGTCCTGACATAGAATTGAAATTTGCCTAGCTTAGTAACGGTAAGTTTCAATTCTATTACGGACACGGAGGCGAGGATTATCCCGCCCAGAGCTCTGGTGGAGATCCCACCCGTATGAGAGTAAGTAAGCAGGTTTTGGTTTTCCTGATCAATTCTGTATTGATATTGTTCATGCATTTCTTGCTTCTGTGAAGTGTGGTTTGCTTTCAGTTCTATCGGTTTTACCACGCTTACGCTATTGTGTCTCTTCCGATAGTTATTGATGGTTCAAAACAAGACTGTTGAAGGGTTGGCGTGACTCGCACGAAGAAAGAGGAAGAGGGCACAAGATGGACGCTCTATGTACATGTTGTGGACACTGAGAAAGGACTACCGTTTGGTTGTTACCTATGGACTGATAGGATATGTAGTTTCATGATGTTTTTTTCTGATGTAATGTTCATAGTCCCTTGTTTGGGATTTTCGGATTTTTCTTGATTTAAGTGCTTTTCTGGGCTGCTGTGAGTGGTGTTATAATAAACAGTGGAGAAAGGATAAGCATAATCCTCGCCTCCGTGTCATTAATAGAATTTAAACTTACCGTTACTAAGCTAGGCAAATTTCGATTCCACCACACTCACAAAGAACACAATTTAAAAAAAAGGCATTACACTTTTTCAATATTGCTTCTTACATACATTTTTGTGTTGCATATTAAAGTCAATATATGTGCAAAGCATGTAACTATGAAAAAACATCTTTATCAAATCTTTCGCTCTGGTGACTCTGGGAGTTGCCACATGTTGCACCCAAGTTTTCCAAAACTCTCCTTTTACACAATAGGTGTCGACTTTCGCAGCTTGCATCTAGACATTTTCAAGTTCTCAATTCCCATAGACAGTGACTCTGCAATTCCTTCAAATAGGTCTCAGTCTGTTTCCTTTTCTGTATCCTCCGATTCAAACAGCTGCTTCCCTCCACTACATTTTGACCCACCTTTTGCAAAAAGTAATATCTTCATGTTGTGGAGAAGTGTGGCTCAATGATTAGAGCGGCAGACCCTGATGCAGAGGTCTAGCCAGGGACCAGGGTTCAATTCCCCGCCTTGGCGGGTCTTGGGCTCAAAAATTCCATGGACCTGATAATTCTCGCTTCGGTTCCTATTCCAATCATAGAGTCCCACTCTGCAACTCTGGGCAATAGCTTGCTTAATCTCCAAAATGCGCCCCACAACGCTAAGGATGCCTGGCCTTTGCCCAGGAGTGGACACCTCACAGGGAAAGCCAGGACGGGTTCCACAGCGGTATTCGTACACGAGCCTTGAGACCCTTGCGGGTTAGTAGTGCGCTATACAAGTATCAATTTACATTTTTAAATCTGCGTTGCTCTTCTAAATAAGCTAAATCAGGGTTAGTTTCATTAGAAGCACTCTTAACAGAAATATTCAAGCCTTCTAACAGACCATTCATCAAAATAACTAAGGCAATTAACACTAATGCTATTATCACTCTACACTGGTTTGGTGAGTTAGACACCACATTTCCCTCAGGTCAGATCAAAAGAGCACAAAAATCAAAAAGAAAAACTCTACTTGTTGCTTCTATTATGGGAATTAGCTAACCTTCAGTTAATTTGAGGTGAGTTTACATGATTTCAGAGTTGATCCTGACCCTAAAGCATGTTTCCTCTACCAAGGACAAGCCTACTCTTCCAGTGGAGACTGGGATCTAAGAGTTTCACAAGATTTCAGAACATAATCATAAATCTTTGAATGCATGTCACTTGATTTCAGTCAGTCAAAAATTAGTTAATCTTCACTGTGCTAGCACTGCTCATGACGTATGTTCAAAAATACTGTCTGCTCTTTCTCAGTCGCATGTGTTCTTGAGTCAGGCCCTCTTTCAGTAAAGTAAGCCCATTCAAGAGCTGAGTACCTTCGGCTAGGCACCTGTTGTCTTCTTTATCTTCTTGCTACTGGCTGTTCACTGTCACTGTCGCTTTGCTCTTTTGTCACTGTCTTTATTGTTTGTGTCTGGGTTATGTTCTTCTGGCAAAACAGCTCTCAATCTCTCACTCCTTTACGGCCACCTTTCTCTTCTTTGCTTGCACCTTCTTTAAACTCCGAGTGTACACTTCAAGTTTCTTCTGCTTGGTTCACTGTGGCTACTCTTGGCTCCTTCACCACAAGCCCTGCACTTGTCTCAAGTTGACTTTGAGATGCTTGTGCACAATCAACTCCTCCTTTTGAGCATTGATTGTGCAATGGAGTTTGACCCTGCAAATCAGTGGTTATTCTCACCACTTCTTCGCCAACTTGTCTCACACTCTTGGTGTAAGTGGCATGGGTCTGGTTAGGAGGCGCCCCACACTTTATGGCAGTGATCGGCACAAGGATGACTTGAAACGAGACACACCTGGGGGCCTCCAGGCATAATTTTCCGTCAAACTTGGATCTTGGCACTGTTCTTGCCTTAAAAGTGGAGTTGCCAACTCATACTGGTGGTGAGAGACAGAATGCACACATCAGCCATCATTTGCAGTAATCAAGAATCATATCATGTGTTATATTCACAAGAAAAGCTGCAGGCACAAAGTCTCACAGCTCTCCCCATCAAGATCTTGTGGAGGGAGAGTCATGCCTTCTGATCAGGGGTGCTTCAAATGCTCATCAGAACCAGGGAAAGGGCATCTGGCCAGTTGATGGAAGTGGATGCACACAGTTTGCCAAGTCGAGACTTCAGCGTCCCATTGATTTGATCAACAATCCCTGATGCTTCTGGCCTGTAACTACAAATGGAACCTTTGTTCTACCCGAAGGGCTACATAATAATCTCATTTTCAAAATGAGTCCCAAGATCTGACTCCAGGAAAATCAGTAGGGCGAACCTAGGAATCAATTACCTCAACAACACTTTAACCACAGTAAGACTGTCATTTCTCCTAGTTGGCTACCCTTCCACCTGATGGAAAAAGAGACATCCAACCACCAAGATATGGTCGAGTCAGTTGCACATAGGCATTTCAATAAAATCAAGCTGCATTTTATTAAGGGGACCATCTGATCTTTCTATGTGACTCATTGGCACTACTGCCCTCCTGACCACAGTTAACTGCTGGCAAGTACTGCAAATTCTCTGAAACAACACACATTGAACCAATAGGTTTTGAAAAGATGAATCATAGCACGACTCCCTATCGGAGTTAAACAATGAAAATGCCTGGACATGGGAGACAACATGTCATCTGATAAGACTCGTCTCCGATATGTCGAAACCCAGACCTCATTCTTGTTTTTCAGACATTCTGCTCTAACACACATCTCCTATTTGCATTCTGGGGATTATTTTTGTTGGATGTTTTTAATCTCTTGTCAGGTATCAGCAACAGTCAAAACATGCTTGAAACAGCATCCATCTCAGAGTTGCATAAGTGATCTCTATTGGATGTGCAGGACTCACAAGCTCAGTACCGTGCCACATTATCTGCATAACGGTATACAGCAGTCACAAAACTACACTCACTCTTGTGTACTGCTCGGACTATTTCTGTAGCCAATTGTAATGCATCAAGAAAGTCCATCACATAATTTTCATTCTTAATGGGAGAAAAGAAAAAGTCATGAAACCTCTCTGAAACCACAACTGTTCAAAATGATGAACCACGCCAAACCTCTATTGGTAAGAGGATGTGACGCAGTGGCCAGAGCTGCTGACTAGGAGCTTAGGATCCGGGTTCCAGTCTCTGCATCGGCACATCATGTGATCCTGGGCAAATCACTAAATCTTCCTGTGCTCATGGTCAGCGCTTGGATACCCTCACGGGTGTTTACCAGCTCCGTATAAATCTACAAATTCAACTATTGGTATAAATGGTAACTCTCAAACTGTTAGAGGCATAGCACACTCTAATAAGAGCAATGAGTTCAGCCACCAGTGCAGCAATGCCAAATGTGGCTGTGTATTTGTTTAGATTTCTGGGGAATTTTGACAGAATGGCTGATGCCTTTTCATCTAATCTACACTGGATACCAGCGATCAAAAGAGTACTCTTTAAGGTTATAAGTCTGTTCTTTAAATGTATTCACAAGCAGGCACCAACATATCTCAAGGACAAACTTTTCCTCGTGCATCATCAAACTAGTATTTGAGAGTCAGTAATTCTGGCTACTTGGAAGCTTCTGCCTTTTGTATAAAATAGAGGAGTGATAAACCATTTACAAATCGAAGCCACCACCTCTGCAATAGCATGACTGGGGTGGCGTAGTGGGCAAAAGAACGATCGATTTAACCCAGATCTTTTGACTGGGGGAGAATGTTTGCATTGTCAGCATTCCTTCCATCATTTGTTTGCTGTAACACCCTTTGCCCTAAGTGGGATGGGTATGCCCAGACGTGGGTCCCTTGCTCACTGTGCCGTGCCACTGGATTCAAGCTAGCATGGCTGAAGAAGGGTGACATACCCTGAAACCGGTCCCAGGATGCGTGTTTCCGGTCCAGGGAGGACCTGGCCTGGAAGTTCATTCTGGACTATTCCCATGAGGCACAGGGTCAAAACTGCTTTGCATATGGCTAGGTCCAAACTGGGGTGGCGTAGTGGGCAAAGGAACGATGGATTTAACTCAGATCTTTTGACTGGGGGAGAATGTTTGCATTGTCAGCATTCCGTCCATCATATATTTGCAGTAACACTTTTCGACCTACATGGGATGGGTGTGCCCAGACGTGGGTCCCTTGCTCACTGTGCCACTGGATTCAAGCTAGCCTGGCTGAAGAAGGGTGACATACCCTGAACCGGTCCCAGGATGCTTGTTTCCGGTCCATGGAGGACCTGGCCTGGCAGTTCATTCTGGACTGTTCCCATGAGGCACAGGGTCAAGACTGATTTGCATATGGCTGGGTCCAAACTAGGGTGGTGAAGTGGGCAAAAGAACAATGGATTTAACCCAGATCTTTTGACTGGGGGAGAATGTTTGCATTGTCAGCATTCCGTCCATCATTTGTTAGCTGTAACACTCGTGACAATTGTAAGCAGCGGTGAAGAACTCCTCCCCGAGCTAAAGTTCAAAGAGCAAGCTAAGTTAATGAATCCGACTCAAGAAGAATTCAACTATTTTCATAGTGTGCCAAGAAATCGAGTTTGAGAAAATGTAAAAAAGTAGTGCAACTCACAACACAGTTCCTTAAAAAACAAAAATCCATGGGTGATAGCGGCAGTTCAGAAGATTTTATTTTATAGCCTACAATTTTACAGAGCATCTATCTACACTTCCTTATTTCACTTCCTTTTATTTTTTCCATCTTCTTCTTTCCAAGATAATTTTCAATTATGGGTTATGATTGATAACCTACTGCAAAGGGAAAAGGTGGGAAAATACAAACATGACCAATGTTGCAATCAGACAGTTCAAGCAATGCCAGGATGAAACAGATATTAACGGGTTACCAGGGAAATCTTCCTCCTTCCAGGTTTCAGGTCAGGAACAAAAATTCTGAAAATCTATCTTCTCTTGAGCATTGACCACATGCCTTGATTATTGACTTCTACTACCAGTGGGGGCTCCTCCACTAAGGATAAGGAGAGTCTCCCCACTGCTTTAAAAACAAACAAAAAAACAGTGTAAGGAAAAATAAAATGCTAGTAACTCAATGTTATTATAATTTAACTTCTTGTGGGCATAACAGCTTTGCGAGGCGGGGAGGAGGTACTCTGCTGACAGAGCAGGGGATGAGTGGTTTTCACTCCCTATGTGCACATGAATGTTTGGCATGCCATCTCGGGCTGCTCAAACATTCATGTGCACTCAATATGCCCAGGCCCCCACTCCCTGTCTGAGCACCGAACCAGGGTGCGCAGACCAATCACAACGCTGCATTGCACCGTTGTGATTGGCTCAGAGGAGCCTGGGGCTTCCTGTATTGGCTGGAGGGAGGAGTGTAGAGACTCGCAGAGGAAGAGGACACAGCGAGGAGCCACCCCAATCCCTGCCAGCTGCCACTGCCTACTACTAGCTGCCTGTGAATCATTTGTATTTATAGGTCAGTGCCAAGCTACCACAGGGCTCGCGGTATGTCTTTGAAAAATAAAAAGACAGAAAAATGGGTTAGAGTGGGATGACTTCCTCAGCCAGTTTTCAGGAGAATTAAATATTGTTGGTAATACCAGCCAATTTTTCAGGGAACTAGCGTCTACAGAAAGCCAGTAGAGAGTGGGCAGCGAAGATAGGTTCAAAGCGGCTGACACTATAAACTTGGGGGAATGTATTAGCTGTGAGTGGTGGCTGGTGGCCCACAAAAATGGTGAGTAAACAGAGATAAAATTAAACGACATACAAATGAACCTTTACATATAATAATGAAAAAAAATATTCACTTACCTTTTTAGCCTACAGCACGTCCTCGTTGTTCTCTGACCTGCTCCAGACTCCTCCAGCACGAACTCTCGTGGCTCCTTATCCAATCCAGACGCTGCATAAAAGAAGTGTCTCGATTGGCTGAAGCAGGCTGCTTCAGTGCTCCGAAGAGCACTGAAGGCCTGTACCTGCTCTCCAACCCAGCTGTCTAATACAGCTGGGGTGGAGAGGTTGAATTGTGCATGCGGGTTTGGCCGCAGCAATGTAGCAGACCAAACCGGCATGTGCAATTTATACTGAAGAAGCGACACGACAATCAGCAGCAATGACGCACTGTCCACACCCTGCCCTCTCCATTCAGCAGAAAGCCGGAAAAAATAAATGGTACTAAAATCCTCATATTGCAATTTTATTATCCAGCTTTCTACCACAGTGTGGGGGCTAAGGGCGCTCCTCCGCTCCCATGGAGGAACAGCCACTATTTGATATCTTGCAGTAAAGCAACAAGAAGTTCTCAAAGTATAATCCGAGGGCTGTTGAGGTAATCAGTTTGGTGTAAAACTAGATACTGTGCAGCTACAGTTGAGGTTTGTTAATATAGGAAGGTGTTTTCCAACAGAGCTTGTTGGGTCCACAGTTATTATAGAAGCCAAGACAACAAGAAGCAGCAGATGGTTACTTTTTGCCTAATGTTGAGAATGAACGACACCATACAGGGTTTCCAATAAATAGGAAAAAGGTAGGTGGACATTCCTTGTTGTGACCTGCAAAAATGGCTAGGTTTTATATAAATCAAGATGCACTGGTTTAATGGGAGAAGTGATATTCTGTCTAGTTGGAGTTGCAAAATATATACAGATTTCAAATAAAATAAATTACATAAAACCGCTTAGGTTTTCTGTGTCACACAGTCATGTAAAACATGTCAATACAAATGATGACTCAGAAAGCCATTCAATATAGCCTGAAATAGTTATTACATCTAAAATTGGTAAGCATGCAAAATAAAGACTGCAAACGTATTTGAATCTGGAGACTAAGAAAGAAATGCTAGCAAGAAATTGTGGTTAAACACTGTTAAACCTGGCATAATTGGCGTGAGTCTCCCTTCCATTTTTGATGGATTGCCTCTTCTGTTTTGATATGTTTTTGCTGGTTTTATGCTTTAGGCACTGTGCCACTGCTAATCAGTGCCACAGTGCAAGTGCTCACTATGTTAAATTGATATACTGATTGGGTTATTTGATTTATCTGTCAGCCCCTAGTACAATGCACCATGTGTGCCCAGGGCTTGTAAATCAAATGCTGCTGGTGGACTTGCAGCACTGGTTGTGCCACCCACAGAAGCAGCTTGTAAAATGTGTCTCAGGCCTGCCATTTCAAGGCCTATGTGCAGTCTAGCACTGCCATGTCGACTGGGCCAAGTGCACCCACTTGCCAGTCCTTAAACCTTCCCTTTGCTTCATATTAGACCCCCCTATGGTAGGCCCAAGGGCAGGGTGCATTGTAAGTACAAGGTAGGACATGCTCTGATGTGTGTAGAATGTTCTAATAGTGAATTACAGCCATTTTTGTTTTTCACTATTGAAGGCTACCTGTTCTCATAGGCCAGAATGAGCAGCTAGATTATTACATTCTTATAATCCTAACTGACTCAGGAAACAGGGTAGAAATTCAAATTTAGTATGCCTGAACTCAGAATAATAAAATACATCTTTTATTAAAGCTGGTTTTAATATCCTGTGTTTGAAAATGCCACTTTTAGAAAGTAGGTATTTTCTTGCCTAACGGGTAGGCGGCAGAAGGCGCGGTGGGTGTCCTAGCAGACTGAGAGCGCAGAGAGCAGGCTGCGCCTCCTGTCGGCACGAGTGGCCAGTGCATTGTTCTTCCCCCCTGGGGAGCCTGCGGTCGGCAGGCTTCACGGAGCACGAACGTGAAGAGTGCGGGCCCCTGGATCAGAAGCGGTGAGCCTAAGAAGAACAACAGAAGGGGCGGACTGACTCCGGGATTGCGGCGCCGGTGGTGGGGCGCTGGTACCCGGGCGCTGGTACCCGACATGAGGCAAGAGGTAACCAGTCTCAGCTAATTACCATACATTTGAGAACACCGGAGTAGAGAGAGACCCGCACGGCCAGGGAGTGCTGGGATATCGGCTCCTCCCCCAGGCCAGTGTGCAGTGGTGTGAATGCCTGAAACTCACAGTGTCCAATGCTGTATATTTAGTGACGGCAGCAGACTGCAGCCACAACTTGAATATCAGAGACCTGAGGCATGTAACAGCGATTGGGCTGGCCCGGCTGGACTGGAAAGTGCTTAATTTGAGGGAGAGCAGAGGTATATTCTGACCAGGAGCCCCGATTCAGGAGGACCTTTCTTCAGCAGCATACCGGCCAAAGGAGGCTTACCTACCTTACCTGCTGGACGCCACTTCGCTCCTGGGGCCCTGACGCTGTGGTCTCGCCGTTCTACTCCATCGCAGCGGCTGGAGACTACAGCTCCCAGAGGGCTTAGCGACCACTTCCAGCCACTTCCTGCCGCAGCGCGCCCGGAGGCGCAATAAAACCAGGGAACACCCTCCGCGTCAGAGGGCGGGCCGTCAGAGGCAGGAGGAGGCTGGGCTGGGCCAGAGACCCTGTGAGTACTCTACTGTGTCCCTTTTTTCGCATGGAAAAGTGACGGATAAGGTTGAGGATTTTCTTGTTCAAACCTAGAAAAACTGGACGCTGAGTTTTTTGTGACATCCACGTTTAGGTCCAAAGAAGCATTGTATAAACTAACCTCATGTCGGGCTCAAAGAAAGATAAGGCTGTCACGGGGGCAGATCCCATTGACAACTTCTTAGTAAAAATGGTGAACAAAATCAACAATGACAGAAGGGCCTCATTGGGTAAAGGTGGTTCATCAGACCATGATCTTTCTTTAGTAGGTCTAACTCCAATGGAGGCTCTTCCAGAGATCGAAATTAGCATTGATTGCGCGCCAGGTGTAGTCAGTGTAGCTAGTGCAGTTGAGGCACTGATTCATCAGGCCCCCGTCACAGTAACGCTTGATAAATCATCTTCGGATTCTGAGGAAGAGGTGGTAGTAGAGTATAAAAGCACGAGACCTGTCAGAACCTGCAGAAAGCAGCAAAGCAAAAGGGGGGGTAGGATTACCCACAAGAGAAGGGGAGACATTTACTTGCCTGATAGCCACATCTCCCCAAAGGCGACCCCGAACGTGGAGGGCAAAAAAGAGTCAAGTATTGCCCTGAGCAGTTTGGCTTGCTAATCAAAACTATAGAAGCCAAAATTGATCTAAAACTCGAGGAATCCCTTAATTCCCTAGCGGTCAAATTGGATACTGCCAATGCCGAGATAAAAAGATTAGGAGGCCTGTTCGAGCTACATCTGGCCCACCCAGACAAGGTTAATCCCCCCCTCCCTTCGTCTAGTACAGTGAGCTCCGAGGCTGTGGGGAAAAATGCTGTAAAGGGCTCTAAACCATCCCACACAACCCGACAGGTCAGCAGAGCTGATAATAGTCCCATTGCCCCTTCAGCTTCTCGTCCGTTGCCAGCAGACACCTCTGTTATACACCCTAAGCCAGGCATCGCACAAAACCCAAATGCCATACCACGTAGGCGAAGTAATTTTATCAACCTACCCCCGGACTGTGCTCCCTATGTAGTTGTGTTGGCAAATGTCCCGGCCTATAACCCGGCTACACCCGAGCCCCACGAGGAATCTCATGATTCTCTTAAAAACAAAGTGGTAGCTTGGCTAAGCTCAAACTGTGGTTTTCCCACAAAATTTGCTGGAGAAATCATCACGACCAGGAGGGTAAATTGGATCGGTCCCTCGAGAAAAACATGTAGAGGGGATTGTGTGGTAGTAAACTTTAAATACCCACAACACGAGGCCACAGTCCTATTACGGGCAGCATCATTGACGAATGACGGTAACGGTATTCAAGTGCGCCCTTGGGGTATTTCTACAACCATCTCACTATAGCCTCTACCCCTAGACTAGGACTAAGTCCCTTTACTCCGGTTGGGCCCAGGTCGGTATGTCAAAGCCAGAACCAGGGAAGTGATAATCTCTTTATTTTTGGACCCCCCATTGCAACTCACAATAGGTTTGATGCTCTTTCAGGACTCGATCTTTGCGACTGACGGGGCGCCGGAGAGGGTACAGTGGATGAAGTTATAGTGGAATATATCCCCACGGCTCCTGTACCTTCTTCTGGTGAGGATGGTAACAATTCAACTGAGATCAGTACTGTAAACGGGGACATGGTTAGGCTGCTATCCTGGATCATTGCTGGCTTACGGTCAAAGAAGGGTGACCCAAACTGGTCGAACTTTGTAAAGCTTTATGACATTATCGCTATCCAAGAGACCTGGGACACGGAGTGTGATTATTGGTTGGATGGCTTTACTTCCTTTTTTGTACCTGCCTTGCCCTCCCCAGCAGGCCGGAACAGAGGAGGCCTTTTGACGCTGGTATCGGTGAATATCAAGGGCAAAATTACTATGATTGACTGTGCCACTCACAATTTTCTTGTCCTAGAGATAAATTTGGATGATGGTTGCAAATTGCTTCTTGTAAACTGTTACAATGCACCGAACGGATACCCAGAAACTGTGCACCTTACATGGTTAGCAGATTTTTTAACCCTCTACAAGGAAAAGCAAACCACTTATTGTCGTTTTATTTTGATGGGCGATTTTAATGTACATCTATGTTCAAATTGTGCTCGAACGGATGAAGATGGGCCTGATAGTGTTTCCCCCCGTCATTTAGAACATACTCAGAAGGGTTTGGTCCTCGAAAATTTATTAATGGAAAATGAATTGTATGAGGCAGAGTTCTATGATAACAGTACACGGGTTGCTACTTACACGGGAAGGGCCAGTGACTCGATAATTGATTTTATCTTTGTTTCATTAGGTTTCCTTAAGTATGTGATTTCATATAATGCAATCGCTATGCCAATGAGTTATCATAATCCCGTGGGGATGGAGCTAGTAAACAGCTCCTTGCTGCTAAAATCGTTTGTTGCCCCCCAGGCTATATTGTCACTAAAGGTTAAGGACCAGGGGAGAAGAATTAAATGGGAAAAGGTAGTTCCTGAGGATTTTTTCTTAAACTTAACCTCCTTGGTTGCTGAAGATTTGAATGTTTGTGCCAATCCCCTCGCTAGGAGCGAGGAGGTTATATCCTCCTTTGAAGGTGTTTGTCGGTCTGTGGCTATAAACCTAACAGCTA
The DNA here is from genome assembly GCF_964263255.1 of Lissotriton vulgaris. Lineage (NCBI taxonomy): Eukaryota > Metazoa > Chordata > Amphibia > Caudata > Salamandridae > Lissotriton > Lissotriton vulgaris. Next base: position 1,194,306,898 of record NC_141685.1, read on the forward strand.
AAGGTCAGGGGGGCAAACAGAAACCGGTGAAGGGCTGGTTCGATAACAACTGCAGTAAAGCCCATAACCGCCTTAAGAAAGCACTCAATACTCACCCAAGGGACAAAGCTCTAGTTGCGCAACTAAGAAAGGATTTTACTATGGCAACTAAAACGCGTAAAAATGAACTAAAGAGAGATGCCTGGGCAGAACTTATGGGCAAAGCCACCTTAAAAAACTGTGCTAAGTTTTGGTCAATTATTAATACTCCTCTGCTTTCAGGTGACCAAAATTCTGTGCTGGAACTTAATATATCTGAGGCAGATTGGCTTAGCCATTTTGAAAAATTTTATGGTAGCAGCATGGAGCTGGAACCCTTTGTAGTCCCTACTTCTGATATCCCCCTGGAGTCTGTGAGTTTTGACATAATTGAAGTGCTCAGAGCAATAGAGGACACTGCGGGACGAAAGGCCCCTGGTCCCGATGGGGTACCAGCGGATATGTTCAAGGCAAATCCGCTGTTTTGGGCTAATATCTTAACGAAAGTTTTTAACGCTTCTGCAGCAGTTGGATTCCCTTATACCTGGTCCCTAGCTACGATAGTACCAATATTTAAAAAAGGACAGAGAGGAGATCCTAGATGTTACAGACCTATATCTCTGCTGGACTCCTCGGTCAAAATTATAGGGAAGGTTGTCCTGGCGAGAAAAGCTTCCTGGGTCAAAGGGAACAATATTTTGTCTGAGGCACAATATGGATTCAGGTCAGGGAGGAGTACAGAGGATCAATGCCTCAATCTCCACCTTATAATCTCCAAATATACAAGGGCAAAAGGGGGAATGATATTCCTAGGCTTCATGGACTTGTCCACAGCCTTTGATCTTGTTAATAGATCTAGGCTGTGGGCAATGCTCCTGAAGTTGGGCCTTGATAGCTCCTTGGTACATTTTCTGGCGGAGCTCCATAAAGATCTGAGAGCCTGCATTAGAATGACAACAAACGGGAAATGTACGGCAAGCTTCAGATCAACTAGAGGGGTCCGTCAGGGCTGCAAACTGGCCCCAATTTTATTCACGTTATACGTGAATTCCTTGCTACCTATTCCCTACACCTTGAGCTAGGCCTGAGCTACATTCTAGATACAATAAATGTAGCCCCGCTCCTGATGTGGATCAAGCTCTGGCTAAATCCGAACCTTAGCCTTAACCACAGGATCATTAAAGACTGTATTAACTTAGACCACAGGAGGGATATTCAGTGGCTCTCCTATGTTGAGTCCTTGGCTGCGAAGCTGGGACGCCCTGAGATCTTTGATAGCCCAGAATCCCTGTGTAAAGCTGATCTAACGTGGGTGAAGATTAACTTTATTAGGCTATGTGTTGCCGAGCATGAAGCGGTTGAGCTATGCAAACCCTCTGTGAGGGCACATGTAATGCTAACTTCATCCCTTGAGCTGGCTCCTTACTTGGTAGTGGTCACAAATTCCTTTCATAGGTGGCTACTGACCAAGTTCCGCTTCAATCAAATTTATATGGTCCTGTGGGACGAGAAAGACTGGTGTAGGCTTGAGGAATCGTCCCCATGTAAATGTGACGGTTTTTCCACCCAGGATAATGCGCACTTTTTGTTTTTTTGCTCTTTTTATTGTGAACCTCGGATTCGATATCTAAAACCAATTCTGAAGGAGATGGGTTTTACGCAGCACAAGCCCGCACTGTTATATTTACAGATGATGGATTCTCCTGTAATTATGTATTGTACTGCTAGTTTCCTGGCTGCATCTGTAAGAAGCATCTGGTGCTGCTGGACCTCTCCGCCGCTTTTGATACGGTGTCTCACACGGTGCTCCTCAACCGCCTAGGCGAGGTGGGAGTAGAAGGAGTGGCTCTGGCATGGATGAAGAGCTTTTTGACTGACCGTCATCAAGAAGTTAGGCTGGGCTCCCACAAATCCACTCTTAGGGAGCTCAACAAGGGAGTGCCGCAAGGCTCGTGCTTGAGTCCTACACTCTTCAATGTGTATGTGGCCCCCCTAGCCAACTTAGCAAGATCTTTCGGCTTCACCCCTGTGCCGTATGCCGACGACACTCAACTCCTTTTTCCCTTTAAAAATCTTACACCTGCAATAAAAAGATCTTTTGCAGATGGCATGAGAGCCATTGCAGAGTGGATGTCATCTAACTGCCTGCAGTGTAATGTAGGGAAGACGGAGGTCATGTGTTTTGGACAAGCGGCGACACACTGGGCATCCGATTGGTGGCCATTAGAGCTGGGCCCTGTCCCTACTCCCAAGAGTTCAGTCAGGAACCTGGGAGTACTCTTCGATCAGCAGCTCACTTTCAAGGGCCACGTTAACCAAGTTGCTGGAAACTGCTTCCGGGCTATTGGTATGTTAAGGCGTGTCTTCCCCTACATACCGGACCATCATAGAAAGACGCTTGTACAGGCTCTTGTCATCAGCAGGATTGATTACTGCAATGGTTTGCTCCTCGGAGCAAACGAAGAACAACTCAGTAAACTGCAGGTAATCCAAAATACAGCTGCAAGGATTATCCTGAACACCCGCCCAAGGACACCCTCACACCCCCTGCTGTTGAGACTCCACTGGCTCCCAGTGAGGAAGCGAGTCCAGTTTAAAACACTGTGTACTATTCATAAGAGTATGACAGGGGAGGGTCCAAAATATATGACCACTATTTTTCAGCCCTACGTTCCTGGGCGCCTTCTGCGCTCCAGTCATCAGCAGCTACTGCAAGTACCCAGAGTAAAAAAGACCAGACAAGGTGGCCGTGCATTAGCTTATGCCGGACCAATACTCTGGAACTCTCTGCCCCCGGAATTAAGATCTCTTTCCAGCCACCTGACCTTCCGGAAAACTTTAAAAACCTACCTGTACCCTACAAATAATGCCCTGTAGTTTCCCTTTAGGTTGGACATCCAATTTATTCAGAACTCTCCCTGTTGCAGCAATAGCGCGGAGATACCCCTCCGGGGGTCTAGTCTGGCGCTTTACAAGAATATAAAATAAAATAAATAAATAAATAAATAAATAAATAAATAAATAAATAAGTAAGAGACTAAGGACAAGATTGGATTCACAATTGAGGATAGATAATTAATTCCTGTCTACTGTACTGTTGAGCGCAAATTGAAATGAATTTTGTGTAAATACTCTTTTTTAAACCGTTTTTTAAATTTACGTCATGTTTAATACTGTATTAATTGATTTTAATCTGTTCTAATTGTCTTATATATGTCTAGAATACTTTTATGATTTTAACTAATCGAATAAAGTGGTTTTGACTTGACTTGACTTGACTTGCCTAACTGTCCAGGCCTGCCTCTGCTGGGTTGTGTATTCCTTGTCTAGGTTTGTGAGTGACAGGGCTGGGGGATTCCAGGAAACAGGCTGGGGCAGCCCGTGGTGAATAGAGAGGTCTGCATCTAGATGGGAGGGAGAAGTTGCACCTGGGACCTGAATAGGGCTGGGCCTTCCCTCTACAATGCTGGCTCCACCCGCTGCGGCTTGTCTGATGTCTCTGCCCTGCACTGTGAAAGGAGAGGAGGAATCATGTCAACAGAGTGCTCCAGAGCTGTATCTTCCCTCCCCTGTGCTGGCTCCACCTCCTGTGGGGTGGCTGATGTCTCAGCCCTGCACAGGGAAAGGAAGACGAGAGTCATGTAAACAAAGTGCTCAGGAACTGGTTTGGACTAGGCAGAGGCCTCTCTGCCTTCAGAGAACAAAGGATTTTTGGGTATAAATATTGGGACCCTGATCCCAAGAAATTAGATCACTTCTGGAACAAGAAACCTTTCTGCCAAGGAGAAGAACCAGGGAAGCTGCTGGAGTTTGGACTGCCCCTTTGCAAGTGTGCTGTTTGCTGGGTTGGCCTGCAGTGGTTGCTTCATTGCTAAGGGAAAGAAGAAGGAACTTTTTAAGGACTTTCATCATCTACAGAATATTCTGCAAGGGCTTGATTTGAACTGTGCTAGCCTCCTACTGAAGTCTCAGGGTCAAAAGACTTCACCTCCAGCTCCCCCTGAATTTCCTTGCTGGGAATTCTGACTCCAGACACTTGTGTGCTGCTAGGAGCTGGAAGCGCGACGCATCAAGAAGAATCGTGTCGCCACCGCAGCTGAAATTGTCCCATCGCCGGAGAAGCGAGCCTCCGCCGCATCTCCCTGGAAGCGTGTGTTCATCGAAGCTGCCTGCTATCGCATCACCGGAGAAGCATGACGCCATTGTGAGAGTCGCCATCGCATCACCGGAGAAGCGTGTCGCGCCTCCAAAGTACAGAGTCGTCGCAAGACTGCCAGGGCGTCATCGCATCGTCATCGCCGCATCAAGGGCGCCATTTTCTCGCATCGCATCCGGATCATCGCATCGCATCAAGGCGCCATCTTGCGTACCGCAACGGGCCCGCAGGCCGAGAATCTACGCATCACCTCCACCGATAATACTCACTACGAGTCCCATTGAGGCAGGACGCAACCGTTCCCCCAGATCACGGAACCGAGGCATCTTCCCTTTTGCGAGCCTTTTCTTTACTTTGCGTTACGCATCCAGGTACTTTGTTGAGAACTTTGTCGCATTTAATAGCAACTTGAACTAAGCAACTTTAATCATCTTTTAAGTTAACTTTTAGTATAGTATTGTGGATTTTTGTCGTTTGTGGTCTTGTGTTTAAGTCTATATAATGAATACTTATTTTTATAAAACCTGTGTTGTGTCCATCTGTAGTGTTATCACTGTATTACTGTTTATATTCACAAATGCTTAACACACTGCCTCTGAGATAAGCCTGTCTGCTCGTGTCAAGCTACCAAGGGGGAGAGCAGGGGTTATTAAGGAGTGCAATCCCCTTATCCTGACTTAGAAGTAAGGGTTCCTATTTTGACAAAGGTGAATACCATTGCCAACTAGAGACCCCCAGTTCTAACACTGGTGGTCAGCGGTGAGGATTTGGACTTTGCATTTGTGTTTCATACACAGTGATTGGTGTACACTACTAGTGAGTGCAGACCAAACGCGACCACATACTTTTTTTTAGAATCTTTTTCCTTGGACTGGTATTTTTCCTGAAAACTCCCAATTCTTACTACCATGAGTAAACCAGCATCTGTTGCATCTATGGATCTTGATTTTGAGGAAGAGAGGTTGGAAACCTACACTGTGAAACAGCTCAAATATCTCTGCAGGAAATTGAAAGTTGCTACACCAGGCAATTCTAAAAAGGAAGACTACCAAGAGGCGCTGAGGCCCTGGGTAGAAGCCAGAAATTTCCCTGATCTTGAGGTGGAGCCAGTTTGGGATGCAGATGGCCAAATTGATAGGCCAGTGTTTCCAGCCAGAGGAGGGGTGCTGTCCCCACCTGGCAGCAGCATTTCTTCCATAGACCTGTCCCCCAGAGAGCTGGAAGACAGGGAGAGAGAGAAATAGGTCAGACAAGCTGGAGTTGGCTAAGCTTAAGATGGAGAGTCAGAGGGAAACAGAGAATAACAGGTTGTCTTTGGAAAGAGAGAGAATGAGAATGGAGCATGAGAGAATGTTGAGGGAGTTAGAGATCAAGACCAAGGGCTTAGAAATCAATCCCTTTGGTGGCAGCACAGCATCTGTGCCTTCAGAAGGCAGGGTACATATTCCCAAGGATGTCATCAAAGATTTTCACAAAGGTGAAGATATTGGTCAGTGGTTTGCAGCCTATGAGATAGCTATGTTGGCCCACCGGGTCCCTGAGAAGGACTGGGGAGCGGGGTTGTGGGGTCACTTTCTGACTGAGGAGAGGGATACTTTGTTAGACCTACCCAGTGAGCAGAGAATGTCTTATCACCACACAAAAGAAGCACTGATGACAAGGTATGGTTTGACTCCAGAACTCTATAGACAGAGGTTCAGGAATTGTAAGAAGTTGGAGGGAATCACTTGGGTTGAATATGTGTCTTTCTTTTGCAGAGCTATGGATGGTTGGGTGAGGAGTAGCAATGTGGACAGTTTTCAAGCTCTCTATGATTTGATTGCCAGGGAGCACTTATCTGTTAATTGTTTTCCAGAGCTACACCAGCACCTTATTCATTGCAAGTTGACTAACCCTAGAAAACTTGCTGAGGAGGCGGACAGCTGGGTCAGTACCAGAGTCCACAAGGGTCTTGTGGGAGACTCCGCCAAAGGTGGACAGGGTCCCCAGCAGAAGAGTGGGGGGGACAAGGGTAAACAGAGGGAGTTCCAAAAAGGTCCCCAAAGTAATCCCAAAGGGAACCAGGTTAAGGGTTCCCAGCCTCCCCCTGAGAAGAAGTTAGGACTCCCGAAGGGTAAGCCTGTTCATAGGGAGCCTGTTACCTGCTTTCAGTGTAAGCAGGTGGGACACCGTTGGTATGATCCCCAGTGTCCCCAAAAGGGACAGTATGTGCCACCCCGTGCACCACCCCGTCAGATGGCCAGTGTAGCCCTGGGTGGAGAGGAGATGGGTGCCCAAGGTGGGTGGGGTCCCACAGAAATGTCACTTGTCTCATTAGGAGACTTTGAGATGGTCCCTAAAACTCAGCTGCCTGATAACACTAAAAAATACAGGCAGTGGGTGACCATCAATGGCCATAGAGTGGAGGCTCTGAGAGACACAGGAGCAAGTGTGACAGCTGTCAAGTGTCACTTGGTGTCTGAAGAGTAGGGAGTCCCTCATGCATTCTTCCCAGTTGTTGCTGCTGACAACACAGAGCCATTGCAAGATGGCTCACGTTCCCTTTGAGTGGGGGGGTCTCTGGTACTCTTCAAGTAGCTGTGGGCCATCCATGCCTGTTGTCTGTTAGGAAATGATTTAGAAAGCTCCCCTTGGGCTAAGGTGGAGAGGAAGGCGTATTTAGAGATGTTGAGTCTGCCTGAGTGGGCATGTGTGACCACTCGGTCTATGGCAGCTAATGGTGTTCAAGAGACCCTGGAGCCTGAAAGTATGGACCAGGGACCTGCCTTAAAGAGAAGAGGTAGGGGACGCGGGAAACAAGCCCCCATTGTTCCCACAGTCCAGGAGGAGGCAGACCTTGAGGGGGATGCCCTGGAACCCACTGGTGAGCAAGTTTCCGAACTAGGGAACCTACCTGATCTGACCCATTGGCAGCAAGAAGGGGGTCCCTCCATGGAGGAATTTTGTCAAGAGCAGCAGAAGTGTCCTTCTCTTGTGGGTTTGAGGCAGCAGGCCGCAAACCAGGCTGCAGGTGATCAGTCTGGATCACATTGGATCTACTGGGAGAATGGTCTCCTATATTGCGAGCATAAGGTTGCTGAGCCTGGGTCAGCCCATGTCTGGTGGTACCCCCAGAGCTTCAGAGCCTTCCTACTCAGTTTGGCTCAAGATATTCCTTTAGCTGGTCATCTGGAGCAGCACAAGACCTTTGAAAGGCTTGTCTCCCACTTGTATTGGCCCCAGATGCGGAAGAGTTCAGATACTCATTGTAGGGCCTGTCAAACTTGCCAGGCAAGTGGGGAAAGTGGAAGGAGGAACAAACCCCCTCTCCAACCTTTCCCTGTAGTCAGAAACTCCTTTGAACAGGTCGGCATTGACATTGTGGGGCCACTGGACCCTAAGAGAGCCATGGGCAACAGGTTTATCCTGGTCTTGGTGGACCATGCTACCGGGTACCCGGAAGCCATTCCGCTCAGGACAGTGACGGCCCCGTGGTGGGATGTGCACTGATGGGGATCTTCTCCCGTGAGGGGTTCCCCAGAGAGGTTGTGTCTGACCGAGGTACAAACTTCATTTCTAATTATATGAAGTCTCTGTGGAAGGAGTGTGGTGTTACCTACAAGTTCACAACTCCTTACCACCCCCAAGGTAATGGACTGGTTGAAAGATTCAACCGGACCCTTAAGGGCATGATCATGGGTCTTGAAGAACCAATGAGGAGTAAGTGGGACGTCCTCTTGCCATGCCTTCGGTTTGCCTACCGTGAGGTGCCACAAAAGTCTCTAGGATTTTGCCCCTTTGAGCTTTTGTATGGCCACCCGGTAAGAGGAAGGCTGGGAGCAATCTCCCAGGAAACCTCCCTAGGATGTATATAGCTACATGCTGGCCTTCAGGAACCAGACTCGGCGTTTCAGAGATCTCGCTCAGGCGAATCTGGAAGCCAGCCAGGAGGAAATGAAGCAGTGGTACGATCAAAATGCCACTCTGAATGAGCTTCAGCCTGGACAGAAAGTTTGTGTCATGGCCCCAGTGGAGCCTTGTGCGCTCCAGGACAGGTGGACCGGTCCATATGAGGTGGTGGAGCGCAAGAGTGATGTCACTTATCTGGTGAACTTGCGGTCTACCAGGAACCCCTTGCGGGTTCTGCATGTTAACCGCCTGAAGCCCCACTTAGAAAAGTCCGAAGTGGGCATGCTCCTAGCAACAGATGATGGAATGGAGGAGGAGACAGAGCCTCTACCTGACCTCCTGTCTGTAACAGAGCAAGATGGGTCAGTGGATGGTGTCAGCCTTTCTGCCACACTGACCCCTGATCAACAGCAAGATTGTCGCCAGCTGTTGGGGCAATTCTCTGATCTATTTTCCTTGGTTCCTGGTGTCACAGAGTGGTGCGTCCATGATGTGGACACTGGAGACAGTCCTCCTGTGAAGCACACGGCTTACAGAGTGACTGACAAGGTTAGGGCTTACATTAAGGAGGAAATCTCCAAGAAGTTTGCTTTAGGGGTCATTGAGTCCTCCAACAGTCCTTGGTCCAGTCCAGTGGTCTTGGTCCCAAAGGACTGGACCCTTGCCTTTGTGAGTGCTGTCGCCACCGCCGACCGGACGAGTTTCAGATGCCTTCTCCCCAGATCACGTTCCCCCAGCCTCCTTCTATCCTGTAAGGAATCCCTGCGTTACTAAATAGCAGTTCGTTCTTCTCTTTTGCTTAAAGGGAATAGACATCTTCCAGATCACGCGTAATGTGCCTCTATCCATCTCCAAAAGAAGCCTTCCGTCATTAGACAGCCGTACCTCCGTGGTTTCCCTTAAAAGAGGAAATAGGTCCCCCTATTGGCCTTTTGTCAGCTGACTGCCGGTCGTCGTTGTGCGTTCACCCCAGCACTCTTAATTGCCTACGAAAAACGGAATCCAATCCACGGAGCCTTTTTAGTCCTTTCAGGTAACCATCCTTTTTGGCGCATTGGTGTCTACAGTAGATCCATTCCCTTTACCTATTCTGGGCAATATATAGGAATCTTACCTCAGATGTCTCTAGACCCTGACGCCTCTATAGATGTGGATTTTACAGAGACAAATTACCTGGAACGAGAAGACTCCTCTACATTAAGCTAGTTTCGTTCTATAGTCACAGATTATTCATCTCCTTCGTGGTTCTACTTGCTCCACCCCACTTTGCCCTGATGAAGGTGTAGCCCCGGACGGGGCCACACACCGAAACGCGCGTTGGCGTCTGCTCCTTCACTGGAACTCTCAGAACCAACCAGGATACCCAACCATCGGTCTCCACTCCATCAAAGACCATCCCTGCATTATGTTGTGTGATGTGTGAATGTCTAAGTATGTGTGTAGTTGGTATGTTTGTGGGGAGTAAGAACCACTGGTAATTTTGTATTGCTGCTCTTTTTTATATGTATGTAGATATTTATTCACTTGATTGTTTTAATTTATTTATAAGAAAAATGAACTTAAAAATAAAAAATAATTTTGATAAATCAGAGCCAATGTACTTCTGAAGTGTCCTTCGTGGGTTCTGGGTACGTCATATAATACATTGGACCTCTTTTGAAGCCATTTGTTAGACCTTACAGGGCAGGTTTTCCTCTCTTGTTTGGTCCCAAAGGCTGTCTCAACGGGTGCCACACCCGAACTCCGGTTCTGTGTGGCCTACAGAGGGCTGAATTCAGTCACCAGGACTGATGTACACCCCATCCCGATAGCTGATGAGCTCATTGATCGGTTAGGGGCTGCACTGTACTTGAGCACGTATTGTGGATTTTTGTCGTTTGTGGTCTTGTGTTTTAAGTCTATATAAAGAATATTTATTTTTATAAAACCTGTGTTGTGTTCATCTGTAGTGTTATCACTTTATTACTGTGTATATTCACAAATGCATAAAACACTGCCTCTGAGATAAGCCTGTCTGCTCGTCCCAAGCTACCAAGGGGGTGAACAGGGGTTATTAAGGAGTGTAATTCCCTTATCCTGACTTAGAAGTAAGGGTCCCTAATTTGGACAAAGGTGAATACCACTGTAAGAGAGTAGGGTCTGCTTCCTATGGTCACCCCGACTTTTTGCTGTGATTCTCTGGTTTTTCGACTTTAGTGTGGCTGTGGGCCTGCTAATCAGACCCACAGCCCAGCTGTTCTCTCTCTAAATTGATACCATGTACATTAGGTACATACCTAATTGGGGATTGGGTCACCTTTGTGAGCCCCTGTATAGTGTCCCCTAGGTACCAGGGCATAGGTGCATCCAAGGCCTACCAGGGGCTGCAGCATGTATTATGCCACCCCTGGCTGGCCATCCAAACTGACACCACAGGCTGATCACTCAGCTTGGGCAAGGTGGTGTAATCACCCCTTGCTTAGATATAGTATACCTATATCAACCCTTATATATAGACACATATATACCTATAAGTCACTCCTATGGCAGGCCTTGACAATCCTGAAGGCAGAGTGCTTGGCTTTATGTGAGAGGGTGCTCTAGCATGAGCTGAGCCCTTCTGCAGCTTTCGGAACCATCTCCTTATAGCTGTTATATGATATAGCCTTACCATATACTCTTAAGTGCATTATAATCCTCGCGGTTAATGCTTACTTTGGTTTGGCTTTATCAAAACATGTCGTGTAAGGTGTCAAACACTCTGGAATACAACCCCCCCCCCCCCTCACCCCCCCACCCCGCCAGTCCTGGTGGCGGAGTTAGCATTCCACCCTTCTAGAGGGAGAAGACATGTAGTTCCTGCTTTACCCGGTTAAAGTTGAACAGAGCCTCAGCATCACAAAAATGGATGCTGCTGCCACAAACACGAGTCTGAACTCCCCTGCAGCTGGACAAAACTCCGGCAAGAGAGGCCTGGACAATAGGTTTCCTGTCGAGGGAGGTGCTAGCACCTCCCCAGACAGCCTGTAGTTTATTGGGGCAGGGTGAGTTCAATGGAAGGATGCTTTTCCAGACACTGCCTGGGGTACACAAGGTGCTCCATGCATAGCCCGGTTCAAACCATTTGCTGGGGCACTCCAGCCCCGCTCTGGCACAAAACTGGACAAAGGGAAAGGGGTGTAACCACCCCCTTCTCAGGGTCCACCCATAGGAGGGACCTAGCAGGTAATCCAGCCCCTAAAATTGGTATAAAGATAGGAGCTGAGTCTAGAGACTTTAGATTATCCTGGACTGAAACTCTGAAACGAAACTCTTGGACCTTAGAAGTTCTATACCGACTAGAAGACTGAAGACATCTCCCTTGTGGTCAAGGAGTGACTACCCTGTGCAAACAGGCACCACCAGTAACTTGCCGGTTTGCTTTGTCGACAAGCTGATACCCGTGGCGGACACGAGAGACGTGGGAGCGGACACCCTGGACTACCTGCACTTTGCTAACAATGCAACGACCGAGGCACTCTCGAAGTTGTGCATTGGGGTTTGAGAAGCCCCAGACCCGAGCGCCATTTGCACCGAAGCTCAGCCCTCCACACTCCACGAGTGTTGCGTGGGGCCTGCTCTTCTTTTTCAGCTCGACGCGTCTTCCCGGTTGTTAGCCCGTTGGCTAGTTAGCCACCCTGAAGACTTTTCTTTAAATCTACACCACTGGCCTGGTTGCTCCAGGCTCGCCCCAGCTTCCCTGCAAAGGAGAAGCTCCCCAGACCTTGCTGGTCTGAACTGAAGCCAATCTTCCCTTCCTGCGTGGATTGCATTTGCCAAGGCTTGTTGGGTCCAATCCGGATACCGATACCGCAGTCAACTAGATCCTTTCTGGGACAGCTCGAATCCAGCTCCTGGTCGTCGCCAATGCCTTCTGGTCATGGTTGGCTGCAGAGACAAGCTTCACCTTCTTCACCTGAAACACTCAACATCGCCTGGTTCCTTTCTGGTTCCTTTGTGGTCACTGGCTAGTGACCCAAACTCTGTCCCCTCTGCTTTCAGGTTCTTCACATCGTCGATCCACCCGGACACTTTTCTCCTGGTCGCCTGCAGCACCTCTTTGCAGCTCCCCATAGGAAACAGCGACAAAACCCGACACAAAAGACACCTATGCACCCGGCTTCCCTGGGTGAGGTAACTCAAGTACTCCGGTGCTCCCGTGGGTGTTGACTCTCGAAGTGTTCTAGTGTAAAAGGATTTTACCGTAGTCCATCCGGAAGTGTCCTTAATTAACTACTTTGTAACTTTTATGTTCCCATTATAACTCTATGTTAACTCGCAACTGTGCTGCACGCGTCTCCCATGGGCCTCCTACTTCTAATCCCTTGGTTTTCCAGTGTAGCCCCAGCGATTCCCTAGGCTCTAGGCCTATACACTTAATATATGGTTCTTGAGGCCCCTAGGGCAGAATTGTATTTGTGTAACTTATAGTATGCTTAATGAGTAACTTGTAATGTATCTCGATGTCTGACCTCATAAAGAGTTCAGAGGGGTCGTGTTAGTAATAAATACATATATATTTGATATATACCTTGTGTGGTGTCCTTTCATTTGGTACTCAAGGGATTATAATTGGTAAAACAGCTTGATTCACATGCTCTCTGAAGTTTTAGCATAAGACTGCTGGTCCTTGCTACCACTAGGATAGCTGATCTATAAGGTTGACTTTACAACCACCATCAAAGGGTCGTTTAGATTGGTGCAAGGTGCCCACTAGAATAGTGGACAACATATGCCAGGCTAACTTCGCACAACCACTGCCAACTAGAGACCCCCAAATCTAACAAACACTATCGGGTGGCACACTTCCGAGAGGGTCCCAATTTGGAGTAGACTGGGCATGAGGGGTAAAGAAGATGTAATGATGATAGCCTGACAATTCATGTGATTTATTATTATTATTATTATTATTATTATTATTATTATTATTATATTATTATCATTTTTACTATTATTATTAGTATTAGTACATTACGAGGTATGGTAAAGCTATCCAGACCAAAAATATGGCAATCACAAACATTTGAAATATTTTGTAGAATTCATAGCAGAAGAGTATTTTTTTTTAAATAAAAAGAAAACAATGGGGATTGAAGTTGAGGAAGATTTAAGCTACCACGTGACACATTATCATAGATCTGTTTCAAAGAATCACAAATGATGATACATTTATTAAGTTGGCCCCTTCTTTTATAAAACATTTGTGCTTTCCCAGTGCACAAAATGAGAAGGATCCACTATCCGGCAGCTATTAATGGGATCTGAGCTGGACGCAGCGAAATATGCTCAATTTCTCCTGGTGTAACTTGAGGATGCCAGGGCACATTCGGCAGCTCCTGCACGTTGCCTATTTTAGATTCAGTGTAATAATCTGCAGGTGGTGATGGGGGGGGGGGGGGGGTGGGGGTCTTATTTTCACTGTAATTGAGTCCAACACAAGGGCCTTATTTAAAGTGCCATTAGCACTCCTATTGTTTGAGATTCATCCAGGCTAGAAACTATCTGGAGCCTTACACCTGAGTGCCAAATGCAATGGGGGGAAACAAAGACGCACAACTGGTTATCACTACATATGCCTTAAGAAAATCTATGGTTTATAGGTAGGTTTTTGCCTTTGTTTAATCTTTATATAAAAATGCACGCAATGTAAGAATGACAAATGTATCTGTCTGAATGAGTATTTATGCAAATAACAATATAAATCAGGGACATCTCCTTTGGGACGTTTAAGCATTGGCCCCTCTGTTGTGAGTCGCCACATACCCTTAATTAAAGTGCCTCATTAACTGTAATGTTTTATTTTTCCCAGCTGTGGTGCTCCTTGATTAGAGTCACTGTTCAGTCAGGTGCTCTGCCTTGGGTTGTGGCTTGATTGATAGGTGAAAGTTGTCTAAGGAAGCGGTCTTAAGTGAAGTGAGCATGTCAGGTTGGATTGATGCCTTCCGAAGACCAGTCAGACATGCGTGCTTGAGGCCTCTCCTACCTGCACAGTGATAGGAAGTCAGGGGAACACAGACACAGCCCCTCATCTCCTAAGAAGCACCGGGATTGCCTGCCCTAGCCAGTCCTAGCACCACTTTCATGTTATTTACTACCATAATCAGCAATATAGCAGCATCAGGATTTACTCAGGAGCCAGGCAGTAGGCCTCTAGTCCCACAGCAGACCCACACACATGAGGCAGTGCGAGGGTGGGTGCAGGAAGAGATGTTCACAGGGCATGGCCAATCACTGGATGAATTTATTTCGAAGCTGTTAATTGAACATGCCTTGCCCCTTTCTAGGTTGCAATGCTCTCTTCCCTTAACACCCAGTGCCAATGATAAGATTGCCCATGAGGGAGTGAAAGACAGAAGTAGTGTTCTTGTCCAACTTTGCAGTCGGCCTCAGAGCAAATACGTGGACTTGGATGCCTGAAAGGCAATCCCGGCCTGCTTTTTATTATCTGGATTTTGAACCCTTGCATATGATGGCTTGAGTGTACAATACTTAATGAGTGAAGAAAATGAACTGTTTTAAATCCTGGTCTCTAGTCATTATAGTCACTTCCACGAAACGTATCTCCTGTCAAGTTGTCATTGCTCCTTCAACAAGCCTTGTTCCAGTGCCTGAATCAGTGTTTTACTGTGGCAGCCGCCCGAGTACATGCTACTGCGAGGTTAGACCTCCTGCCCTGTTCTTTGCCAGTGCCAACATAACCACTCACTGCTTCTTCTAGAAGCATAGCTACCTGCACAAAGTGCTAAGTGTGTGCATTCAAAGATCGGTGTGTGAGTTCTTGGACACACACATCATGCATACATGCAGACAGATGCACAGAAAGAACTGAACTCCTACTTGTACTGAAATTGTGGATTTGTTTTGAAAATAGCAATATGCTTGTTCAGATGGAAACTATGGGTGCATGAGCCACTGTAAGCTTGAGTCAGGGGCGAGCCATATGCCTGGTTCTACCTCAACTCGAAGTCCTCTGACAACCGTGAGCCTAAAATTGGTCGAGCTTTCACGGCAGGCAATGTGGACAAAATTGGCCATAAAGGAAAAAAGAGTAATCAAACAATTGATCAAAAAGCAGAAATAAAATGCAATCAGTGTTATGACACAAACGATTTAAACCCAACATAGTACATACGTAGTACATATAATGATGAAATCTGCAGAAAAAAATGAAACTACAAAATGAAAATGCAATAAACACAAAGTATAAACTAAAAAAAGATTAAAAAATTGCAATTTCACAGTTTGCTGTTTGGTAGAACCCCGTGTTCCCTCCTAATCCTTAGAGTGTGACAGAGAAAGCTGATGATGTAATGGCAAATTAGCTCTGACAATAGACACCGTAAAAGCTTAAGGCTTTGGCACGCTGATCTACAATTTAAGGATCGTAATATTGGCCATAAACATTTTACTCTGGGCACTGTGAAAAACTACAAAAAAACTAAGGGGGATATTCTCAAGGACCGGTAATACCTAACGCAAATGCCAGTTAGCGGCAGTTTTTTTTATCGCCGCTTAACCCTGAAAACTATTGCCATGTTAGCAGTGTATTACCAAGCCGTTGCTACATGACAATAGTACTGGGGAACGGCGGTAAAAACTGCCGCTAACATCAGCGCTATGGCGATAGGAAATCCGGCGTTAGTGGGCTATAACTATCGATAGGCCCATTAGTGGCAAAAAAACTCACGTTAGTCAGCCAAACATGAGTTTGTTTTGTTTTTTGTCTCTAATGCAAAATAGCCCATAAGTCAACCTCCATTATAAAATAGGCATAAAAACCAATAAAATGCAGAATGGAGCGGCCAGGGCCAAGTGCAGCACACATCAATAACCCCTGCAAGCCAGCCAACATCCAGGATGACCAGGATGCAAGCCTTGATGCCTCGCTGGACCTGCGCCTCGAGCCTGGATGCCTCACTGGACCTGCGCTTGGAGCCTGCATGCCTCGCTGGACCTGCGTCAGGAGCCTGGATGCCTCGCTGGACTTGCGTCAGGAGCCTGGATGCCTCGCTAGTTCTGAGTCTGGAGCATGGAATGGGATGCGGAGGAGCTGTGGAGTCGATGAGCTGTGGCGGTAGACATTGAAGCGAGATGATCGCCAGTACCTGGTGGTGAAGTCTGGCAGGTCGCATGGAGACCCGTTGCTGACCTGTGTGAGAAGACCGCCTGGCGCACCTTGGAGCTTTTATTGGTAGAGGCGCTCCTGTGCCCCAGTGTAGGGAGGCCAGCATCTCATACTATGATCCGCCACTACACTGGAGTGCACAGAGGGGATTTTTAACGGTGGGTGCTACCTCTCTGCATTACAGGCCAGATGATGTTGGGCTGCTCCAAGCGACAGGCAAAGGCATGGGCGGATTGGCATGCCCACTCAAGTGCGCAATGAATGTTTGGTCGGCTCAGTCAGGCCGCCCAAAGCAGTCATGTGCACTTCTCTGTTAGTAATGCAGGCTGCATTACAGCCTGCATGGAGAACATGCCCACCCCTCCTGCCTCCGGCTGCATGCCTTGTCCCGTTGCCAATTACCAATCCCACTGCCCATCGCAGCGTTGTGATTGGCTCAGGGGAAGGAGCCTGGCTGCCTACTTCCTGTTCCTGGAAGCAGACGCAGGAGAACAGGAGCAACGAAGACATGGGAGCCATCTTCGAGGTAAGACTTCCCTTATTAAAATTGTTACAACAACCGCTCACACACACATCCACACGTCCACTCCCCATCCAGAGTTCTTTCCATCGTTTATCACCTCACAGCTGTCCCTCCCCCCCTCAGCACTGCTTAATGGTGGCCGCTGTGTGCCCATGCACAGACGGCGTACCACCCGTGTGCCAAAGGCAAATATGTGGTTGCGACGCATGCCATAACATCGCATTCCATTCCAATGCACAATAATACTAGGCACATTGCAACAGTAGAGTAGGTGTTGCATAGCGGAGACATTAATATCACTATTCCTACTTCAGTGAGTGCAACCCAAAGCTAACCTTTGCACCCCAAACCCAACCGTGAACCCTGGAATTATTTTTTGAGCCCCCATAACACACCCAAAAATCAAATCTGACCCAATTGCACACCCCAATTTCCATATGTTACCACAAAACACACCCCAATTTCCATATTTTACCCCAAAACACACCCCAATTTTCATATTTTACCCCAAAAGACACCTACAGCCAAAACCCAAACCCACCCAAAAAACTTTAAATCACAGACCTCACGATGCATTGTAATCAAACGCGATGTAAAGGCACCTGCGTTTTCGGAGTTGCGCTGTTAACTATGTACTACCTGCGTTGTAATGGTCATCTCCCATGCCAAAGGCAACCCATAGGCTACGTCTTCGCGTCCGTATGCCCCTGGACCGTACTCAGCACCAAGGAGCCTTCCTCTTGGACACTCCACCGTATGATGCCAGCACCCTGGTCGCCATCAAACAAGGACGCCACCTCGCCTGCCTGGACTAACTTCTGTTCCAGACCGGACATCGCCATCGTATCACCCGCAAGGAGCACCCTGACCATCAAGGAGGAGGTATTGCCATCATCTAGAGAAGCACACTGCGACTGACCACACACTCTAATGACCCAAGGATGACCATGGACCACCTAAATTCCCAGATCCGGACCAAGCCCAAGCACATCCTCTGCGGCACCCTCATGTGCAGGCCCCCCGGGCCATGGCCCCCCATTCTCCAATACCATTGTAGACCTCATTGCACACCGGGGTCTCCCATCCACCAACGACATCCTACTCGGTGAACTCAAGTTCCACCTCACAACCCCAGTGAAAAGGGCACCATCCCCTCCTGGAGAAGGTCCCCTACATCAGATGCAAGCAGCAAGTCACCTCAACAAGTCACATAGCAGGACACACAGTCAAGCACGTCACCTCCGCCAGCAGGAACTTCAGTTACAGCCACAACCCTGGACTCCCCTGGACCAAATATCATTGGTAACATCACGTCTTGACCTTGCCCACCAGACCACCGAAGAACATCTCGTCAACTCCCTCTGCACCAACACTCCACCAATCCTTCCAAACGATGACACCGCAGTGAGTAACCACCACCGATGGATCTCCAACAGCGCCGCCATTCGGGCACCCCTCATGGACGGCATAGTGTCAGTACCTTCCGTCTGCCTGATGGCAACGCAGTGCCACAGGGATAGGTTGACTCCATGCATTGCCGGAGTTGCGTCATGGTTGTGACACGACTGCAGCAATGTGTGACTTTAGCTAAGACAAATAGGTCAGGATTCCTGACGTATCTGTCATTGCTTGCGTCATGGAGTGCTGTCCAGTGAATACAGCGCATCCATGCTGTTGCAAGAAGGGCATACTGAGAAGTGTTGCAACACTGTCATTTTGCAGCGGTGCAACACTTTTCATGACTGGGGTCCAGGAATGCGCACTATCTCATTGATGGTGCGCATTCCTGCACTGTAGTTTTATCGGAGGGCCCAAGTGTTATCCCCATTTTTTAGACCAGTTATTTTCTGGTCTTAATTAACTGGCTCTAAGTGTACTTAGTGTACTTAGAGTCAGTTTTTTTGGTCTTCAGAAGTTAAAGGATCCCCTTGTTAATATGGAGTAGTGGTGTTTGCTGCAGTTTTTGCACAAGAGCACCTCTCCTGCTTATAAGTATCGCTAGCAGAAGTGTCAATCTTTACAACTGTTGCTTTCTCCTAAAAACTGCTGCTAACAGCTGTTAGCGACAGATTGGTAATAGAGCGATAAAATTATCGCCGCTTTAGCGGCAGAAAAGTGCTGCTAATGCGGCGATAACTCCTTGAGAATATGCTCCTAAGTACATTGTAGATTGGCGGCTCCTCACATAAGGAGGAACAGCATCGCCCCACTGGCAGGAGCAGCAAGAAAGGAAAATAAATGATAATAACGGAATTTTATTATCATTTTGTTTTTCCTCCTCCTGCTGCAGCAGCGCGTGAGTGGGCAGGGCAGAGCAGCAAGGGAGGAGTGGTAGTCACTCCTGTCCGCAATGACTGTTTGGTTGGCCCTCTCTGGCCGCCTAAAATAGCCATGTGCACGCCTGCATGGAGAACATGCCCACCCCGACAGCCCCTGGCTGAGTGCTGTGCTATTGTTGCTGGGGCAGCCGGGCAAAAGTGAAAAACAACTGCCCAGTAATCGAAAAGCGACCAAAAAAAGGACAGTCCACAGCCTAAGGTGTGTTAAGTAGAATCTGTGTTCTTGGTTATGAATCCAAACCGATAAGATTCAACCCCCTCTTGTACAGTCATTTCCATGTGATGGCAGACGGTGTCCATAACGAGGAATTTATTATATCTTTTCAGGTTATAGTTTGACTGGAAAAGGGAACGAATCAGATGTTTGATATTATCTGTAATCTCACTAGGAGAGTGGAAGAGCTGTGATTTGATTTGATTTTAGGGCTTATATAGCGTTCAAATAACCAGGGGCGTCTTGGCGCTGAAGCAAACAGGGGATGTGAGGCCTGAACAGAAATAATTCTTAATCATCAGTGGGAGAACAGCCAGGTTTTGACTTACTTCCGAAAAATCAGGAAGTCAGAACACCGTTGGAAGGCTAAAAGTAGAGCATTCCAAAGTGTGGCAGCCTTCAAAAGAAACCTCCGGCCACCCCAGGCCATAAGCTTTGATCTAGGGATAGATAGTAGCCTTGCTTTAGAGGATCTAAGCTTTCTGCTAGGGGAGTACCAGGATAATTTAGTACGGAAATAACTAGGACCAGAGTTATGCAGTGCCTTGAAAGTTATGCATAGCGTTTTAAAGTCTAGCTGTATTACTATAGGTAGCCAGTGTAGGTTGATCAAAGTTTGGGCCGCTGACTTATGTTTGGGAATTTCAGCAAGAAGTCTCTCTGACGCATTTTATAGTATTTGTAGTTTCTGTGGAGACTTCTTGAGGACACTAACAAATAGCAAATTTCCATAATCCAGCTTTGTCAGGACAATAGAGATGACGACTGATCTTTGAAGTTCATTTCGAATAAAAAAGTTCTAATTTTCCTTATCAATTTTAGCGTTTAAAATACGAAGGAAGATAAGGCCTTTACTTGGTGATCAAACAGGAGTTTATCATCAAAAATGACTCCCAGTGTTTTTCCTTTTTGAGCTGGAATAGGTAAGGCTCCCATGTTCTGGGGCCACCAGCTAGCAGATCAGACAGATCGATTGTTACCGAAAACTAACACCTCAGTTTTGCCAGAGTTTAGTTTTCGGCAAATTGGTTTTCATCCAATGATCAACTAGCATCATACTAGAGCTGAACCTAAGGCCCACCTCTATTGAGTCTTTGGGGATAGACACCACAATTTGTGTTTCGTCAGAGTAAGACACTACCGAGAACGCCAGGGACTTTATCAGATTCACCAGCCGAGCAACATACAAGTTGAAAAGGAGTAACATCGTCGCCCCACTGCCAGGAGCTTCCAAATCCGAAATGGATCTCCTGACATAAGCTAGCCAAGCAATGGCTTGTTGTTGTGATTTCAGTGGATACAATTGGCTAGTACGTGGAGGGAGAACTTAGTGAGTGGGGAACTCCAGATTTTGGCCCATAGAAGAAGTGGATCTAGTTTAATTGTTTCTTTGGTGTACTTTAGGCCAACCTCAGCGTGGGTGATAAAAAGGGGGCACTATTTGGAACTGCCAGCAATCTAAGAGAGGAATGTATTTTTGGCTACTTGTAAGGAATAGCAGTTTGAATACCCCCACCCCATAAGTTCCCACTGAAATGCCTTTTGCTTTGTTAAGGGATAAAAGGTCTTTCACTGGTTTTTGAGTGTCTTGGTGATGCTGAAGATAGCCTCAGCAACGCTGTGCAGTTTGTGCCCTCTCTGTTCAACAAGTTCAAAAATTAAAATGTACATCCAGCAAAATTCCTAACACTTTCGTTATGGCCACCCTGTCCATACTAAATCTACGACAGCGCATATTTCTAGTGTCATGATAAAAGATTTTTTCATGGTTGACCTTAAATTTAAAATCCAGCATGCAATTGTAAAAATGTATCCATGTAGCCCATTTGCTGTGCACAACAGCAGCACATCGTTGCCAGCCTATATTAATATAAGTACTGTCCGGACCCCTATCCTGGGCAAATCCTTGCTCTTAAGCTGTAAGGTTGAATCCAATGAATTAATATTAAAAAAAAAGAAATGGGGCTAAAGTACACCCCTACCTAACACCTTTATTAACTTTAAAAGTGGGTCTTGACCAAAGCAAACCTGGGTAAGTGTAAGCGCTTAAGGAGTTCAAAAACACTCGTTTCTACCCCGGCCTGGCTCATGAGTTCCCACAACTGACCCCTGTCAACAGGGTCAAACTCAATGGACAAATCCATAAACTCAAGATGTAATGATTCTTTCTTGGCCTTCACGTATTTCCCCAAGATCAGGAGAAGGTTGAGGGACAGTTCGACAATGCGATGACGTACTGAACTTCAAAAAGGAGGCCCCTGTCTTCCGCCCAGGCATCCAATTTCTCGAGGATTACCCAAACCAATATCTTGACAGAGGAGTCCAACAGCAAGATGGGTGGATAACATGTTGGATCACCTCTGTTGCCCTTTTTAGAAATTGGGACGATAATTGTTGGTTCCATGAGCTAGGGATTACGACACGGAATAGGGCAAAAAACACATTGGTTAGCAATGGGCCCCAAAGCTGTATTTTGGAAAATGTCTACTGGAACCCCATTGGGCCGGTCTACGGGGAAAGGAGCTGATTTGCCGGCCGATGCGTAAGGGGCTTGATGAATTGAATAGGGGAGAAGAGAGACAAGTGGGCCAGGATCAGATGATAACATAGAAGGACCTTCATAGATGTGGAAAAATGGGACAGACAGTTTTCAGAGGAGACGTGGGAGGTAATTTTTGGGGCTTTGTCATCTGTAAAAAGAGGATGGTTAATCACGTCGCTAAAGACCTTTACATCCCTTAAAGTAGAAGCTTTGAGTAGATCTTCCTACGCCTTCTCTCTAATTTCTAACCTTCTGTTTTCCAGTGTCTTTTGTAAGCCCTTCTGGCAAGCCTGTTTCCTCTGTATTTCTAGTTCGAGAGTTAGTTGTCATTTTCAACTTTTTCAAGTAAGTTGTACATCCATGATTGAACCACCGATGTGGGGGGGGGGCGTAGAAGCATCTTTTCAGGTCGAGCATTCAAGACCTCTTGTATATACTTTAGTATATACTTTAGCATATGTACTTTAGTATATACTTATATGTACTTTGTGGGCTCTGGAGAACAGCCCTAGGACTTGTCTGTTTCCGCGTAGGGACTTTTTTTCTGTTCAGCAGCCTCTATTTAACTGTCTTGATAGAAAATGACCAGCAGAGGTTAGTAAAATACAAGAATCAATTTAACATTCTTTAGATTCCAGTCCATAGAAATGGTCTTCCACGAGCACCCGTAGACAATAAAAAAATTTCAAATCTTGTATTTTCAGTGATATGACAACCGAAGGCCCTGCTTTTATATTAAAAACAAAGCTTTTGCCTATACCATTTCCTGATGAAATGCAATATTTCTCTCCATGTGTTCCCATACTTGGTGTGTCACGCAGTTTGGTGCTTACTTTCCCTACATGTTAAATCACAGTAGATGTTTCAGCACCCAGGCTAATGTGCTGCATAGCTAACTACATATAATGTCCCAAAGGCGAGACCGTATGCATTGCAAATGCTTGTTTTTAATGGTCAACAAATCGGACATGAATAAAATGAATATGTTGAAACTACCCAATAATATGTGGGGCTCAGCTGTTTCCGAAAGGCAACAAAACACGTTGTTATGTTTTCCATTTACTAGAAACAAAGAAAGGTCCCTCTTGTGTATCTTTTCTAAATTATTCTGCGCATCATCACTTCACTGATACATGCAATCAACAATCAGTCAATTTACCATCCACACTATGAAGCCTGTTTATTGAAAGGCTATCTTTCCTTTTATTAAAAATTATTGATGTAGTATAAAGTATCATAAAGACATTTCAGAATATGTTTCATTATATCTTCATCAAAGAATGTCTTCAATCTAAAATAACTCAATATTACATGTAGGACAATCGCTTATCTTGTTGTTATTTTTCTTCCATATTAACCTATGCAATTACATTACTGCAAGCTATACCAACCATTGTTTCATATATGTAATGAACTTCAACACTTAAAAACCTTACTACAATATACAAAACATTACAAATATATCAAAAAGGCCAAATTCCAAACTGTACAATTACACAAATTATCGACGAAGCGTTTCAGGGGCCCACAGTTGGTCATCCCCACATTCTTCAGGACGAAATATTAAAATCAATGATGTTCTCTCTATAAGCAGAAACATATTTTAAATATATGAATCAATAAGGATCAGTTCTATTTACAAAAAACAGACTCAATTACATCCATTTTTTTCATGTTGTTCCCAAAACCCTTATTCTATCATTCAAACTCCTGTCATTTCATTATTTCATAATCCTATCAAGGTAACTTAATCCATAAAATCTAAGAAAATAAATAATTTATCAAATTATATTAAAATAGCTTAAGGTAGTAGATTAATAATTCATATGAGAGGATTGATATATGTTTGCCTCTTCAATTTACTATATTTTATCCAAGCCGATGCTGTAAAGAAATCCTATCACAATACAAACTTACATAGAACGAAACCAACACTATGCCATTAGATTTAGGTTCATCTATATGGCTCATCTACAAGGTTTTACATTCTTGCCTGTTCTAGGCCTTTCAGTGGTTAGATAATTGCTGCTTTCACTTACTGTTGATTACTCTACAGATGATATCGGCATCAACAGGAGTTATTCCAAATAGAGCACCTTAGGGTCAAGGTTTTATTGTATTTCTCGTGCTTTTCTTCTCGTAATGAGTAATTCACCAGAGAGCAACTTCATGCCTACCAAGTGAAATATTTAATAATATTTTATAAGGGCTGCAGTTAAATTTAATTCAAAACTCTATACACTGCAATCTGTAACGCTTATCCATCAATGAACTCCTCACATGTATATCATGTATGAGCCGCTAATTAATTCCTGGCTCATCTAAAAGGGGTATTATAACTTCTCCTTCCTCGTTTCCTGTTTCCGTAATTTATGGAAACTAGAGTTATTATTTCTGCCCTTGTGTTCTAAAGATATTAAAGTAGAGCTTTTATATGGTATAAATATATACAATACAACGACATGTTATCAATTGACCTGTCTCGTAACCTCATCTACTCCTCATACGTTAATCCCTACATTCACTAGTGCCATATTGTTAGCTATCTGAATCATATACATAAGACACTCCTTCTCCATGGTTTCTTTAAGAGAATTTATCTATACTTTTAAAGGGTTGTGTGATATTCACCCTCTTCTCATAAACATCAATATATTTTATTATGTATTTCAAAAACCAGTTGTTCTCATCAAATAAAACCGTAACTATTCTTGTAACAGGTTTTAGACCTCATCGTATATACGGTGTACGCTCTGGACAGGAATCTGGGAAAAGAAAGAGGACTACTACCGCTTGGATTTATGCATCACTAAAATCTCCCCGTATGTCTGTTTACCTGTTAAAAACAAAGATCTTGTCTGTTCCATCGAGCCTCATATGTGTTAAACGGGTAATACGTCTCTTCTACTTTTTATAGGGTCATGGCTCATCCGCGCTTGTATAAAACGTCAGCATCCTGAAGTACCTGTCATTATTAGGTCAGACCAAACATTCAAACCGATCTATAATATTACATTTTCTTTTCATTTATTTCCATTGGGTTTCCCCTCGTTATTATTAGGATTTTAGTAAACCACATAAATATATATATATTCACTGAAAAAAACATAGGTGTCATCAGTGATGTCATTTGAGATGTCATCAGTGATGTCATGAGTGATGTCACTGGCCATGTCATGAGTGATGTAATATGTGACGTCATCAGCAGTGCATTGGGGCACGCGAGTTATAGTTAGCTGAACTAACTGTAACAGGGGAATTTCAATGGTTTTGTATGAGTGAAATGTCCAGCTAACTATAACTTGTGTGAAACCTATTGTTTTTTCAGTGAATTTCTAAGGTTTTTTAAATGCTAATTCCGAACTATAACGTGGCTGAAACCTATGGTTTTTTCAGTGAATTTCTAAGGTTTTTTATATGCTAATTCCTAACTATAACGTGGCTGAAACCTATGGTTTTTTTCAGTGAATTTCAAAGGTTTTGTAAATGATAATTTTTAAATGTATTAATTGTTATATTTTTTATACTAATTTACTACATTGTTTTAAAGTATTTATTTCTAGATATTTTATTTTTTAAATTACATTACATATTTTCAATATAAATTGAAAAAAAGATTCTGAGGCACTTGACGGGTGGGGTAACTTTGAAACCTACACCAAAGCAGGGAATTCGCACTGGCACTGTTGATGCAGTAGAACCCTGTTTATTACCAACTATAAACTTGCCCCCCAGAATCCACACCCTATGTCGTCATTCTGACAGGAGTCCCTGAATTAGGGCCAGGTAATATAGAATCCTTTGCAGAATTAAAAAACAAGAAAACACATTGGATTAATATTAATAGGCCATTACCCCCACACATCCGCAGTAAGATCTTGTTCGTACGAAGCGTTAGTTGGGTAGGGAGAAGCAAAAAAAACATTCAAGGAGACTGCATTATTATAAACTTTGGAGACAGGCAAGCCCCCAGATATACATGCGATGAGTGGAACCATATTACAAGCACTAGGATACAGCCGTTTGACCTTACATATTTTTATAGTTCAGAAACAGGTATACCAAACCATCTCCTTCAGGGAAACCATCTGGCGGCGAACCCTGGAATCAGATACCCAATAAACTTAAAAGCTAGTGAAGATCTAGGTCAGGTAATGGGCTTCCCAATTAGTAACAGATACAGTGCACTTGAAATGGTGGACTGACTGCCTATAAATATTGCTATCCCAAATAATCTGGGTAAAATGCGTATAGAGAATAACGATAATACCTCGAGTAGTCGTCATTCTGATAGTAGCACTCAAATTTTTAGTACTGAGGTTGAGCTGGCAATGCCTTTGGTAGAGTTTAAGATCATAGAAACAGAAAATGAAGGAAACCTTGCTGATATTTCCACACAAAAAAACGGATAGATCATATCATAAAAATGTGGAAACGATTAATAGCATTAGTCTGATGTCTTGGAACATAGCGGGGCTAGCGGGTAGGATTGACGACACGGACTGTCTAACCCTCTTCCAAAAATATTAAATTATATGTTTACAGGAAATCTGGGCCTTGGATGCCATTCATATAAATAGTTTCCGTACTTTTCATACACCAGCCACTCACACGATAAGGGGCAGGAACAAGGGGGGTCTCTGCACCTACATGTCAAACCTCTCAGATGGCTTTTCTGTAAAATTTGAACCAATGCCTGAATAATTATCAGATATTATCAATGATTGACGGGAGAAATCAAAAAATAGTCCTGGTAAATTTTTATAATAACATCCCTAAACCAGAGATTACAAATACCATAGAGGATTTATTTCAAACCCTGAGTAGCATTGAAGAGAATCAGTCAAGTGACAACTGTGTCATATTGGTAGGGGACTTTAATTCCCTCTTATGCCCACATAGCCACCTGAACATTTGTGGTTTGGGTTCTGATAGAGAGGATGTCAGCGCACACTTTTCCCATACAATTTTGGGAAATTATTGTAATGATATAATTCATCACTTAGACTTGGGGTTCATAAACAAATTATGTTCCCCACCGGTCCTTTTTAAGCCAACTTTTATCGAGAGGGGTTGCCAATCCATCATAGACTACGCTTTAATATCTAAGTGGCAAGCTTGTCGCATTCTTAATTATAGTCTATGTGAAGTAGCCATGAGCGACCATTATCCATGTGGTTTATACCTTTTCTTTGGGGGGACACGGGGTAAAACAAATACCTTAACTGAGAATTTGTATAATTATAAACTAACCCTGGCAAAGAAAAATGGTTACTCCTTGAAATGGAATAAACTAGAACCAGCGGCCTTTCTCTCAAACCTTATTAATATTAAACAGAGTGACTTTGAGATATGTCTCTCTGGGGGAAATTTAGATTCTCAAGTTTGTGAGGCTTTTCTCAAAATCACTGAAGAAATTCAAAATCTTCTTATTAGGCCGCAGAGATCTGATAGGAGTACTGGAAAAAGATGGTTCTATTCAGAGTGCAGTAAAACACACGTATATCTACTGTTATCCCTAAAAAGTTTACCACGGAACCAAATAGCTATAAGATCTGCTTGAACTGCTTATCATTTGGCAGTAAAAAAACGCAAAAGAGAGCTGAAGCAAGAAGCCTGGCAGGCATTACATAAGGCCTGTTTGACAAAAGATAACATCGATTTTGGAAGGCTGTAAACGCCCCCTTCTTCGTAGATAAAGCCTCTAATATAATAGTGGCAATCACTGAAAACATATGGGTAACACATTTCACTGAGCTCTATAAGAGAGATGCCCCAAAAGAGAATGAGACTGAGAGCACTGAAAAAATACTTGGTGCTCTGGATATGGCTCAAAAAACCTTCCCTTTAAACGTTAAAGTTTCTTTATCAGAGGTACAACTGGCAATCAACAACAGTGCCGCTGGTAAAGCCCCGGGACCAGATGGGGTGCCAATAGATGTATATAAATCCAATCCAGAATTATGTGCCCCACTTTTAACAAATGTCTTAAACAGCTGTGTAGCGTGGGCGTAGGGACAGACCGGAAACTTTTTCTGGTGAGATAAGGTTTTATTTTTAACAAAGACTTTCTACTACGTGAGGTCAATCTTTCACGGGTAAAGTTCACGGGATCAGTGGTGGCGGCTGTGGTCGTCTTGGGTGTGTCACACTCCCGTCTCTCTCTCTGTACTCAGGTCTGGTCTCTTCGGTGTCCGGTATCGTCGAGCCAAAAGAAACCAACAGAGGGAAGACCGTCAGTTCAACAATCTGAGGTGGTATTACCCTTGGGGAAAACCGGGTTGTAGGGGACACCGCTGCTCTGTGCTATGTACAAGCAATGTGTTGGTGCAAAGGACTAGTAGTGAGGGAAGGGTGCAAGGAGGGAAGGGAATTGGAAAGGAACCGGGAAAAGCAGGGAAGGTTGTATTTACAATTTATTTACAATGGGGGAGCGTCTCCCTTCCTCCCGACCCAGCCTGACAGACGCTGCCGTACCTGTCTCAGCCACACTCCTCCCTCGGGAGTGTGGCACGGCGCTCCGCAGGGACGTTGGCCTCCTGGCTTGTCCTCCCCAACTCTTCTCCAGTTTCTTCGCTCGCCGCACTCGTCCAGACCTCCGTCCTCGCTCCGTCCTCCACTCGCGCTCTCGTCCTCTCCTCTCCTCTTGCCTTCCACAACCCCGGGGTGTCGTCACACACTGTGTATCGCGCTTCCTGCAATTTCACCAATCGCGATACTCTGACGTCAGATGGGGGCGTGGCTTTGCTCTCCTTGTACGCCCAATTAAAGGTACCCTCCTCGTTTTCCTCTGTGTCGTCCAGTAGCGGGTAAGATGACCAGTTCTTCTGGAGGGAAGGAGGGGAGGCAAGGTCAGCGACCCACCATTCAGGGGACTGTGAACTGTCATTCGCTATCCGCCCTTCCCCGTTACAAGCTGTAATAATAAAGGGTTTCTTAACACTTGGCAAGAGGTCATAGTGATACTGATTTTTTAAAAAGGCAACCGCGGTGATCCAAAATGCTATCGACCAATTTCCTTATTGGATTCACTAATGAAGATCGCCGGGAGAGTCATACTAAACAGATTGCAGACCTGGGTGGAAGATCGAGGCGTCCTCTCGCAATTCCAATATGGGTTCAGGGCCGGACTTGGCACCATGGAGCAAGGCTTGAATCTAGCATTGATAATTGCTAAGTATATTATGGCCAAAAAGGAAAATTTATTTTTATGTTTTGTAGGCTTAAGTTCGGCCTTTGACTGTCTGAACCACGAAAAAAATTGTGGTCCATATTAGTACAATTAGGAGTTGAATCTGAACTGCTAATCTTCATAAAAGAACTATATAGGGGGGCTGGGGCAAGGGTGAAGTACGGAAATAAGGGCGAATGTACCACCAAATTTGACATTCAAAAGGGGGTAAGGCAGGGATGCATACTAGCACCTTTTCTATTTAATTTATATATAAATAGCATAGCATCCTACTTTATGGAAGATCAGTACGACTATCCTAGAATTAAGAACTCCCCAGTACCCATCCTTTTATACGCAGACGATGCAGTTATCATGGCCAGGACACAAATTGGCCTCCAAAGATCAATGACTAAATTTGCCAAGTACATGAGTGATAGAGGTCTTAAGATAAATATAAGTAAGACCTTCACCATGTGCTGTACTACAAAGAAGACCTTAAAATGTAAGATTTTTCATTCAGGCTCCAAATTAGCCACAGCAGAGACATTCTCATATTTGGGAATTCATTTCAACAATAAGGGGACCTGGTCCTCGGCAGTGGAGGCAAGAAAAATGGCGTTTGGCAGAGCGATCTGGCTGTCCAATGTTTCGCAAATAAACTGGGGGGGGGCGCCCAATTCCAGTATTGATGGACATTTTTAAAACGAAATGTGTGTCCACTGCAACGTATGGTGCAGGCCTATGGGGAATAACTAACCCCAATACAATACAGCTCGGAGAAAATAAATTTTCTTCGTTATTTATTGGCTGTTCCCCGCAACACCACAACGTTTGTGTGCTATCAAGAACTAGGCAAACACCATATTTCAGATCTAATCAAAGTTGACCCCATTTTACTGTGGCATAAAGTGTGGTCAACTGAGGAGACAGGCGTGAATAGGGATGTAATTTTGGAGTGTTTAAACCTAAAGGGAGTTACTAGGATACCCTGGATCAGTTATGTTAAGGGTTTCCTGACCGACATTGGGCATGCAGAATTTTTTGACTTCCAAGAATGTTTAGTGTCAGTCCCTAGGATGAAGCTTAAGCATCTATGTTTGTAAACGCTGGATGGCCGAGAAAAGCAAAACATCGGTCATGGAGAACCATTTGATCCTCCAAGGGCAGAGCACCCAGCAATACTTGATTAAGGTGCTAAGCTGCTATTCGCGTATGTTACTGACAAGATTTAGGGGGGGGGCACTTTCTTTAGAATGATAACATTCCCGGATTTCAACTGTTGGTCTAGAGACCTGATTCTATGCCCTTGTGACAATGTTTCAAAACAGTCCACTCTACACTGTACACTTTTTTTTTTTTTTTTTTTAGTTTCAAAAACTTTTATTGATTCATGAAGCATGGTACATCAATGCAAAAAAATCAGATAATGACATTGAGCATTAGAAAGCAAAGTTGAAACATCTTCCCATGCTGTGTTGTACCAGTTATTTATCTATTACTGAAGAAATAACCAACATTTACCCTATCCCCTCCCTCCCCCCCTCTACATAACGCAGAATTATATCGTAGGAAGCAAATGTCCAGAATAGTACGGAAGCAGTCTATATGCATTGCAAATTCACAGCTGTTGAAATAAGGGTGTCGTCCATCTCTTGTAAACGGCCGTCTCAAATGTTAGGGAAGAGATATGACAGTCAAGCAATGACCCCAACATAGGAACCCCATTTGGCCCCATTTCTATAAGCAGACAGAGCAAGCATCAAGTACAGGTATAGCACAAGAAGCAGGTGAGCGGGAGTGGAGTGTATGCGAAGGAAGATTCACTCGGATGGTGCAGTGGGTGGTGTTGCAATGGGTAGAGCTTCCCCAGCCTGAACTTCCTCCTCTTCCGCTCTCAATTTGAGGAGGTATGCCGTGAGTGGTGCCCATATGTCTTTTGGCTGTGAGGTGGGGGGTAGGAGCTCTGCATAGTCGTGCAATCTCTCTTGCCGTGTGGACAGAGAATGAATCCAACATTTAAACTTGGGGGCTCGGCCTCTGCCCCAGCGGCACGCTATAACACTGTACACTTTTTTGTAAATTTTACACCCTGCCAAGAAAATAATTTTTTGATACCACTTTTAAAAAATTGGGGCTTAAGGCAATGTAGGACTGCTTTGATGAAACTACAAATGCTGGAAGATGAACTAATCATGTACCTTGTTTCATCCTTTTTAAAATCTTTAATTAAATCCAGAAATACAATGAATTAACTAAACATAGTCCTGCGATTGTTACTGTGACTCATCCTTACTTACATGTTTTTTATCGTATCTCTTATTGTATTTTTTAAACTTAATCAATCTCATTTATAGAATGATCAACGATGTAAATATATATTTATGATTTTACTGTGCTTTTATGATTTTTATCATCAAAATCGAAAAAAGCTGGTTTTGGCTTGACTTGACTTGACTATCAGTGTCTCACTTTGTGTATAAGTGGCTGAATGGGTTGGTGAGTAGCCACATGAGTGTGTATATGGGTTATTAGTTAGTTTTTTGAGAATCAATATGAGTGTCTGTATGGTTCGGTGGGGGATATTACTTAGCGTATAGATGCAAGAATGAGTGACTCACTGTTTGTATGTTTTTTTAAGACAGCATGTGTGCAGGACTGTATGGGTGGATGAGTGTGTATGGGTGTGTTAATGAGTGAATGACTGTCTCAATAGTGTCTTTATTAGTAAGTACATGTGTTTTAAACTAGTATGTGTGAGTATTGATGTATATAAGTGAGTATATGTGAGAGTGAGAGATTGGAAGAATTCCTGAATAAATAAGTATGTGTTTCTATAAGTGATTGTTTAAGAGAGTAAGTATGTGTACGTTTCTGTAGAAGTAAGTGTAGTGGTGTGTGTATAGCTGTATATGTAAGTAAATGGATGTTTGATAGTTTATTTGCATGTGTGAGTATGTGTGTGAGTAACTCTATGGATGAGTATCGGTGTGTTACAGGATGTATAGGTGTATGAGTACATACGATGAGTGAGTACATGTATGAGTGACTATATAGAACTGTTAGTGAATGAGTGGATGTGTATGTAGATTTTGGAATTACTGAATAGGTTGTTGTAACTGGAATTGGTATCTCCATTGTTTTGAAATTTGTAGTTTCTATTTTTGAATGTGTGTATCAAAGGTTATACTATGCAGAGAGGAGGTCTGCCACTCTTTCACAAGGATGATGTCATCAGTGAAGTCATCAGTGATGTCATTTGAGATGTCATGAGTGATGTCATGAGTGATGTCATTGATCATGTCATGAGTGATGTAATATGTGACGTCATCGGCAGTGCATTGCGGGCACGGGAGTTATAGTTAGCTGAACTAACTGTGACGGGGGAATTTCAATGGTTTTGTATTAGTGAAATGTCCAGCTAACTATAACTTGTGTGAAACCTATGGTTTTTTCTATTCACCCTCTTCTCATAAACATCAATATATTTTATTAAGTATTTCAAAAACCAGTTATTCTCATCAAATAAAACCGTAACTATTCTTGTAACAGGTTTTAGACCTCATCGTATATACGGTGTACGCTCTGGACAGGAATCTGGGAAAAGAAAGAGGACTACTACCGCTTGGATTTATGCATCACTAAAATCTCCCCGTGTGTCTGTTTACCTGTTAAAAACAAAGACCTCGTCTGTTCCATCGAGCCTCCTATGTGTTAAACGGGTAATACATCTCTTCTACGTTTTATAGGGTCATGGCTCAACCACGCTTGTATAAAACGTCAGCATCCTGAAGTACTTGTCATTATTAGGTCAGACCAAACATTCAAACCGATCTATAATATTACATTTTCTTTTTATTTATTTCCATTGGGTTTCCCCTCGTTATTATTAGGATTTTAGTAAGCCACATATATATATATATATTCACTGAAAAAACATAGGTGTCATCAGTGATGTCATCTGAGATGTCATCAGTGATGTCATGAGTGATGTGACTGACTATGTCATGAGTGATGTACTATATGACTTCATCAGCAGTGCATTGCGGGCACGCGAGTTATAGTTAGCTGAACTACCTGTAACGGGGGAATTTCAATGGTTTTGTATGAGTGAAATGTCCAGCTAACTATAACTTGTGTGAAGCCTATGGATTTTTCAGTGAATTTCTAAGGCTTTTTAAATGCTAATTCTGAACTATAACTTGGCTGAAACCTATGGTTTTTTCAGTGAATTTCTAAGGTTTTTTATATGCTAATTCCTAACTATAGCGTGGCTGAAACCTATGGTTGTTTCAGTGAATTTCAAAGGTTTTGTAAATGATAATTTTTAAATGTATTAATTCTTATTTTTGTTATACTAATTTACTACATTGTTTTAAAGTATTTATTTTTAGATATTTTATTTTTTAAATTACATTACATATTTTTAATATAAATTGAAAAAAAATGTTTTTAAACGTATTGAAATTGTAATATTTTTATTTTATTTTATATTTTTTTAATGGATATATATTTTATATAGCAGGCAATGATATCCTATGTAAATAAATTTAAGTTACTGTTAGTTCAGTTAAATTTACTTTTCAGGAATAGTAGTGAGCTGAAAGATGCAGCACTGTGGTCTCTCCAGATAACAGGTGAGTAAATCGGAAGTCGTAGTTCGGCTGATTTTTGAGGAATTTATTTAAGTTCCAAAACTCCACACTTAGAAAAATTTCCAACTGAAACCAGTCAATGTTAGCCTACGAAAGGAAATTCAAGTTACTGTAACTACAATTACAATTACTTTTCAGGATCAGTAGTGGGCTGAAAGATGCAGCACTGTGGTCTCTCCAGATAACAGGTGAGTAAATCGGAATTCGTAGTTCGGCTAATTTTTAAGGAATTTTTTAAAGTTCCAAAACTCCACACTTAGAAAAATGTCCAAGTGAAACCAGTCAATGTTAGCCTATGGAAGGAAATTCAAGTTACTGTAAGTATGGTTATAATTACTTTTCAGGATCAGTAGTGGGCTGAAAGATGCAGCACTGAGGTCTCTCCTGATAACAGGTGAGTAAATCTGAATTCGTAGTTCGTCTGATTTTAGAGACATTTTTTAAAGTTCCAAACCTCCACACTTAGAAGAATTTCCAAGTGAAACCAGTCAATGTTAGCCTATGGAAGGAAATTTAAGTTACTGTAAGTATGTTTAGAATTACTTTTCAGGATCAGTAGTGGGCTGAAAGATGCAGCACTGAGGTCTCTCCTGATAACAGGTGAGTAAATCGGAATTCGTAGTTCTGGGGGTCCCTGGGGGGCAACTAGCCCACCAGGAACCTCCAGTATGCGCCAGGGGGCTGCGTTGCAGAGAGGTGTAATGAGGCCACGCCCCTTTTTACACCTCTCTGCAACGCAGCCCCCTGGCACATTTGCAGAGGAGGAACTAACTCTCCTTGCATACTGGGGGTCCCTGGGGAACAACTAGCCCACCAGGAACCTCCAGTATGCGCCAGGGGGCTGCAAAGCAGAGAGGTGTAATGAGGCCACGCCCCTTTTTACACCTCTCTGCAACGCAGCCCGCTGGCGTGTTTGCAGAGGGGGAACTAATTCCTCTTGCATACTGGGGGTCCCTGGGGGGCAACTAGCCCACCAGGAACCTCCAGTAAGCGCCAGGGGGCTGCATTGCAGAGATGTGTAATGAGGCCACGCCCCATTTTACACCTCTCTGCAATGCCACCCCCTGGCGTGTTTGAAGAGGGGGAACTAATTCCCCTTGCATACTGGAGGTCCCTGGGGGCCAACTAGCCCACCAGGAACCTCCAGTATGCGCTCAGGAAGGTACAGAGTACAGTACAGTACAGAGTACCATACAGAGTACTGTACAGAATACTGTACTTCGTACCCCGCAATTTAAAAAATAAAATCAAAATTTTGGGGGCCTTGGGGGTCCTTGTGGGACCCCCTGAGCAGGCCTAGGGGGTCAGGGTGTTTCTACCCTTTGCGTGTTTTGCACGTTTGTTTCACTGCTTTCTTGTGCCTCGGTTCTACCGAGGCACAAGATGGCTGCCAGCACTTCCTGGTTTGGAGTGTTGACAGCCAATTAGCATGAAGCTTGTGCTCGGGAAGGTACAGAGTACAGTACAGAGTATGGTACTTCATCTATAGATATATCAATTTTTTTACTTTTGATTTTTGCAGGAACTACTGAATGCAGGGGTGTAGGAAATTGGAGAAACGTTGGAGACGGACACGTAAGGGGGAAGACAAGGACCGATACTTGGTAGCTATGACCACTTATTATAAAAACATTAAAAAAGCGAGGAAAATCAGTCTCACCTCCCAAATAACAGAGGCAGGCAATTCTACCCGAGAGCTATTTAAAATTATACAGGCCTTCACTAACCCAGTAATTTGTGAGAGCACGGATATTTTTACCCAAGATCTTTGCAATAAAATTTCCCAGTTTTTCGAAGATAAAATTGAGGGTATATATAAGAAAATCATGAAAGTCTCAGGTCCCTTAGAGACTGAGGCCCCTGAAATTTCCCCAACGGTGACCCTTGGGAATACCCTTCATGTAATCCCGGAAATAACTCTACAAGATCTGACCACACTTATTAGCAAAATGAAGACCGGCTCCCCTACTGATTTGATTCCTGCTAAAATGATTTCCCCCCTGACGGAATCTCTAGGCCCCACTATTCAAAAACTAATGAATCTCTCCTTTGCCGAAGGACAACTCCCACAACCCTGGAAAGAAGCGGTAGTGAACCCCATACGCAAAAACACCACCCTACCTTGGTCAGAGCTTTCCAACCTCCGCCCTATTTCCCTCCTCCCTTTTATTAGCAAACTGGCTGAGAAACACGTCAACACCATCATTTCCAGCTTTATCGAGGCGACAGGGGGCCTGGACCAATCACAATCTGGGTTCAGGCCCAACCACAGCACTGAATCGGCCCTCCTCTCTGTGATTGATAAGATCAAAATGTCACAGGATAGAGGGGGCTCCATGATTCTAGTGCTGTTGGACCTGCCCGCGGCCTTTAATACCGTGTCTCATAACATCCTCCTCAGCCGTTTGCAGGGAGTGGGGATCGGAGGCTTAGCATTATTATGGATGGAGAGCTTCCTTTCCGGGAGGTCGTAATCTATTAGCCTGGGCCCCTACCCTTCCATCTCGAAGGGGCTCACGAAGGGGGTGCCACAGGGCTCATGCCTTAGCCCTACATTGTTTAATGTATATGTGGCCCCCCTTGCTGAGATTGTGCGTAAGTATGGGTTCACACCGGTCTCCTACGCTGATGACACCCAGCTCCTCTACCCCTTCAGCTCCCTTGGCCCTAAAGTCATGGAAAATGTTGCCGAGGGTATGAGGGCAGTGTCACATTGGATGGCCGCAAATTGCCTCCAATGTAACGTTGCGAAAACAGAGGTTATGCTCTTCGGCAAAGCAAGTCTTCTTTGGTCTCCAGATTGGTGGCCGCCGGATTTGGGTCCAGTTCCAACATCAAAGCCTCACGTTAAAAATCTAGGGGTTAAAATTGATCAAAAATTGACCCTTAAGGAACACACCAATCACATCGCAGGATTATGCTTACACACCATTGGCCCTCTAAGACGAGTCTTCCCGTATCTTCCTGACACCTACCGGAGGACTCTCGTACAGGCCCTGGTTACTAGCCGCCTGGACTACTGCAACAGCCTGCTGACATTAGCTAATGCAGATGCAGTAGGCCGTTTGCAGGTAGTCCAGAATACTGCGGCTAGAGATAAGATTGATTAGTAGAGCTAAGATGCTTCCTGGAAAAGAAGAGTTTTTAATGCCTTTCTAAAGGACTGATGGTTGGTTGTCATTCTCAAATCTGTTGGAAGTTTATTCCATAAAGCAGGGCCGACTGAGGAGAATGCTCGGTCTCCCTGTCTGGATTTTTTTGTTGCAGGGGGTTTTAGAAGAGCTTGGTTACTTGAGCGGAGTGACCGGGTGGGTTGATACAGCTCAAGTGATTGAGAAAGGTATTTATGACTATCCCCGTATAAGCATTTGTGGACCGTACAGCATATCTTAAAGCTGATACGCTGCCATATGGGGAGCCAATGCAGCTCATCCAACAAGGGCTTCGAGGGAGTCCTGGCCGGTGAACTCATGACCAGTCTAGCCGCAGCGAACGTTTCGGCACCGAGGAGCCTTGTTCACATGACAACATTCAATTGTTGAGGACGCCCATTTAAAGTGCTAACCATAGGTTTGAATTGCGTCACATGATCAGGCTGATAGTAAACATGGACAAAATACTAGAGGTATGTTGACAAGCAGAAGAGTACTCCGATTACATAGACAAATACATTGTAAGCTCTTCAATTAATACCCTATCAATCTGCCTGTCAATACAGAGACTGTTAATGTGGAAAATAACCATATCTGTGGGCTTGTTTTCGAACTCCGAAAAAAAATCACGATAAAATACCTGATTATAACAAAAGGGAATCACGGTTAAATGCCTATGTTCCAATCATTGAGTGACTTATTATGTATAAAGATTTTTGTTTTTGTATATCGATCAAGCATAATCAGTGCAAATTCGTTGCTACATAATGCAGTACATGTGCAAATCTCGCAATAGTGCAAATCACGAAATAGTGCAAATTATCCCAGCTACAGTAAACCGGTAAGTCGATTATTAGTGCAAAATACGCCATTGTGCAATGTGATCTACTATCTTGTTAGATAGAATATAAAGTGCATATGACAATAAATATGTGCAAATAATCGCAAATTCGCTTGATCAATAATCCCAACTGTATACCAAACCTACATAAAAGTACATGTACGGAGTCCTTAAAATTCTATTGTACAATAAAACTATTACATCATGTTTCAATAAACAAATAGAATAAAAGCCCCTGTTAAAATCCACAATTGTATCCTTTCATATACCTCATATGTCCAACAAAAAAAAAGTTCTTGTGCTTCACCGTGTGATTAAAAATAAATTGATAGGTCCATCTAAATCAGATCATTTGGGTATAAGGACCCATCTGATCTGTCAGATGGTATTATCCTATTATCGAACTCAACCTAATTCTTATAGACAGCAGTAAGTACAGTGATCAACAGGTCAGATTAATATTTAAATATCCCACTTTCTAATCTCAAGTGATGAATGGTTCATACGTCATCCGACTCTGAACCAGCAACCTAGTGTCCCAGCCTGGACACCTTACCATATATATTGTGTATACTTGATTCATAAATTAGATTAACTGGGTCTAGTGTGATATTGGAGGTTGTTGTAATTATGGGAGGCACGTGTACAGATCTTCAGTCACGTTGAGCCCTCCAGGGGCCTTGGTGTCGAGCAGGAGAATGTAGCGGGTTTCCAGTTTGCGCAACAGCGCTTCCCTGTCTCCACCCCTCCTAGTGGATTTAACCGCATCAATAACGTAATATTTCAAAGAGGAGTTATCACTCTGATGATGTTCGCGGAAGTGCCGCGCTACCGGATACGTGTTATCTCCATTTGTGATTGCCCTCAGATGTTGGAGAATACGCTTATGTACCGGTAGTTTGGTACTTCCTACGTGCCTGAGTTGACAGGGACATTGCAATACATATATTGCAAATTCAGTTTTGCATGTTAAAACCTGTGATATGGGGTGTGGTGAGCTACTGAATCCATCGGCATAGGTTTTAACATTGGTGCCGTGGGTGCAGGCCTTACACGTCTTACATCTGTAAAATCCCTTATTATTTTGCCACCAAGTTGTTTTTTCAATGGGTTCGGGATTGGTATCAACTAGTTGGTCTTTAAGAGAGGGGGCTTTACTGAATGTTAATGACACTCTCTTTGGTAAACTTGCTCCAATAATTGGATCACTTTTGACAATAGACCAATTTTTGTTGACAATCCTATAAATGTTTTTTATGTTTCTGGTTATAACCTGTAATGATTCTAAAGGTTTTTTCTTTGTCAGTAGGTACCTTTCCTCCAACATGCATAGCCGTTGTTAAGGTCTCTGTGGTCCTTCTCTTTAAGAGCTCCTCTCTAGTTTTTATCATGGACTTCATTCTCGCTGTCTCAATACACTGTTCTGTGTAGCCCCTGTCAAGGAAACGATTCTTACTCTCCTGTTGGGCATATTCTAGATCATCCTGGTTACTGCAAACTCTTCTCATGCGTAACATCTCCCCATAGGGGATACTGGAAACAAGATGTGCCAGATCAGCACTAGCCGCATGTAAAATACTATTACCTGCCGTGCTTTTACGGTGTATCCTTGTTTCCAGTTGCCCATTCTTTATATACAATTCTGTGTCCAAAAGCGTAACAGTTTGCTGACTGAGGGTAGCAGTGAATTTTAAATTTAATTCATTAACATTGATGTCTTGAATGAATTGAATAGCTTCCTCATGGCTACCTCTCCACACTATAAGCAAATCGTCGATAAAACGATACCATCCTACAACACAATTTGAATAAATCTGCTTATGTGTGGTTGTGAGGACCAGCTCCTCCCAACCTCCCATGTGTAAACATGCAAAGCTTGGGGAGAAGCTGGCCCCCATCGCCACCCCTTGTAATTGGCGATACAGTTGTTTGTTGTACATGAAAATGTTATTGCTCAAACAAAATTTCAGCATCCACAACAGCATAGCATTATGTTCCACAAACAAGGGCCCACGTTTGGATAGATAATAATTTACCGCCGTTAGCCCATCCGTATGTGCAATGCTGGTATAAAGAGACGTGACATCCAATGCCATGAGCCAGTCTCCTTCTACCCAGTCGATGTGTTTAATTTTTTGTAAAAAATCCCCTGTGTCCTGTACATAAGAATCAAGGTGTTGTACATATCCTTGGAGAAAGTAGTCTATATATACTGATGTGAGCTCCAATAAGCTGTTCCTGGCAGAGATGATAGGTCTGCCAGATGGATGTGTCAGGTTCTTATGTACTTTGGGGATAAAATACATTATTGGTGTTACTGGGTTGTCATTCTTTAGGTATTTGTATTCTGGCTCACTCAGCAATTTAGATGATTTCCATCTTGACAATTGTTGGTGGTAGTCTTTTTTGATGGTATTTAATTCCTGGATGTTAATGCGTTCATAGCAATTTCTGTCATTAAGTTGGGAATATGCCTCTTTATCATAATCTGCTCGAGTCATTCAAACAATGTTGCTGCCCTTATCACTTGCTCGAATCACAATGTCCTTTTCTTTAGTTAATCGATTCGTAAGGGCATTGTATCGTTGACTTAGAGCATCGTGTTTCTTTTTAATGTTGGATACATTTCTCTGTAGATTTTTCAATTGAGTAACCACATTCTCATGAAAAATGTCGATGGCGTCTCTTGGTAGTATGGGGGTGAAAGTAGATGGTGGTCTGAATGGGGTTTTTTGAGATATTCTGTTACCTCTGTCATCTATTGTGCCCATCTCATCTACGACAGTTGTGGAGCTCTCATATCCTGCCCAATGAGTTTCCCATAATTCAGTGATTGTTTCTGTGCCTTGGGACGCGATGTTCGAGTCCTTTCCCCCAGATTGTACCACTGACGATCCTTTCGTTTTTGCTTTCAATGTGTAGAATTTGCGAAATTTTAACTTTCTGACCGCCTTATAGAGATCGCATCTCACAGTAGGGTAATTGAAGTTGCATTAGGGAGCAAATGTTAAGCCCAGATTAAGTATTTCCTCCTCTTTAGGTGTTAGTACTATAGAGGTCAAATTCACGATAGTTTTGGCATTAATTCTTCCTATTGGTTGGCAGATCCCTGCCCGCCACCCTTCTTGTTTTTCTGATAATTTCTTTTTGGTCGCCCTGTGCCTTTTGCGCCTCCTGTAGTTTGCCCGCTGTTTGCATAATTTTTTCATGTCCCAGGTCTTAGGGTTGACAGTCTTTCCTGGCACAAAAAACTGATTTCCTGTCCCAGTGTTGGCTTCGGGATTGTACCAGTCTGCGCTTGTTTTCGGCGTTCAGAATCAGATTCCGTATCAGGATCGGAGCTAAAGGTTAAATTAGTAGTATCATTTTGACCTTGATTTTGTCTGTTGGGCTCGGGTCGGAATTGAGGATTAGCCACGCCACTGCGAATCGCATCAT
This sequence comes from Lissotriton vulgaris, assembly GCF_964263255.1. NCBI lineage: Eukaryota > Metazoa > Chordata > Amphibia > Caudata > Salamandridae > Lissotriton > Lissotriton vulgaris. Next base: position 1,194,347,978 of record NC_141685.1, read on the forward strand.
ATTTTCTGGAGAACGTGAAGATTTGACCCAGCTCATAATCACTGCGGTCACGTTGGAATTTGTAAGTTTTCCTTTCTATGATTTTTGCTTCCTCTTTCTTCAATCGTTCATTCATGATTTTCATCAGTTTGGCTCTTTCCTCTTCTTCCCCCATTGCTTCTAATTGTTCATGTATGGTTGCTATCTCTGTAAGTAATTTTGCGCGGTCTATATCAGCATACTTGATGAGTATTTGGACTTGTCGTCGCGATGCCTCCAGGTTACACTCCGCCCACTCCCTCATGAGATCAGGGTTAGGGTCTTCATAGGTGGGGGCAGTTAATATTCGTAAGCCTCGGGGAATCCTGTTAACTTCTATATATCGCTGCAGCGATTTAGATTCCCACCATTTGGATTGCTCACTTCTGGATTTTTTCTCCAGGGTTTTATAAAGATCTTTGAGAACTGTATTATTGCTGCTACTAGCACCGTCATTGTCCCTCCCCCTGATGTTAGCCGGGAGAGGAGAGCTATCAGAAAACATTGTTGCTGCTAATGTTTCCCGATCTCGAACGTTGTCAGCCGACATGATTGCAAATTCAAACAAGCGAGTTTGTGTGGCGTTTGCGCTGTCCCGATGTAATAATCAATCAACAGCCCGCCACGCACTATACTCTTATCCCGCTAAGCCGTGCTCAAAGTCAGATATTATGTACACGATGGCTTCTCAGTACCTTTAATTTCCAGTTTGCCACAGTCTCCTTGAGAACTTGTACACCGCAGTTTGCCGCTTGAAATCTTCGACACTGCTGCGAATACCGGTCCGCGGGGGTCAAACGCCTTTCTCCTTCCGGAGTCAGTAAATCCTGGGTTGCTCCAAGATGGTATCCCGGTTTAGGCGTTGTCCTTTGTTGTAAGAGGGCCTCGTGTGCTGGCCGGCCCGAGAATAAACCGGCCAATATATCCGGTACACCGCGTCTCCACCCAATGGCAAGGGTTCCACCACCGCTGCAAAAACTCAATGGACACTGGCAAGGTAAGTGCTGAATACCTTTATTTGTGCAAATTCAGCCGCATAACGTTTCGGCTCCGAGGAGCCTTGTTCACATGACAACATTCAATTGTTGAGGACGCCCATTTAAAGTGCTAACCATAGGTCTGAATTGCGTCACATGATCAGGCTGATAGTAAACATGGACAAAATACTAGAGGTATGTTGACAAGCAGAAGAGTACTCCGATTACATAGACAAATACATTGTAAGCTGTTCAATTAATACCCCATCAATCTGCCTGGCAATACAGAGATTGTTAATGTGGAAAATAACCATATCTGTGGGCTTGTTTTCGAACTATATATATATATATTGGTTGGTTGAAAGCTTTATTTCAACATGCAAAGATATCTTAAAAGCATTACATACATTTAAAACTGCAGATCAAAATAGTACAAATATGTCAATTATTAAAAAAGGGAAAGAGTACCCTTTATACAATAATAAATTAGTTAAAAAGTAGATTAAATTGAGATAGACAATCTATTGCAGCAAATCAACCATGTCCACTTGAAAAATTTGGAGATTCCACAAACTATAAGAGGGGAAGTGTCAGTTAACAGGATGCGTAGCGCCACCAAATGCTGGCGCGTCCCCAAACGTCTGAATAAGGGTTTGAGCCAATGTCTCCTTGGACGAATGTAGTCCAGGCACTCAAAAAGGATATGAGCCACCGTCTCACGCCTTGTGGAGCAAAGGGCACAAAAAGGCGATAGCTGAACTGGCGATTTCCATCTGGAAAGAAGGTCCCAATCGGGAGAGTGCCTATTCTGAACTTAAAATAGAGAGCCCTATCCACTGGCTTGGTGATTAAATCCAGGTAGGGTTCATAGGCTACCACGTCTTTAATTCTTAAAAATACCGCGGTCGAATTGCAGTGGCGTGGATTGCCGATGAGTTGGCAGGAGACCCAGTCCCAGTACAGTTTTTTTAGGACAGCTTTTGGTGGAGCGGATTTTGTAACCCAACAGTCCCCCAAACCCAGCTCCCCCAGGAGGTTTTTTAGTGTCCCTCAGCCACTTGATCTTATGCCAGCCCCCCATTCCCATCACCTCGGACAGCCCATCAGCATAGGATTTTAACTCTGGGACCCTGCACAGGCGAGCCCATAAAAGCAAAGGCCGGAGACGGGCCTGGTCCTTAATCGACTTGCAGCCCACATCCAAGAGCACAGGAACTGTAGGGGTGCTCAAGGGGAGAGCTAATAAGTCTTTCAAAAATTTGCTCTCAGATAGGGAGTCCAAATTGCAGTGGCCCCACAGCTCTGCCCCGTAGAGTGCTGACGTGACTCCTCTTGCTTTAAAGATGTCAATTGCAGGTGCCACAAAGTGTTTGGGTGAAGCTCGATATTCCCTTAATAATGCACCCCCTATCCTTTTATGATTGAGAACCATCTTGTTGATGTGTGGCGTCCAAGTCATAGTGTTACTCAGGCGTATTCCCAGATAGTCAAATTCGGAGACTTTCTCCAGAGCAACTGAATTTAAAACAGGAGGTCGGCCTAGTTTCCGTGGTGGATGCATTATCAAGTATTTGGTTTTATCCACATTAATAACCAGTCCCTTTGTCAAACAGAAATCCTGAAAACGGGTCGAACGCTTCTGAAGACCCTGGGGGGTCTTGGCAATAAGGAGGGTGTTGTCTGCAAACAACAGTGTGGGGATCCGAACACCCCCAGGGAGGGTGCATCCGCTGGTTCTTGAAGCAAGTGCTCTACCACGCCGTTTACATACAGGGAAAATAGGGTGGGAGCTAACACGCAACCCTGTCTGACACCCCTACAGACCGGGATCCTATCAGTCGTTTCCCCATTCTGGCCCCAGCACACCTGAGCATAATTGTCTGTGTGTAATTTGATCAGGAGCGACAGAATGTAGGGAGGGAGTCCAAGACCCTGCAGAATATATATATTATCCGATCACCCCATCACTATATTTCATACCCAAAGTCCATAAGCAAGTCCATCCAGTACCAGGACGCCCAATTATATCAGCACAGGGAGGCCTAATGAAACCCATATCCAAGTATGTAGATTTTTTTATTCGAGACTACGTAGAGTCTCTAGACTCTTACATCAAACATACGGGCCATTTTCTTGAAAAACTAAAAAGAATATCTTGGTGTGAGAATTACTGTTTTATTGTGATGGACATATGTTCTTTATATACCAGCATTGATCATAAACAAGGTTTGGAAGGTGTCACATTTTATTTATCTCAACGTGACATCAAACTAAATGAACACAACAAAATGCTGCTCAAAATGATTAACATATGCCTCAAGAATAATTTCTTTCTATTTAATGGGATGGTTTACCAACAACTCCGGGGTGTGGCAATGGGGGCATGCTTCTCCCCCAGTTTTGCATGCTTGCATGGTGGGAGGAGCATGTCCTGAGTCGCATTCTGGAGGAGAAATTCCCTAATAATATCACTGCATGGTGGCGCTTCATTGATGATGTCTATGTGATATGGCAGGGCTCTGTGGAATCAGCACAGACTTTTGTAGATATCATCAATGTTAATGACCTGAATCTTAAATTCACGGCCAACATTAACAAGGAGAGGTTTGAGTTTCTCGATGTGGAAATATACATTTCAAACAATATGATTAACACAAAACTCCACAGAAAGGTAACTGCTAGAAACTCCATCCTCCACGCAAGTAGCACCCACCCCAGACACCTAATCAAAAGCATACCCTACGGAGAATTTTTACATATAAAAAGAATCTACAGCAACAAAGATGATTTAAAAATCTGACTAGAGGAAGCAGTGCAGAGATTTACAGCAATGCTTACAGAATGATTGATTTGCAGAAAGCCTTATCAAAATTGGAGGCTTCCCAGAAGGCACCATACCAAAATATGGGCCAAGTAACGGTCTCAGAATGTTCAGAGGAGGAAACAATAATTAAAAAGACAACTATCAGATTGATAACCACTTATAGCTGTCAACATAAGAGGGTGAGACAAATAATTGCCAAGAGTTGGTCAATCTTAAAATCTGATATAACCTTGGCACCTGTAATTGAGAACTCCCCGAGTATCACATATAGGAGGGCTCCATCAATGCGGGATGCTTTAGACAGATCTATGCCTGAGACTCCAACTAAAAATAAAATGGATTTATCTAACAGAAAGGATTTTTTTAAATGCAGCTCTTGTAGAGCTTGCAAATTCGGCATGAACACTAGGGAAAGTACAGGATGCTTTCTCCCTTGAAATGTATCAACTGAAAGGATATTTTACATGTAAAACAGAATTTGCTGTTTACATGCTTGAATGCACCTGCAAACTTAAGTACATAGGCAGTACTAAATTACCTGTTTTTAATCGCATTTTACAGCACTTACGTGCTATTGTCAATTCAGATTCCAGTTACCCTGTGGCACGCCACTTTAAATTAGTACACAATAAGAATCTTAAAGATCTAATTTATTTTGTGATTGATGCAGTGCCTAAAGATGTAAGAGGGGGAACAGGGATAAAAAGCTACGACAACTGGAAAGCCAATATATCATGCAGTTTGACACTTAAATACCGAATGGATTAAATACAGGGGAAGATTTGTATAACTTTTTATAAAACTTTTACTTAGTTTTTGAACTATTTATACAAATCTTTATTCAAGTTATCTTTGTGCTGCTAAAAGCTGTTTATCAACACCTTGTAATATATTTAAGATTCTGAATTCTCCATAAAGGGTTATTGTATAAAAAGTATTATTTATTTAATTCTAAATGAAATATATAATTTTTATACATATCTAATACATATGAAATTCAAGTCTTTTACACCATGACTGTTTTTATCTGTGCAGATGGTTTTTATGTGGACTTTTAGCTATATTTATGCTGGATTTTAGCTGGTTTTACTTTGTTTTACCAATTTTTATTTGGTATCTGAGAGTGGGAAGTTTACGTTTTTGCTATTTTGCACAAGATATTTAAGGTATGTTGGTATTTTCACCCTTCTGAGATTGCGATTAAAAATAAAATGTGATTTAAAATTTTTGTGAAAATATATGAATTACATTTTTTAGAATAACCTTCATTTTGCACTCGTCACTTTGAAATAGTACTGGCATTTGTTCAGGAGTGATACATATATACACATGCAAGAGTACAAACATTGATCATGTGTTTACATGGTTATTATGCTGATATTCTTGTAGTTGTTATCGTTTACAAAATATAACTAATTGCCAGTATGTAATGTCTTTTTTAAAATCATAACACGTTTTTTAATTTAAACCTATTCTTTTGGGTATGCATATATGCTTTAAGATAGCTGGATGTACCCTCAATTATGTCATATGGTATGCAAACAGTGATGTGATATATAATTAATTTGTAAATGTGGTAATTACAATAATTAATGCATTGTAAGAATATGGGCACTTGCCCTTGATTGTGTTGCTATTTGTAAATAGCTATACAAGTATATTTATAATGTTTGTATGGAATGTAAACATCACGCAAAGTCTGTTCTCCATATCTATGAGTAAGAGGGAGGAGCTGGGTACAACCATGCGCAGTATATAGGCACTGAGGGGTCACAGCATGTCATGTGATAAAGTCCAGGTTAACCAGACAAAACGCGTCATGTCTGTTTGGTGGTGAAATAAATCACGTTATAGAAACCTACTTGCTGTGTGGTTCGTGTCCTGATTGTGCTGGTTAAGGGAGATAAATATATAGTAACAGAGTGGCAGAGTGGGCTAAAGAAAGGTGATGGATTAAACCCAGATCTTTTGACTGGGTGTGAGTGTTTGATTCATTCAGATGCTCCGTCCATCACCACCCCCCTTTGTACCGATTTTGGCAGCCATAAGTGTGGCAGGGTATGCTCAGACGTGAGTCTCTTTCTCACTTTGCCACTGGATTCAAGCAAGCCGGGCTGAAGACGGCTGGAATGCCAGAAACCGGTCCTCGGAAGCTTGTTTCCGGTCCAGGGAAGACATGGCTTGGCAGTTCGGGCTGGACTGCTCTCATGAGGCACAGGGTCAGACTGATTTGCATATAGCCATGTCTGAACTGGGGTGGCAGAGTGGGCTAAAGAACGGTGATGGATTAAACCCAGATCTTTTCACTGGGTGTGAGTGTTTGATTGATTCAGATGCTCCGTCCATCACCACTCCCTTTTGTACCGCTTTTGGCCGCCATAAGTGTGGCAGGGTATGCTCAGACGTGAGTCCCTTGCTCACTTTGCCACTGGATTCAAGCAAGCTGGGCTGAAGACGGCTGGAATGCCAGAAACCGGTCCTCGACAGCTTGTTTCCGGTCCAGGGAAGACATGGCTTGGCAGTTCGGGCTGGACTGTTCCCATGAGGCACAGGGTCAGACTGATTTGCATATAGGCATGTCTGAACTGGGTAGGCAGAGTGGGCTAAAGAACGGTGATGGATTAAACCCAGATCTTTTGACTGGGTGTGAGTGTTTGATTGATTCAGATGCTCCGTCCATCACCACCCCCTTTTGTACCGCTTTTGGCCGCCATAAGTGTGGCAGGGTATGCTCAGACGTGAGTCCCTTGCTCACTTTGCCACTGGATTCAAGCAAGCCGGGCTGAAGACGGCTGGAATGCCATAAACCAGTCATCGGAAGCTTGTTTCCGGTCCAGGGAAGACATGGCTTGGCAGTTCGGGCTGGACTGTTCCCATGAGGCACAGGGTCAGACTGATTTGCATATAGGCATGTCTGAACTGGGGTGGCAGAGTGGGCTAAAGAACGGTGATGGATTAAACCCAGATCTTTTGACTGGGTGTGAGTGTTTGATTGATTCAGATGCTCCGTCCATCACCACCCCCTTTTGTACCGCCTAGAACTTCAAGCGCTTCCAGGGGAAACTGCATATGAACAGCGGTTTCCGCCCGATCGGTGCTTCGGATTCCGTGCATTTCAGCTGTTCAATTCCCTCCTTGCTGCCAATGCCTTCGCGCTAATCTTCATCCCGGCGGAGCTGCCTTGGGGAAACCGCGCTGGAAGCGCTCGTCATCAGTAAGGACCGCGCTGGAGCGCTATTGTTTTCTTTTGCCTGGCCTCGCGCTGGAAGCGCTTATCATCCTTGTAATTCTTTTTCCTTGCCTTGCGCTGGTGCGCTTGCCATTATTAAACATTAAGGACCGCGCAGGTGCACGATTGTTTATTTAATTACTTGCCACGCGCTGGTGGTGCTCGTACTTGTTGGTGCCTGTTTACAAACCACGCTGGAGCACTTTGTAGCCTTTGGGGAAGCCGCGCTGGAATAATATAGACTTTTCATTCTTTGGCTTGTGCTGGAGCGCTAACACTTGTTTGTGTAGTGAACAAACCACGCTGGAGCGCTATTACTTTATTGGGGGAAGCCGCGCTGGAGCGCTATTCTTTATCTATTCTTTGCCTTGCGCTGGAGAGCTAACACTTTGTTTGTGCCATAACAAACCACACTGGAGCGCTTGTACCTTGTTTGCCTGGTGTTTTTCTGAACAGGTAAACACCTCTTTCTTACGTGCCCATCAGAGCTAGAACAGAGGGGTGGATTGTATATTTGTGTTTTTTCTAAGGGGCTGTTCTTTTTTCTTCCCAGTTTTCCGGTGCACACGGATAGTCCCCAGACAGAGGGAGGTTCCTTAAACCGGGCTGCTAGAACACCACAGCATTTTCTGGCTTCCTTCCCCGTGCCATCGCATTCCTAGCTTGTTCGCACCAGATTGGAGTAAGGTGGGTCTAGTGGTGGTAGCTCATATCGTCTCTGCGAGATTACTTCACAAGTTGAAGGTAAGACTCGTGGGGTCCTTGACATTCAAGAAACGGTAAACTACCGGTGACTTGAAAAGAGAAGGTTGATATGGAAGCCGAAGGAAGGCATGGATGGCTGAAAGATAGCCCTCAATAGTGCCCAGAGCAGAGCCCTGCTGGGCTAAAGAGAGAAGGAACAAGAGAACATCAAAAAGAGGGGCAGAAAGGGGATCTACAACCTTTGCTGTGCACCATGCCACAAACTTGTTCCACCGGCAGACGTATACCGTCTTAGTGGAGGGACGCCCGGCAGCCAAGATTATGTCACAGACTTCGGGAGGCAGGTCAAAAAATGTCAACTGCCACCACTCTATTGCCATGCAAGGAGGTGGAGACTGGATACGTTCGGATAGAGGACCATTCCCTGCTGCTGTGACAGAAGATCCTCCTGAAGAAGCAGTCTGATCGGAGGATCGATGGCCATGTTGAGCAGCTCGGGATACCAGATTCTTCATGCCCAATCCGCAGCCACAAGAATGACTTGGGCCTGGTCGCACCTGATCTGCTTCAGCACCCTGGGCAGAAGTGGTATAGGTGGAAACGCGTACAACAGAGCTCAACTCCACTTGTGCCGAAAAGCGTTGCCTAGCGAGTGCTGCCTTGGAAATTCCAACGCACAGAATTGCTGACATTGCATGTTCTCCTAGGTGGCGAATAGATCTAACCAAGGCTCTCGCCACTGTTGAAACAGACCTTGCACCACCTACGAGTGAACACGCAATTCGTGATCCAGCATGAGCCTGCGGCTGAGTTCGTCCGCCCTTGCATTCAGAGAACCTGCCAGGTGTTGAACCACCAGGGATATGCCCTGATGTTCCAGCCATTTCCAGTGGCGGATGGCCTCTTGACATAGGGTTCATGACCCCACCCCACCCTGCCCTGTTTGTTGCAGTACCACATGGTGGTGGTGTTGTCCGTGAACACCTGCACTACTCTTCCCCGGACAGAAGGGAAGGAATGCTTTCAGTGCATGACGAATTGCCCGGAGCTCCAGATGGTTGATGTGCAGCCCAGACTCTGCTGGAGACCAGAGGCCTCTCATCTCCGCTTCCCCCATGTGGCAGCCCCATCCCAGAAGGGTTGCGTCCTTCACCACAGCGTGGTTTGGTTGGGGAAGGGAGAGGGATCTGCCATTGACCCAATCCTGGTTCGAGAGCCACCACTGCAGTTGTCGTGCAGAGCCCTCTGAGATCTGGACGCGATCGGACAGATTCCCCTGATGCTGCGCCCACTGGAACTTCAGGTCCCACTGCAGAGCCTGCATATGTCACCTGGCATATTCGACCTGCAGGATGCCGGAGGCCATGAGGCCCAGCAGCCTCAGGGCCATTCGGACTGAAACCCGGGATAGAGGCTGAAAGATCGGAATCATAGCCCGAATATCCCGGACTCGCTGTTCGGGAAAATAGACCTGAAACCGCGTCGTGTCCAGAACTGCTCTGATGAAGAGGAGCTTCTGAGAGGGAATCATGTGTGACTTTGGCACATTGATGGAGAACCCCAGCGAATGCAGGAGGTCGTTTGTAGTATGGAGGTGGGAGACGAGTGGCTGGGGTGAGCCTGCCTTTAACAGCCAGTCGTCAAGATAGGGGAAGACTGAAACCCCTCATCTGCGCAGATGAGCTGCGACCACCGCCATCACTTTTGGGAACACCCGAGGGGTGCTGGTAAGGCCAAAGGGGAGCACAGTAAATTGAAAATGCACTGGAACATCCAGTCCCACTGCAGAGGCTGCATATGCCACCTGGCATAATCAACCTGCAGGATGCAGGAGGCCATGAGGCCCATCAGCCTCAGGGTCATTGGGACCGAAACCCAGGATAGAGGCTGAAAATTCGGAATCATAGCCCAAATATCCCGGACTCGCTGTTCGGGAGAATAGACCCGAAACTGTGTCGTGTCCAGAACCGCTCTGATGAAGAGGAGCTTCTGGGAGGGAATCATGTGTGACTTCGGCACATTGATGGAGAACCCCAGCGAATGCAGGAGGTCGGCCGTAGTCGGGAGGTGGGAGACGACTGCCTGGGACGAGCCCGCCTTCAACAGCCAGTTGTCGAGATAGGGGAAGACTGAAACCCCTGATCTGGGCAGATGAGCTGCGACCACCGGCATCACTTTCTTGAACACCCGAGGGGCGGTGGTAAGGCCAAAGAAGAACACAGTAAATTGAAAATGCTCATGGCCTACCGTAAACTGTAGATAATGCTGGTGGGCTGGCAGGACGGGGATGTGAAAATAAGTGTCCTACATGTCCAACGCTATCATCCAGTCTTCCAGGTCGAGAGCAGACAAGACCTGAGCCAAGGTTAACATCTTGAACTTCTCCTTCCTGAGGAAGCGATTGACGTCCCTGAGGTCCAAGATAGGACGCAGGCCCTTGTCCTTCTTGGGGACCAGAAAGTAGTGGGAGTAACAGACACAAACTATTTCTGAGACAGGAAGCGCGTGATGGCTTCCTTGGCCAAGAGAGCCTTTTTTTCCTGCTGGAGAAGGGCCAGATGATCCTCCGACATAAGGTGGTATCTTAGTGGCATGGCAGGAGGGGTAGTCTCAAAGGGGATGGAGTAGCTCCCTTGGACTATTTGCAAAACCCACCTGTCTGACGTGATAGTGCGCCAGTGGGGGAGGTGATGATGAATCTTGCTGCCCACTGGCATTTGATGGGCCTGAAAAGTTGAACTAGGACAATTTGGAGGATGCTGCAGAGGGGGGGTTGGTGGACTGGCCCGCCCACCGGTCCCCAGAACCACGACGGTTGTTCCCACATCCCCAGCCATGCGAAGGTTGGGTAACTTGCTGCGGCCTGTGACTCTTGGCTACAAAGATTTGGAACTGGAATGGTGGTGGCTCCGCGACCGGTCCCTTGACCGCCCTCTCGACCGGGACCTCGAACGGCGTGGAGCCGACTGCCGGTGCTCAAGCAGCTTTCGGGACCGCTCCCGCAAAGCGTTCAGTGCCATCGACCGGCAGTCGGAACACGACTTGGGGTCGTGGTTGCACTCCAGACAAAAAACACACACGCGGTGCGGATCCGTCACCGACATCATGCAATGACTGGAACCGCAGGCCTTGAAAGCGGGCATCCCTTGTGCACCTTCAGATTTGAAGATCTGAAAAAGAAGTCAACAAAAGTCAAGAAAAACGTAGTCAAAAAATTACTGAGGTACCGCTCTTCCTAGATCTGTGCTGGCTGGCATGGAAAAAGAAAGAACTAACGTTAGTGCGTGAGGGTGGTGTCTAAGTAGCTGCCGTAATGTCATCCTGGCGACGCGGAGCCGACCGACGCCACCTTCCGACACGCAGAAGTACTGCTGACGAAAAAACTTTACGGATCCAGGCTGGCACCCGTGGGTAATTCTAAGGTAAGGAATCTATAACTAACGTGTTTCTTCCAGATACATTAATTTTAGATATTTAAAATTTCAAGGAAGTAATCACACCTAACCCACCATTGCAGTGACTTGACATTGATGGTATTCGAGGAACACAAAAAAGACTGGTAACCATTTACATAAAAGCTGTTTGTGACCCAGGTTTCTTGGCAGCACACCACGTCAAATAGATTATTAATATTCAGCCAATCCCCTATGTCCAATTTGTTGGTTATACCAGCAATATTCTATGACAGAATTCTTAACCTACCAGACCTCGTTACTGTGGGAGGAGTGGGAACATTAGCTTCATGCAAAATAAACTTGGTTACAGTCAATCACAAGGTCTACCACAAAGTCAATCCCTGTTCGAAAGGCTGGACAGTGGGACAAACCGATTTGAGTGGGTGAAGGAAACAGAGGTGCCGCTGGGTGACTCAGCCACATGCCCCATTAACCACCTTGGTTGCCTGAGTAAATGGGATGGACAGTAAAAGTAGCCAAGGGGTAAAACACAGACTATGGCGTGGTCGGGGGTTACAGTGTTTAAGCATTGCAAATTAGTGCCCACCAGCCATGGACGCCTGAAGTTGATGACTAAACAGTCTCCTTGAGACAATTTTGGAGCATTTCCAACCCATCCAACCATGCGGACCAGAACAACTTCATTCATAAGATCAAAGCCCCACCCAGATTTAGATATAATCCAGTGAGCAGTCCTTAGTTTGAGGGAAAACCAATCTTCTGGTTTGTTATTTAAGGATGACCTAAGGAGTAAAATCAGGTGTAGCTGTAGGGGAAGACGGTGGCAGGAAACAACTGGGGCAGGGCCTCTAGATTTAACTTGCTGTGGTGGTTCATTTACGATGTAACCACTGCAGTTGTCGTGCAGAGCCCTCTGAGATCTGGACGCGATCGGACAGATTCCCCTGATGCTGCGCCCACTGGAACTTCAGGTCCCACTGCAGAGCCTGCATATGTCACCTGGCATATCTCTTGGCGCTACGTCTCTTGGCGGGACGTAGCGGGCACCCCTTGCCTAGCCACGAAAGGTGCGTAAAGCAGACTGCGCAGGGCGCGAGGACAAACCCAAGGACTTGGCCATAGCCCATGAGTCCTTTAAATGCTCTAGAGCGCTGTCTGCGTCGTCGCCGAAAAGGCGATGGCCATCAAATGGCTTGTCCATCAAGGTGTTCTGGACATCACCTGAAAAGCCAGTGGCAGAGCAAATGTTTTAAAAATGCTGGTGTTGCCAAAATTCTTGTACATGTTTCGTACAATTCCTATCACATTTCCTATGACGTGCTTTAGGAGACTTGAAAGGATTTCGTCCAGAAATCTCTGGGGATACAAGAGGCCAAGAAGAGCATATAAAAAGCTAGTGCTGATGATAGATCGAGGTGGGTGGGGGAATACCGTATTTTTTTTATTATTATATAGCCACAGTATTGCAATATATCAGTCCGCTAGTAGTGGGTGATAGAGCCCGTATTCTGCCCTGCCCCGCCCTGTCTATTTTTGACTTTGGTATGGGTGAATCAATCAAAGGATGTTTGGTCTCAATAATGGAACCCAGTTATTTAAAAAAAACAAGATTTAAAATTCTAAATTCAGTGTATGTGGTATGGAAATCAATTAAACGTCTGATGGGGATCCCGAAAGTAAATAGGTATATGCTATTCTCTGCAGCTGAGATATTGGCATACATCTTCCGAGATCAAATTGCAAGTGGGTGGAAGAATAAAGGGATCCTGTGCTTGGGTGATTTACTACAAGAGGGTCAAATAGCCTTGTTTAGTGAGCTACAAAAGAAGTACGGTTTAGCAACGCATGATTTTTTAAAATTTCTTCAGATTCGCAGCTTTATGAATGCTGTGGCCTCTGGATCAGAACAGCAATGGAGGAAATGTTCTCTTGTTGACAGTATGGTGAATAAGACTTCTATTGGTGATTATTATTCCTGTCTTACTACAGCACTACCAGATGATCTGGAGAGCCGGTAGCTTGCATGGGCGAATAAGCTGGGGGTTGCAGCAGTTAATATGACTGAGTCATTGAGGTTAGCAAATTTGGTATTATTGACAGGGAGGATACGTGCTCAGCACTATATGGCTATTTTCGATCTGTATTATACGCCGAAAAAGGTAGCTAAATCCTGCACTACCGTAGGGATTAAGTGTAATAGATGTGGTCAGTATGCTGTTGATGATATTCATATGTTTTTTATGTGCCCTAAATTATCTGTTTTTTTTGCCTCAATTGAACAATTTTTAAATTTGATACTGGGAACACCAGTCATTATAACTGCTGAATTAGTATTGATCGGTGTTAGCGCAGAAGTGTCCACCCAACTTAGTTCAGAGGCCACTGAACATTTTGTATTCATTTGTATGGCTGTGATGCGTGCATGTATTACAAACGAGTGGATCAACTCAGATCCCCCCTCTTTTCTTAGCTGGCGTGGTCGTTTATTAGCAATGTATAATCTGGAAATGGCTATTTATAAAACTAAGGGAAGAAGAAAGAGGGCAATGGGAGCAAAGATCTGGACTCCTATAGCTGACTGGATTTAAGTCCAAATTTATTGCTGCTGATCTGTTTTTTTTGTTTTTTTGTTTTTTTGCCAAGCTTCGAATTGGATAACATGTCATAAATGTGTTTCTCTTGCTTCTTTGTACTAATGATTGCTTTGGTTTTTTCTGCATTCCTTGCTCAAATAAAATAGAAATAAAAAAATAAAAAAATGAAAAGCCAGTGGACCTCATCCAGGCGTAGTAACAAAGCGCTACAGACGTTGAAATGGTTCTGCCCAGAGAGTCGGAGGTGTCCAGCCCACAACGTATTGTAAACTTTGCTGCATTCCTCCCAGCGGCAACAGCCTGGAAGAGCACTGCCCGGGCCTCCTCCAGTCACTGAGGCAGCACCTGCGCCACAGTATTCCACACCAAGAGACATGCAGTGTTTACGGACTGCAGTCCTGAGCTAGCGGAAGAGAACATTTTCTTACCAAGGTGGTCCAGCTTCTTGGATTCCCTTTCCCGTGGAGCGGTAGGGAAGGCGCTATTGGAAGTGGAGGCTTGGACCACCAAGCTCTCAGGGGTGGGGTGTTGGGAGAGGAAAGTCGGGTCGCCCGGAGCCGGGCCGTGACGTTTGGCAATCACCTTGTCTACAGGAGCCCCCGTGTTGGGCCTGGACCACGTGCCCAAAAGGACGCCGGTGAGGGCCTCATTAAATGGTAGCAGGGGTTCTCAAGAGCTCGCAGCCAGTTGTAGCACCTCTGTCAGGAGGTTAGTCCTGACTGCCACAGTAGAAAGCTCGACGTTGAGAGACTCGGCCACCCTATGCACACCGCTGTGAATGACGCGCCCTCTTCCGTAGCCATGGTGGAAGAAACAGCATGCCAAGGTCAGGGAAGGTGTCCAAACCACTGGCATCCCCCAGTTCCTCTCTCCAGCCCTGTTCACTGTCCAACTGGTCAGTCAGAGGTTCACCTGACCCCTCCCAGTCCTCCTCCTCCTCCTCTGGGTGCCATTGTGATTGAAAAAGGACCCCAAGAGTGAACAGGGGGACAAAAATACCACTCGGTGCCGGATCTGGCATCGGACGATGCCGGTCCGGCTCTATGTCCATGTAGGGATGGAGGCTGGGGTCGACGCCGGCCGGGGGGGGGGCCGACCAGCAGTGAGCGCGGTAGTGGTGCTGTCGGAAGTGATGCCGGTGGAGGCGTAACAAGGTTAACCGGCGCCGATCCGGATCCTGGCCTGGATCCAAGGGGGCCTGCTGCGTTGAAGCCGCTGGCAGCGAAGAGCTAGGCCCCCCAACCGAGTCCACAGGGAGCGAAGGCGCACCGGCGGGGTCGGTCTGCCCAAAGATGGCATGCACCTCCTCGTAGAACATACGAAGCTGGGCGGGAGTCGCTCCGGGTCCCGGGAAGGGAGGGAAACTCTGGGTCGACTCTTCGGGCTCCACGCATGGAGACGTGGAAGGGTCACCACCCGCGTGCCTCGTCTGATCGGCTGACCGATGAGGAGAAGTCGAAGAGCGACAATGCTTTTTTGACTTCTTCTGCTTTGACTTACCCGACCCAGAGTGGGAAGACTACAAAGATTTGGAACTGGAATGGTGGTGGCTCCGCGACCGGTCCCTTGACCGCCCTCTCGACCGGGACCTTGAACGGCGTGGAGCCGACTGCCGGTGCTCAAGCAGCTTTCGGGACCACTCCCGCAAAGCCTTCAGTGCCATCGACCGGCAGTCGGAGCACGACTTGGGGTCGTGGTTGCGCTCCAGACAAAAAAGACACACGCGGTGCGGATCCGTCACCGACATCATGCAATGACTGGAACCGCAGGCCTTGAAAGCGGGCATCCCTTGTGCACCTTCAGATTTGAAGACCTGAAAAAGAAGTTAACAAAAGTCAAGAAAAACGTAGTCAAAAAAATACTGAGGTACCGCTCTTCCTAGATCTGTGCTGGCTGGCATGGAAAAAGAAAGAACTAACGTTAGTGCGTGAGGGTGGTGTCTAAGTAGCTGCCGTAATGTCATCCTGGCGACGCGGAGCCGACCGACGCCACCTTCCGACACGCAGAAGTACTGCTGACGAAAAAACTTTACGGATCCAGGCTGGCACCTGTGGGTAATTCTAAGGTAAGGAATCTATAACTAACGTGTTTCTTCCAGATACATTAATTTTAGAGATTTAAAATTTCAAGGAAGTAATCACACCTAACCCACCATTGCAGTGACTTGACATTGATGGTACTCGAGGAACACAAAAAAGACTGGTAACCATTTACATAAAAGCTGTTTGTGACCCAGGTTTCTTGGCAGCACACCACGTCAAATAGATTATTAATATTCAGCCAATCCCCTATGTCCAATTTGTTGGTTATACCAGCAATATTCTATGACAGAATTCTTAACCTACCAGACCTCGTTACTGTGGGAGGAGTGGGAACATTAGCTTCATGCAAAATGAACTTGGTTACAGTCAATCACAAGGTCTACCACAAAGTCAATCCCTGTTCGAAAGGCTGGACAGTGGGACAAACCGATTTGAGTGGGTGAAGGAAACAGAGGTGCCGCTGGGTGACTCAGCCACATGCCCCATTAACCACCTTGGTTGCCTGAGTAAATGGGAGGGACAGTAAAAGTAGCCAAGGGGTAAAACACAGACTATGGCGTGGTCGGGGTTACAGTGTTTAAGCATTGCAAATTAGTGCCCACCAGCCATGGACGCCTGAAGTTGATGACTAAACAGTCTCCTTGAGACAATTTTGGAGCATTTCCAACCCATCCAACCATGCGGACCAGAACAACTTCATTCATAAGATCAAAGCCCCACCCAGATTTAGATATAATCCAGTGAGCAGTCCTTAGTTTGAGGGAAAACCAATCTTCTGGTTTGTTATTTAAGGATGACCTAAGGAGTAAAATCAGGTGTAGCTGTAGGGGAAGACGGTGGCAGGAAACAACTGGGGCAGGGCCTCTAGATTTAACTTGCTGTGGTGGTTCATTTACGATGTAACCCTGCGAAGTATGAGTTTGGGTTGAATTTGCTGCCCATGATGTTGGTAGGGTATCATATGGTGGAGTAGGAATGCTGACTAACATTGGAATGCTAGAAACCAGGGCAATGGATGGGTTAGCTAGCTTCAATTGGTGCTTGCTGAGGTGTAGATAGCTGTGGATGTTTCCCATGAAGATTCGTACAAAGCTTGCACTTTATCGTTTAGCAACTTCAAATGAGACAAGATGGAGGAATGTAGGTATTTAAACAGTGATTTAATCCTGTCAAACAATGTTGGCACACACTATGAATGGCTGAAGTAAAACTATGGTTGGTGGCCAAACTGAAAGGCAACCTTTAGGTGGCGGCTTAGCTTTAGGATTTGTCTTGCCGTTCCTGTTCTCTACCTTCTTGGCATTTCCATGTTTACATTTGCCCTTAAAAGGAGGTGGTTTGGAGGCATCAAGGTAGGGACTTGGGAGGCAGATGGGTGTTATATCATTGACAACAGCATGCACAATATAAGGGTTTTCATTAGGGGTAGTACGCAAGGGTATATAGCCTGTTGCTGAATTACCGTAAAAGTGCCTGATGAAACAGTACTTCCCTCCATTGGAAGACATGAGGTGGAAATTGCTAGGACATTGATCAACTATTGTAAGTCGTCAATGCAGGTTTCAACCAATTCAAGCTCTGTTGAAGTCGCTCCCAAATCGCTATATAGTTAGGAAGTAATAAGGGTGGACAGGCAGTTCTCTTTGGACCTAAAGTTATGGACTGTGGAAGTTTTTTCTTGTCCATGGTTAGCAGAAAATAATAATGAATCAAAGGATGCGAGATTTGGGACCTAACTTAATACAGCAGCACTCAAAGCGAAGTGCCAAGGAAGGGGGCCCTGCCTTGTCTGTAAGGGAGCAGATGGGCCTTCCCATGGTGTGGGTGTGTCCATGCCCGTCCCACACTGCAGGACTGATTTGCACTTTTGTAGAGCTTGGTTGGTTTCAGGTGTGGCTCCAAGTAGGGATTATGGGACTCGTGGTCTCCAGCAGCTGCCAACTGCAACGACTCTTCCCGCAACTGATGCCCAGGATGTCAACAGTGGTCCAGCTATGTAAGAGTATTTGTGGCACCCTATCGAGGGTCTGGAAATGGCCAGTCAAGCGTACCCCTGTGACACAAGCACTACCCAGCAGCCCCCACAACGCAGGACACTGGTGCACTTTTGTAGTGCTGGATTGGTTTCAGGTGCAGCTCCCAGCTGGGATTCTGGGACTCATGGTCTCCAGCGGCAGCCAACTGCAGCAGCTCTTTCCGCAACTGATGCCCGGGATGTCAAAGGTAGTCTGGCTGTAAAAGAGGATTTGTGGCCCCTCACGATTGCCCTGGAAATTGCCAGTCATGTGTACCTCAGTGACACAGGCACTACCCAGCAGCCCTCACAACCGGGACTGCGGCAGGCTTTTGAATCACTGGATGGGTTTCAGGTGCGGCTCCCAGAGGTGATTCTGGGACTCATGTTCCCCAGATGCTGCACAATCGTTACAGGCAGAGTGTCATAGGGAGGATCTAGTGTTGACCTAGGGTGGCACCCATCGCTTTCTGCAGTGGGGAAAAGCAACAACCTGTTGCAGGGCTGAGCTTTTCTCAACACAGTTCCACAAGTGACCATCTCAGCTGGGGGGCGCAGGTACAGAATTTACCTGTTCAAGGTTTGTGGCCACCCCACCAACAGACGATCCACATCAACTACCTGGAGCTGCTGCCATCCAGTTAGCGCTCAAAGCATTCATCAGTCATGTTCAGGACACAGTGGTTCTTATTCACATGGACAACATGACTGCCAAGTTTCACTGATAGAAACAGGGCTGGACACACTCTTCACAGTCGTCGGTGTTCACAAAACGGATTTGGAGGGGGTACTTCATTGCAGAGCTCATCTACTGCTGGAGTACCTACTGCGAGTGGACACCGACTTTGCAGACTCGCTCAACAGGATGCAGCAACAAGTCCATGAGTGGAAACTCAACCTCCAAGTCCTACTCCAGCACTTCTGTTGTTGAAATGATCCCAATGTAGACCTATTTGTCACAGTTGAAAATGTAAAATGCCCACGCTTCGCCTACAGGCTTCCACACTCACAGTCCATGGGCAATGCATTATGGATGAACTGGTCAGGGATATTTGCCTATGCTTTTTCACCTCTCCTACTTCTCCCGTTCATGGTTTGGAAGCTTAAGCAAACATTCCTCACTCTCATTCTAGTGGCGAATACCTGGGCCAGACAACCTTGGTACACCACTGTTCTCGACCTGGCCCTGATGCTCCATTAGGAGCTGCCCAATTGGCCAGACCTTCTCACACAGAGCCAGGGTAGTCAGGCATCTTAAACGCAGGCACCAGAGTCTTGCGGTTTGGCTCCTAAGGTCCTGGATTTGGCTACCTCAATCTACCTCCAGAGTACATTGTCATCCTAAGGAGGCATGTAAACCTGCAACGCAAGCCATATGGAAGAGGTTTGTCCACTACTGCCTCCCCAAGCACACCAACCCTATCAATGCAGCAGTCTAGGACATTGTTTTCTGCTACATCTACAGAAGTGAGGCCTCGCATATACTTTTTAACTCCTTCGACGCTCATGACGAGCTCAGCTCGTCATGAGCCACGGTGCTCGTGACGAGGTAAGCTCGTCATGACCGTTAGAAGGCTCGTACGCTGAGCTAATTCCCCTGCTGTGCAAGCGTTCTACAGAAGCGGGTGTGGTCATTACGAGCTGAGCTCGTCATGAGCACACGACCACCGTGCTGCATGACGAGCTGAGCTCGTCATGAGCACTGGGGCGCTGTGCGCGCCCCCCTCCCCCCAGCACAGGGGGGGAATGTGCCCCGCAGGGAAGGGGTTAATTATTTTTTATTTTATTTTATTTATTGAGTTTTCAAAACATAAACAACTATTAGGTTCATCAGCATTGGTACACAATTACAAAGCACAATTGTCCGCAACAACATATTACAACAAGCATCCATTTGTAGTTATCCTATCACATTCAGTGTTTTGGCAGTAAGAACATATATTTAACTAGTACAAAGATATACATTAATCATTGGACATACTTAGCAAATAGTAAGTTAGAGGGCCCCATATATCACGTAGTCTAGAAGCACTTGGTAGTTCTTCTGCATTGCAGGTAAGTTGATCTCGGCAGGACACCATATCCTGTATCCAATTATTGCTTTTCGGTGAGGGCCTTCCGCCCCAATGAAGGAAGATTCTTCGTTTTGCCAACAGTAACGCTATATCCACTAATTTTTGATTAACAGTTTGTATGTTTTTATGTTCCCCAATAAACACATTTGCGGAGTACACTCTATTACCTCCTCCACCATTTTTGTCAGAATGTGAGTTATTCGCACCCAAAATTCATATCCCTTGGGAAAGTCCCATGCTAAATGTTTAAAGTCTGCATTTGGCACTCTACATCTCACACTGCATGCCGAGTCCCTCAATCCATAGCTATGAAGCTGCGCAGGTGTGTGATACATATGGTGTAAATATTTAAAATGAATTATTCTAAGATTCCCATTTGCAGTTAATTGTCCTGTCAACCTGCAGCATGTCCTCCAGTCTTCTACAGTCAGCGGCGCCGAGAGAACAGCATTCCACTTTTCTAGTGGTCCCTCTCCTGAGACCTCCATGTCTATTTGTGAAGCGTTGTACAGGCGTGTGATAAGTTTTGATCTTGTTTGTGTTGTGTAAATTAACTGTAGTGCCCCTAAGGTCTGCGGTTCCTCCGGAAATTTCGGGTATAAATTGCGCAAAGCTGCGCGTAGTCTGCTTTATATGAACAGCATCATTGTAGATCCCTTCCCTTACGCTATTAGAGCTGAGACATCTATGAATGTTCCCTCTTTGTATACGTCTCTCGTCGTATGCACTCCTGCCTCATGTAAAACACCAAGTGAGCGAGTCTCCATCATTACTGAGATTTCGGTATGATGCAACAATGGCATAGCCGGTGCGTATAATGGAGCTTTCCTTGATCGCCTTCAAAAATACAGTTTACAAAAACAAAAAAAACAACAAAAAAAAAAATGCGTGGACCATACATTGCACTGTATCTATTTCCCCTTTTTCAAAAATAGTACTGCTATTTACAATCATAGCTTTGAGCAGTACCGGATGCACTGCACCAGCCTCCACTGCTACATGCGGGGTGAAATCAGGACCATGTTGCCAGTAATAGGCGGAGTGCGCCGGAGCACATAAATAATATAGTTGTAAGTCCGGGGTCGTGAACACACCCAGGTCATACGGGAGTGTTAGTAGTTCCCATTTCAATCTCAGTTTTTTTCCTTCTCAGGCCAAAGTGATTAGCAGTGTACGAAGCGTAGTGAAGAAATGTTTTGTAGTTAGGCGAATGGGAATATTCATCAATAAATATAAAAACTTCAGGAGCACAGCCATCTTTATCAGCGCTATTCTATCTGTCAGCAACAGTGGTAGCTTTATCCATCTAGGCACTTGTTCGTCGATTTGTGTTATTGCCCTCCCATAATTGGTTTGTATAACCACCTGTGGATCTTTGTGAATCCATATTCCCAGGTATTTTACGGGGTCTGTGCTCCATTCCAGCGGGCATCCAAGTTCTATTTGCGGTGTGCCCATAGTCAATGGAATAACGATCAACTTGGACCAGTTAATACCTAGTCCTGAATACCGTTCAAATCGCACATACTCCTGTATGAGTTGCTCTAAATGTGCCCCAGGCTCTCTAACATATAATACTGTATCATCTGCATACATGGACACTGCAAGCGGTAGCTGATGAAAGCAAAGAGCCGCCTTTGCATATCTCTGTCTTAGGATACATGCCAGAGGCTCCAGCACCACTGCAAATAATGATAGTGATAGGGGGCACCCTTGCCTTGTGCCACGTTGTATCTCAACTGCATCAGATGTTTGCCCATTTATGCGCACGCGTGCTACAAGGTCAGTGTATAAAAGTTTGATCCAATTTGTTTAAACTAATGGCACCCCCATGCGATGTAGCACAGAAAATATATATTTCCTTGAGATAGAATCAAAAGCCTTAGCGGCGTCCAGCAGGACCGCCACTGCAGTCAAATGTTGGTTCTAATATATGTAGCACTGCAAATAACGTACGTAGGTTGAGTGATGTAGATCGAGCTGGCACAAAACCCGATTGGTCAGAAAGCACCATCACAGGCACCAATAAACGTAGTCTAGTGGTTACCACTTTTGCCAAGATTTTCACATCAGAATTAATTTGTGATAGGGATCTGTATGGATCGCAGTTTTTGAGTACCTTACCAGGTTTTAATAATGCAATTATCAATGCCTCACGTAGCGTGGAAGGAAGACACTGTTCCTCATATGGTTCTATATACAGCTTTTAGAGATAGGGAGCTAGCAAGTCAATATACTACTTATGGAACTCTGCTGGCAAACCGTCACTTCCTGTAGTTTTCCCATTAGGAAACTTAGTGATGGCCTCTCTAATCTCATCTAACATTATTTGGTGCACTAAAAAATCTTGTTGCCCAAGCAAATACTAGCACTATATCTTCTAGGCAATGTGCAACATCTTCTGCTTCAGCTGATTGCCTGTCTGCGTACATATTTTGATAGTGCAGAACAAATGTGTTGAGTATCCTTGGTGTGTCGTAATGTATAGTGTTATCCCCTGAGACTGCTTTCATTGTGTGTGCATTTGCCCATGGTTCTGCAATTCTACTGGCTAATGCTTTTCAAGTCCTAACCCCTTCTCCATATCTGGCTTTCCACCTTCTTGACATGTGTCATACTTCCTGGCCTGCTGTCTCATTATACTCAGTAACCTTTACTCTAAATTTTGCCAATTTAGACACTTCAGCTGTTATTTCATACTCCCTTTTGAGGCACCCCAATTCCAATTTGAGTTGTCTCATCCTCCCTCACAACTATTTGAGAACCCCTGCTTGTACAGACACCCCATATTGTCACCTTGAATGCTTCTCATATCGTTCCCATACTGAAGACCTGGTCTAGCAGCGAGGACGACTGTAAACGCCATTGAAACTGTGAAGGGGTTCTTAATACTAGAGCTTGAAAAGGACATTAACTAAGAATATCACCATAAGATGCTGCACTTGTCCTGTGCAGGATGCTTGTGATCAGGAAAATTAAAGAACATAAAAAAATAAAAGTAAATTACTACATTTCGTTCAAATAAAACCTTTTTTTAAAAAAGAAATACACTGTAAATTATGCTTCTTAACAGCAGCTACATCCCACAGATTCAAAAGCACATGACTACCTCTCCAGGGTCCAATTTCTAGTATTAAGAACCTGCACTTCAATCAGAAGCCTGCCTATTGGGTAACCCAAAAATGAACTGTTGATCGGAACGTGACTGGAGTTTTTCATCTTCCAATATTGAAATGGTGCCATGGCCATGGATACCAGGGCAACAAAATCCCAACAATTGTCAGTAACTGGTTCTTGATAACTGAAATGGGGACGACCTTCTTGACATGCACTATTAAAAAAGCTTTCATTTTCTACCCGTGACCAAAGTTACTTCTGCAATTTCAGCAATAAGGTGAACAATCACTTGGTAATTCATTGGACAAAAGGTTTTGGCAAACACCTATGTCCTGTAGGTTTTTGTTTTTTAATTGCAGTACTTAGCATGGGATTAATGATCCTTTCTCATGCCCTTTTTGGAAAGACCGGAGCTCACTACGTCGATCATTAAAATGTTTTTGCAGTAAAATGGGTACCGCAGAAATTATTAATTTGAAGGGAGAGTCAGGTGGAGGAACAAAGCGAAAATGTTACTTTACCTATGTGCGCCTGTCTGTCCTAGAATTTAATGGTGGTTGACAGATCCATAGGTATTTTTACCTGGATGACCAAAGGAAGATGTATCACTTCTGCAACATCCATATGGGAACAGTCTTACCGAGAATGTAACATGCATATGAAGTGCCATACAGTTTGTTCCTTTTTGTGAAATAATGCTGCTGCAATATTTCCTTGGCTCTTAAGAATATTCCATTTGTCTTAGTTTAAATTACCTTGCCACAATACTATGAGGGTGACAAGGTAGAAACATTTGGATGCAAGCGAGGAGAAACAGCAACTTGGCCTCCACTGTAGTCAATCTTTTGTTGAATGTAAACCTGACACCATTGTACAAGCTTAGGAACAAAGGATCCATGTATGTATATGTTGAAATACATGGTTGTGATAAAACCTTATTTATTTTTTGGTGAATTTCAAACAAAGTACATTCCTGGTTGGTTATACAGTTAGCGTCCGGATATTACCATGCCTTCTGAATCATCTACAGGTTTCTTCCAGGGTAAAGCAGAATATGTGATGGTTATTTTACTGTGATAAATTGTGCCTATCTACTGTCACCTGAGATGTAATATTTTAGTATGCAGTCATTGTATGTTCTATAGATCCCTCAGTGGCATGATGTTTGTAGCATGTGTAGAGCAAGGTGAATATACTTTCATTTTCAACAGTCAAAAAAAAAAAAAAAAAAAAAAAAAGAAACTGTGAAGGGGTGCACATGGTTACTGTCATAATTAGAAAAACTGGGGAGTGAACTGATAGTGTTTTGGGTAAATGTTGGACTTTAGTAGTCCATTTATTCACATCATTCGTAACCAGCAACCAGGCTAGGCGCAACCACGACTGATGCACATAGGAGTGGCAAGTACCCTCTTTCACTCCAGGGTGTATCATCCTCTAGACATCTAGTATACCTAGATCCCTCATACCATCTGTAACGGTCAGTGCTGCCCTTTTGGGTGAGATGTCTGCCATAGTCATACGATCATCTCTGGGTAACAGCACAATATTAACATCCCCTCCACAAATAATTGCTGACGGGGGAAGCTTATGTATCTTAGTCCATAGTGTCTCATAAAAAACAGGGTCATCCGTATTAGGCCCATAAACATTTACAATAGTCATCAGTGTACCGCTTAACTTACCCTGCGCTAGTATATATCGCCCTTGTTCATCTTCCTCAACATGCATAACCTCAAAAGGTACATTCTTTTTTATTAATATCATCACACCCCTCTCATAGGAGGAATAGGAAGATGCCAATCGCACTCCAGACCATCTAGGTACCACTTCTTTCGCTGTGTTTGGTGAGGTGAGTTTCTCACAACAGAGCCACCTTAATATTATGCAGGTCTAAATAAGCGAAAACCTGTCGTGTTTTCTTAGGATTGTTGAGGCCTCTAACATTCCATGTCATCCAGGATATCATATTACCAGTATTATCTGCCACCCCCCTTACAGTGAGTTGTGTGTGTGAAGATAAGTGAAGTACAACACTGGCACCCACTTAGATCAGAAGCATGGCTAAGGGAGCCAATTGAGGACATTCCTACTAAACACCCGGTCGGTAAAAAAGCACGAGCTCCAGCTCTGTGACTTTCTAATAGACTTATCCTAACAAAGGATCGGCCAGGGGCAGTGGTGGGGGTGTGGCTATAATGTTTAAAACCACTTTTATATGCTCCATACTACCTACTGCGGAGATACAAGGGGCAAAGGGCCTCTATTTTCTTCTTGCAGTATCTGCCCACCAATCTGTTAGTGCAACACCACAGTTTCTGCTTTAAAGATAGGAGAACATTTACAAAAAAGACTAATCGTTATCTCAAAAAATTGTATACTGTACCTTTTGATAAGAGGGATCTTGGTGTTCCAGTTGTTAAAAGATCCTGATATGAACACCTCCTTCCCACCCTCTCCCCAGCGTATGACCGTGGGGCGAGCTTGCTGCATTGTCTTTGAAGGGTCATCTGAATCCGATTGCCATGAAACAAATTCTTTATCCCCCAGCAGCTTTAAGAATAAAAACAAACAGTTGTTTTATTCAGAAAACAGAAGTAGAAAGTTTTCCTTACAATAAGACATTGCTTTTACATTTAACCCAACTCCCTCCACCACTGGCGGCCCTCGCGTGGCACTACTTGTTCAAGGAAGGCAGATGGTGTTTCAGGCGCTTCACTTAGATTACACTAACCTCCAGACGGAGGACGGGCTCAGAAAGAGGGGTGTAGACCTGCCAACTCACACGTTGCTACCGAGCGACACACAATATCGTTTCTCTTCAGACAGTCACCCGGTGAGGAGACGATACCATACGTCAACAGGGAAAAGGAACTGAAAGACTTAAAAACCACTGTAAGCAGTTTTCAATGGCTTTGTACTGCCTAAGTCTGTTAAGAGGTGTGAAAGCACACCAGGGCTTCAGCACCAGCTGCTTTCAGCAAGATGTTTTTTCCCCTTTTTTTGGAGGAGGGGGTTGGGGGCCTGAGGCAAAACTGTCTCATAGGTAGTGCACAGCATAAGGCCCTGTCCCCTCCTAGGCCCCACCCTCTCCTCACACTGTTACATGTTTAGGTCTTGCCTAGGCAGCGCTTGCGCTGTCACTGAGAGACATGCTGTACTCAGAATATGGTCTTAAAAGCTACGCCCACTTTCAAGGACTGCCCCTATTACACGTGTTGATACTCAGAGCTTGTGAGCACACTTCCTTAACCTGGAGCACTCAAGACAAGTGCTTGTGGTTTACAGAAATCTGTTGTAAACAGGGCTGTAAATTTTGCTCTTATCTTGCCACATTTGCTGTGCATTTAAAGACAAAGGTCTGTTTTGGCTACAGCTGCCTCCTCCTCTCTCCTGCTTTTGAAACCCACCTCCTGGGGTCATAGACCCTGCCATCCTATGGCTGCTGCCACCTCTTTTTTTTTAGGTCTCGCCTGAGCCAGGGTGCATGCGCTGCTCTGCAAGGCATTTAGTAATGTCTTTTGAACTCTGAACAAACGCTCGCGAGTGTGCTTTTTTTTATTAACCCACAATTGGCCTGTGCATGCGTCTTTCTTAAAAAGACAGCAGGCAATTGGTCCAAGGTGGGTGATTGTCCCGCCTTCTTTGTTCCCTGGCCTAGGGTGCTCGGGAGCGAGCATCAATGCCATCTGTTTCCAATTATCGCATGAAATGGAAACAGATGCCGTTCGCGTTTTTCCTTGTTTTCCGTTAACAATAAACCTTGTGGCAGCCATGAACATTGCCTCTGGCTAAGGCTTTGAAAATGGAGACTACACCAAGCGTCCCAGACTTACCAGGATTTTCATATTTTAGTTTGGCAATCCGCCTAGGCAAATGTCAGTAATATTAGCACATGTCCACATTTCACTTTTCTACCCCAACCAACCCTTTTATTTAACAACATTAGGATGATGAAAGAGTGGTGAAAAAACATCACTTTCCCAGCCTGCAGCCTGAACGCAAGACCGGCCCCAAGGCCCCGTGACCTTCTAGCGTGTGATCTTTTGGGCATCGAGGCCTCACACCTGTTATCCGACTAAACCGCCAGCAACGATATTGTTAAGCGAAGTTGTGACTTTGGGGGCCAGAACCTATCTTTTCAAACAAAATAAGCACAGATAGGGAGCATCTATCCATCCATCTGCACTCATTCTACCATCTAACCGCCCATGACCAATCATCCATAAACCCATACATTCAACTGTTTCCATCATCCAAGGCATTCGTCTGGCATCCATCCGTCCTTCTAGACAGATTCTGGCTTACACTTATCCACCCGTCCATGTACATATTCACCAGAACATCATTCATAGACATGCACTCTTCAATCCATTCATCTATCCATCCATCCATCCTCCCACCCATCCATCTGTCCATCATTCTGAGCACGTATCCATCCAAACATCCTTCCAGACCCAGACACACTCTCCTATACAGGCATCCACCAATCCATCAATGTATTCATTCCCCAGAGCATCCAGCCATCCCATGCAATCTACCATCCACACTTCTGCGCCTCCATCTTTCCTCACACCCATCCATGTTTCTACTCACCAAAGCCTCGAATTAATCTTCAAGTGCTCGCCCATCAAACCATGCTCAGCCTTTTGAGACTTTGGCACTGTCTTGCTATGCATGAATGCTCATGATTTTGGCGAGGTCACAAAAATATTCCAGTTTGAAGAGTTTGGAGAGCTTGAGAGAGTATGTGGCCTAACGGTCAGAGCTGCCGACTTTGGAACTGGGCAACCAAGTTCGAGTCTGTGAGTTGGCGCAACATCCTGTGTTTCTGGGCATATATATAATGTTTTTTGCAATGCCACTTCCATTTTCACTGTAATGCTGTTTGCACATTTGCGGTAAACTGGTGAAGCTGGTAATATCCGATACAAACTTCTAGCCACATATCACTTATCTTACAATTATCTCCTAGCATAATTACACTCCACTAAATACAACATACACTCCCCATAATACAACTCAATACCACATATTTCCATGTCACATAATTAAACTCTACTCAGTGCAACATAAATACACGTCACATAATACCACTCAGTACCACATATTTACACACCACATAATTACGCTCTACTCAGTGCAACATAAATACACTCCACATAATACCGCTCAATGCCACATATATACAGACCATATAATAACACTGTACTCAATGTAACATAAATACACTCCACATAATACCACTTACTACCACATAATTGCATATCACATAATTACACTCTATTAAATGCAACATAAAAACACTCCACATAATAACACAGTGCCACATAAATATATAACTCATAATGACACTGTGCTCAATCCAACATATATGCACTCCACATAATACCACTCAGTGTGCCATAGTTACACAACACATAATTACACAAAAATAAATGCAACATTAATACACATCACATACCACTAAGTACCACATAATTACAAGGCACATAATTCCACTCTACTCATAGCAACTTAAATGCACTGCACTTAATACCGCAAAGTACCACATATTTACATACCATATAATTACACTATACTCAATGGAACATAAAACACTCCACATAATACCACGCACTACCACAAAATTACATGTTACATAATTACACACTATTAAAGGCAACGTAAAAACACTACACATAATAACACTATGTCACATAAATACACGGCACATAATTACACTGTACTCAATGCAACATAAATGGACTCCACATAATAACACTCACAGTGACATAACTACACGCCACATAATTACACTCAACTCAATACAACATAAATACACGCCACATACCACTAAGTACCACATAATTACAAGCCACATAATTACACTCTACTCAATGCAACCTAAATACACTCCACATATTGCAATAAGTAACACATAATTATAAGCCACATAATTACACTCTACTCAATACAACATAAATACACTCCACATAATACTGCGCTGTACAACATATTTACACACCATATAATTACACTGTACTCAATGCAACATAAACACACTCCACATAATACCACACACTACCACAAAATTACATTTCACATAATTACACTCTATTAAAGGCAACCTAAAAATACTTCACATAATAACACTATGCCACATAAATACACGCCACATAATTACACTGTACTCTATGCAGGATAAATACACTCCACATAATACCACTCACAGTGACATAGTTACAAGCCACATAATTACACTCAACTCAATACAACATAAATGCACGCCACATACCACTAAGTACCACATAATTACAAGCCACATAATTACACTTCACTCAATGCAACTTAAATACACTCCACATATTACCAATAAGTTCCACATAATTACACGCCACATAATGAAACTCTACTCAATGCAACTTTAATACACTCCACATACCAATAAATACCACATAATTACAAGCCACATACTTACACTCTACTCAATGCAACTTAAATGCACTCCACATTTTACCACTCAGTACCACATAATGACAAGGCATATATTTACACTATACTCAATGCAACTTCAATACCCTCCACACACCACTAAATACCACATAATTACAAGCCACATAATTACACTCTACTCAATGCAACTTAAATGCACTCCACATATTACCACATAATTACAACACACTAATTACACTCTACTGGATGCAACTTTAATACACTCCACATATTACCACTCAGCGCCACATATTTACACACCACATAATTACACTCTACTCAATACAACATACACTCCATATAATAACACTCAGTGCCACATAATTACACAACACATAATTGCACTGTACTCAATGCAACATAAATACACTCCACATAAATGCACTCTATACCACATACCACCAATTAACAGAAATGCACTCCACACCATGACGCAATTTCACTAAGCATAATTTCACTCAACATCACAGTTCCAGCAACTTAAATGCACTCCACATATTACCACTCAATACCACATAACTACAACACACTTAATTACAGTCTACTCAATGCAACATAAATACACTCCACATAATCCCACTAAGTACCTTGTAATTACACGCCGCATACTTACACTCTACTCAATGCAACATCAAGACACACCACATAATCCCACACACTGCCACATAATTAAATGCTACATAATTAGACTGTACTCAATGCAACATACACTCCAAAGACCACTAAATGCCACATAATCACACACCACATAATTAAATACTACTTAGTACAACATACACTCCACACAATACCACTCAGTGCCACATAATTATATACAACATAATTACACTACACTCAATGCAACATACACTCCAAACAATACCACTCACTGACAAATGATTATATGCTACATAAATACACTGCATTCAATGCAACATACACTCCAAATAATGCCACTAACTGCCACATAATTACATGCCACATGCAAGTACAAAAATAGAAATTTTCTAATTAAAATATTTTTTTAATAAGGTTTTTCAGTTATATATAATGTCATCCACGTTTCTATAAAGGTAACAAAAATGCTTACCACGTTTTATTATAACTTTTCAACATAATGCACAGCAGCCACAATGCTCTACAACATAGCCAAAAATTCTGCCTAAAGACAAAAGGTTCCAAATGCGAGACCTATTAGCTATGCCAATGCTTGTTTTATTATTGTTTCCTGCGTTCTTTTGTGATTGTTTAAATTTCTATGTATGATCCACCCATCCGCCATTTTAAACTATCCTTCGTTCACATTCCTCATTCCCTTCCCTCTGGTTTCTTTCTTCTTTGTTTTGTTAAAGTTGCGCTTTGTAATGTTATGTTTTCTGCTACATTAGTATAAATGTTGCACTTTAGTTCCAGATACATTAGTAAAAAAAATCGTTTGTTGCTCTTTTGCTGTCCGCTATATTGGAAGTGCGTCATATACATCATGTGAGGCAGATGAGTTCTTTAAGTGCTCGACCAGCACGCTGCTGAGTCTCCCTGCCGCCTAAGCAGCTCAAGGCCTTTTGAGGCTTGCATTTCTGATCTCCCTCCTTAAGTGTGTCCTGCGCTGAGGAGCAGATGAGGTCCTCAACAAGCTTCCCACCACAATTGCTTAATCAACAGATATTGAGGGCATTGCCCCTCAGATCCTCAACACTCTAGTAGTGTAGGGGAATACATGGAAGTTTCAAAGACAGTCCCTTGAGCAGACTTGGGGCAGGGCCGGACTGGCCATAGCAGGCACATGGCGTTTCCCCGTTAGGGTGCTAGGGTGGGGACTGGTTTTGAGCCCCTGGGGGGCCGTTTTTGTTACCGGGGTCAGCAATATCGGCCCTCGGTAACAAAATCGGCCAAAACCGGCCCTCGCAAACTGCACAGCTGCACTCCCCCTCACCCCATGGGGGGCCTACCGAGCAGTGTGCCAGGGCCAGTTTCTGTTCCCAGTCCGGCCCTGACTGGGGGTCACTTGAGTGAACCAGGGCAGGGGCGTAACACAAGCCCCGAGCTCCTGGGGGCCCCGGTCGGGGCCCGGGCCCCTTCTCACATCACTCTCAGCTGCACAACAGTCAGTGTACAACACAATACAGTACGATGGCCTGGCCTGTGTAGGCTTAGGCAGTGAGGCTCATAATGGTGCGTAGCGCTGCGGCAGGGGGCCGGGGCCCCTGCGAGTATATTTGAGATGGTGCGGGGGGCCCCCCTGGGAGGCTGGCTGGAGAGTGGGACTGTGACTGTCTGGAGGAGCTAGTAGTAAATGGTGCGGCTGCGGCCGCCGGTCGGGGCCATGACTCACCCTGAGACAGTCAGTCTAGTCCGTGAAGTGACAGTCAGTCACTGTCACAGTGTTCGAAAATAAATGCTGTCATGCCATGGTGCGTGCGGGGCCCCGGCCGGGCCGGGCCCGAGTCAGGGTCTACTTCTTCGATGGCCTGGGGGGCCGGCAGGGGCCCCGGCCGGGCCCCCGAGAAGCAAGTCCGAAATGGTGGGGGTCCCCCGCCGGCGTCACCCTGTGAGTGAGTGTGCAGTGTGCGTCGGACTGGAGTCACTCTGGACAGAAAGTGAAAGAATGAAAGGCCTGTCCCGCGGCCCGCCGCCATTTCATACAATCAGGCAGGCTTAGACTAAGATAACTGTTATCATTCTAAATCTAAGCCCGCCCGCCTGATTCTATGAAATGGCAGCGGGCCGCGGGACAGGCCTTTCATTCCTTTCACTTTCTGTTCCGCACTTCCGCCGCCGCTTATACGCGTGGGGGCGTGGGCACTAGGGCTGGCTGCTGCTGAGTGGTGGTGACACGCACAAACATCATACGCCAGCCAGCCGGGCCAATAACAGCAGCACTCAGGTGCGTGTGGGGCGGCCGGAGTGTGCGTGGCATCAGGGGCGCCCGGGCGCAGTGGCGCGCATAGCCATAATTTAAGTTAACAACAGAAGAAGACAAGAAAACGAACCCGAAAAACTTCTACCTAATAATTCTTCTAAAACAAAACAAAGAAAGCAGCAGGCAGCCCGCCCACACTCAGCCTGTCCCGCTGTCCGATTTCCGAATCAATTCCAATCCGAACTCGAAGTTCAAGTAAGTAGTTTGTTTTGCTGTTGCAGCTTGCTAAGGAGAAAGAAAGTGAGGAAGAAAGGAGAAGGGCTGGGTTTGTGCACTTTTCCCAGGGCTGCTTTTGGTTCCCGATCCGGGCTTGGCCACATTTAAAAAATCTCTGTGCACTGTGCAGTTGCGTGGAGAAATTGGTTAAAATGTGTCTTTTGTTTACAATCTGCCTGTTTTATATTTCTAAATGTTCGAGGTAGGTGGCCGCAAGGCTGCAGAAAGAAAAAAAGGCGTTGCATCTTGGAATGTAGGTACCACCTTGCACCATCGCAAAAACACGAGAGTAACAAGAGAGGAGAAATGCAAGCTGATATATGGGCAAACATTGATGGGCACCTCAGCTCATGCAAGCATGTGTGCGCACAACCAGCCTTCTTTGGATGTTTTTGTAATTCGTTTTACAAACTTTTGAATGATGGCCACCTTTACCTGCCTTTCAGGTGCACAGAAGAGGGTGTAATCTTGGAATCCTATTTAAAGATGGATGTCTGTGCATATGCATGTGCAAGCACAGGCTGGCATCTTCAAATGGTTATAAGTCATTCACAAAGATCTTGCTTGGTTTTCTCAGTAAATGTGTCTGTTTTTTATCATAAAGTAAGGTATTATAACCATACCTAACTATACGGCCACTTTAATCTTTGTTTTTTTCTGTGAGTTTCTAGTTTTATGTTTAACAAAATCCCCTAGTTGTAGCCATGACCCGTGTCCTGGCTGTCTTGCAGCATCCCAGGGCCCGCCTTTGTTTTTCCATGACGCTGCAGTACTACTGCAAAATTACCCAGGGGGGCTATGCTGAGCCTGAGGTAGTAACGCAGTAACCAATCACCACAAAATAAGAGTTTCTTTTTAATTTGACTCCATGGTGTGTCCCTTTGGCATCCCCTCAAGGGCCACGGGCCAGGGTACTGCTTTCCTGCTCCCTTTTTTATTTTATTTGTTTTCTATGATATGGGGACTGAGTCCCCGAGTCATAAAATGGAAACCACAACTTTTTCTTTATGTTGCAGCCAACCGATCAGGGGCGTAAAAAAGGCCCCTGCAGCCCCTTTGGTGCGGAGGGGGGGAGAGGGGGAGGTTTACCAATACTGGAGGAGGCCCCCTCAGCTCCTACTGATGTGAGCAGCCCCTTCAGCACATCGTGCAGGGAGGCTTTCTCAAGTTTTGTTAGGCCACTGGCAGCGGCTTGGGCCTGAGTATTTTAAAGTCGTTCTACCAGCAGGACTCAACAGCCTTCGAGGCTTAGTCTAAACATTATCTCTGCACGCCCGCCTGGTCCCTTAGATGGGAAATTCAATTTCAGTGGCAGAACATGGTGCCTAAGTGCGAGTGCCAGGTGAAAGTGCTAGTTGAGTGATGTGGCTGTGAGTGGAGGCTGTGAGATATGTGACTGTGAATGCAGTGTGAGCGATGTGACTGTGAATGCAGTGTGAGAGACGTGACTGAATGCAGTGTGAGAGATGTGACTGTGAATGCAGTGTGAGAGATGTGACTGTGACTGCAGTGTGAGAGATGTGACTGTGAATGCAGTGTGAGCGATGTGACTGTGAATGCAGTGTGAGAGACGTGACTGAATGCAGTGTGAGAGATGTGACTGTGAATGCAGTGTGAGAGATGTGACTGTGAATGCAGTGTGAGCGATGTGACTGAATGCAGTGTGAGAGATGTGACTGTGAATGCAGTGTGAGAGATGTGACTGTGAATGCAGTGTGAGAGATGTGACTGTGAATGCAGTGTGAGAGATGTGACTGTGAATGCAGTGTGAGCGATGTGACTGAATGCAGTGTGAGAGATGTGACTGTGAATGCAGTGTGAGAGACGTGACTGAATGCAGTGTGAGAGATGTGACTGTGAATGCAGTGTGAGAGATGTGACTGTGAATGCAGTGTGAGAGACGTGACTGAATGCAGTGTGAGAGATGTGACTGTGAATGCAGTGTGAGAGATTTGACTGTGAATGCAGTGTGAGAGATGTGATTGTGAATGCAGTGTGAGAGATGTGACTGTGAATGCAGTGTGAGAGACGTGACTGAATGCAGTGTGAGAGATGAGACTGTGAATGCAGTGTGAGAGATGTGACTGTGAATGCAGTGTGAGAGATGTGACTGTGAATGCAGTGTGAGAGACGTGACTGAATGCAGTGTGAGAGATGTGACTGTGAATGCAGTGTGAGAGATGTGACTGTGAATGCAGTGTGAGAGATGTGACTGTGAATGCAGTGTGAGAGACGTGACTGAATGCAGTGTGAGAGATGTGACTGTGAATGCAGTGTGAGAGATGTGACTGTGAATGCAGTGTGAGAGATGTGACTGTGAATGCAGTGTGAGAGGTGCGATTGCGAGTGCAGATTGAGATATGTGGTGCTGTGAGTGTACGGTGAGAGCTGAAGTTGTGACTCCAGCGTGAGAGGTGAGCCAGTCTGAGCAGAGGGTGCATGATGTAACTGCCCGAGCGGCGAGTAAACTTTGAGCCCATGTGAGTGCAGGGTGACAGCTGAGCCGTGTGAATGTTGTGTGAAAGGGGGGCCTCTGTGAATGCACTTCAGACCTTCTGAATGCGGGGTGTGCCTCTGGGAGTGCTGGTTGAGACATGAGCTGATGTTCATGCAGGGTGAGTGGTATGTCTATGTGAGAGAGGAGTCTGTGTGGATGAAGGGTGAGAGGCGTACCTATGATAGTGCATGGTGAAAGGTGAGTGTGTGACTGTGCATGGTGAGAGGTGAGGTGAGCCTGTGAGTGCATGGTAAGCTCTGAGCTCTTGTAAATGCATGGGTGCCAAGGTGAATGCAGGGGGATATTTGAGCCCTTGTAAATGCTTGATGAGAAATAAACCTTGGTGAGTGCATGAGGGAGGATGTTCCCATGTAAGTGCACAAGGAAGGATGTGCCTCTGTGAGTGAGTAACGGTCTACCTATGTAAGTGCAGGGTGAGAGGGGTGCCTATGTGAGCAGAGAGTGAGTAATGTCAAATGTGTGTGTAGGGTGAGTAGTGTGCCTGTTTGAGTACTTGGTGAGTGGTGTGCCCACTTGAGTGCACAGTGGGAGGCGTGCTCGCCTACGTAGAGAGTGAGGCATGTGAGTTCAGGGAGTGTGTGACTGTGTGAATGCAGGGTGAGAGGCACTTCTGTCTGAATGCATGGGAAGAGGAGGGACTGGTTGAATGCAGAGTGAGAGACAAGCCTGTGTGTAACGGATTAGCCAGAAAATTAGAATATCCTACCACTTCGAACCAAAGCTTTGATGGCACCAAGCAATTGCAGCAAATGAGTCCAAAACACCCTAGAAGTGCTCCTCTGTCTCTTCCATCTGCGCATCTATTCATTCATCCTTTCACCCTCCCATCCACCTTCTGCTAGCAATCATTTCACCTTTACATTCTGTCATCCATTCATTATTTCATCAAACTTTCAATTGCTCACCATTCCATCCATTGCCCATTTTATCATTCCATCCATCCTCTAAGATTTTCATTTACTCTACCATCTTTTCACCCTTCCTCAGATTTCCATTTACTCTGTCATCCATCCAGCCTCTAAAATTTCCCTTTACTCTGTCATCCTTTGTGGGAGCGGTGTGGCGCCGTGGCCAGGGCGACTAACGCTGGAATCTGGGGATCACAGTTCGATCCGAGGCTCCAGCGGCAGGTTAGCCCAGCACCATGTGACTCTGGGCAATAGCTTGCTTAATCTTCCCGACGGCCTCCAGCGCTGAGAGACCCTTACGGGTGAGTGTTTGTGCTTTATAAATGTGGATTATTATTATTATTATTATTATCCTTTCATCCACCCATGTATTTATCCTCTCACCTACTTATCCTCTCACATAACATATGTATTTGTAGAGCCCACATTCAGCCACAAGGGTATCTTGGCTTTCAATAACAGATGTTTATTGTTATCCAACTCAATGGTATACATGTTATTGACCCCAGAAGGATGAAAGTATGAGTGGACCTGCCGGGATTTGAATCTGTGACAATGAGGTCAAACACAAGCCCCTGCAGTTGACACATTAGTTCACTGAGCTACCAGACCCACTCATACACCTTTCTTCTCACCAGTGACAAAAAATAGCCCCCGCACACCCATTGGTGCAGGGGCCCAAGATCCAGAGGGCCCCCTCCAGCACTGTGCATGAGTGGCTGGCCCCTGGCCTGAGAGTTCCTGAATGGGTCCAGAGCATGGGGGGCCCCCTCCATGTACTTTGCAGGGGGCCCCCTCAAGTTTCGTTACGCCACTGAACCAGGGGGCAGCGTCTGGTTCAGCTCTCTGTCTTCCACTTTTTGTGCTCTCCTGATTATCCTTCCTGTTGTTTTGGTACTTCTGGGACCTTGAGAACAGATTAAGGCACCAGGGGGTGATACTGCGCCGAAGCTCCAGATCTGTTTGCAACATCATATGATCCAATATCTTGTCTGGCATCTGCTAAACAAACAGCCAAATCGTGTTCATTCTTTTGCCCGCTGTTTGCAGAGAACAGCAGAAAAGAGGCTTCTTCTTCATGATTCTTCAAGCAGGGCTTTGCTGTGGTTTGTTGAATAGGTTCTCAGAGCACAAGTTTAGACCTGGGAAGAAGGGTGGCTCTTACAAGAGAATGCGTTTTATGGGCAATAGGGAAGTAACATCACACATTTAAGAAATACAAGCATACTTATTCCATGAAGAAGTCAGTAAAAGACATTTTTTGTTTTGGTGGAATACATTTTTTTTAATGGAAATGTTTGCACGTGTGACATTTCTCGGACAATTGCGTGTTCCTTTCTCGCTGTCCCAGTAACATATCTTGACAAGCATTTGCAATGCATTAGGTCTTGCATTTGGGAGAGTTTGGGCTATTGGCATTGTAAATTACAATGCCTTTATTTATATGTTTTGAATACCTGAAGCACAAAAATAAAAGCCATTATCATTTAAAATGCCAATATCTTTTATTTATATGTTTTGGAAACCTGGAACACATAAATAAAAGGCATTGTTATTTACAATGAAAATAGCAAAAACTCTCGCAAATGCGAGACCTATTGCATTGCAAATGCTTGGTGTTTTAGTGGGCAGGTCTAGAGGTGAGAGCGCTTTGGTTTTCTTATTACTATCTGTCTCCCTCTTCAGACACATGCTGCTGCTACCCCTTTGTTCTGCTGGGAAATAGTTATTAATGATGCTCATTTGTTTGATGATCCAAGAGTGCTAATCTCAGCCCATTAGCAGTGAGATAGATTCTAGCACCTGACACTGAAGGGCTGCCTCTGCCCTCTTATGCACAGGGCGGTTTAACCCTCGATTGCCTAAAAAAAAACGGAAGGTAGTGGGGAACTAAATATTATTTTGCATTTCATAGGCCTTCTCATCATGACCTAGCGCAGAGCCCAAAGCCTGCTTTTTTGGCGCCTGGGGTGTCTAAAGTTCAAACACATACCTCAGACGTTCTCAGAGTTAATGCATGAACTTTAGGCACAAGCAGTTGGAAGCAGAAAGAGACAATCCATTGTCACTGTTGCTGATGTGTTCTGTTCAACATTCATCTATAAGCTCAGAGAAATTTAGAGTTATATCTTGGAACTTTGGACACCACGTGCAAAAAAGCATTTGCTCTGAACTGAACGGATCCACTGTTATATGGCCCCAGACGCCTCACAGTAGACACCAGTGCCAATTGGATTTTGCATATGGGGCTGCAGTGTTTGCAAAAAATAAATGTACTTCTATCCCAAACGGATCAAAAGTACGGATCAAATGTTACTAAACGAAAAGCGCCATATATAATTCTGGTCAGTGGCAGATCCTTCGCACAATTTAACCAGTCACCTTTTAGTTGCTGATTGCTGTATTCTGGTGTTAAACTGGTGCTAATGTAGTGCACATTTCCGTAGACACTTAATAGTTCCAAAACGATCAAATAAAACATTAGACTACATATTGTGCTGCATTATGTAGTATACTTTGTATTTCCTAGATGCATAATTTCGACAACCCTGCCGCATAGTTTGGTCCTCCACAGCTGTATAATTCCAATTGCCCGGAATATAACGCCATCCGTCATTCCTGTTTTTCCAGGAACCAGCATTTTGCATTGTGGAGCTTATAGTCTTGCTCTGAATGCTGCCCTTATGGGCTCAAAACAAAAGCATTCAAAATGGAGTTCACTACAATGCCTTAATTGGTCTAAGGTGTTATAAATTACATTAAGCCACTTATCAGCTATGTTTTACATTTTTACAAGTAATCTAGTCCATTAAAAAAACAACTGCACATTTCACATATAAAACTAAAGTAAACTCCACTTACATATTTTTGGAGGGTCAGTCTTTTATTTACGTCAAGCCTTGACAATGCAAATCATTGAGTCTTTTGTGTAGTGGTAAGTTTGACACATAGCTGCATGTCACAGCAAAGGTATAATATGGGCATCAGATGCGCTGCCTTCCCTAACACACAGAATAAAAAAAACAGGATGCAGAAGCAGAAGGAACATCACACTGTTCTCAAACATACAAGACAGATACGAGACTGGTACTTTGCATGCCAAAGAGGGAGTGAGAGCAGTTAAAGTGCTGTTGTATGCTCTCCACGAACAGACAAACATAGAAAAAGTACAACACACAAGGGAAAAACAGCCAAACCTATGGAATTACCATACATGTATGTAGGATGAAGAACCATCCCCTCTCTAGAGTGGTATGTGTCAACAATGGTTTACATGTCTAGCACTGGTAATTGTAGCGTCTTGAACGCTGGGAGGGGCAAGGATAATCTAGGCCGCAGAGTGGGGCCTTACTGACACTGAAATAAGAGACACGCACTCACTAGCTATTACTAGGGCCGAAGACCACGAGCGGTCACATGCCCGTTTATTTATACCCCCGGGGCTAACCCGCCCCTGAGGTGTATGCGTGCGTGCGTGTGAGGACGGGCCGGGTGGCTCCGTCATTACATCCCTTCAAACTCACGGATCAATAGTCCACGTCATGGGAGCTTCTTGAAGGAACCCAGCCTGCATGCATAGTCTCTCAGTCTCTGGCTGGGAGCGGGGTTCAGCCTGAGATGGTATCTTTGGCTCCGTTGGCTCTCTTTCGCTCCCTCACTTTCCAACTGTTCTGATTGTTCCCGGCCTTCTCTCTGGGTATTCTCGATGGTATCTCTGCTCTCCGGTCCAGGTGTCTGCGAGGCTGTTCCGCCCTCGCACTGGCTTGTCGGTGGCTCGTTGTCTGCCCGATCACTCTCTTCTTGCTCGGCATCCAAAGGTGTTTGACCAGCGTCTTCCCGCCCCCGAGGACACGTTTGAACCACGACACGTTCCTTGTCACGGCTCTCGCACCTCGGGTTGCGGACACCATGGTGCCTTGGATGTTGACAATCTCCCACACCTCGGGCTCATAGGCAGTGTCGTACTTCCAATTGGGATGTCTGTGTTTAAGGACAACTTTGTCTCCGACCACCAAGAACCTTGGTTGGGCTCGAGCTTGACTCGCCTTTTCGTAAGTTCGTCCCCTCCTTTCTTGATTAGCATTCTGGTCTAGCTGTGGTGGGCGCCAGGTTGGTATGGCCGGTACACAGTCTCTGGGTGCTTTCTTAAACAGTAAATGTGCCGGGGCACACCGGGTAGTAGAATGAGGCGTTTGCCGATACGCGCTTAAGAATTGGGATAGACATTCTTCAGCGTCCACCCCTTTCTCCACTCCGATTTGGAGAGCGCGGTTCAAAGTTCGCATAAACCTCTCGACCTCCCAGTTTGCCTGAGGCCATTGTGGGGTGATTTTTTTGTGGTGGATGCCTCTTGCAGCCAAGTAATTTTGGAAGTTCTTTCCTTGAAAAGGTGGACCGTTGTCTAATCTTATCTCTTCAGGCAGGCCCATCATGGCAAAAGTTCTTTCTAGTGCCTTTTTCAAGTGCGTGAACGCAGTGGATGGTACTACTTCCACAACCGGAAATCGTGAGTAGGAGTCTATCACCACCAGGGTGTGGCGTCCGTCTGAGAAGGACCCAAAGTCAATGCTTAGTTTCGACCACGGCTCCATACAGGGGTCCTCGGTGATTACCGGGTGCTGGGCCGGGTCTTGACCTGTAATTGTGCACGAGTGGCAGTTGCTGACTTCTTCCTCCACCGCCAAGTCCATTCCAGGAAACCACACCTTACTCCTCAGCCGTGCCTTTGTTTTTGACACCCCTTGATGGCCTTGGTGAGCTAAACGTACCACCTCTTTCTGTAGACTGTATAGGATCACAATCGCCGTGCCCCGGAGGACTATGCCATGGGGGCCCACACTGAGCTCAATCTGGGCCCTCCACAACTGTTGTCCCGACTGCTGTTCCGCGGATGTGAGGGCACTGGCCTCGTCCAGGAAATGCTTCCAGTTGCAGTTCGTCAGGGTGGCCTTCACCCGGCAGAGGCACTCATCCTCCTCTGTAGCCTTCCCGATTGCTCCTAGTGTGAGGGCCACGGGGCACGCTTCTTGTGACAGCATTCTCACGTACTCTTCGACCTCGTCAGTGTCTCTCGTTCCCTGGCCCAGGGTATTCGTGCCAGGATGTCTCGACAGGAAGTCCGCCGGGTTGTCGGCTCCAGGGCGGTAGATGACTTCAAACTGATAGGTCTGCAGCTGCACAGCCCACCGTTCGATGCGAGGAGGGGCGCACTAATGGCTTGTGGTCGGTAACAACCTTGAACTCGTGTCCATATAGGTATAGGTGGAAATGTTGGCAGGCCCACTTGATCGCCTGGGACTCCCGCTCGATCTGTGCGTATCTCATTTCGGTTGCTGTCAACGCCCGGCTGGCATATGCGGTTGGAACCCATTCGTGTGCCTCCGTTTCTTGCATGAGGACGGCCCCTAAACCGACCGGGCTCGCGTCCACAACCACCTCTGTGCGCCGGTGAGGCCTGAAGTATGCCATGACTTTGTCGTCGATCAGTGCATCTTTGACAGCCAAGAGCGCTTCGTCTTCCTTCACCGACCATATCCACGGTTGCCCAGTCTTGGTCAACATGCGCAGGGGTTCCGAAAGGGACGCCAAGTTCGGGATGAAGCGGCCACAGTATGTGGCCATCCCCAAGAAGCTTCTGACTTCGGTTGCAGACGTCGGTTTTGGTGCTGACCTGATTGCTTCTGCCTTTTTGGGGTCCACCTGGAGCCCATCTCTCGAAAAGATATATCCAAAGAACTCTACTGACTCCTTGTAGAAAGAGCACTTGGCCCTATGGAGGGTGAGACCATGATCGGTTAGGCGTTGCAGGGTGGCACAGAGGTGTATGTGGTGTTCTTCGAGAGTCTTTGAAAAGACGAGGATGTCGACACTTAGGTTGATAACCCCAGATAGGCCTGACAATGTCTCTCTGATCGCGTTTTGGAAAACGTCCGCAGCAGATGACACGCCGAAGCTCAAACGCTTGTATCTCCGCAGGTCAACGTGTGTGGAGAAGGTCGTTATGTTGCGGCTGTCTAGGTGTAGCTCGAGCTGGTGGTACCCCGCATTCAGATCTAGTTTCGAGAACCACCGAGCCCCGTTCAGGTCCGCTACTATGTCATCCATCGTGGGTGTCAGGTGCCTCTCTCTCTTCACCCCTTTGTTGGGTAGATGCATGTCTACGCATAGGCGTTAAGCTCCCGGCTGTTTGGGTTTCGGGGCGACCACAAGGGGCGACACCCAGGGTGTCGGGCCTGACACCTTTTCTATGACTCCTAACTCCTCGAGCTTCCTCAGCTCCTCCTCCACTTGCGGTCGCACATGGAACGACACCCTTCTGTGCCTCAGAGCCGTTGGCCTTACGGTGTGGTCCATGTGGAGTTTGAATGTTTTCCCCTTTAGGCGACCAAGTCCTTGAAATAAGGCAGGGAAGTCCCGCAGCATCGCATGGGCATGCAGCTCATGTACTTGCTGTGCAAAGAACACAAGTTGTAGATCCTCGGCTGTGTGGCAGCTAAGCAGTGTGCCACGTTTTCCCCCAGTGATATGGAACCTGTTCTTCACCTCTTGGTCATTGCAGGCAGCTACCACCTCAATTA
The DNA here is from genome assembly GCF_964263255.1 of Lissotriton vulgaris. Taxonomy (NCBI): domain Eukaryota; kingdom Metazoa; phylum Chordata; class Amphibia; order Caudata; family Salamandridae; genus Lissotriton; species Lissotriton vulgaris. The sequence continues at coordinate 1,194,390,582 of NC_141685.1, forward strand.
CTCCTCACAGAGGAAGCGGATCGTCACTGTCGTAGGTATAGATCTTGGCCTTCGATGGAGATAGCGGCGGGCGGGGAGACAGTTTCTTGTACTGCGCGCAGTCCATCAAATTGACGGACGCTCCTGTGTCAATTAACGCCTGTACAGGTGATCCAGCTATGCTAATTTCGCACATGGGGGGCGGCCTTCTTCTCGACCCCTCTCTTCCCACGAATGACACGAAAAAGACGTCATCATCGTCATCCAAGTTAAACGCTGAACGCGTTGCATCGCTGCAGGGTCCTGGGTCCTCCAGCGACAACTGTCGCACGGCATGAGCAGGGCTTCGCGCACCAGTTCCAGGCGGCGACTGCCGCTGCTGCGGCACACTTTCGCAAAATGGTTCGGCTTCCCTCAATTCGAACATATCTTGCCTTTCGCAAAACATTTCCCACCTGCCGGGTGGTCCATGCCGTAGTTCCCACATGCTGTGCGTGGCGTCATCGGGACACCTCCTCTCTGAGCCTGCGGTTGACGGCGGATCACGTCCACCTGTTCTTCTTTGATGGTGGGGGCCTTGGCTGCAACTCAAGGACGGTTCAGAGCAGCCTGCATTTCCTCCGCCCTGGCATTGGAGAGTTCGTGCGATCTGGCTAAAACGAGGATTTCATCCAGGGATATTCGAGGTTGTCTGAATATGAGGCGCCTGAGTTGCACTGATCTGCAACCCTGGATTAGCTGCGCGCGTATTTCCAAGTCTCTGTCCGGTAGCTCGCAGGCTAGCGCAAGTTTCCTCAGCCTTGCATAGAAGGTGTAGATGGATTCCGATTCGCCTTGTCGCGCCTGGCGCAGCCTGAACCATTCGTAGTTAGGGTTCACCCTCGGGTCAAAATACCGGTTGAGCGCACAAACTGCTGCATTGTAGTCGTCGGCTTCACCTTTGTCCAGCAATGTCTCGAACAGCTCATAGAGCTCATCCCCGCCATAGCACATCAGCAGCGAGCGTTTAACCTTCCCGTCAGTTTCTCTGACTCCTGTAAAGTAGTGGTCGAGCCTTCCTATCCACAAGCGCCAGCGCGCTGCTGCTGTGAACGGATCCGCAAGCTCGCTGAACGGTGGGAGAGGAGCTGCCAGTCCGTGACCGGGAGGAGCCGGTGCGGCGGCTGCCGCTGGTCCTGCGACGTTCGCGCCGACTTGGGGCTGCACTGCAATTTGAGGCCCGGCCTGCTGCGGAGCCTGCGGTGTTGCGGGCGCTGCGGCCGCGCCTCCGGCGCCCGCTTTTTGTACACTTATCTTATGCTGCGAGTTGGCACGTGGCAGACGCCTATCGAGTCGGGATGCGCCTCACTGCGAGGCAGGTGGGCGGGTCTTCCTCGCGGTGTGCCTTGTGCTGTGGTGTGTTTTGCGCGCTCCTAATATGTAGTCTTGAGCGTTTTGGCGGCGGGCAGCGCTGGGTGCGATAGCGTTGTGGGCCGCTCGTTGCACAACCCTGTGCATGTGCCGGAGTTGTGAGGCGTTTCCTCTTTTCCCCGTGGTCCTGGGTCTTGACACCTATTAAGCCCTGGGGGCGTTGTGGCGAGGTGGGCTGCGGCCAGTGGATGGAGTGCCTGTGATGCCGCCCTTCTCCCGTGGGCTTGTAATCACAGTATCTTGGGTACTGAGGCCACGAGGCGCAGTGTGCGACGATGCACTCCTCCTCCCCAGGTGGGGTCCAAACAGTGTACAGCTGCCGGTCCAGGGTCGGGTGCTTGCTCACGTGTGTCCCTCCGTATTCTGCAGGCGCTGGAGTGTAGCGGGACGGTGCGGGCAAAGCTGTCCCTCTTCCGACCCACACGGGGCCTAATGCATGACGTCACTGCCGAGGGAAAGGGCGAGAGCCGAACCAGTCCCCCGGACGCGCTTGTGCTGCACGCTCGTACAGGGGCCGGCACCGGGTGACAAGGCGGCGCCTGGGGCGCGGCCGCGGACGTAGGAACCACTGAAACCGCAAGGCGAGGCTGGGCTGAACACGCACGGGCTGTGCTCCTTCCAGGGTGAATCGCGGAGGCTCACCTTAGCGTCACGGCCTGGCGCGAGATAATTAGTTCACCCGGCAATTTGCAGGCCGCAAGCACGATGAGGTGGCGGGAATGGCACCCGCGACGTCACGGTCTCACGCCGAGGGCTCGAGCGCGATATGAATGCGCGAGCCCTCCAGGCAGGAGGCGGTCACGACAGTGTGCTTCTTCGGGGGCGAGGCGTGGGACAAGACCTGCCTCGTCGCCAGTGTAGCGTCTTGAACGCTGGGAGTGGCAAGGATAACCTAGGCCGCAGAGTGGGGCCTTACTGACACTGAAATAAGAGATGCGTAAAAAACAGAAGGGGGTCTCCTTACAAATCCGATAGGGGACAAGGAGGAAAGAATTGGAAAATAAGAAAAGTCCCTCAAACCCAAATGGGAGGAAGAACTGGCAGCTGATTCAAGAGCCCACTAGTGCCATCTAATACAGATTTATCGTCATATTGCACAGTTATGATAAAAACAATTGTAAGAAAAAATGATTGTATTTAGAAAAATTTCATTCAGTAATTTATTCTTAAAAAATACATTTTATGCATATACGTGCCTTGTCAGCAGAACATTAAAAGCTGTGTGAAAACACAGTGACAAATTTAAAACATAAATTAACTTGAAAGAAAACGAAATGTCAACGCAGCGTTTCGGTATGTTGCAATAACACCTTCAGGACAGTTCTCTAATTAAAGAAAACATACAGTTATTATTCATATTAACAGAATCTTGTACTACAATCACACTGTCTTTTGTCTACATAGTCTATTTTTTTAAAACAAACTTTTAACAGATTTTACCCATGGCATGCATTATACACTTTACCCCAATCTTTTTTAACATGTTCTAGGCACTATACAGGACGGACTAGTGGGTCTTTTCAGTTTCAACTGCTCGATTGGCAAAGAGAATTCTTTGCACAAATAGTTGTAAATAGTTAGAAGGTACCACTAACAGGGCTATTATATCTACGTTGTTAATTATAGATCTAGGCAAAAGTTCTTAATATTTCCAGGCAACTCAACTGTTCAATACCTTATTTAGATTGAATGCCATTTCTGTGATTTTTCGGCTTTCTTTTCTGGTCAGCTTGATGTACTTTAGACTCTCAAGACTGGTAATTTTCCAAGTCCTGTTGTTTAAAAACAGTTCCAACTTTAGGGACATAATGGAAAATAACTCCTATTATTTAGGGCTTTCTCTTGGGGGTCCAGTTTTATGCTCTAGGGGATCACAACATGGTTACCTTTGGGTCTTAGTTCCTTTTTTCTTATTTGGAATTGTCAGACACCTGTGGTTTCTTTAAGCTGGGTGTTATGAACCTTTAAAATCAGACAGAGAAAAGAGTGATCTTTATTACAATCTGGACCCTATTCTCTCTATTCAGATTGCTCAAGTTGAGGGACCAAAAAATTACCTTCATGTTACAGTGTCTCCTTTTCTTTACGTACCGAGGAGTCACCGATGTGTTAATTAAAATTCAATCACTGTGAATGAAGCCAAATGAATGTTCTTTAGTTTATACTGTTCAATTAAGACCTTTATAAATGCAGTATACCCAAGGTTCTTTTGAATGGAGCTTACCCAGTTATTCATTTATTTTCCGGTGATCCACCCGTGATTGTATGTTCCCCGTTTGATGCACGGGATACCTGTTTTGCTGGTGGTTTATCAATTCACCATCTGTAATGAATGCAAAATGGCCTTAGAGGTGCGGTTTTATCGGTCTCTACTTCTTCCTCTCTGCCCTTGTTATTCTCAGCAACTTTTTTTGCCGTCTTTAACTTTATAAAGCGACATTCACTTAGGGCTACTTTCTGTACCCTTATTTGAGTGCATCGTTTAACCAAGCTATATTATTTCTCGTTATTTTATTCTTTTCCATGATATCTCCACCGACCTATGCGCAATTTCCAGCATTGGAGGTAGGACGTGATTACATTGCCTCCGTCACTCTGCGTGTGTGCTGTAGGCGCAATGGTCTTAGTGGTAATGGTTGCCGTACTTCCGTATTGCTCGTATTTAGTTGCATGGGCGGCAGTGTTCCAATTTAAAATGCCCCGTATCGCTTTACATATGTGCTATACATCTAAATACAATTGGGCTGTCGTAATCCTGTCTCAGCCCATACTTATTGTTCGGCCGTTTCCCTTTTCTTTATGTTTACAATGTGCTTAAATCTTAGCGAGGGGGGCGAGAAGCTATTCTCCGGCTCCCGTTAATAAATATATTCCTTTCCCAGTACCTAGCGCGTTGCTTTATGATTAACAGTCAGTCTATTGTCGGCAGCGGGGTCCCTAATGCTCACTGCTCCTCAAATACGGATCCAATTTCGCGCCAATCTTACTTAGCGGCTCGGAACCGGGTTTTTCTACTCTTCCTCCCGGCCGAGATCTCGCGATATTACGTCACCACTGACTGCACTAGCGTCATATGTTCCTATGGTAACGGAGGGCGTCTACCCCACGGCGTTCTTGTTGATCCCTACTTGACATGTTCAAAAGCTTTATTGATACTCTTATTTGGGCACTGCACATGTATTTCACAGTTCATGTATTTTGCATCTAAGCCAAGCATGTCAGTCTTATTCCTACCTCCTTTTCTGGCCATGCGGGGCTTCTGTTGTTCACTTATTATGATATTGATTTCTATTGGCAGAGTGAATGGTTCTAAAACATGTGCCCCTGTATCATTATACCACCTTATATTTCATATAAGTGCAGCGTGGTAATCATAATACTGTCTTCATATTACACCCGCGTAATACTTGCGCCTTATTCCAAGTTCTAACAGCAATTATTTACGTTTAGTTTTAAGTTATTATAGCTATGCAGGCAAATTGATTAATAGGGTTTTGGAGATACCACTCCTACTTAAGACTTTCAAATGTTAATATATTCAAAAAATTATTCAAAAAATGTAAAAATTGAAAAATACACAATAAAAAGTAGGGAACGATATTGTCCCATTCTATAGAAGGTATAGGCTCTTACTAATGTTAATATTCGCCTATTTACTGATGGTGGGTTTAGCCTGTCTCTAATGCGTCACAACTAAAGGGTGCATTCTGTTTCTACACTTCCGTTTACAGATTATCTCATAGAATACGTTCCCAGTCTTCTCTGCTGTTTAAACCCTTCCAGACTGTGTTGAAACGTGACATAAAAAACTGTTCTCTTTTTTTCCCTTTTGTTCTCTTCATCACCACCTCTGCCGCTTACAGTGACTGTTTCAAGGCCACACCACCTGAGATCTTCAACTTTGTGGTTGGCCGATGTCCAGTGGTCTGTCAATGGGGCACCTTTTTTGCCTGTTCTTATTGCGGATCTGGGCTTGTTTAGCCTCAGGCGAATCTCCCTTGAGGTTTCCCCTATATAGAACAAATCGCAAGGGCATTTGATCAAATAAATTATACCTTTTGTTCTACAATTGATGAATGATTTAACATTGTGGAAAGCGTCATTGTGTTTTATGCTTGTTCCCTTTATAATACTGTCACAGTTGGTACACTTTCCACAGGGAAAAGTTCCTGTGGAGAGGGGCGCACAGTTTATCCTTGGTTGAGTAATTGATGTGTCCTCTTTATATGTGTGGACTAATTTATTTCTAATCGTCTGGTTCCGTCTATAGGAGAACATTGGTCTAGGAAGTTTTTCTTTCTTTCTATTTTTGATCATGTGCCAGTTTCTATTTATTATATTTTTTACTTTGTTGCTAATTGAGCTATAGTTCATTACAAAAATTAGTGGTTGGTTCTCCTTTTGTGTCTGTTTCTGTTGTTTAACTAGAAGCGTCTCCCTATCATGATGCTTAGCTCGTTTGTATGCATGTCTGACCATGCGTCTTGGGTATCCCCTATCAATAAACTTTTCTATAAGGATATTAGCATGTTTATCATAGTCCTTCATCTGCGTACAGTTTCTTTTTAGACGTAAAAATTGGCCAAAGGGTATGTTGTCTCTCTGACATGGGGGATGGTAGCTAGTGTAGTGGAGCATTGTATTTCTATCTGTTGTTTTAGTAAATAACTCCACTTGTAGTTCTTGTTCCACATTTTTAATTATTATGTCTAGAAACTCACAATTTACTGTATCGTAATTTGCTGAGAATTTTAAGTTTAGATCTCCCAGATTTAGCCACTCAATAAATAAATTCAAAGTTTCTTCTGGGCCAGTCCAGATGAAAAATACATCATCTATATATCTTGACCACCCCGTTGTATTTTCGTAAAAGGGGGCGGATTCATTAAATATGTGGGTATCCTCGAACTGTGCTACATATAAACCCGCCAGACTCGGAGCACAGGTGGCTCCCATGCTGGTACCCTTAGTTTGTTAAAAAAATTCCTTCTCGAAAAATAAATATATTGTTTTTCAGTACTGTGGTTTCACAATCTACAATGAATACTTTGTGAGGCCTCAAGTCCATATCGCCTTTTTGCAACAAGGATTCAATCATCCTGATGGTACTATCTTTGGGAATGTTTGTGTAGAGGGCCTCAATATCCAGAGTTACTAAACACTGGGTATCTGGATTAAATGGGAGGCCCTCTACTTTCTGGATGATGGATGCAGTGTCCTTAATGTATGTTTTTTGAGCAATAACAAGAGGTTGGAGAAAAATGTCTGCATATTTGCTCAAGGGTTCAGTTAATGACCCAATGCATGAGACAATAGGTCTCATAGGTGGGTCTACCAGGTTTTTTTGTACTTTGGGGAGGCCGTACAATGCTGGGATTATAGGATTGGTATTTAGTAAAAATGTATACTCATCATCGCAAATGACCTCGTCTTCTTTAGCCAAATCTAACATACCTTTTATTTTTGTGTTCAGATTTATCCACTCCCTACGGGTTACTTTTTGGTAGTGTTCTTTGATGTTCAATAGTGCCATTATCTTCTCATTATATTGTTTGGTATTCATAAACACTATACTACCGCCTTTATTGGCCGGTTTAATTGTCAAAATCTGGCAGTCCACTAAGTTTTTGAGGGCCTGTTTCTCTTCTACCTTGAGGTTATGGTTAATCCAGGTTTTCTGGTTTAAAAGGTCTTGAACACTATTTTCTACATTTCTTTCGAAAGACTCTATATCTTTGTCGATCTGACTCAAATGGGGGGTCCAGGTTGATTTAGGTTTAAGACCTGATCTGTTCTGAATGAGTACCCTATCTTTGCCCTCAAAGCATGAATTCAGTATAATTTTTCGAAAGAAATTCTGTAGATCTCTTTCTAAGGTAAACCTATCTGCGGGGGATGCTATTGCGAAACCCAATCCTTTCTCTAGTACTTTTATTTCGATTTCTGTGAGTTCCCTATCGGAAAGATTAATGACTGAAGCTTTATTTGTTATTATGGTTCCCAGTTTTTCTGGCTCCTGGTATGAGGTCGTTGGTAAAATTGAGGTTGAGGGGTAAAGTTGCCTCTACCCTGCCTCTCCCTCTCGGTTGGCCATAATTCTGGCACTGTTCCAAAAAAGAGAGTTTATCTCTGTTTGGGCCAGTCGCTGTGTCTTTTTCTCTATTCTGCCTGGTGTCTGTCTGGGTTTCATTATCTGATTCTGAACTGGTATAAGATGTATCAAAGAAACTGACCTTTTTCTTTTGAAACTGTTGTATCGGATGTTGTTGCCAGTTCCTACGATTTTGGAAGCTCTCTCTAGGTCTCTCATAATAGTCCTTTTGAAGATAAGGGTAGACATGTTCAGGATTGAATTTAGCAATATCCTTCCTTAATTTATTTGATTTCTTATTGATTAGGTAATCTCTGTATCCTGTAATGTCAATACTGATATCATCTAATTTATTTTTTGCATCATCAAGGGCTGTACTGTCGCTCAATTTTTGTTCCAAATCTTTAATTTCTTGCCTCTCTATGATCAGGATGTCTGTGGCGGTGTCTATTATCAAGAGCATCCAATCACGGCTGCATCTGTTGGCCACTAAGGTCCAATTTTCTATAAACCTTTGGTTGTTGATAAATATACCAGGCTCATTGGTCACTGGAGACCCTTGGGTATAATGCCCTTTTTGCAGTAATCTATCAGAAAGTCTGAGTGTAACTTTGTTCTAATAACTTTCTTTTTTAAGTTCCACAGGTTCCTCCACTGCTCTTCGTCAGTGTTATCTATATGAACTGCTGTAATGTTTTTAGCAGTGCCATTTATTATTTTGTTAAATTGATCTTCACTGTAGCTAATTGTTTTAAGGCCTTCCATCCTTGCCTCACAATTATGTTGGTTAGAGGTTCACGGTATACCTCCCCAGCTGACAAGCTGTACGTTATGCGTAAAAAACAGAAGGAGGTCACCTTACAAATCCGATAGGGGACAAGGAGAAAATAATTGGAAAATAAAAGTCCCTCAAACCCAAATGGGAGAAAGAACTAGCAGCTGATTCAAGAGCCCACTAGCGCCATCTAATACAGATTTATCGTCATATTGCACAGTTATGATAAAAACAATTGTAAGAAAAAATGATTGTATTTAGAAAAATTTCATTCAGTAGTTTATTCTTAAAAAATACATTTTATGCATATACGTGCCATGTCAGCAGAACATTAAAAGCTGTGTGGCGGTTTAACCCTCGATTGCCTAAAAAAAACGGAAGGTAGTGGGGAACTAAATATTATTTTGCATTTCATAGGCCTTCTCATCATGACCTAGCACAGAGCCCAAAGCCTGCTTTTTTGGCGCCTGGGGTGTCTAAAGTTCAAACACATACCTCAGACGTTCTCAGAGTTAATGCATGAACTTTAGGCACAAGCAGTTGGAAGCAGAGAGAGACAATCCATTGTCACTGTTGCTGATGTGTTCTGTTCAACATTCATCTATTAGCTCAGAGAAATTCAGAGTTATATCTTGGAACTTTGGACACCACGTGCAAAAAAGCATTTGCTCTGAACTGCACGTATCCACTGTTATATGGCCCCAGACGCCTCACAGTAGACACCATGTGATATAATCAGTACCAATTGGATTTTGCATATGGGGCTGCAGTGTTTGCAAAAAATAAATGTACTTCTATCCCAAACGGATCAAAAGTACGGATCAAATGTTACTAAACGAAAAGCGCCATATATAATTCTGGTCAGTGGCAGATCCTTCGCACAATTTAACCAGTCACCTTTTAGTTGCTGATTGCTGTATTCTGGTGTTAAACTGGTGCTAATGTAGTGCACATTTCCGTAGACACTTAATAGTTCCAAAATGATCAAATAAAACATTAGACTACATATTGTGCTGCATTATGTAGTATACTTTGTCTTTCCTAGATGCATAATTTCGACATCCCTGCCGCATAGTTTGGTCCTCCACAGCTGTATAATTCCAATTGCCCGGAATATAACGCCATCCGCCATTCCTGTTTTTCCAGCAACCGGCATTTTGCATTGTGGAGCTTATAGTCTTGCTCTGAATGCTGCCCTTATGGGCTCAAAACAAAAGCATTCAAAATGGAGTTCACTACAATGCCTTAATTGATCTAAGGGGTTATAAATTACATTAAGCCACTTATCAGCTATGTTTTACATTTTTACAAGTAATCTAGTCCATTAAAAAAACAACTGCACATTTCACATATAAAATTAAAGTAAACTCCACTTACATATTTTTGGAGGGTCAGTCTTTTATTTACGTCAAGCCTTGACAATGCAAATCATTGAGTCTTTTGTGTAGTGGTAAGTTTGACACATAGCTGCATGTCACAGCAAAGGTATAATATGGGCATCAGATACGCTGCCTTCCCTAACACACAGAATAAGAAAAAACAGGATGCAGAAGCAGAAGGAACATCACACTGTTCTCAAACATACAAGACAGATACGAGACTGGTACTTTGCATGCCAAAGAGGGAGTGAGAGCAGTTAAAGTGCTGTTGTATGCTCTCCACGAACAGACAAACATAGAAAAAGTACAACACACAAGGGAAAAACAGCCAAACCTATGGAATTACCATACATGTATGTAGGATGAAGAACCATCCCCTCTCTAGAGTGGTATGTGTCAACAATGGTTTACACGTTTAGCACTGGTAATTGTAGTGTCTTGAACGATGGGAGGGGCAAGGATAATCTAGGCCGCAGAGTGGGGCCTTACTGACACTGAAATAAGAGACACGCACTCACTATGCTATTACTAGGGCCGAAGACCACGAGCGGTCACGCGCCCGTTTATTTATACCCCCGGGGCTAACCCGCCCCTGAGGTGTATGCGTGCGTGCGTGTGAGGACGGGCCGGGTGGCTCCGTCATTACAGTAATAATCCGCACGTACTACGGTTCACCGGTTGTACAGTTTTCTAGTCATGGGTTCCCTGATTCAGATGAGGCTAAGCCCTCAAATTGGGGTTTATGTCGTCTCTTTGTTAAACTCCCCAGACCTACAGTAAAATCCCTGTTTCCTAGGGCATGTTATGCAACTGAACACAATATATACTTTGTTGTTTGATGAGGTGGGGCATCTGCAATAGAAACATCCCTTCTTCATGGAACAGACACATCTTGCACAGATTAAGTGTAAACTGCTGTCCATCAGAGGACATGTACAGCTACAGCAGCAGCAGTGCATGCTTTCCCCATCAGAGTACACGTACAAATGAGGTAAGAGCAGTAAAAGCTTTGCTTGCTCACAGAGCAGGCACATTATAGGGGCAGCAAAGTAAGATTCCTTCTGTCACCGAAGTCAACAAGTACAATCTTCCTTTCACTGCAGAATAGATTCAGAAAGTATGCACAGTTAAAGAACGAGTGACATGTAGGTTACAGACAGATCTCTGGAGCAGGAGTCTTAACTTATGGATAGCAATGTATAGGTGGCAGATTCGGTGAATTCTTAGTAAGGTGATATTTGACATCAACATCCTCAAAGTCGCACAGCTTTCACTCTGAGAATTGCTGTGAGTGCTGTAACTACTGCAACTCCTGCTCATGGTGTGAAATAACGGAGGGAGTGACATACCTAGTATTGCAAAGAGAAACAATACACACTTCTACTGATAATTTGTTGTCTTCCCACGATTGCCTCATGTGTCTGTATACTCTCCCTTTCTCTATTAGATATTCCTTTCTCTTTCACGCTCTTTCTGTGTCCAGATTCTACCACTATCCATTCTATTCTTTCCTACCTTTTTCCTCTTTCTTATTCTCTTTTTTAAAAAATATCTTTATTAAGAGTTTTTTCCCACATTTTATGCAAGTGAGATAACAGAACAAAATAATTAATACAAATCGGCCAAACCCGTAAAACAAGAATAAAACACAAAAAAAATAATAATAATTAAGTACATAAGATAATAGAGAAGAAATGTACAAGAAATTCAAAATAGCAATCAGATCATTTCATTCTTCAATCAATTAATCAACTTCGCCTTGAATCCACTGCATTACCGGCGCCCAAATCTTCCTACCCAATGTTCTTTTTTTTCGACCCTTTGTTCTATAAATAGCAATTTCTACATTATAAGTAGCCAAAAGACGGGCCCTCCATGTTTCAAAGGATGGGGGATCTGGGCTAATCCAATCTTGTGTGATGCATGCCCGAATTAAAGCCATCAAAATAAATACTAAACATTTCCTCTCTTCTGTTACTGTGTCTGAATTTACTCCTATCTGAACTAATTCATCTGTCAGAGTGATTATTGTACCAAACAATACTGTTAAAAAACTCTGAATTGGAGGAGGAGCTTCGCGGGCAAGCAAGATGGCCGCGTAAGCTCGGAGCTCCGCGGACCCTCCGACCCTCCGCAATAATCCTGCTTGAAATCCTGTTCCACGTAGGTGGATTCCGATTGCTGGCGGGTCACTGATGCGGAGCCTGCCTCCCGCTTCCGAATCGGAGGTTCCTACGCTGAGCTACGTCGTGTGCTGCCCCTTGCCAAGGAAGCGCCATTGTCTCCTCGGTCTCCGCCACTCCGCAAGACTGGGATGCGTAGTGCTGGGTGGTGATCCCCACTGGCGGAATCTTCGATACTGCTGTGTCTCCTATCACTAGATTGGACTCCACATCTGTCCTACAACCTCGGCTCGGCGCATCTAAGGCTCAGAGCTGGGAGTGGTGGCCCCACAGCCTCATCGGACTCAACATGGCGGGCAAGGGCGACCCGGACAAGACATCGAACAAAGGTGTTCGTGGCAAGTCCCAAGTGCAGCAGACCAGGATTGATCGATACGCTCAGCTGCGCATCTCGCCTGCACCGGGGGCCTCCGCTAAAGACTTCTCCTCTTCGGGCTCGCCAGATGGGTCCGAGCCCACCCTCAGTGACATTATGGGGGCCATCTCGGGCATACGAGCCGAAATACAGAAGCAACACGAGGTTTTGACCCACAAAGTGGACACGTTGGCAGTGGATCTCACCCTTATCAGAGCCGACCTGGGTAAAACCACCGACCGGGTGAAATCGTTGGACTTAAAAACTTCGAGCCTCACCACCGACGTCTCGGACCTGCAGACCGAGGTCCGGACTCTACGGCTCACTTCTGACCAATTCTCCAGGAGACTGGACGACTATGAAGGTCGTGCCAGGCGACAGAATGTCCGCATCATTGGCGTTCCGGAAGGGTCAGAAGAGGCATCGGCAGACCTGTTCGTTGAGGACCTGATACAGAACCATCTTACTCCCCCTGGGTTGAGCAAATTCTTCTCGGTGGAACGAGCACATCGGGTACCAGGTGGCCCGCCGAAGTCGGGCGTGGCGCCTAGACCCATCATTGCCAGGTTCCTCAACTTCAGGGATAGGGACGCAATCCTACAAGCGTCCAGGAGGCATGGACCGCTACAGTACCAGAACTCTGAGGTGCACTTCTATCCTGACTTTACCAGGGCGGTACAGAGACAACGCCAGAGCTACGCGGGAGTGAAACGGCGACTGAGGGACATGGGTCTCAAGTATTCGATGATGTTCCCGGCCAAGCTTCGAATTGAACACGATGGCCGTGCTTTGTTTTTTGACTTTCCGGACAACGTAAGCGAATGGCTGGACACCCTACCACAGCGTAGCGACGGCCGGGAGGACAGCGAAGGGGGCGCTGCTGGTGGCGCTGATTTGTGAGGACTGGCTCTACTACGAGAACATTGGCGGTTGGTGGTCCTGCAATGTGTGACTCTCGTCCTTTTTCCAGTGTAATAGTAATTGGATCTCCTGTCGTTTCATGGGGGGCGGCGGGAGGTGTCCGCAGGGAATCCTTACTCCTGTTGGGGCTTTTTGTAGACTAGTTAATGGGGCGACAGGCACACTGCTGGTTGGGGGGGCTTTTTAGTCTGATGCAGGGGTGCAGGGTGGGGGGTGTTTTGGGACAAGTTCAAGTGTCTCTTAGTGTGATCTTGTTTTCTTTTTTTCGGCAATGGGTAGTGTATATTGTTGCACTTTTGATTCTGCAAGGGTTTTTCGGGTCGGGCGGGGGAGAGAGTCACGATGATGGGGGGTAAGAAATTAAAAGTGATCAGTTGGAATGTCAATGGGTTGGGTGACCGTATCAAAAGGGGGATTGTGCTTCAAATGCTCAAGCGTCACATGCCTGATGTGGTTTTCCTACAGGAAACGCACTTGATTGGGAACTCATGTAAAGCGCTCAATCGCAGGGGGGACAAGATGGTGGCACACTCAGGGTTCTCTTCGGGCTCTCGGGGGGCGGGCGTCCTTGTCCGGACATCCCTTCCGCTGGAGATTGACGTCACCACGATAGATGATAGAGGGCGCTACGCAGCGGTGGCTGGGCGGTGGGAGGGGAGGGCCCTCATCTTACTTTCAGTTTACGTCCCGCCTGGCCTACAGACCAGTACGTTCCAGGACCTTGGTGGCGCCATTTTAGCTCTGCCTGACGGCTTGCTGATTGTTGGGGGTGACTTCAATTCGGTCTGCTCTGGCTCCCTCGACCGACATCCGCCTAGGGACCTTCGCCACTCTCAATTGTGGTTGCCCTCGTTCATGGAATCATTGGGCCTTGTGGATAGTTGGAGACTCCTGCACCCCACGCTTCGTCAGTTCTCCTTCCTGTCCAGTGCGCATGGTAGCCTGTCCCGCATAGATTACGTTCTTACCTTGGCAGCTCACGCTACGGCCGTGTTCGAGGCCCGTTTCCTGGCGCGAGGAGTCTCTGACCACTCGCCGCTCCTGGTCTTTGACTTCAATATCGCCCTGTCGGAGCGACCGGCGACGGTCAATCCCTGGTATTTTCGTAACCCAAAGACCCGCGCTCTTCTGGCCAAGGCTATAGACCTTTACTTCTCCGAAAACGAGGGTTCGGTTGGGTCGGCTGCGACCCTGTGGGAAGCATTCAAGACCGTCCTAAGGGGCGAGGCATTTACCTTAATAGCGGAGGCCCGTAGGAATAGAGATGCCGACCTACTTTGTATCGAGGAAGAGATCTTAAACCTCGATGCCCAGCTGGACCACGAACCTGCCCCAGACCTCCTCCATGCGCTCTCCCTAAAGCAATTGGAATACCGAGATCTCGCTACGAATGCCGCCCAGACCTTGGCTAGGGAACAGCAGGGCCGTATCTACGATGTGGGTGACAAGGCCGGCAAGCTGTTGGCCTGGTTGGACAGGAGGGAGTTGGCCAGTCGGGTGGTACCTGAGATCCTGGGGGCAGACGGGACCCCTGTCACTGACCCTTCTGCCATTGCCGAGTCCTTCGCCGACTACTTCAGGGGGGTTTACACCTCCACTTCTGACTGCTCCGAGGCCGACTCGGCAGAACTTCTCTCGACCGTGGATCTTCCCTGTCTCTCTGAGGCGGACCGCGATGATCTGGACAGAGACATATCTGCTGATGAGATTGCCCTCGCGATCCGCTCCTTGAGATCTGGCAAGGCGCCGGGTCCCAACGGCATCCCTGCTGAGCTCTACAAGATACGCCCCGATGTGGTTTCCCCACACCTCCGTACTATGTTCCTGGAGGCGCGAGACGTCGGCATTCTTCCCCTTGATCAGAGGATGGCCACTATTGTGGTCATCCACAAAGACGGTAAACCAAGGGATGTGTGTCGGTCGTATCGGCCTATTTCTCTCCTGAACACAGAACCCAAGGTCCTCGCCAAATTGCTTGCCAACCGACTGGTTGGGGTCATTGGCGACTTGGTGCACCCGGACCAGTCGGGCTTTATTCCGCACCGCAACACTGCCCTCAATTTGAGACGACTCCACGGCGCCCTGGCCAGGGTGCACACTCTTGCGGAGCCAGCGGTGCTGGCATCCCTTGATGCCACCATGGCGTTTGACTCCATCGAGTGGAACTACCTCTGGGCAGTGTTAGCTAAGCTCGGCTTTGGCCCGGTCTTTCTCAGCTGGGTAAAACTTCTCTACGCTAGCCCAATGGATAATGTATCCGTGAATGGCCGTCTATCGACGTCTTTTGTCCTTCACAGAGGCACCAGGCAGGGCTGCCCTTTGTCACCTCTCCTTTTTGCTCTGGCTCTCGAGCCTCTAGCGGCCACGCTGCGTTTCCACCCCGACCTTCATGGCATCACCTGGGCACCTGACTTCGAGGACCGTATCTCCCTGTACGCTGATGACATCCTCCTATACCTGACATCCCCGTACAAGTCTCTCATTGTTGCCTGTGACGTTCTTAGACACTTTGGGAGATACTCTGGCCTGATTATCAACTGGGCCAAGTCCTCCCTCTACGTCTTGAAAGGGGACACACCGCGCCTCCCCAGAGGCTGCAACATTCAGGTGACCACACAGGGCTTCAAGTACCTAGGGATCTACATCTCTGGGAACCCGAAGGTTCGATACGACCAGAACTTACTCCCCCCACTACAGCGTCTTCGACGCGACGTGGAGGGCTGGCGTAAGCTCCCGCTCTCCCTGCTTGGCCGGGCGGCCCTGTTTAAAATGATGTCCTTGCCCAGGTTCCTGTATGCCTTACAAAACACCCAAGACCCGGTACCGGCCCGATATTTTAGGGAAATTGAGGGTCTTCAGCGGGCCCTGCTTTGGGATGGCCCGCCCCGGGTGGCGATCACGAAGCTTACGCTCCCGTGGTACGACGGGGGCATAGCACTGCTGGACGTCCGTAGGTATTACTGGGCCTCCCAGCTAGCAGCCCTCAATCACGGGTTTTACGGCCCGGTGAATAGCCCCGGCTACGCCATGGACAGATGGCTCATGAGTGGTGGTAACTATTACCGGGCCCTGTACTCCAGATCTCTTGATCGGCGTATGTCTGGTCCCACGAGGACTGCAGTCTCTATTTGGCGTACGATCACTAAGGTGCAGGGATGGCAGGGCAGACTGACCAGCTTCACTCCTTTGTATGAATCCGACATGTTGGGCAGACTATGGCACACCAAGGGCTTTGACAAATGGGACCTCATTGGCATCTCTAGAGTGGGAGACATGATTTCCAAAGGGACTATCAAGACCTTCCCCCAGTTGCAGACTGAGTACCAGCTGGGTGCCTCGGAGTTCTTCCGATATGCCCAGCTGAGACACGCTTTGCTTTCTGCTATGGCCCCCGGGGAGGCTGTCCCTGAGAGCTCACCGCTGGAGGACAGAGTGCTGGACGGCCACATGCCCGACAGCGCTATCTCATTGTCCTACAAAAAACTAATTAATGTCCGCACTGACCTTCTCCTTGGGTTGCGCGATCGGTGGGTGGCGGATGGCCTGGAAATCGACGAGGAGGATTGGCAGAGTGCAGTGTCCTCCCCTAAGGAGGTTGCCATCTCTTCTCGGCTTCGATTGGTCCAATTTAAGATCCTACACAGGGTATACGTCACTGGCCCCCGCCTTATACACATGGGATACTCGCCCGACGGACTCTGTCGTCGAGGCTGTGGCGCCCTCGCCACCTTCTTGCACATCTTGTGGGAATGCCCAGCCATAGCGTCCTACTGGAGAAGAATTCACAGGGTCATGAGTGAAGTGTCGGGAGTGGGGATTACGGCGGAAGCACGTAGGTGTCTCCTCAACATTTGGGAGCCGACAGATCACAACACGGCCCAGACCCAGTGGGTGACCCTAGGCAATATGGTGGCCAAGAGAGACATTGCTCAGAGGTGGGGTGCCACTACGGCACCCCTTGTGGTACAATGGAAAGCCAACATGGATTGGTGTATGTTCCGGGAGAAGACTGTCTATGTTGCCAGGGGTAAACCTAATAAATGGAGCAAGGTGTGGGGTGCCTGGAACTCTTACCGAGGGGATGTGTGTCTGCCACCTGAGCCTGCCTCATTGGATGAACACCTGTCACTGTGACCTATGACACCGACTGTTTATGATAACTGATTGATCCTGATTTTCCTCCCCCCTCCTATCATCCTCCACTCTTCTGTATCTCTGAGCCGCTGTTCTCTTTCTCCTCCCGGCTTCCTACTCCTTGCTGCACTCTTCATCCCATTGCCATTTTTGGCGCCAGTTGGCGTCCTTTTTCTTCTTATTGTTATAAAATCATAAAATAAACCTATAATTTCCTGACGTAACTGATTTGCACTATTATGCTCTGCTCACTATGCTGCCTTGCCTCCGGGATGTTAGGCTGAATAGCTGTGTGCTCTTGTGAAATAAAGGTTTTCAAAATTTAAAAAAAAAAAAAAAACCTCTGAATTGACGAAAAAAATGTAGATAGCTGTGGACAACGAAAAAACATATGTAATGCATCTGCTGCATAGTACCCACAGTTGTCCCCCATTTTGATATCTTAGACGGCATATAGTATAAGTCGAGCAACGCCATATAATGTTGAGAGCGTGATCTACCAGTCAACAAAATTGTATTTGCAAGGGTAATCGATTCCTCAATGTAAATTATATCCTTTTCCAGCTTTGCAGCCCATTTACTTTGAATTACTTCGATATCATCTGGACAAGAAGCTATTATCCGTTTATAGTAATGTCCTATTGATTTTGTGACAAACATAGAATCGATAAACAAGATTCTACCTAATTGAGATCGTGTTTGCAACCCAAGAGAATTAAAAAAGCTATGAATCTGTAGGTATTTGAAAAAATCACTTGCCGGTATATGAAACTTAGTTTGTAGATCACTAAAGGAAATAAACTGGTTACCTTGCCATAGATCACCCACATACTGTATTCCAGAGTTCCACCACCTGTTCATTATTGAATCTTGAAAAATTAATGGGAGAGTACGAGATGTTAAAAGAGATGTATACAGGGTAATCCTAGAGATACCAAATTGGCGTTTTATTATTCTCCAAGCTACATAAGCTGCTTTCACAGCCTTAAATTTAAATTTTTTATAGTAGCTAGGCTCTATAATCCTAATGAGACATCCATGAGACTCTTCACCTATTGCAAACTCATATATAGAGGGTGAGTGACTTAATGGTATCCGTGCCTTTTCACCAATAACCAATGGGGAAATAAAATTTATAACAGATGCCAAATAGTAATAGAGAAAGTGCGGAATGCCCCAGCCACCCCTGGCCTTTGGCAGAATCATTTTTTTGTATGCTCTTCTCTGGAGTTTGTAACCCCATAAAAACCTTGCTGACATTCTCTCCAGTTGTTTAAAGCAAGTAGGGGGAAATTCTAAAGGAATATCCCGGATCATGTATAAGAACTTGGGGATTATAAGCTTTTTAAGGACGTTCACTCTGCCCACTAAAGATAGATGAAGATGATCTATTCGCTCAAGCGATGAGTTGGCTTTCATTAACACAGTTTTTAAATTTAGTTCTGGTATAACAGAGACCGGGGATGTGACTTTGATACCCAGGTATGTGGCTTCTGAAACAGTTCTAATTTGAGTGGGCGGGTTCGGACCAATACATAATATCTGCGTCTTAGAAATATTCAAGTTATATCCGGAGAAATGTCCAAAGCTGGACGCTAACTCTTCAATTTTAGGTAGTGCCTTCTGAATATCAGTTGTTACCACTACAATATCATCGGCATAGGCAAGGGCTCTATAATTCATATGAGCAACTTGCACCAGCTCTATATCCTCTACCTGATTTAATTTATTTAGAAAAATATCAATATACAGGGCGAATAATAGAGGCGAGCATGGGCAGCCCTGTCTTGTGCCACGAAAAATTGAAAAAGAGGTAGAATTCTGCCCCGCTAGTCTAATAGATGAAACTGGAGAGACATATAGCGCTTTTATACCTGAAATCATCCGAGGGCCAAACCCTTTCAACTGTAACATATCCCATAAAAACGGCCAGGCTTCCCTGTCGAATGCCTTTTCGGCATCCAACAGGGTAATTCCAAGAGGCCGATTAGACTCATGGGCCCAATCCATCATAGCTAATAGGCGTCGAATATGATCCGTAGTGTCCCTATTAGGGATGAACCCGTGTTGAAAAGGTGAAGCAATTGTTGAGATTATACCAGACAGTCTATTAGCTAAAATCTTTGAAAAAATTTACTATCCGCATTGATGAGGGAAATCGGCCTATAAGAAGCAGGCAATACAGGTGACTTATCTTTTTTGAGAAAGGCCATAATAGTCGATTGACACCATGATTTCGGTGCTTTGTCTTTTTGTGCTTCCTGGATAATAAGAAGCAAATCATTCTTCAATAAATGACGAAATGTTCGAAAAAATTCCAGAGGGATCCTGTCAGGACCCATTGCCTTTCCCATTGCCAGAGAAAGGATAGCAGTTTCAACCTCTTCCCAGGTTATATCTGCATCCAAAATTTCTGCCTGAATTGGGGTTATTTTAGAAATGATCTCACCTCCACCAAAATTCATAACATCTTCCAAAGAGTAGGATAAAATTTCCTCATTATACAATTTAAAATATTATTGTCTGAAAACCTCTACAACTTCTTCAGGTTTTTCCAAAATTTGCCCATTAGCATCCTGTATACTATTAACTCCATTAAATGTGTCTTTCTGCCTGATCTTTTTGGCTAATATACGACCCGCGTTCTCACCAACCTCATATACTTGGGAACGAAAAGTTGCAATCTGTTCTGCCAATTTTTTTGCAAAAATTTCATACAGTCGTGATTTATGAATTGCGAGGTTTGATTTAAATAATTCAGTATCTTGCCCATCCTTAATAGCAGCAGGTAGTTCAGCTTCACAGTTATTCAATTTCGTATAATAGCTAGCTAATGTTTTTCGACCTTCCTTTTGCTTTCTAACTGAGTAAGCCAGAGTCTCTCCGCGGATGCCTGCTTTAAAAGCATCCCAAACGATTTGTTTGGATGCCGAGCCACGATTAAATTCAAAATACTCTTTTATCCATCTCCCCATGTATTCAATATATAGTGGGTCTGCCAACAATTTGCGCTCAAAGGTCCAAGCATTTCCCTTGGATGGTAAGTTCAAGGATAAACTGGTTTCAATCATTAGTGGATTGTGATCAGAAATGATCTTAGGAAATATTGTTTATTTTGAGTCCTTACAAAGCCTGGAGGAGATAAAGAAATAGTGTAGCCAAAAAAATTTCTGATCTGGTGCAGAAAAGAAAGTATATCTTGGAGTGGAAGTACGCTTGGCGAATCCGATATCCACCAGACCAAATTCTTTTGCTAATCCTTGAATGCCTTTAACCCCTTGCCTGCTTGTGACGGAACCGTTCCGTCACAAGCCTCGGGTGAGCTGTGCTTGTGACGGAACGGTTCCATCACAGCCCGCTCGCCGCGCCTGCGCGGCACGAATTCCGCGCCTGCGCTGACAAAATAATGGGCGGGCAGGTTCGTGATGGAACTGTTCCGTCACAAGCACAGCTCACGCGCGAGCCGTGACGGAGCGGTTCCGTCACAAGCACGGAACCGCCGCGCGGCCGCCCCACCCCCTTAGCGCTGCGGCGGAATAGCCGCCGCAGCAAAGGGGTTAAAGATCTTCTTCCCCCCCCCACCCCCCATACGACATGTCACTCTTTATGTCAAAGTTGGACTCCAAATGAATATTGAGGTCTCCGCAAACTATAAACGGATCCGGCTAACCTACCAATTCCAAGCTAAGAAAATGCAACATTTCCGGATCGAACGTATTGGGACCATAGGTCGAACATAAAGTCCAAGAGATTCCTCCCATTACAACCTCATAAATTACCCATCTACCATATTCATCAGTCTTAACCCGTCTGGCGCTACCCACTCCCCCTTCTTATCAAGATTGCAACTCCCCTTGTGGTGGTTCCTTGGTGGGTGCAGCCCACCATTTGCATCTCCAAATCGTTGAAACATCTCCTATCCTTCCACATTACATGCGTTTACTGTAAACACAGTCTGTCAGTCTTCATATCAAAAAGAATCTGTGCTGCTATCCCCCTTTTCCTCCTATTATTCAATCCGCAGATATTCCATGAACATATTCTGACTCTCCCCATCCCAATTTCTTAAAGAGGATACTACATAACAACCCCAGTAAAACAGTCTTCTCACCCATGAGCACAAAAATGTTCGCAAAAGAAACCACAGCCAATTGACACAGGCCTTTACTCGAAATGTTAAACCTATTGTTTAAATTAGTAAATTCAATTTTGTTCTCACTTGCCCCAGTACACTTCCACCCCTTCCCTCCACCAGTGCCCCCCCGCCCCCCCGCTGAACCCACCCTGAACCCAACCCAAAAAGGGCTAAGAGGCTGAAAAGCCTCAGTTTGCGATGGAATGAGAAACGTAGTGTGTCTCGCTGAGCCCTGATCCCCCCATCACTCTCGACATTTGCCCTGCATAAACTGAGAGAACAAGAAACTGAGAGCAGAAATACAAGAAAAACCCTGAAAAGAAAAACAGCAGATCTAAATTTTACAATCACAAGAAGAAAAAACACAAGAAATGTTCCCTTCTTTTTTTTCCCCCTTAATTTCCTTATTTCCTTAATTAAGAGTTCACTAGAGAAAGAAAATTGTAACCATGTTCCTAAATTGACATCAGAAATTAGTTTGCTGCTCTCTCAGAAGTCAGAAAATGAGCTCTCTCTTTGTGAATTATCTTCAATTTTGACGGATTTAACAGAAATGCTTGAGATCTCTTCGCTTGGAAGGATGGTATAAGTTGGCGTAGTTGCCAGCGAAGTTGTACAGTGGAGTGACAGTAGTCCAAGCGGACGAAGAATTCCACACCCTTCGCCTTCCGCTTTCTGTCCGGTCTAGCTAAATCATAAAGCTCTTCCCGAGCGAGAAAATTGTTGAGACAAATTAATATAGCTCTTGGTTTTCTATTCCCTGCCCCATTTACATTCTTTTTTTTACTGAAAAGGAAAACGATGAGCTCTTTGTAACTCCATATCCCACTGCCACTGGGTTAGCTCCGGGAAAGCGTCTGTAAATAATTGGACAACAAACTACCTGATGTTAGACCCCTCACTTCCTTCTGGCACTCCCAAAACGCGTAGGTTATTCGCCTGGACCGATTTTCTAAGTCCACAAGCTTCCAGTTTACATCATCACGCAACACCTCTAGTGAGGCAATCTTAGTTTTTTGTTGGTTTTGCTCATCTTCAATTGCGGTGATTCTTTCTTCTGCCTCTCCTACTCTGGCCGCTATTTCACTGCAAGTCTTAACTACTTTCCGAACATTGTTTTGAAGCCTTCGAACTGCACCCTGTGTCCGTAAATTCTCAGCTTTGGTCTCTTCCCGATGTTGCAGCATTACTTGATAGATGGTATTTAATGTAATTTCTGGAATTTGATTCTCCCCCCCCAGATCTAACTCAGCTTGAGCCATAACGGTTAAATCGGGGGATCCTTGTGTAACAGCCCCCCTCCATCTATCTGGAAATGAGCGGGACTGGCACCAATGGTTAAAGCTTTTACATTTTTGCGGACTGTATCTTCCGCTATACCCCAGTCCAGCCTCCTTGAATCAGTCTCCCCATCTATATTTCCTCCTTCCTCAAGATGGACTGAGCTAGAGATACTAACTTCACTCAGATCTTCTCGCCATTCCCCCTCTAAACTTTCTGAGTCCAAAGCATTAGACATATCAGACATTGAATACAAATTGCCAGCAGAATCAATCGAATCAGTACCTAAATTAGTGTCTTTATGCGTTGCGAAAGGATCCAAATTTAAGTTTGAGCTCAATGTGAGGCTAAAAGCAGGAGTAAGATGATGCGACTCAACGGATGTATGCCCTTCCAGGCCCTGGTCTGTAATAGTTACTGTTGCCACCTCCAGCTCAATATTACCCTGACCTGCCAGGTACTACTTTTCAGCAGTCTTGTCCGTTTTATCATAGCTTTTAAAAATATTAGTGTCATTAGTGTCATTAGAACTCGAAGGAGCAGAGGGAGAATGATCGATGACTTGAGAATTAGCAGGAGGCTTCGCAGAGTTCACATTAACATTCCGCCTTTTGTTAAACATACCCGGTACCTTAGGAATGGCCCCGGTCCTACAAGTCCCAGAATTCACTGCAATAGCTGGTGAAAAACTGCCGGAGTCTCCCCAGGGTTATTCATCTCAGTTACATTTTCAGGGATGGCTTTCGGGACTACATACATCGTCTCACCTGAGCCCTGTGACACTGTGCTTTCCACAGACCCCTCCATTGCTGCCGTTGTAGCGCAAGTCTTCGGCTGCAAGGTCACGTTTGAATTTTTGGGTGCCATCGATGGGACAGAGAGCGGAGCCCTATACCTCCGCCTGTGCTTCCGGGTGATGATTTCTCTCAGCTGCAGGGGCTCAATTGATCCATGCGGGAGCCGGCAGAACGATCCTCCCTGCAGAACCCAGCAGGAGAACGCCAAACAGCAAGGAGCAAACGCCGACAGTGTTGGTGTAGCTGAAAAAGCATTCCAGGCACAAAGAACCACGTATTAATCACGGTATTCTTAGTCCAGGTAACGCGAGCTCATTTTTTATACTCTGAAGATAATCGGTTCCACCTTAGCCGATGCAGAGAGATGGAAGGCAGAACGCCAGCGAGGAGCGGAACGGCTGTTCACACTGATGCGATCGCATCCGCCATCTTGCCCCACCACTTGCCGTATAGCACACAGGAAGTCCTCCTCTTTCTTATTCTCTTTCCTTCTCTATTTGGCTTACATTTCATTATTTTTCAGTCTCTTCTCACATTCTCATTTTTCACTTTCATTTGCATTTTTACCCTTCTCCTACTCTGAACTGTTACACACTCTTCATTCAGACCTGTTTCCTTCTCGACCTAGGGGAAGACCTCTCAAGCTAACACAGAAAGATAATATATACACCAAGGACAATTAAACCATTTCTACAAGTATCCAGATGACCTCTTTCAGAGGATTGGACAGGTTTTGCTAGACAGAGTTGATAAAGACTTTCTTGACCATCTGCACATCACTGAGTGGATCTGCTGCTTGGTCTATTTGACAGACCTTGACATGATGGTTGCATGAGAAGAAGGACAATGAGGATGACAGCATAGTCTGTCCTTGCCATAGGCAGCAGGTGAGGGTATGAGAAGACAAGGTTAACAATGTTGTCTTTGATGTGTATTGAAGTGAGAATGTTGTCTAGCACTGTTCTGAATGGAGAGAAGGGCTTCTTGATCATGTTGGTGGCTACAGTAGTGGAGAGACTGAGATGCCTGTGGAAACTGTTGTTGAAGTTGTTGTCGATGAGATTAGACATTCCAGACAAGAAAAACTCATGTTTTTTGCAGTTGCAAAGGGCACATTAGCAAAATCGGACCATTTGCGATACAACAAAGTCTTTTCTTATGTAACAAACACAAACTGTGATCCTCAATCATAATTTGAGTTTCTGACTATATATCGAACTGGTATTTCAAAGGGGTGTGTTTAGGGCGTCCCTTCTAAATAGCGATTCAGAATGGGATGTATTAATGTTTTGCAACTGAAATATGGTCACAAAAATATTACATTTTACAGTCTACACAAAAGTAGTTTTAACCAATTTGCAAATTGGAAGGGGTCCTGAAGTGACCACTTCCCCTTTGTGACTGTAGACAAAACATTTTTTAAGAGTAATCTGTGGTTCCACAGCCACTAAAATTCCTATATTTAAAAGCAATCATAGAGATGGTGGTCTGTTGACCCCAGAAGGTCACCACCCCTGTGATGGAGGTGAATCGTAGAGAGTCAGACTTTGCAACCTACCTCATTAATAGTCACGTGGTAGATCGAATTGAGAACCACTGCACTTCTGTATTTTGCGAACTGACCTACTACTACATAGGTCAGTTCACAAAATATCACACTAGTCGTAAGAATACTGGTTGCACATTGTAACTGGTATTTTGCAATCAGTGTTGATTACATCTGGCCCTTAGTGAACTGGCTTCTGGAGACCTGTAGATGAGTTGGAAAGTGACTATCTGGGTTTCAGGGAAAGTGGCAGAGAAGGAGTTAAAGTGACTTGAGGGCAGACTCAATTTAGACAGTTTTACTGAATTTATGGGTAGTTGCAAAGCCTCCTCATGCTTGACTTGCGAAATACTGTATTCAGGTGGAATAAGAACAGTGACTTGACGAATGCTGTATTCTGGTGGAATAAAGGTACTGACTTTGTGAATGCTGTAGTCTGGTGGATTGAAGACATGTGGAGGTGGTGGAGAGACAGCCCGCCCTGGCAAAATAGAAGCCAAACTGTATATTGCAATGGTCAGCAATGTCTGTTGCTAAGGATTTTCTAAATGTTGTTATGTGTTGTGGTGATGTGAGGTGAATATGGCTGAGACTGTTAGTATTGAGTGTGTCTAGTAGTGCAAGTGGGTTGTTGGTGGCTGAGAGCAATGGTGAGGATGGTGCTGGTTGAGGCCTTTGTGAGCTACCTGCTATGAGGTGAGGTGTGAAGTATAATATGACAGAAGTAAGATTTCTGATCCTAGGATCTACAAGGATATACCAGATACGAAAATGGAAAATGGTCCCATGTTGAAAGACCTTGGCTGTGTACATCTGAATTTCAACAACTGTACAAGTAGTGCAAGTGGGGTACCTGATTTGGTAAGATGTTATCTTTATATTTGCGTTTAAGACTTTCTTTATGCAAAAGCTTAAAATGCATGGATTACAATATACTATTTGACATTGTTGTTTTTATTGCTATGTGAGTTTTTTGCTGTACCATCTATTTATACAATAACTTTTTAATATGCCCCATGGCTCTCTTTTTTACATGTATTTGGGATTAGTAAGCAGATATAGCTGATTTTCAGCCCCACTGTCCTTTTGATTGAAATAATTATATCCTTTACCACCTACCCATATCTAACGTTATATATTTGGCCAACCTGGGTGAGGGGCAAGGCATGGATAAAGGAAGTTGTACAACAGAGGTTTCCTCTTCCTGGTCATATATTATTGTTATCAGCCTATGTGTCCAGCCATTTAACTCTTTAAAAGCACACTAAGCATTCTTGATTCTAGGAAAGTGTAAATGAAGATACATTGAATCACATTAAATTATATGCATGTTCAAAATGCTTCAGGTGCCTCAGTGTCCGCTACTGTAGAAATAAATGTACATGGCAGAACCTTCATGTAATACCAATGTAAATTTCAGAAAGTTTGCAGTGAAAGGTACTGTATCATACCTTTGATTCCTGAGTGCTGAAAATGTTGGGATCATCAGTGCTGCCCACCATGATTTTGTTCTGCTCTCGCTCCTTTGAAGAATGATTGCTGGCTTGTCCATCACTGCGGTGAGATTTGGACCCATGTCTCTCTCCTGAGACGCGATCACTAGCCGTGTTTCCCATCACTGTATAAAAGACATAGAGCACAAAAGGAAGAAAATGAACCAAACACATGCTTAATAGGGTTGTGAAGATGGTTACCTCTCCTTTGTGTAAATAAAATTAAAGTTGAGCGAATAATAGGCATAGATCTGTATTGCCTCAGTAGTATAGCCCTCAATGATAATTTCACCTTTTATTTCAGAATGGAACAATCTTTCATTCCCTGTTTACCAACCAAAAGGGCATTCTTTGTAATCAAAAGTTAAATTTAGCCACTTATCTATGGAAAAAAATAACATTTGGTGCCATTAAATTAACTAATAATGACAAGTGTTGTTCACAGTGCTAAGAAATAGTGAAATTAAAGAGCAATGCAATATAAACACAAGCTGCTGTTATTTATTATTACAAACGACGCTGAGATGCCACGGCAACTGACTGAGGACACCACACTCCAATCAGCTATATGGGCCAAGCTCTTTTGTGTGGTGAGGGAACTCCTCAGATGAGCTAACTTATTCTGTATTACCATACGAGTCTAGTCCATTAGTGTAGGAAATTGGAGTATATTGTGGTGGGGAGGTTTTACTATCACAAAACCCACAAAGATGGTGCTTGAATTCACTCTAATAACCCCTTAGCTCAGTCCTGGTAGTTTGGCAAAGAGCAGACAGGCTTTACTAGAGGAACATGTGTTAAACTTTTCAGAGCACCAACATGGATGATAAGTAATTGACACGACTCAAGAGAAATCCAACACTAATTTTTAACACATGAAGTGTATTTGTATCTTAATTAAGATGCCAAAATGAACTGAATAGCATACATATAACCGGATGTATAGATTTTAGAAAATATAACATTGCGGTCAATGGGAAATACCACTAGTGAAAATCTGTCACTTGCAGGTCGAGTTATGAGGAACAAATACAGGGTTGATAGAGCTAGATTTCATCAAGATTAAGCATCACTCTGTTTTGTGTTTCAGACAGACTGCATTTAAAATGGCACGCAGATTTTGGTGCAAGTGAAAACACATGGCACATGAAAAATGAAATGAGGGGGGAGGAGCCAAGCTGGCGACCGAGATGGCTGCATAGACGATCGGCTCCGTGAGCCTTCTCACCCCGCGCATACATCCTGGCAACTATCCTGAGCCGTAACGGCATATTTAAGTAGGCGAAGGAAAACTTTCACTGACCGTTTGCTCCTGAGGCTTTTACGTGCGGCAGACCCGCAGAAATGTCCCCGACTGTTTTGCGGCCTTCACAGAGCTGGGACCGGGGTGTCGAGTGAGAAGAGCAGCCGGCCGCGACTGCGACAACAGCGGCCACTGGTGGAGGTGAGGAGTCGGCCGGAGGGCACCGGAGATCTGATGGGCCAATGGCGACAGTGAAGACCCAGTCCATCTAGCGGAGTGCCTCGTGGGATGTGCGGTAAAGCAGGGTCGAGGGGAGTGCTCGATACTTGGCCCCCTTCCAGTGTTGTGTCCGGGCATAACTAATGACTTCTTCCGGAATCGGCGGGCGGCTCCCAGGGAGCGCCGGAGATTTTGTTTAGCCTTTTGGTGGCCCTTCGCTGGGAAGCCTGCCTTGAATTTCTGGGTCCTCGCGGTGAATCCTGTTGCGCCCTGGTGTGGGGCCCGGTCCCGAGGTGAGGTGGAGAAGGGCGAGGCCGGATCAGCTAAGATGGCGGTTGACACCCTCTTACGCAGACCACATCCAGGCAGAGAAGCTGCTGTGCGGGAGAGCTCTGGGGTCTGGCGGCACGAGAAAGAGCCCAAGTCCAATGATATACTGGCTGCGTTAACAACTCTACATACGACCCTCATCCGTGACGCCCGGGATCTGGGAAGGAGGATGGCCGCCATTTTTGTCCCACCGTTCCACACGGGCATAGTTCGGTTTCAAGGAAGCGCCGAAGTGCCCGCCTCTGCGTCAGTAATGAGTGCTCCAGCTATGCCTATGTTCGTGGAGACGCTGGAAGACCCGGTTCATGAGATCGCCTTGGACAGATCTGTTGTACATGTGAGTGACTCGTCGGGGCACACATCTAATCAGCAGCAAGGGAAACAATGCCGATCTATGGTTTGGGCTGCCCCGGCGACGTTTCAGCGCTTGCCGGATGGTGTGACTCTCTTTCCCTGGCTGGTGAGACTGTGGTCGGACTGGAGGATGTTTTCGGGGTCGATACTGACACAGACGGATTTCCGCCATACACATTCGGCTGGGTTTTGGTGGCTGAAGTCCCATGGAGTAACAACACTGCCCGGTCCGCCCGGATTACTTGGACCCTCCACGTTGCTCTGTATGCCGATTGATAAGTGGACGTATGTTGGTACTACTGATAGAAAAGGCCAGGGGTGAGACCGTCTAGGACTTAGTGGACTTATTGTTGGCTGACGGTGTTTTGGGGGGCACTCGGCGGGGATGTTATTGATTGTGCTATTGGTGATTAATGTTTTCCATGGCTATTCTGATCTTGCTTTTAGGATGTTTACTGTGCGCGGTGGTGGGGCGGGTGGCCGGATCGATAGCCCTCTTCCACATTTTTCTTCTTTTTCTTCTTTCTTCTCTTTTTCTATATTTCGGGTCTCTTATTTAGGGCGACAGGCACGCTGCTAGGGGGGGGTAGGCCGTAGCCTTCTGCAGGGGTGCAGGGTGGGGGGTAGGGGGATGGGGTTTGTTAATTTGTTCTTTCTTTGTTTCTATGGCCCTTTGTCTTTCTTCTTTTTTGGTGTCGTTGTTTTTCATGTTTCCTACAATATGTTTCGCTTTAAGGGGTGGGGTGCAGCTTTGCTACGGAACGTGTTTGTTTTTACATTGATCCTGACTCGTATGCCTTACCCCCAGTACTCCAAACGTATTTGCACTATTTGCGGATTTCCTGCTTCATGCTTGCTATTGTAGGACCATGTATGACCGTATGGCATTGATTCTGAGTTTTTCTTTATTGTAAAATGAACCTTCTCGAATCCTGAATCTTGACCAGTACGCTTGAATACAAGTTATATCCTGGACACTTATTAGACCCCGATTTTCGGGCTGCTGTATTTTCCCACATTGATTTGCTGTACTTACGACTTGACTAGTGGCCGGCCGGGGTGGTTGTAGGCCCATGCTTGTATTTGCTTGAGGTAACAATAAAGGTTCTCAAAAAAAAAAAATGAAATGAAATGAGGCCTAGTCAAATGCTTTTTAAAACTGGCACTTTTGGTGCACGCAAAGTGAAAGACAGGAAATGAGGCCTCGTCAAAATGCTTTCAGTCTGAAATGTTTTCATTTAAAACCATGCTTAATTAATTAATCATGGATGTTTAATGTGTTGAGTTTAGATTTAACCTCACTATAGAATGTACATTTAATTTAGAGAATGTTTTTTTTTTTAACTTTTAAAGTAGCACATAATTGTGCTGAATTAACATGTGTTTTGCAGTGTAGAAAAACTCTGATTTCAGTTTCATCTTTAGCTTTGAAGATAAAAATAGAATGTGTGTTCTCTCTCCCAGTTCCTTTACCTTGTAATCTCCACTCCCTGTTCCCGTCTCAAGAGACTTTGGCTTTGTTGCATATTTAGACAATACATATTCAGTTCATAATACATCTTTCTCATAATGTGTATACATTAATCAACCATGCAACACTACATGTGGGAAAAACATATATTTTGCATGAAAAGCTATCTAAAACATTAGAGCATGTCGCTGTGAGTATGTATAACTGTTTGGGCTTTGAAAAATTGCATTATTGCATGTTTATGCTACGTTGTACATTGCACATTTTGCAATACTATGCACAAATAACAGAAAAGCTGCTTAAATTAATAGCTTTTGTTAGGTAATAATTAATACAGGGTATTAGTATGAGGGAGGTAAACATAATGGGTTATATTTAATAAATTAATATTCTTTTGAGTTTTTTTTGTTTTTGAGCCCACAATAAAATAGATGCCTAAGAATCCAGCATGGCTGAGAATTGTTGGCAGTGTGCTGAATGAGAGACGCATGCGCAGAAGATTGTGCCAGCTGCATGAACTGCCAAGTGCCTCAAATGAAGACACATGGGTCACGGCCACAATGAACTGTACACCCCTGTCATCGTGCCAAAATACCAGTGTTTGTGGGAGAGTGACATCCCTGTGTGCGATGTGAAAGCGAGAAGGAAATGGACTGATACATTTTTTCTCCTAAATGTTGCAATATTTGTATAATTATTGATGGTGAAACATATGACTTTATTAAGCCTTAACGCTTCCTTTGTTAAAACTGGTATGAGTTAGATTCGTAATGAGAACAGGATGGTGAGACCCTCATGTCACATATGCTAACCAATCACAGTGCAAGTTTGTATTAGTATAGTCAGCCATGAATTAGAGTATAAATAATAACCCTTAGGGGGCATGTCAGGTCTTAGAGGAGAGATGAATGGAGGGAGCAGATCTGACCAGACATTATATGGGTTAGGTACGTGAAGGTCGCAGGTGCAGCCTGGAGGAGATTGCGTCCGAGGAGAGAAAGAGGGAGGAGGGGGCCTTTGCTCATATTTTTTTCAGAGGCAGAGCCCGAGCACCAATGATTAGCGAGAGATAAGGGGAGCAAAGGCAGGGAAAGAGAAAGAGCGGGCCCACCAAGCATTGGGGCTGGGCCAGCTCAGCCATAAATTTAAGGTAGGAATGTGGTAGGGATGATAAGGGCTATTTAAGGGTGG
The DNA here is from genome assembly GCF_964263255.1 of Lissotriton vulgaris. Taxonomy (NCBI): domain Eukaryota; kingdom Metazoa; phylum Chordata; class Amphibia; order Caudata; family Salamandridae; genus Lissotriton; species Lissotriton vulgaris. Next base: position 1,194,421,869 of record NC_141685.1, read on the forward strand.
GCACCGGGCACAAGGCCCTCTTTCTCCGGGGAATTTTGGCAGGAGAAGACCCGCCCACCCACCCTTGGAGGGACAGGAATTGAAGGGGGCAGCATACCTTTCGAGTGGCCCACTTACTTATTACACCAATTTAGTAGGGCGCCGACTACAAAAGTCACTTCTCGTTTTCTTGACCTGGGGCTAGTCGTTGCCAAGCGCCTTTTAACGAAGAGATGGAAGTCGCAAATCCCACCACACATAAGGGCGTGGAGGTATTCCCTTATAGCATGGGCTAAAGCAGACGCAACTGCTATCACACAGGAGGTAATACTGAGCTTGCGTATGACGCTGATGGCAGTGCAATAGGAGGGTCTGCTCTAGAGTCTTATGCGCATAGAGGAGGGCACCCTAGAGTAGCGGCCACTTGTTGAGGGAGGCACCCCTGCAACTTGAGATGGACGATATGGCGGGTTCACTCTTATCCCGCCACAAAGGCACATTTATACTGTCCACCAACTAAGCAGCAATGGAACTATGTGTGTTGGAGGACGAAGCAGCTCTGTGGAGTGCTGAGAGCTGTGGAGCGAGGGATGGGGCGGAGAGGGGGTGACGAATGTTGTTATCATGGGGGGGTGAGGGGACTAAAGGATAAATATAAAGTGGAAAAGGTGTAATTAGAAGTCAAACAGCTGCTGTGGTTGGTTTCTTTCCTTAGTTACTGTTTGTTTACTCTATAACATCTGTGCACTCACACAAGATGTATGATCTGTAACACTCTGCATAATATGCCTCCAGACTCGCAATATGACGGCATTATGGACTTCACCTCTGGTGCAGCGACGCATATGTTGTAGTTCTATTTGGGACTGTGGCTAAAGAGTCACCCGAATACATGGTGGCCATCCTAAGCTTGTATGTACGAACTCAGCGTCACTGTCTAAAATTCTACTTGTAACAGTAATGCAATGCTGAAGATTATCTTGCATAAACATGTACATGTTGTGGAAAAATGATAATAAAATAGATTTTAAAATAAAAATAAAAAGAGAGGTAGCCGCATTCGGAGTAGGACCGTGAACATAAACTCCCACTGAAAGGAATCAAATGCTTTTGCTGCTTCGAGTATCACAGCAACGTCTTGAAAATCAGCCGCAAAAAAGTAATGTAGGGTGGAGAAGACGGTGCGTAAATTGTGCACCGTACATCGGGCAGGGACAAATCCCGACTGATCCGGGACGACCAGGTTAGGGATAAGGGGTTGAAGCCGACTGGCAATCATTTTTGCCATAATTTTGGCATCAACGTTTATGATCGAGAGTGGGCGGTAGGAATCGCACCGGTTAGCAGGCTTGTCGGGCGTAAGGAGCATAACCTGGAGGGCCTCTTTTAACGAGGGCGGGAGAGTGCCACTGTCATATGCTTCCGCAAAGACATCTAAGAACTTGGGTGCCAGATCATCAGTGTAAGCCTTATAAAACTCAATGGGGAGTCCATCCAGGCCCGCAGCCTTGCAAGTGGGCAGCGACTTAATGGCCATTTTTACATCTTCCACGTCAAAGGGCTGAGTGAGGTATTTGCGTTGATTAAGAGAAAGCCAGCCTATTGCGACATCATCTAAGCAATCATTGATATCAGTAGCCGACACATGACCCCGCTCTCCATAGAGGTTGGAGTAGAAGTCCAGCACCACCTCACTGATTTCAGGGGAGGTATAGTACGCTATTCCCCCAGGGTCCAGCATTTCCGTGATGTAGTCCTGAGTCCGTGGTGCAGCCAGTTTCTGAGCAAGCGAGCGACTGGGGCGGCCCCCTCCCCATAGGAACCCGCAGTAAAGCACCATGACCTATGCGCTACCCTCTAATCTGCTGTGTTGTTATATTTCGTTACAAGCTCATGTATGGTGGGTACTATAGAAGAGGCTGGGTTTTGGGCATATGCACGCTCTAAAGCGGAAATATTGGGGCGTGGCCAAGATGGCGGAGTGAGGGTCGCACATCCCGAGTGCTCCTCCAAACCTGCCTAGCCCAGACCGTTAATCTTAGCACTTCTCCCCCCTGGAAGTCCTAGCAGGGGTAGGAGACAGAAGTTCCATCCCAGACAGCTTTGGGAACTGAAGCAATCGCGCCTTGAACGACAGCAACCGTGCCTCGGCGGAGCCGGCAGCAGATGGGGTGAGAGGACGGAGGCTGCGGGCACTAGCGGCAATCAGACGGAAGCCCCAGTGGGGTCTGCGGAGGGCCCCGGAAACAGCACCAACACCTGCATTGCCTGCCGCGGCCGCCCAGAGAGACTGAGGCCGGAGAAGGGAGGAGTACGAAGCTCCGACAGTGGTGACGCTCCCAGGTGCCGGTGGCGCCAATTGAGGCCGGGGTCGCGGCCCAGCGCCAAGCGAGACCGGACCAGCCCATAACGAGTGGCTCCACGGGCAGGTCTACGATACGTCAGCAGGGGCCCAGAGGCGCACGACCAGTCGGTGGAGAGGCGCCCTGCAAGGGCCTACCCACCCCAAGTAGAACATCTCAGGGGAGACTTTAGCAGCGTCCGGAGGGAGAGATCTGGGCCCTGAAGCCATTACAGACCACCCGACCTGCAGTAACTCAAAAGCACACCCGTGCCGGGCGGCCCGCGGCGTGGGTGTCTGGAGCGTTCCGGAGCCCCGGCGGCTCCAAAATCGAGGTCGGGGTTGCAGCCTGGTGCCGGAGTGGTCGGGCCTGGCGGGCGGGCCTTCACTGCGTGGATAAGACACAGGAGGTGTAGTGGCGGAGCGACGGAGTGACCCGCCCGTGACGATTCACCCCCCCCCCTCGGCGACACGGAGGCGGGAAGGGCCCCGAGATCATCGAGGGGTGAAGCCGGAGGCCGACACCGGCGCCGACCCGGGCGGCCTACGCCACGTGGAGAGAGTACGGCACCCTTCGACCAGACGCGCTGTGAGCCACTGTCCACGGATTCGGAGCAAAGTGGAGGTGAGGCACAGCGGGGGGAGCGACAGCTTGGGTGACAGCCCCCACTTCGAGGACACGGGCCGGAGACCAGGGGGTGCCCACCTGCAAACACTTGGGCACCCACACTCCCCGCCAGCAACACCAGACCAAGCGCGGATACCCCGGTAGAGACTGACAATAGCGGCCGCATAGACCCTATCGCACACAGCGGAGAGACTGGTGATCACAGGGGACCGATCAGGGGACCAGGGTTGGGACTCATACACCGGAATGAGCTGTGCCCCCTCGGGAGGTGCCCCATGGCGGGCAAACGCAAGAAGGGTGAGCGCACCCTCCAGGAGATGCTGAACAAAAAGGACAGACTAAGCTAGACAGGGGACTGGCATCCCCGGGGGCGTCCAAGCGGACTTACTGACTCCACAGAAGAAGAGGTGCCTATAACTAAATCCTTCCTTGAAGCTCTTTTTAACTCTCTCCGGGATGAAATTCACGCCCTAAAACAAGAAGTCGCCGGGGAAGTCCGTGAGATCAGGAGGGAGGTGGACGGCCTAGGAGAGCGGGTAGCCGCCATAGAGGAACCGGACCACGCTCGTAGTGAAGAAGTGGAGCAGCTACAGCAGGAGGTATTGCGCCTGATGGAGCAGCACGTAGACCTCCAAGCCCATGCGGAGGATTTGGAGAACAGGTCCAGGCGGAACAACATTAGGGTCCGGGGGGTGCCATCAAAAAAAGAAGGGACGGAGGCGGCCGGTTACCTACAGAACCTCTTCCGGGAGATCCTAGGGGAATCGACCGACTTTGAAATCAGAATCGATAGGGAGCATAGAGTGGGATTAGTGCGCCAATCGACTAGCCCTCCCCCGGACATTTTAGCTTTCCTGCCAGACTTTCCCCTCAAGGAGCGCATCCTTACAGAGGCCCGAAAGCAACAGCCTCTGAGGTTCCGAGATCATCCGGTGGTGCTCTATCAAGATTTGTCAGCAATCACGCTTCAAAAACGTAAAGCTTTCAAAGTCGTCACAGACTTCCTGAGAAGTAAAGAGGTTCCCTACTCCTGGGGTCACCCATTCCGCCTCCTCTTTAAATGGGCCGGCGCCCAGCACCAACTGCGCTCCCTTCAGGATACGTGTGCCTTGCTTGGTATCGACCAAAATGAGGAGTGCCCACCCCCTAAAGCCTCCCGGAAACCAACCGGTTATGGATGGCAGCAAGTCACCAGGCGACGGTCGTCACCACCAAACTTGAAACCAGATGCACTGACCATTAAGAGAGAGATGGTCAATGCCATTCAAGAAGTTGTCAGGGACACTGCATCTGCAGATTAAGCATCTTCAAGGGGTGAGCCTGTTACAGCCTTGTTCTAGCACAAGTCCCGGGGGGCGGACGGAGGGGCAACGGGCAGCACTGTGACTGCGTGTTTTGTCGCACTTTGATATTAACACCAGGATCTTCTTGAGCCTTTTGTTCTCCTTATTGGGCCCCATGGGCATCGACCAGTATGATAATTGAGAACAATGTACCCTGTCGCACTTTCTCTCAATAAAAAGATTTAAACCTAAAGCGGAAATATTGTCAGCCAGTTTATGCATCCGACGTTGTAGGCCTTTCAGAACCCCAGCCTGCGCTCCCATGCAGATACCCCTGATAGTTACTTTAAATGCCTTCCACAGTGTCCCAGGACTGTCCACTGAACCAGTGTTTTCTCTATAAAAAAAACACTAATGGCCACGCCCACCGTGCATCTGAACACCTGATCCGTAAGTGAGGAGGGCTGCAATCGCCATTGAAATGGGGGGCACCCACAAGTGGGAGCTCGCATCTCTAGAAGCATGGGGGAGTGATCCGATTATGTTTTGGCCAGGAGGCGAACATCCACAACCCATATGCCAGCAATGTCTGAAAGGAGCCAATAGTCTAAGCGGGACCATGTGCTGTGCACCTTAGATATAAATGTGCTTTCGCAGATTCCCGGGTGCCGGATGCGCCAAATATTCTGTATAGCCCCTGTATATAAAAAACCCAGTAGCACCGAAGACACCTGGCTATGTCGCGTCGCACCACCTTCCTGTCTGTCCAGTTGTCCGTCTAAGCAAACATTGAAGTCTCCGCCCCAGAGCAATTCAACGAAGGAAATTTTGAGATGCGGTACCAAACATTTATGAAAAAGGAGGGGTTGTCAACATTTGGGCTGAATACATTCACTAAAGGGATACAACCCCCCACCCCCCCAAGAAGACCATGGATCAAAGCCACCCTGGCCTGTGTATCCATGTCCGTGTGGAGCACAGTAAAAGGGACCCCTCTTTTCACCAAGATCATCACTCCCCAAGCGTAAGGGGATAAAGAAGAGGCAACCCTCAGCCCGGCCCATCGTGCACATTGTTCTTCTCCGATTGCTGTGTGAGATGCTTCTCTTGCAAGAACACCACCGGAACGTCCGCACTGACCGCATCTTCTTTGGGACTATTCAAGCCGCGCACATTCGAGGTAAGGAATTTTATATTACTGCCCATGGACTTACAGAGTCAGATGTATTTAGTAGTGTGAGAGATAGTGCTGGAATTGGACCAAAGAGGGAAAATGAAATTACAAGAAGAAAGTGCCCACTAACCCCCTAACCGCCTCACAACCCCCACCCACTTAAGAAACCCCAACACACTGAAGCCATCCCAACCCTGGACTACCCCCCCAACCAAACAAGCATTGGAAATGCAATAGGTCTCGCAGCATTAGAGTTAGTGCTTTTAGAATTGTTTATGGGTTTTTTTGTAAATCTTTAGCATTTTTGTTTCCTGTAGCCAATGCTAAAGAATTAAAAAAAAAAAGCCATAAACATTTCTAAAAGCTCTAACTCAAATGCTCCGAGACCTATTGCACTGTGTGAGGGTGAGGGGTTGAGGGTGAGTGAGGGTGAGGGTGAGTGAGGGTGAGTGAGGGTGAGTGAGGGTGAGTGAGGGTGAGTGAGGGTGAGTGAGGGTGAGAGTGGGTGAGGGTGAGTGAGGGTGAGTGAGGGTGAGTGAGGGTGAGGGTGAGTGAGGGTGAGGGTGAGTGAGGGTGAGGGTGAGTGAGGGTGAGTGAGGGTGAGGGTGAGTGAGGGTGAGGGTGAGTGAGGGTGAGGGTGAGTGAGGGTGAGGGGTTGATGTTGAGGGGTTGAGGGTGAGTGAGGGTGAGTGAGGGGTTGAGGGTGAGTGAGAGTGAGGGTGAGTGAGGGTGAGTGAGAGTGAGGGTGAGTGAGGGTGAGAGTGGGTGAGGGTGAGTGAGGGTGAGGGTGAGTGAGGGTGAGGGTGAGTGAGGGTGAGTGAGGGTGAGGGTGAGTGAGGGTGAGGGTGAGTGAGGGTGAGGGAGGGTGAGGGTGAGTGAGGGTGAGTGAGGGTGAGTGAGGGTGAGGGTGAGTGAGGGTGAGGGGTTGATGTTGAGGGGTTGAGGGTGAGTGAGGGTGAGTGAGGGGTTGAGGGTGAGTGAGGGGTTGAGGGTGAGTGAGGGTGAGGGTGAGTTAGGGTGAGGGGTTGAGGGTGAGTGAGGGTGAGGGTGAGTGAGGATGAGTGAGGGTGAGTGAGGGGTTGAGGGTGAGGGGGTGAGTGAGGGTGAGTGAGGGTGAGTGAGGGTGAGTGAGGGTGAGTGAGGGTGAGTGAGGGTGAGTGAGTGAGGGTGAGTGAGGGTGAGTGAGTGAGGGTGAGTGAGGGTGAGTGAGTGAGGGTGAGTGAGAGTGAGGGTGAGGGGTTGAGGGTGAGTGAGGGTGGGTGAGGGTGAGTGAGGGTGAGTGAGGGTGAGTGAGGGTGAGTGAGGGTGAGTGAGTGAGGGTGAGTGAGGGTGAGTGAGTGAGGGTGAGTGAGAGTGAGGGTGAGGGGTTGAGGGTGAGGGGTTGAGGGTGGGTGAGGGTGAGTGAGGGTGAGTGAGGGTGAGGGGTTGAGGGTGAGTGAGGTTTTTTTTTTTTTTTAAAAAGGCACAAGCAGGCTCTTTGGAGCAAGTATACTGCATTCTCTTTCCTATAAACGCTCACACTTTGAAGTTAGCCTAGAGCAAAATAAAAAGGTTCCCATGTAAACACAGCTTGACATTTTACCTCGGTCTTTGAAAACCTAAAAAAACGAAAGTAAAAAACTTAAAAGCGGACTGTTATTCACTGCAAATCGGAATGCCTTTTCTTCCTCAAGTCTAAATCCTTTCAGTCACCAACAATAAATACAACTTTAAAGCTCAAAAGTAACTGTTACACAAGGTCAGGGGAGGGGCGAAGGAAGGCGCCATCGAGGGTAAAAACATAGCCTGCACGAAACATTCGCCTCTTCCTGCATGGGAGTTTTTTTTTTTTTTTTGCTCCAACGCGCAATCCTTTCCCAGCATTTATGTGGAGTTACAAAGGCACATCTGTGTACGTTGGAGGGCCAGCCTGACGTGTTTTCTGCTCTAGCAGCAGCTGCGGTTTCTGAGGAAACAAGGCTGATTTTCGAGTCAGGCTGGGAGCTTTTTTTCCCCTCCTTTTTCCAAGAGCCTACGTGCGGGGGAGGGGAGCGGAGGGAAGGGAGCGAGCGAGCGAGCAAGCTGCATTAAAAAAACTCCACGGCTTCTCAGAAAGGGGAGGGCGGAGAGAGAGAACAGGAGCAGCCTGCTGGGAATTTGCCTCGCGCTTTTCTTTCTCAACGGTTCTTGCGCTGTGTTGCAATCTTTGCTTTAAAAAAACATCCATTGTGGAACCGGTTTATTTATACATGTTCGGCTCGTCTTAGGTTCGCAGATAATGAGAGAAACGACCATTCAAATCAGAAAGAAAAGAGACCCCGCTGGCTCAGATGTATCTAACTACCACCAATGTTCTTTTACCTTTTTTTTTTTAAATAACATGCTTTTCCAAAAACAAGACGCAAAAACATCCTTCCCATAAAAGGAGCACCGATTTCTATTGGAAGATATCTGGATTATATGCACACTTGGGTTAAACAACAAGCCTTTCACCGTAACACGGCGGGTAGGGGAGGGTGCGGAGAGGGGAGAGGTGCGACACGGCAGGCAGGCAGGGGAGGAGAGTAGGAGGAGGAGGGGGGAGGAGAGTAGGGGAGGCACGGCCTAGCGGCAGGCAGGCAGGGGAGGAGAGGAGGAGGGGGGAGGAGAGTAGGGGAGGCACGGCCTAGCGGCCGTGCAATCAAGTAGTGAGGGGGGCGGAGCTGGGGGAGGCTGTGAGAGAGAGTAGGCAAGGCTAGCGGCAGGCAGGCAGGGGAGGAGAGGAGGAGGGGGGAGGAGAGTAGGGGAGGCACGGCCTAGCGGCCGTGCAATCAAGTAGTGAGGGGGCGGAGCTGGGGGAGGCTGTGAGAGAGAGTAGGCAAGGCAGGCGGCTGGGGGCATGTGCACGCGCATTTAAGCTCAATGCGCATGCGCATTGAGCTTAAATTTCTCGTGCACTGCAAGGAATCGCCACGATTCCTTGCAGTGTGGATAAAGAGCGGATAAGTGCCAATACTCTCGCCTTGCTCGATGCGCATGCGCATCGACAGGCGAGACCTAAAAAACAACGCAAACCAGTGCAAATGGGGTACACCCACACAGGGGGAGTCAGAGCACTTCTAACCTCGTAGCTAGTAGGAGGTGGCCAAGCAGAACTGATAGCTGTGCCTGTCACACTAGGACACAATACGCACAGTCTCCGGTAGGGGAGAGATTTGTGTAGGCCACCGGGCTCAGAGAGAGTATCCTGAAAGAACAGAGGTACTGTTATGAACAATATTACAGCATTGTGCAAAGATTGTCAACAGAGCTATATGTCAAAGGGCGGGCTGATAGGCCCCTACTGTTCCTCGTTATTCAATGGCACCTGAGATTCACGCCATGCCCGCTTCAGATGTGTAGAATGTTCCAGGGCCACTTTGGGACTGGTGAAGATTTTTTAGGCCCCCTCGGGACCAAAATGCAGGCAAGCAGGATATAACATAGCATAGGGAACTTTTTCACAGCGCCAAACTCCCGCCTTGCAGCCTGAACAGTGACAGTGAAATCGGGAAAGAACGAGAGAGAGTTGCCCTCATGAACGATATCACCCTTGTCCCGGGCCATGCGCAAAACAACATCTCTATCCCGGTAATTCAACAGGCGCTCTATAATCAGGTGGGGAGGAGCGCCTGGGACAGGCCATGCCGCAAGGGAGCGGTGTGCCAGTTCGACAACAAACATGGGGGACAGCTGTTCAGAACCAAATATGTCCTTAAACAAACCTCCACGAACAGCTTCATCTTGCCAACATTCGTAAATTATGGAAGTCCTGGGATCCAAATGTTGTTGCGTCAGGAACGGGCCTCCAAATCCTCGTTCTTGTCTTGAATGGGAGACAAAACCTTCTCCATGTTCAGCATTTTCCCGGTGACATCACTTAGTCCTTCCTACGTCGCAGACACACGTTGTTCTACCTCTCCCACACGAGTATTTTGCTTCTCAAGCTGCGCCGACATATGATCCAGTTGGTGGTTCACAGCCGCCATTGTCCCCTCTATGGATTGGAGATGTCACTGCATGGCCAACAGCGTTGTCTCCAGGGTAGGGGGTCCCGCAACCGGGGCGTCAGCTTCAGAGTCCGAGGCCACCTTTTGCGAGGATTTTGAGGATTTGCGGACCTCAAACAAGAGGCGAGGTTGGCTTTTGTCAGTTCGCCCCATACTAGTGACAGCTAATCCAAATGGTAATTCGCTCAAACAAATGGCTCCCACGGGCTCGCAGGACAACAGCAGCTGTATGCAAATTTAGCACTCCAAACCACTAGAAAGAGGGGGATATCCACAACATCATTGAAGAATCGCCGCAACTGCACCAGAAGGCAGCAACGCTAGAAGCGTAAGCCCCTAAGGCGTCGAGGAACCCACAACAAGTAAGATGTCTGCACATTGCCAGCTATTTCAGAGTCAGTAATAGATAGGCAGGCTCCGCTACACACTAGTGAGTTTCCAACTAAAGCAGCAGATGAGGGGGGAGCCGTAGGCCTTAGAGCCGTTGCCACAGCAAGGTCACCAAACACGACCAGCGATCCAACAATGGGCCCAAGGGGAACAAGCAGCTGAACTGCTCCCGATACCGCATCAATAGTCCAATTCCAGTAGCACTCAGGCTCCTCTTATGCCACCACGCAGAAGCGAAGTCAGCTGGATAACCCGACAAGCCGCCGCGCAGTCCAGGACCTATCTTGCGAAGCCCGCACATCCCCGCGTGCCCCAGCGCCCCACCACCACTCGCAGGCCACGACCCGAACTCCAGCCCACGCCACCTCCACAGACACTGGCCTGGTTCAGACCGCCCCCCCTCACCGCCACAGGTGCTGAGCGCGCAGGAGTCAGAGCAGACCCACCTTTCGGCACAGGACAGGCATAGCGGGATCCGCGGGCTCCGACTCAGCAGAGGTATGGCTTCGTCACTGTCTCCGGTGGCAGGGGCACAACTCCAGCCGCACGGGGATCAGGCAGCCAGCAAGCACTGAGTATGCACTGCAGTCCGGGATGGCTCAGTTAGCAGCACAGGAGCTCCCGCTGGGTGCGGGGAACCTCAGTGGCAGCAGCGGTTCATCAATTTAAGGGGCCCCAGGGGCCACCATTTTGTGAGGAGAGCACCGGGATCAGGTACTCCTCACCAGCAATTGCGTCGGCAGCGTCAGACGACAAATTCAGCTCCCATCCAGACAGGATTCTCCAGAGGTGAGGAGCACACGTTTTCTATGCTCTGCAATGTTGTGTGATGGGGGATATTGGGCAGATAACGGCTCGGCCATCTTGCTGTGCGCTCAAGCCATGCCCCCTTAATCAGAAGTCTTAATGTCACAACTTATAACAGCTCTAGTATTTACAGGTAAGTATTTGATGTAGTGATGAGATGCTCATTAAATGGTAGTTGCTAACTCTGTTAAATGTATCTGTGGCCTACGTTCAACAGTACTAATTTTGTTAGATACGTTAGCTAATCTTTTGAGATCATTGAGTACTACAGATTGAATATGGGCCAAAGATTTAATGGAAGTAGCCTAATAGTTTATAAAATATTCTAAAGGGTGGTCTTTTCATTTTGGGATGTTACCAACTTTTTCACCCAGTGGCAAATGTTTGTGAAGAAGTTAGTAATCTGTGGGATCGTTTTTAACGAGGTAGATGTAGACATAAATTCTGAAAACTGCATGTGATGTTCTTAGAACAAGCTTCTGTGCTGCCAATACATTTAATGTTACATTAATGACACTCATTGTAGGTAAAGTTAAAACAAGCATGTGTTTAGCCAGAACGTTTGCCTATGTTGTAGAGCATTGTGGACTGTGCATTATGTTGAAAAGTAACAATAAAAAGTGTTAAGCATGTTTGTTACCTTTATACAAACGAAGACAACATTATGTACAACAGAAAAACCTGAAAAAAAAAGATTTTCACATAAAAAATGTCTTCTAGTTTTTTTGTACTTGCACTGCTGGCAACTTTTTCCTGCCTGATCTCATGCTTGTTTATTATACATTTTTTTTTTGTTATGGGGGAGCGGGACATAAATAACGGTGAAGTGGAGTTTGGAAAACAGTAATTTAATTAGATGCCAGATTGGGAGGCGCTAGGGGGCGCACAGCGGAATGGCTGCCTGAACTGCTGCTCCGCCGGGCGATCACCTACAATGTGATCCATTGCCGCTTAAACCCCACCAACCCACGTTTCGCGACCATCCACATGTGGGGGAAGATGGGGGGCATAAGCGGACCTGGACAGACGCGGTCTCTACCCCCGCCTTTCAGATCGTTGCCGTGATAATTGCGGTGAGAATCGGACTGCCTGACAAAATGGCCGGCGGCAGCTTGCGGACCTTGAGCGAGCACAGCAGATTCAGCGTGGGACTGCCCGGCTAGCCCAGCGTACACAGCCCGGGGGTAAGCACCTGCCACCTGGCCCAGAGTGACTGTTTTGCGCTACTCTCACCCCCGAGTAATACCGGCTGAGTCTGTCACCACCCCGGCCGCGCGCCTGACAACATGGCGGCGCCTCTTGCTGAGGTGGCGGGCACTTCGAACTCGCGCCGGTGAACTCGGATTCGGCTGTGCTGAGCTCGCTGACCGGCGGATCGGCGTGAGGGGCTGCTGGACATACAATTGCGTGGCATGTGAGCTCGGGGACGGCTCATCACCGGCGTCCCGGATCCACCCAACCTGGCAAGCCGGGGAGAGGATTCCTGAACTGCCGGGAGGCTTCAGCAGCGGGAGATCGCGCAGAAGAGGTAGCATTCCCTTTGTCTGGCTAACTGCGGTGGGGCCCCCCCGGAGACACAGGCGCGCCCTATCGCCTGACTTCGCGCTGTTGATGGCATAATCTGACCGCGTCCCACCCATAGCCCACACACCCTGGCGAGAGACTCCTGGCGGCAGCCTGATCAGACGCAGAGTTGACTCCACGAGCAGCTGCTGGCTACCACTGCCGGGGAATCACGGCGACGACGGTCAGAGTAACGATGGCATCTGGGCCCACATTGCGGAAAGTGCGTTCACCGGCCACCACAATGGGGAAGCCAGATAAGCAGCAACCAAAACTTTCCTTTGACAACAGGAAGGCGACGAAGCCTGCAGAAGATATGATGGAGACCAGCGGATCTTCAGAATCACTGCCAACTAACAACATAGACAAGATTCTGATGGCAATTCAATCGAATCTGCAGGATATAAATGGTAAGCTGGACAATCTGACATGCAGGATGGATGGCATGGCTGCTCGACAAGAAAAACATGGCGAACGTTTGGATGAGGCGGAAACGAGGATCTCGGCCGTTGAAGATGAAGCGCGAACCTCCACCACCAAATGTGCGGGAATGGAACGAATTCTGGAGGTGATAAAAGCGAAGGAGGAGGATTTGGAATCGCGCTCGAGGCGCAATAACGTGCGAATCACGGGCCTGCCAGAATCGACCAACACTGGACGAATGGAACATTACGTCGAGGGTCTATATAAGGATATCTTTGGTGCGGAGGCCCTGTCGCAGGTCTTCATTGTGGAGAGAGCCCATAGGTCATTAGGCCCCAAGCCACCGCCCGGTGCTACGCCTAGGCCGATTGTGGCGCGGATTCTCAATTATCGGGACAGGGACACGATCCTCAGGCTCGCAAGGGAGAAGGGCAAAATCACCCATCAGGGCAACTCTCTGGAGTTTTACCCAGATCACACGGTCACTGTTCAGCAAGCACGTAAGGAATACACCGCAGTGAAGGCTAAGCTGCGTGAGTTGAACATTGGCTACTCTATGTTATATCCTGCCCGACTTCGAGTGGTGTGGAAGGAGAAGACGATTGTGCTGGCGACACCCAAAGCGGCTCTTGACTTTGTTAAGAAGATACAGCGGGAGGCGAGGTCAGAGTCCCAGAATGATCAGCACAGAGACTCGGACTGATGCAACTGGTGATATCCATCGTTGAACAGCGGTGAGTTTTGCTGTAAAGATGGCTACAATAGACTGCTACATGGCCGTCCTCAGCTGTACTGGGCTGCGCCGACTGGTACGAGACTCCTAGAGGTGGGGTGTTGGCGCTTTAATTCAACACTGGGCATTGGAAGGGTGGGGAACCGTTGGGATGGCACGGGCTGAAATACACTCCTGTCCTGAACTGTGACCGATACCCATGACTGGCCCTTGCTACCACGCTCTACCCACTGTGTAATTGGTCACACAGCCACGTTAGATTGTAAATATTGCTGCTGCTGTGGGCGATGGGTCAGGTCCTTCCACGTACATATACTCGTAGACCCTCTGGTCTGGAGTGGGGTAGCGAAGGAGGCGTTAGACCATTTAACACTGCAATGCATACCACGTTGCGGGGTGCAGACTTACAGAGGTGAGATTGTACCTGCCCGCCTCTGTTTACCTAACTACATGGGACCAGGTAGTTGCTGTGTGCGGGCGGGCTGAAAACTGGCCGGCCGGGGCCTAGTTCCTAACATATGCATCTGTTCACTGTGGGGTGTAGCTACATTTCCCCTATGACTGCGCCACTACTTGCACACATGTGAGGAGTGGTAATGGGGAAGTGGGGACTGTGGATCAATGGACACATATATTGCGAATATGTTCAATTTTCCTAGTATTGCCTGCACCCGTCCACCGGGTGAAGGGTTGTGCTCCTGGCGGTCCTCCATGAGGGTAGTACCCAACGCAAGTTCTTAGTATGAGCACTGAGTTGTTGGTTATGTGGTTGAGAGATTTGTGCTCTGAGGGGGTATGGCTTCGGCAGGTTGGGGTTGCTGGAGTGGGTGGGGTTTGGGGAGGGGGGGATGTTTGACTGTTTACAAAGACCGAAGGCATTGCAAATGTACACATTCTTAGGTTCTCCACGGAGAGGGATTGACATTGAAGCGTATGTTCATTGTGCTGTGGGTGGACAGGCACCAGGTATGACACTTGAGTGTGCAGGGATGAGTTGTATTGCATTATTTACGGACACCAGGTTCTGGAAGTGAGAGCAGACTGTGCCTAAACGTTCTTACTTGGAACATACGGGGGTTCTCGCGCCCTCAATAAATTAGACAGGTATTTGCTAGCCTTACCAGATGGAACATTGATATAGCATTCCTGCAGGAATCACACCTCGCACCAAACACTCACGCTACATTGGGGTCGAGATGGGCGGCGGCGTCCTACAGGGCCTCATACTCATCTTACTCCCGGAGGTGCTTATTTTGATTAAGAAAGGGATCAACTTTGAGGCAAAGCATGTGACACAGGACCCATCTGGCAGGTATGTGCTTGTGACAGGTACACTAAGGGGCCAACATGTGACACTCCTTAATGTATATGGACCGAATACTGACGCACCGGAATTTTTTCGGGACGTTTGGGGACACTTGCAGAAACATGCTAACACACACATGTTATGTGGGGGGGACTGGAACGTGACATTGCGGGACGGACTGGACCGCTCCTCACATTCATTGGAGCAGCATAAGCAGTCAAGACTGATGGTGGGTCACATGATGGGGGATCTGGCCTTGGCGGATCTCTGGAGACTACAACACACTGACGCGCCAGGCGCCACACACATCACTGCATCTCACAATAGTTGGTCCAGACTGGACTACTGGTTGGGTTCCAAGGACGTGGCTCTGTGGGTTCGTAAGTTGTAGTACTGCCACGCACATTATCGGACCACAACCCGGTCCTGTTGCAGATAGACATTCCGCATTACGCACCCCCCCCCCGTTCCAATGGCGATTTAATTCCCAGGCCCTCACAGACCCAATCTATGTTGACACCTTGACAAAGGCGATAAAAGACTACTTCGCTATTAATTCACAGACTACGGAAGACCCATGTCTCCTCTGGGAAGCCTTCAAGGCCACGATTAGAGGTGTCTGCATTGGCACTACCATAGGAGTACTCAAGGACATCAGGTGCCAGATTCGCCGCTGCGAGAGACAAATGAGGGACTTAGAACTGCTGTATGAAGCAACGCAGGATGTTTTGTTGTTACCCAAGTTGCGCGACTTACACACTGAACATGCTGATTTTTTAGCGTTGGAAATTAAATACTTGGATCGCAAACATGTAGCTAGGGCCTTTGGAGAGGGGGGTAGACCAGGGAGGGTACTGGCGCGGAAAATATGTGAGGGACGGGGACAATCGGCGATACTCCGAGTCAAATCTGGGGAGGGTGTATTACAAACACACTCAACAGACATATTGAAATGCTTTGTGGACTCCTTCAGCACGCTATATCAATCTCAACCCTCAGCGACAGCTGAGGAAACGTATGACTACTTGCATGATGTGGCGATTGGCTGGCTATCGGACGCACATAGGGAATACTTGGCTCAGCCCATCACGGTGGAGGAGGTAACTGAGGTGATCGCTTCACTCCCAAATGGTAAGGCACCGGGCCCTGACGGGTACACATCCGAATTTTATAAAAAGTTTGTGGATGTCATCGCCCCCTATCTGGTGGACATGTATGGTACTTCCTTTGAGAAATCGTTGCTCCCCCCCACGCTGCGGGAAGCATTGGTCATTGCACTCCTAAAACCATCCAAGGATCCGGAGGAATGCGATTCCTACAGACCTCTGTCCCTGATAAACGTAGACTCGAAAATCCTCGCTAAATTGCTAGCTGTTCGGCTGTCCCCTTTGATGACCCGCCTGGTCCTTCCGGATCAAGCGGGGTTTGTTCCCACCAGGTCCACCTCGCATAATACCAGATCCCTGTTTGCACTATCGCACTACCTGAAACCCTCGGTTAAAGCGGTGGCTGTAATGCTCGACGCCGCGAAAGCATTCGATTCTATTGAATGGCGTTATATGCTCACTGTCCTCAATAGGATGGGTTTCCCTAAGAGGTTTGTCCAGTGGATTTTCTTGCTATATACGCAACCATGTGCAAGGGTCCGGATCAATGGCTATGTTTCAGCTCCGTTTGACATTGGGCGGGGCACGCGGCAGGGTTGCCCCCTGTCACCCCTGCTCTTTGCGCTGGCGTTAGAGCCACTAGCGTGCATAGTGCAACAAAATTACAAAGAATCGGCGCTGCAATTTGTGGCTAGGCCACTGCACATATCGCTCTACGCAGACGATATGCTGCTATATGTTCGCGACCCGGAGGTTCATCTAAACCCGCTACTTAGAGAGTACATCCGATTTGGGGGACACTCGGGGTTAGCGATTAATTGGTCCAAATCCTCACTCATACCTCTCACTGATGCTACGACTCCCTTTGTTATGTTAATGTTATGTTAAATTAACTTATTGAGCGCGCTAACACCATTAGGTTTCTTGGCGCTATACAGAGGGAGCAGGGAGGAGAGACAGAGGATAACATAACACAGAATGACGGCTAGTAATAAGCTACAGTGAAAAGGTGAGTTTTGAGGGAGGATCTGAATGTGGTGTAGGGGGAGGGCAACCTAAGAGAAAGAGGTAAGGTGTTCCAAAAAGACGGGGCTAAGAAAGAAAACCTGAGGCCACCGTGTTTCTTCCGCTTGAATCTGGGGACAGAAAGTAAGGCCAATTGAGATGACCGAAGAGTGCGGGAGGGAACATAAGGATGAAGCAAAGAAGAAATGAAGGAGGGACCATGACCAGTGAGGGATTTAAAAATGATGCAACCAAGCTTAAAGTTGCAGCGGGCAGAAACCGGAAGCCAGTGGAGACTTTTTAGGAGAGGTTGGACGTGCTGATCTCTAGGTTGATGATAGATCAAGCGGGCAGCTTGATTTTGGATCAGCTGGAGTCTCCTAAGTTGGTATGCAGGAATGCCTACGTAAAGTGCATTTGCGTAGTCAAGCCTAGACATGACTAACGCAAGCAGGGCCAAAGTGAGGGCATCGGTGGTAAGTAGGCGGGAGATTTTGCGTATTTTCCTGAGCTGGAAATGGCTGGAGGAGACTACAGCGCTGATCTGGGGTGTCATAGAAAGGTCGTTGCTTATGACAACTCCCAGACTTTTTGCTGAGTTGACAGGGCAAGGGGGGCTGCCCAGACTGGCAGGCCAAAAGGAAGAGTGCCAGGGATTAGAGGGCCCCCCGACAAGCACCAGCTCAGTCTTGTCGGGGTTAAGTTTCAGATGGTTTGTGCCCATCCAATCGCTGATGAAGCAGAGGGTGTTTTGGAAAGTGGAGATGGATTGGTCACTGGAGTCGATAGTGAAGACCAGTTGAATGTCATCCGCGTAGTTGAACGCGGAGACATTGAATTGGCGGAGGGAACGGATAAGCGGGGCTAGGTATAAATTAAAAAGGAGAGGGGATAAGGAGGATCCCTGCGGGACACCACAGGTCAGCTCGACTTGAGAGGCAGAAAACTGGGACAGTCTGACAGCTTGATGGCGGTGAGTCAGAAAAGAGCGCACCCAATCCAGGGCAGTGCCCTGGATGCCAGCCTCTCTGACACGGTCGACCAAAATATCGTGGTCGACCGTGTCAAAGGCGGCTGACAGGTCTAGAAGAACCAGGGCCTGACAGGTGTTAGAGTCGGCGCCCCTGCGTAGTTCGTCCATCACAGAGAGGATGACTGCTTCTGTGGAATGCGCAGGTCTGAACCCAGCCTGCTGGGGGTCCAAAACACAAGAGTCCTCAATAAAAGAAGTAAGGGTTTGAGTGACATGGGACTCCAGGACTTTGCTAAGGAAGGGAAGGAGGGAGATAGGGCGATAGTTGCTCATGGTTGACGGGTCAGCCGTGGGTTTTTTCAGGATGGCGACCACCTCTGCCCGTTTGAAGGAACCCGGGACCACCCCTGAGGTTAAAGAGTTGTTTAAGAGGGCTAAAGGGGGGTCCGGGCATGAAGTAAAAGCTTCTCGCAGGGCAGAGGGGGGGCAACAGTCGCTAGGGGAGCCAGAAGAAACTTTGAGCAAAAGGGAGAGAAAAATCTCTTCTGGAATGAGGGGGAGCTGGGATAGGGTGTGGGTGATGGGGTGAAAGGAAGTGCTGGGGGGAAAGAAGTGGATGAAACGTGAGCAGAAATGCTGGTTTTGATTTTAACAATTTTGACCACGAAGAACTGATTCAGGGAGTCACACAGAGGCTGGGAGGGAAGCGGGGCAATGGTGACTCTCGCCGGGTTAGATAATTCCTCAACAATAGAAAAAATGTCTTTAGATTTGTTAGTAGAGTTCAAAATCTTATTGGAGAAATAGCTGGATTTAGCCCGGGCTATAGCAGACTTGTATTCCCTCAGGAAGAGAAGAGAAGACAGCTTTTGTCTCGGGAGTATATCCTCGACGCCAGCGTCTTTCGGCCTGGCGGAGACTAAGTTTCAGTGCCTTGAGTTCCTCGGTCACCACCTATGGGCGTCGTGACTGCGCCGCATCTTAACAGGTTTTAGAGGTGCCACCGAGTCAGCGGCGGAGACAAGCCATTGGATAAGATTATCAGACTGAGAGTCAATGGAAGTGGGGGGTCCCGTAGTAGAAGGGGCTGATGAGCTCAGGAGGGAAGTGAATTTGTTGAGGTCGGCCTTGTTCCAATTACGTGCCAGGAAATTAGATTCTCGGGTAATATTGGTCGGGGGAGGCTTAGCAAGGGAGAAAGTGATAAGTAGATGATCTGACCAGGGGCAGGGGAGGACAAGGGGAGTGGAGATGTCTAAAGAAGAAGTCCATACCTGGTCCAAAATATGACCTTTAGCATGTGTGGGTGTGTGTATGTGTTGAATACAATTGAGGCCAAGCATAAGGTCGGAAAAGGCGAGAGAATCCGGGGTTTCGTGAGGGTCCGATGGCCAATAATTGAAGTCGCCGAGAACCAAAACATTAGTGTTGTTGATAGTCAGCTGGGAGATGAGCTCCCCAAACTGAACTGAGAAGTTTGGCATGGGTTGAGGGGGACGGTAAACTAGGACACATACAAGAGAGGACCCAGGTTGCTCTAGCCTGAGAGCAAGACAGTCGGTCATAGGAATGCTGGGGATAGGTATAGGGGAAAACCTGATTGAGTGGCTAATGATGGCTGCGACCCCGCCGCCCACTTTGCCAGAGGGGCGATTGGCTTGCAGTATGTAATATCCTGGGGGGATGGCCGCCAGGATATCAGGGGAGGAATCATCTGTGAGCCAGGTCTCGGACAGGAACAAGATGTCAGGCTGTTCCGATCCTAAGAGATAGAAGATGTCAGTTTTATGGCTGACCAGAGACCGAGTGTTCAGGTACATCACAGATAGGGGGGAATTAGGGGCAGGTACCGAGGTAGAAGAGCGAGGTTTGCCTGCCAGGGCCGGGGGCCTTTGAAGTCGATTACCCGCTAGAGTGGCAGCAAGATCCGATTCGCTACCTAGGGGTCATGTTTCACAGGGATCCAGACGAAGTCATGCGAGAAAACTATGGAGTGGTACTCTCCAAACTGGACGATAAGATCCGTCGTTGGATCCATTTACCTCTATCACTAGCTGATCGAATAGCGATCGTCAAAATGAACATTTTGCCCAAGTTACTATACCTTTTTAATAACATACCCATCACGCCAACACGAGAAGTCTTCCGCCGCATAAAGTCCCTGGTACTAACCCTGATATGGGCGGGTAAACAAGCTCGTATTGATCTGCAGACACTGACGCTCCCGATTGCGCAGGGCGGCTTCGGGGTGCTTGATTTTCTCCTATATTACCTCTGTGCCCAGGCACAGTATGCAGCATACTGGTACCATGAGGTCCCCTATCTCACTCACGCGGCCATTGAGGAGGGTGATGCCCATCCTGTCCCCCTGTCTGCGATATTATCGCACACCAGACCACCACTACATGCAAAGGATATCAACACTGTAGATACCACGATTAAAGCATGGAACAAGCTTGGGCAGTTGGCTCACAAAACCCCGTTATATGCGCCGGACATGCCATTGCAGTATCATCAGGCGCTGTCAGTCGCTAACGAAAAAGTGGGGATGTCTTTGCTGACTCGGGCTGGGATCGACAAGATGGGTGACGTGTTTCAGGGAGGCACGTTCATAGACATCGACCAATTGAGTTATATCCAAAACCAGACTCCTATGTTTCGATTCACGTACTATAGGTTAACCAGGGCATTGAGGGAACATTACCCGACATTCCCTGCGGAACCGGAAAGCCTAGCACCTCTGCAAATGCTGATCACTACACGGGATCTATCACACTTAGTGCCCAGACTGTACACTGCTGCACAATCAGAAATAGCAGGCCACACACTTAAGGCTAAGGAGCGGTGGGATGCACTACTAGATACTCCACTAACAGATGAGGAATGGCACAGCTCCTGCGCGTTAACGCAGATACTGACACCAAACGGAAATCTGAGAATTATTCATTTCAAGTTTATTCACCAGGCCTACTACACACCGACAAAACTGCGTAAATTTGGGTTGCAGGAGGAAGACAGGTGCAAGCGTTGTAGCAGGGAGGGTGCGGACTTTGTGCATCTGGCCTGGACTTGTGCGAGGGTAGCAGGGTACTGGGAGGAGGTCACCGCCACACTCACGGTCATGTTGGAGGGTGAGGTGCAGTGCACGCCACAGGTCTGTTTTCTGGGTATTATACCCCAATTCAGAGCGCTGAAACGCAAGTTCTGTGCAATCGCCTTGTTATTAGCAAAAAGGCAGGTGGCGCAATGTTGGCACAGCCGTAGGGTGCCGACTACAAAAGTGTGGCTTCATGACATGTCCACCTGCCGGGATAAACTGCAAACGTATGAGGAGAACTTACCAACGAAATCGAGGCCGAAGGACATATGGTGTTTCTTAACAGATTACCTAAACTCATTGCAGGAAGATGAGGAGGACTAGCTCGTCTTCTAGCTATACTGGCGTGTGTGATGTTTGGTGCGCGAGTTAAAGTCGGATGGAGGCTGCACTAGGGGGATACCTGGGATACTGTTCCACTCGCTATCTAGGTTGTGTGTGAGGGCAATGTAAGGTCTTAAGTTGGGGTATGTTGAACTTTCCTTTTTCTAAAAATGACAAAATGTAAGACTCATATCGACTGTCTGCTAAGAGTCCTACGGAGGGTGTGCAAGGCGGCTCTGCCTGAAGTTTCTACACTGCTTTTCATGGCTAACTTATTGTTTATTGGATGACCATCGTCTCGTGGCGAGCCGGCCCCAGGGTTGTAGGCTCATGCTGTGTAATTTGCTTTATGTTAATAAAGGTCTTACGCAAAAAAAAAAAAAAAAATTAGATGCCAGATTCCAAGGGCAGACTGACGTGATGCCTAGGTGGAGCGCTGATGCAAAGTGGTGGTGATGAATGATGTTTGCTGCTGAGGTGGTGACACTATATGGTGTGCATAGGAGGCACGTTGTCGATTGTGGAGTTGAGGAGTTGAAATATGTTGTTTGGTATGTAATTATGCGGTGTGTATTGGAAATGTGTGGAGTTGAATTGTGTGGCCTGGAACTGTGGTGTTGAGTGAAATTATGCTTAGTGAAATTGTGTCATGGTGTGGAGTGTATTTCTTGTGATTGGTGGTATGTGGTATAGAGGGCATTTATGTGGCATGTATTTATGTTACATTGAGTACATGGGAAGTATGTGGCGTGTAATCATGTGGCACTGAGTGGTATTATGTGGAGTGTATTTATGTTGCCTTGAGAAGAGTGTAATTATGTGGCATGCAATTATGTGCAAAAACCACAGTTGATGGACAGAATGCAGAACGATGTCATACATTCACCCCAGTACAGAGAACTGGGCCTAAATCCATCGTTTTTTTGCACTCCACACCACCCCAGTTCAGACATGGCCATATGCAAATCAGTCTGACCCTATGCCTCATGGGAACAGTCCAGCCCGAACTGCCAAGCCATGCCTTCCCTGGACTGGAAACAAGCTTCAGAGGACCGGTTCTGGCATTCCAGCCATCTTCAGCCCGGCTTGCTTGAATCCAGTGGTGTGGAGTGCATGGGACTCACGTCTGAGCATACCCATCCCACTCGGGGTGACAATTGCAAAAACCACAGTTGATGGACAGAATGCAGAACAATGTCATACATTCACCCCAGTACAGAGATCTGGGCCTAAATCCATTGTTTCTTTGCACTCCACACCACCCCAGTTCAGACATGGCCATATGCAAATCAGTCTGACCCTGTGCCTCATGGGAACAGTCCAGCCCGAACTGCCAAGCCATGCCTTCCCTGGACCGGAAACAAGCTTCCGAGGACCGGTTTCTGGCTTTCCAGGCGTCTTCAGCCCGGCTTGCTTGAATCCAGTGGTGTGGAGTGCATGGGTCACATCTGAGCATACCCATCCCACTCGGGGTGACAATTGCAAAAACCACAGTTGATGGACAGAATGCAGAACAATGTCATACATTCACCCCAGTAATTATGTGCCACAGTGGTATTATGTGGAGTGTATTTATGTTTCATAGAATAGAGTGTAATTATGTAACGTGTAATTATGTGGTACCGAGTGGTATTATGTTGAGTATATTTATGTTGCATTGAGTAGAGTGTAAATATGTGGCATGTAATTATGTGGCACTGAGTGTTATTATGTTGAGTGTATTTATGTTGCATTGAATAAAATGTAATTGTGACATGTGATCATGTTGCCTTGAGTACATGGCAAGTATGTGGCATGTAATTATGTGGCACTGAGTGGTATTATGTGGAGTGTTTTTATGTTGCATTGAGTAGAGTATAATTATGTGGCACTGAGTGGTTATATGGTGAGTGTATGGTGTATTCAGTAGAGTGTAATTATGTGGCGTGTAATTATGTGGCACTGAGTGGTATTATTTGGAGTGTATGTTGCATTGAGTGCAGTGTAATTATGTATCATATAATTATGTGGCACTGAGTGGTATTGTGTGGAGTGTATGTTGCATTCAGTAGAGTGTAATTATGTGGCATGTAATTATGTGGCACTGATTGGTATTGTTTGGAGTGTATACTGCATTGAGTGCAGTGTAATTACGTAGCATGTAATTATGTGGCATTGTGGTATTACGTGGAGGGTATTTATGTTGCATTGAGTAGAGTGTAAGTATGTGGCATGTAATTATATGGCACCGAGTGGTATTATGTGGAGTGTATTTATGTTGCATTGAGTGGCGTGTAATTGTGGTGTGTAATTATGTGGCACTGAGTGGTATTATGGGGAGTGTATGTTGTATTCAGTAGAATGTAATTATGTGGTGTGTAATTATGTGGTATGTAATTATGTGGCACTGAGTGGGTTTTATTTGGAGTGTATGTTGCATTAAGTCCAGTGTAATTATGTAGCATATAATTATGTGGCACTGAGTGGTATTGTGTGGAGTGTATGTTGCATTCAGTAGAGCGTAATTATTTGGTGTGTAATTATGTGGCACTGAGTGGTATTTGGAGTGTACGAAGCATTGAGTGCAGTGTAATTATGAAGAATATAATTATGTGTCACTGAGTGGTATTGTATGGAGTGCATGTTGCCTTCAGTAGAGTACTTATGTGGCGTGTAATTATGTGGCACTGAGTGGTATTATTTGGAGTGTATGTTGCATTGAGTGCAGTGTAATTATGTAGGATATAATTATGTGCCACTGAGTGGTATTGTGTGGAGTGTGTGTTGCATTCAGTAGAGTGTAATTATGTGGTGTGTAATTATGTGGCACTGGGTGGTATTTGGAGTGTATGTTGCATTGAGTGTAGTGTAATTATGTGGTGTGTAATTATGTGGCACTGAGTGGTATTGTGTGGAGTGTATATATGTTGCATTGAGTAGAGTGTAAGTATGTGGCGTGTAATTATATAGCACTGAGTGGCATTATGTGGATTGTATTTATGTAGCATTGAGTACAGTGTAAATATGTGGCGTCTAATTATGTGGCACTGAGTGGTATTATGGGGAGTGTATGTTTTAGTCAGTAGAGTGTAATTATGTGGTGTGTAAGCACCATAAACAACCCAGTGTTAGCAGTGAGCCGCAGGCAACATCACCCCCTATGCGAGCCTTGGTAGTCTTATTATGCAAGTAATACAATATTATGCACATGGAAGAGATTCAACGTGCTTTCATGAAGCTTGCCTCTTGAACGCCCTATACTACAGTGATTTCCTCCTTGGAGAAGTATCCACTTGAAACTTTATATTCCGGATTTTCTACTGATTCTAAGCAGATTCTACGCTTTGAATCCAGCCAGCTCTAGTGTTCGCTTTACAATGCAATCACCTTATTGTGATGGAATGCGGTTGATACATGACTTGATTAAGAATTGCATATGTATGGATAATGTTCTAGAAAATGCGTACATGGACATTTTGTTTTAAAAAAAAGGTTCTGGCACCCAAAGTCACAACATCGCTTAACTATATCATTGAATTGTCGAATGGGCAGAGTAAAAACACAGAATTCCAAAGTAAAATAACTAAATCCAGCCAAATCTGTGATGCCAGGTGTAGTCTCCATTCTCAAAGACTAAAACTTAGCCTGAGGCAGTGTTTATAGCCAATTGCAGGGTTATAGCTACCACGAGGTTCATTCTTACGGGAAACACAAAAAAAGCGAGCACCATCTGTTTCCAATTACGGCCAACGCGATAATTGGAGACAGATAAGGTTGAAGTTTGTGCCCGAGGACCCTAGGCCATCCAACAAACAAGGTGGGACAATCACCCACCTTGCACCAATATGATATGATATGATATGGTTTTTATAAAGCGCGACTTACACTCCAAGGAGCATCTTGGCGCTAGTGGTAAAGGTGTCACAGAGGAGGGGAAAAAAGGAAATATGCTGGCGACTAGTAGGGGGAGGGGGGGGGGGGAGGCTGACTGAAATGTGTTTGGTTAAATTAGTTTTTGAACGAGGTTGTCAGATGCATTAAAAATCCAGGTTTTGAGAGCCTTACGAAACAAGTTTTCTGAAGGGATCAGACGCATCTGGGAGGGGAGCTTGTTCCAGGCTCTAGCTCCTAAAAAACCTAAAGTTTTTCCACCTTTGGTTGAGAGCCTGAATCTGGGGACCACCAGTAGGTTCAGGTTGGAGGACCTGAGCGATCGAGAGGGGGTGTATTTTCCAAACCTTTGGGACAGATAGGAGGGACCCGACTGGTGGTAGGCTCTGAAGGTGATAAGTAGGATTTTAAATAGTACTCTTTTATGAATGGGCAGCCAGTGTAGGGTTCTGAGTGCTGTTGAGGCGGATGACTTCCTGGGCAGCCTCAGTACTAGGCGGGCTGCGGTGTTCTGCACCATCTGCAGTTTGTGCAGGACACTTTTGTTGGAACCTGCGTAGATGCTATTGCAGTAATCCAAGCGGGATGTGATGAGGGCCACTGCGATTGTCTTCCTGGCCGTCAGGGGGAGGAGGTCGAAGAACCTTCTCAGGCCCTTGATGATGTTAAAGCAGGACCCTGCCACGGTACCTGCTTGTTGCTTGAAAGAGAGGGCTTCGTCAAACTTAAACATACTTAAACTTAAAAATAGCGTGCTGTGTTTTTAAAAAAGACACATGCACAAGCCAATTGCAGGCTCAGAAGAAAAAAAACACGCATGAGCGTGTGTTCAGGGCTCAAAAGCCCTTACTTAATGCCTCGCAGTACAGCGCATGTGCTGGCTCAGGGGAGACCTGAAAAAACTAGGTGGAACTCCTCATATCCATTCATTCATTCATTAGGTCTTTATTTCGAATAAACATCATAAAAGACAGAAACCATTTAAAAAACCAACTTAAAAGCCAAAAAACATCAGAATTGAACATTCATAATTGCAATATGTTTCATAATCATAAGTGTTTAGCAAGAAAGTGCATTAAAGGTGATGACAAAAGGATGACGGGACGACAGTTAGGATATACTTAAAATAATAAATAATATAAATCACTAAAAACATCTTTAAAAACTCTGACCTCAATTAGCGTGACACTCAAACAATCCTTAAGTAAATAGGCGGACTGTTTGGATACTCTATGGTCAGTGCGATATAATACATTTGATTGTTCGCCCCCCACCAACACAAGAAGAAAAGAGAAATTAACATTGCCTCTTCTCCTTGGCACATATAACCCACATCCAGCTTAAAAATTTAGCGACAGCAATCATAATAGATTCATTCGTAGCTGTTTTTAGAATCCTAAAAGCTTCGCTACTTAACCTAGTCCCTAGGATTAAGCAAATAGGTTTCAGCCATCTATGCCTAGGGATTTTATAGGCTGGACATGCAAATAAAATATGTGCCAATGATTCCTTTTGTGTGGGGCAGAATGGGCATGTGCTGGGATTTGAGGCGTTCCATTTACTGATGAATAAATTGGTGGGAAGAGATCCCACCCCAAATTGATGATACAGTTCTCCATCTTTTTTTGAGGTGATAAAACTCCAGTACTTTTTGTACTCTACTTCGTACTTATGATCTAAAAAAATCTCTGGATAATGAGGATTTTGTTAAAGCAGAGATGTGCTTAATTTTAATCATATTCCAATATGCTGCCTTAAATTCGCACTTTGAAGGAAAGGAGTTTTCCATGGGATTTGGTCACAGTCTACTCATCCCCATTTCTGACAAAGTAATTTTCCCTCGTCTCACCCATGGAATTTTGTGCATGCTATCAGCCTCCCTGACTTCCAAAAGTGCTTGAGCATACTGAGACAGCTCCGGGGTGACCCAGAGTCTTCTCCAGTACGCTACTGGTCTATATTGTGCTGTATCTTCAATAGAATAACAGCCAAGATCTAAAAATAGGGGCAATAAGGGAGTTGACTGAGGAAGCTCAGTCAATGCCCTCAGAAATGTGTTTTGTGCTGCTATAAGGGGGTCAAGATTGTCAAAGCCCCACAATTCAGCCCCATACAAGACCGAAGCACTAATTTTTGTGTTATACATTTTTAAAACTGGAGCAACAGGTTTGGTGTATGGGAGTCGCTGCTCCTTCAACGGGGCACCTGACAGCTGAGCATGCCTAAGAGTCAATAGATGAATCTGTGGCTTCCAACTGAGTTTACTGCCAATTGTTACCCCCAAATAAGTAAAGTCCTGAGTCTGTTCCAGAATACCTTCCTTCATTTCTACTCTACCATTTATCACCTTGTGCTTATGTAGGACCATAAATTTAGTTTTCTCCACTTTCACTAGGAGATCATGGTCCTTGCAGAACTCCTCAAACCTCCCCAAAGCAGACTGTAAACCCTTCTGGGTCTTGGAGAGTATAAGAGTATTGTCTGCAAACATAAGCAAAGGGATCTTCAAGCCTGCTAATGTAGGAGCACCTGTGAGAAATTCTGGATGTACTGGACTACCTATTAATATACAATGAAAAAGCGTTGGTGTCAAAATGCACCCCTGACTAACTCCTTTAGCTATGGGAAACCTTTCAGTAACACTTCCTTTCATATCCCAGCACACCTGTGCATAATTTGCATCATGTAAGGAAACTAAAAAAGCCAAAATTTCTATTGGCGTACCTTGTTCTAAAAAGGTTCTCCACATTTAGGCACAGGGAACAAGTTCAAAAGCCGGCTTAAGGTCGACGGTTGCAGCATAAATTGTACCCCCACCTAAAAAAAACATGCGCCAGTAAATTAAAATAAATCTAAAAACCTGGTGAATAGTGCTAGTACACGAGCGGAAACCCGCCTGTAGCAGTGACAAAATATCAAATTCCTCCATCCAAGCCTGGATTCGGCACAGTACCATTCTAGCTGAAACTTTCTGAATACAGTCAATAAGGCTTATTGGCCTGTAATTACCCGGGTTAGAACGGTCACTCTTCTTAAAATTCGGGAGGATCACTGCTCCTGACCAAGTGTCGGGCATAGTTGCTCCACTAGTGATAGCATTCAAAATGAGCTGGATATAAGGTGCCCCAATATCTAAATTGTGAAGGAAAAGATCCGCCGGAATACATTCTAACCTGGGTGCCCTGCCACTTGCCGCCGGAATACAGTCTAACCCGGGTGCCCTGCCACTTGGGACTGATTTGAGTCCTATTTCCCTCTCCTTACTAGTAAAATGCGAAATAGTTTCGGAAGGTGGCAATTCAAAAGTTTCCTGGGAGGGGTTTGTAATTGCCAACTGGGTCTTAAAATAGGATACCCATTGCTCGGGGGGGGGGGGGACATGGTTCACTGGCACCCGGCTCGAATCTCCCCTGCCCCATTTCACAAGATGCCAAAAAGCAACCATGCTTCTCCCTGTACAAGCTTTAAGCAGCTCCACCCAATATTCTTCATCCCATTCCCTTTTTGATTTCTGTGGGGCCAACTTGTACCCCCTCCCTCGCCTTTCTTATATCTTCCCGGTTTTTAGATCTTATGGCCCTTGCCAAAAGTCTATACGCTTGTCTACATGATTCGCCATACCAGGTGGCGGCCTTTGAGCCGAATTGGCTCTTAGATTGTTTACCCTTGGTAATAAAAAACCCCTTAAGATTACTAAACAGTTCACTGTGGACCCGTACAACCTCTTTGTTCACCTCCTCTTGAGTTGCACAATTTTGGAGAATAGCTAAAGCACTTGTCAATAAGTCCCTCATCAGTTGGAGGTGCTCTACATTATTAACAACTTTACTCCATTTAACTCTTCTTGTGTCATTTGTTATGTGGACCTCCACATGATCTGTTCCCGGCACCTGCTTATCAATATTAGGAATGCCTTTGGGCTGCATAGAGAGTACTAACGGGTTGTGGTCGCTTTCTACCCGCTCCCGAACTACCATATCTATCAAGGAGGGCCAGAATTCCTGGTCAAGGAAGATTAAATCAATGAGACTACTTCGCAACCCGTTATTAAAAGTCGGTGAGCCCTGCCTATCTGAAAGGTATCTGCCATTTACAGCCCTTACTCCCTGTCCTATACAAAACACTTTGAGCTGCCCCTGTCCATTTTTTAATAGGAGGGAGGTCCAACGGTGGTATATTCCACTGGGCGTCTTCCTCAGAACTAAGGTTGACCACATTGGCGTCAAGGCGCTCAAAAGAGCAATTCCAGGAAACTAGTTTCAGGTCACAGGCTGAATAGGACTTGTTTACTTTACTCATCGTGGGCCCTGAATAATCTGCATGAAAATTACATGAGAAGTGTGGCTCAATGGTTAGAGCGGCAGACCCTGATGCAGAAGTCTAGCTTGTGACCAGGGTTCAATTCCCCGCCTCGGCGGGTCTTGGGCTCAAAATTCCACGGACCTGATAATTCTCGCTTCGGTGCCTATTCCAATCATGGAGTCCCACTATGCAACTCTGGGCAATAGCTTGCTTAATCTCCACAACGGCCCCCACAATGCTAAGGATGCCTGGCCTCCACCTTGCGGGTGCCCAGGAGTGGACGCCTCACAGGGAAAGCCAGGATGGGTTCCACAGCGGTATTCGTACAAGCGCCTTGAGACCCTTGCGGGTGAGTAGTGTGCTATACAAGTAGCAATTTACATTTACAATACTCAATTGTGGTAAACAACAATACCCTTCATCACACACCGTATAATTAACCGGGAATCTGACCATCCTATTAACATTTGACGGTATTAGTATGGATACACCATTAATGGGGGTAACTGAAATACAATCAACCATGTGCGCTTCAGAACTGAAGGCACTTGAGTTGCCTCCAAGTCAATCGATGTCCTCTAACGTAGAGAATACTTCAAACCTATTACATGTGGGGACCCCATAATTAAACATACCTTGATCATGGAAAGCATCCCTCTGTACACCCCTACCTGTGACATGGTTGCAACACGGTTGATAGAAGAAAACCAAGGCGAGAATACTGATTTCATCCTTGGTTAGATTACCAGTCCCAGCCCTATCCAAGATTTCCCTGACCAATAACGGGGACCAAAAACTTAAAACCACGCAATCCCCCATGAGGGCTTTTGGGGATTTACCAACCCAGGGGATTCTTCGCACCATTTTGAATTCACTAAATAGTGCGTTCCCTACCCCCAATCGAGCATTTACCAAGTTTAGGGCCTTGTTCTTTAGCGATAACCAATGCTTATGTGTGTTTGGGGGTAGCAGTGGTACATTTGCTAATATGATTGTGTAGGGAGGTGCTTCTGGTGGGAGATGCTAGGATGTACAGGCTTCCACTTGCTATTATCGGATCTAACAGAGCCTTCAATTTTACCTCGACTCTGTTTAGGAACTCGGTCTCGTTAATACCACTGGTGTTACTAGGTCTACATGTTGCCTGAGCATCTGAAATTATCACATTATCCATGCCTCCCTCGCGCCCACAAGTCACAGGCTTCCTTTTTGCCATTTTGGATGCCTGTTGCATTGTTTTTGGGAGGGCGGCGCTTTCCTTTTTTTCTGGTTATGAACCCCACCAGCCACTGATGAACTCCTTAACTGGCGTGTTAATATCCTGGCAATAGGATTATGTGAAATACGTGAAGTACTAACTATGCAATCTTACAAAGGGGACCCGCTTTGCTGACTCTCCAGGGAGATTTGGTTCCGTGGGGGGGGCAATCAGAAGCTTTAATATGTTCTGTTGTAGTTGATAGTACAGTTGGTAAAGTACCTGTGGGGGCACTCCGGGGCTCTAAAGAGAGTCTCCTTTCTGTCAACTGAATCTCGTGCATTAAAACGGATTCAGCCCGTGACAGAAACGGGTCTAGTGTACCCGCAACACCAGGCCCCCCACCACTACGCTTATTTCTACTCCTTACCCCAGCTAAAACAGAACAGTAAATGTAGAGGCACAAGTTCCAAGCGTATGCCAACAAACAGATAAATGGTTTACACCATTTAATTGATCAATAAGGTGGCCCAGCCCGGTCTCCGACGGGCTCAGATGGGCCCAGACGGGCCTGGGCTTTGACCGGCAGGCACCCGCGCGCGTTCCGCGTAGCAGAGGCGTTGATTTATTAAGTAGTCGCCGTTGCGGGCAAAAGCAGGCTCAGGTGCGGGCAAATACCACTGGCTCCCTGGGACTTGCAGTCCCTCTGGTAGTAAGCGTCCTCCAAAACACAGGTGAAGCAGCTCCCGCAAAGCGGGAGCGGCAAGATGTCAGTTTTTGCTGGCTGTAGAACTCTGTACACTTTACACCTGCTAAACAGTAGTAAAGTGCCTGTCCCCCCCCCCCAGTTTTAACATGGTTAAATTGGTATATTCTTAACTGGCATATTTTACTTGTCTACTTGTGTCTAGAATATGTCATAAAGGGTACCTATGGACTGGAAGATAAATGTCACTAGTCAAGCACGTATTGTGCCATCCACTACAGTGGCTTGAGGCTTATCATTGTAGCTTGACTGGAACATTGTATAACACTGCAATTAAACCTGTCAAAATACATTCCTTATAAATATATTGTGACCCCACCCCTCCCAAAGCAGGCCTTATAGCCCACATGGCGCGGTGCACGGTATTTAGAAATAGGACATGTAGAAAGTTAATGTGAACATGTCCTTATATTGAATAGCTCCCAAACACTACTTTCACTGTAGGAAAGCCGGTGGCCCATCGAGAAACTCTGGTAAGCATTAATAAATATTGACTGTGCTATCTCCAGTTAGGGAAAGGCTAGAAATATGACTTGACAACTATTCTTGATGTTTATTAAAAGGCCCACTTGATGATGAAGTCAATAAATCAGTACATGTTAAGCGTGAGGGTCTTAAGCCGCTGCGGAGGGGGGCCTGCAGGACCGATTGGGCGCTGAGGTTCAGTTTAAAAGCCAGGTCTTGAGATTTTTCATGAATTGGGTCAGCGACAGGGATAGCCTGAGGTAGGGAGGAAGGGTGTTCCAAGTTTTGGCGGCGAGGTAGGAGAGGGATATTCCTCCGGTCCTGGTCTTGCGGATCCGAGAGCCAGTGGCCAGGGCCAGTCCGGCGGAGTAGAGGTGTCTGGTTGGTACAAGGAATGAGAGATGGTGGTTCAGTTATGCAGGTCTGGCATTGGGGAGGGCTTTGTAGGCAGGTATGTGAGAGGAGCTTGAAGGTGACTTTTTGCTGACTGGGAGCCAGTGGAGTTCTTATAGGTGTTCAGAGATGTGGCTGTGGCAGGGGTATGCTGAAGACCAGTCCGGTTGCGGTGTTTTGAACGTTCTGTAGTTTCCTACTGTGTTTCTGTGTGACGCCTGAGTAGAGTGCATTGCTGTAGTCGAGTCAGCTGCTGATGAGTGAGTGGGAGATCGTCTTTCTGGCCTCAGTGGGGATCAATCTGAAGGTCTTTCAAAGCAGACGAAGAATGTGGAAGCACAATGAGAAGGTCTGTAAAAAATATTAAGGAAAAGTAACTTCTGAAAAGTTACCTTTTGCCTGTCTTAAACTCTGGAAAGGTAATTTACATAAGCCTTCCAACTGTCACACAGCTGGCAAATGGCCCAGCAGGAGGACAACAACGGCTTCCAGAGCAAAGACAAAGGCCTGGGTTTGATCTTGGAGCAGGATGGCCATTTAGGCTCTGCCCAGGAACTTAATTTGCTTTAAAGTGGCCTTCTCAGGCACAGGCAAATGTCAGATGACACACAGACAGGCCTCTTCTCTTGTCCTCCCAGTCAGGCAGCCACCAAACCCAGTGGGTGGGAGCCCTGCTCCAAGAACTGGTTTGGAGTGACCACAAAGCAGAGACTGCTCATTACCCTGGCCACATCTCTGGGTAGGCAAACAAGCTCTGCTTCAGGAGAGAAGGTTTCACCATTTTGGAGTGAGGAGCACTTTGGGATTGTTTGCAATAGGGCAGACAGGGATTTGCTGTAAAGGTGTGCAGGTTTACCCCATTGCTTGGGGGGGGGCAAGCGTTACCCCCACTACAAGCTAGTGTCAGGCAAAAATGTGCCATCTCCTGGCACCCTCAACAGAACACTACTGGCCCTAAGGAAAAAAAGGAAGATGACTGATTCTGCCACCTAAGATCTGAGAGGAGCCCTGAAGGACTGGACCTGCTTAATCTTGTACCTGGGACACAAAAGGGAGCCGATATGTCCAAAAAAGGAGGGACCAAGAAGAACCGACCAAGAAGTTCCAAAGCAGCCGACAGGGAGAAGGACGAATCCAGCAGGAATGAGGAAGAGCTATATGAGAGAAAAACAATATGATATCAGACAGTGATAAAAAAGTTCAAGCAAACACTAGACTCTCACTGTTGGTATTGTGCACTCTTCCACTTATTTGTTCGCAGAACTGGTAGAAAGTGATGGTCTTCTTTTTATTGTAGCGACTCCACAGCCTTGAGCAAATAACTAGAGTCTATAGGCTGGCATTTTAAAAATGAGCTTGAAGAGTTTCCAAAAGGAAAAAGAATTATGTCCATGTAACACAAATCCCAGCGCTCCGACACTATCACAATTAACACACAAAAAAATTAGGAATAGCAGGCAAGCTCGAAAAATAAGGAAATATATATTATTCCTTGCGCCGTTGCGTGATCCCAAAACACAAAGTTCCAGGTCCTACCCAGGACTGAGGGCAAAAGCACGAAAGGAGAAAGCTCTCAACACGGAGCTTGGAAAAAGGAAGGCGGGGCATCCCCGCGGGTGTCAGCTGCTCGAACTAAAACAGCGCTGACTCGCGTTACACTGAAAGGGATGCAGAACTGAATCCAAGCAAAAAATACAGGTATGGGGGAAGGGCAAATCACCTGGTAAAGGAAAACCTCTCAGAGGATTTACACAGCAGGAAGCGCTGCAATGGCCGCGAAGTTGAACGAGCTTCCATGGCGGCTTAGTAAACTGGAGGAGAGATTAAGTCTGCTGGGGGGTGGGAGGGAAAGAGATCACGGACAGAATCCAGCGCGACTTCGAAATGATTAGCAGAAACAGGGAATAGCGCGGCCTCGCGCTATGGAGAAACACAAATCAGGAATCCAATGTAGAGGCTCACAGAAGCCCGTGAAGCTGATGTAAAACAGGAATCCAACAAACAGGAGAGCTGGGCCAAGGTCCAAACGAAGAAAGCCAAGCACTTGCGGCTGATATCAGCTGGCTTATATCTTCACCATCAGCTGACCATTCCTAGAGCTTCATGGGAGAATGCACAATCCCCTCCTGCCTCTAGGCTTTCTGGGAGTTGTAGTCCATTAGTGGCGCATGACGCCCAAATCCTAACACAAGAGGCTTTTCGGCAACTGGACCACCCTGGACCCTGCAGTTTGCCTCTGCTGGAGTGAGTCCCAACCCCCAAGTGCTGTTTATGAGGTCCTGTAATTCTTAGCTGTATCTGGCTGAAACGTCTCCTACCACCTCTGAAAACCCTGACTTACAAACTTTATCAACTTAAAGTCCTCCAGAGGACCATGGCAAACCTCCCAAACCGACCTGCCCAAGATGAATTGCTGCAGGAATGAAGATTCAGATGTCTCATGCTCGGAGCTTCTCTGCAGCGGCAGATATGATTCAGCTAGACCTCGCAGAGAAGGTATCTGGCCTCATGCAGCCCTCCTCAGCTAGAGCCTGCAGCTTCGCCCCACTGAAGTATTCCTAACTCCGAAAAAGGGACTTAGTGCAAATATAGATCATCATCTTGACCAGGCATAGGTGCCAAAAGTATCCAGCTGGTAAGGTAACTTCCCAGGGCACGAAATACAAACTTTTCACTCCCTGAGCTTTACAAGTGACTGTGTCCAATGGCTATCTGACCTTGTGGGGTCCCCTTCAGCTACAGTATGTTGTTTTGCCTCACTTAGGATTTTTTACTTCCATTTTGGGGACTAAGTCCCACGGTAAAACCTCTGACTGAGTCGAACCTGGATTTAATATCTGACATGCGGTCACACCTCGGTACCAATCTACCATGACCAGTTGTCCACGATTGGTGCTTAACCCCTTCGCCGCGGGGCTAATTCCCCCACGGTGCGGGGGTGGGAGGACACGCGCGGCACCGCGGTGCTCGTGATGAGCTCGGTTCGTCACGCAGCGCGGTGGCGCTGTGTCATGACCACACCCGTTTTAATAGAACGCTCAGAACAGCAGGGGAATTGTCCCTGCGTGGGAGCGCCGCGGCGGTCATGACGAGCTCAGCTCGTCATGAGCACAGTGCCACTGTGCCTCATGACGAGCTGTGCTGGTCATGAGCACTGAAGATGTTAATGCTAATGGACACTATCTCTATTTTTCTTCTTTTGATATCTATTTTTCTAGTAAGTAAGTAAGTAAAAGTTTGTATTGCGCAATTAATTCAAATCGTTGCAATGTACATGCACTGGGATGGACGTTACATGTTAAGAGTAAAAGGATTCACAGAACAATTAAAACAGAAAAGTTGTAAATTAAAGAAAGAACGTGCAATAATGTCACCAGAAAAGGAACTTATGCTTGGTCAAAAAGCAAGTTAGGGGAATTACCGCCCGATTCATGGAGCGAAATAGCGCCCGCAATGGCTGTGAAAACGCAATTGCGGGTGCAAAACACGGAATCGGCATTCAAGTACGAAATAGCGAATTCGCTAAAAAATAATAGCGATTGGAATAGCGATTACGCAGTAATAGTCGCAGACTCCGGGAAGTCGAGCATTAGCGACACGGAAATAGCGACCAACCACGGAATCTGCGAAATGATTAGCGAAACGCAATATTGTCGCAATCGGCATTCATGAAAGAAATACATTAGCGAAAAAGCGCAAAATCGCACGTTTGCGCGGCGCAATTTAAGGACAACTCAAAGCAGGTGGTAACCATAAAAGCCATGATGAAGCCAAATTTGAAAAACTGTTAGCCAATCACCAACAGGTCCAGGCCTGACCAATCACACATAAGGACATTCAGCAGCAGCATTAGGCGTTCCACAATGCCTGGGATGTACATGGTGGTGAGGCGGCGAAGGCTACAGCGAGCAGCACGGAGGAGACGCATGAGGCAGGCAAGGATTTACCGGCAGCGGGTCACCTTGCTGGGCCAAACCAGAGAACAGATTTATGCAAAATACAGGCTGAATGGGGAAATGATCACCTGGCTGATACAAGAACTCGACCCCATCATGCAGCACCCAACAAGGCGAAACAATTCTGTGCCCACACATGTGCAGGTATTGTGCAGCCTGCACCTCCTGGCCTCCGGCAGTTTCCAGGGCATAGCAGCCGCTGCTGGGGGGATATCCCAGCCCACCATGTCACGCTGCCTCCACACTTTTGTTGACGCCATGCTCAGCCAGCTCCACCGGCACATCACATTCCCCACGAGCCAACAGGAATTGGACCTCACTAAACTACAATTTTATAATGTTGCCCATTTTCCCCATGTCCTCGGCTGCATAGACTGTACCCACGTCGCCATCTGCCCACCAGCTGGCACGGAGTATATGTACCGCAACAGGAAGTGCTACCACTCCCTCAACATACAGATAGTCTGCAATGCCAAGACCATCATCACTGACATTGTGGCCCAGTACCCAGGGAGTACCCATGACTCCTTTATCTTCAGGCACAGCGGACTCCACACACGACTGATCAGGGGAGAGTTTGGGGAAGGACACCTACTTGGTAAGTACATTTTGTCGACAATGTCACATTGCTATGAAGTAACTGCGCTGCACAGGCAATCAACATCTGCTCCTCTCATTCAGGTGACAGTGGCTACGCCCTACGGGAATACCTCCTGACCCCTTACCTCAACCCTGCCACACCTCAGCAACGGCGATACAATGTTGCGCACATCCGGACAAGGAACTGTATTGAAAGGACATTTGGCCTGCTCAAGAGCAGGTTCCGTATACTGCACAAGACAGGTGGGGCCATGTATTACAGTCCTGCAGTGTGCTGCCGCATTGTGGCTGTCTGTGCAATGCTTCATAACATCGCAACCAAGCGCCGGATACCAGTTGACATCTCAGGCAGTGAATCTGAGGGGAACGACCGGCCACCAGCACATGCGCACCATGCACGCGGGGAGAACCCAGCTGAAGGCCACAGACGTCGCAACCACATCACAGTGAACAGTTTCTAGCCCACCCCCTTCCCCCACCCCACATATCACAATAGCATGCAGAATGTAATGATTACACAAGGCGAATGTGTGCTGCAAAATAAATGTATTTGTTTCAATCACAAGAAAAAAGGCTCATGGTACCAACTATTTACAAAATCCAGTATTCCAGCATACTGCTTTGAAAGGTTCATGGCAGGCTTAGCATCAGCCTGCGCCTGTGTCCCTGACACAATGTCATTGGTGCTTCCGGCGCACATTTCCCAGGCGCCTGTGAGGCTCTTCCTCATCCTGGGCAGCTGGACCAGGCGTAGCCCTGGTGCTGCGCCTAGGTGGGGGGGCCTGCGTGGCAGAGTTGCTGCTCACGCTGGAGGCAGCCTCACTCGCATCATCTCCCCCTACGATGGCCGGTAGGACAGGTGCAAGCAGTGGGATCACGGCGGTGGTCAAGTGCTCCAGCACCCGGGTTATCTCCTCGCAGCACTGGACCAGTTGGTGCTGCTGGGTCATAGAGCGTCGCGACAGCTGGGTGGTGGCATTTGCTGCCACATAATTTGATCGACTATAGGTCGACAGCTGGCTCACCAGCTGGTGGTGGCGCCTGCGTGCAACACTGCGCTGCTTCCCCAGCGCTGCAGTATTGACCTCCATTGCCGCCGTCATGCGCTCCATGGCCGCCGTCATGCGGTCCACCCGCTCGCCGACTCCCGCCACATTGCGGCCGATCTTCTGCAGCTGGAGGTGGATGGCTCCTTGCTGCTGCGACTGGCGGTGGTGTAGACGGAGCATTCGCCGCTCCACGCTCATGCAGGCATAGAGATGCCCATTGCCCCTCCTGCTGTGCCGCCGCTGTGTGGCGGATGTGGCTGGCCCAGATCGTGTAGGACGAGCTGCAGGTGTTGTAGCAGCTGGTGTAGCAGGTGCGGCAGGCACTGGTGGCACATTGGTGGGGGGCCTGGCCTTGGCAGCCGGTGGTCCTGCAGATTTTGCAGCAGGTAAGGTGGGGGGCCTGGCCTTGGCAGCCGGTGGGCCTGCAGATTTGGCAGCAGGTAAGGTGGGGGGCCTGGCTGCTGCTGTTGGCGCTGCGGCAGGGGCTGGTGGCTGGGTAGCGGGTAGGGATTCCTCCTCCTGGGCCTCCTCGTTGATCACCAGCCTCTCGCTGTCACTGCTATCATCCGCACCTGTGAGGGTAAGTGGATACTCATTAGGTGCATGTGACTGTCAGACGTGCAGATGTTACATGCATGCTGGGTGACATTCCCTGGATGGCTGTGGATGTGCGCACTTAGGAACCTTTCTGGCCGCATTGTGGTACTACTACATTGTGGACATACTACGTCTCCCACAATGCCTCAGGGCATTTCCTGATGCACAACATAGGCATGATTAAGGGCCAATGAGTGAGCCTATTTGGTCAGGGACGGTCATAGGGGACAGGGTCGCAGTCGCATGCCACTTACCTTGGGTGTCTTGTGTGGGGCGGGAGGAGTCCAGAGTGGCCACGCCAACACACGCCTCCCTCTCCAAGGTGTCCTCTACCTGGTCCTCCAGTGGGGTGTTGGGTGGGACAGTCGGTCCACCACCTCCAGTGCCTGATGTCTCACCGAGGCGCGCCGCCACCTTCTCCTTTGCACGCCCTCGGAGGTCGTACCAGCGCTTTTTAAGCTCCCCCAACGACCTGTCCGCAACGCCCACAGAGTTTACGCTGGAGGCAATCCGCACCCAGATCCTCCGCTTCTCCTGTTCTGGGACCCTCTTGGAGTTGGCACCAAAGAGCTGGTCGTGTTTGGCCACCACACCCTCTATCAGGTTCTCCAGCTCCTGCTCGGAGAACTTGAGTTTGCGCTTGCGGCCAGCGCTGTTGCTGGGGCCAGGCTGAGGTTCAGGTTCGTCTGACATGGCGGTCGCTATTTTGCCCGGGTCGAGAGTCGCTTTCGGAGGTTTAGCGTCAGCTTTCCGTCGTCTTCACTCGTATGGTAGCGTCACTGTGGTGTTTGGGGGTGGGATTTGGCTGCTTCCTGGTTGTGATGTCATCACGGTGCTCGGAATGCGTCTTCCCGTATTTCCGGATCCCGCGAGAATGCGACTCGCAATCCCGATCGCACGGGATTGCGAGTCGCAATCCCGTGCGATCGGGATTGCGTGTCGCAATCCCGATCGCTGGTGGCCGGAAATTGCGATTATTCTGCGTTTTTTGTAGGTCGCTAACGGCTTTAGCGCCCGCGTGCGAGTCGCTATTTTTTCCCCGAAAAGTACATGAATGCCGTTTTGCGTTTCCTCAATTGCGAGTCGCTATTATTCGCTATTAGGGACACGCAAAACGGCATGTACATGAATCAGGCTGTTAATTTCTAAAATAAACTTAACAAAACGAGCCGCCAACTGCGGAGAGTCTCCTCTCATTCAGGCGTCTAGTGCTTCCTGGCAGGTCCTGATGTTAAGAAGAAGCCATAGGGGACGCAACCAGAAGTTTCTTTGGGCTCGAAGTTTTTGGCAAATGCACAGTATGTGGATAAGGTTTTCCTCTTCCTGCTTGCAAAAGTGGCATTGAGATGATGCCCCTTTCCTGTATCCGTGGCCAAACTTGTATGCCATCAGCGGGATTAAACCAAAACGAAATCGCATCAATTGAAGTTTTATATGTACTTTCGTAGAAGCTGCCAGATAAGACGAAAGAATTTTCGGAGTGTATAATTTAGAGGCCCAGGGGCCATGAAAGAGCTGGGCGACCCGTTGCTCGTCGAGGTCGCTTGAAAGACTTTTTGCTTGTTTGGATAGAAGTTTTGTTTTCGCTGCAATGGGCAACGGAGATGACCATATGTCCTTTGCTTTGAGGGATTCTAGACATGACGTTAAATATTTATTCCACTGTGTTTTGTGGTTGCTGAAGACTAACCATAGGCAGCTCTTTAGAGAGTGAAGGCTAGAGTGCTTTGTTTTTGAACAATAGTTAATGTAGCGTGCACTCATTATCCACCTCTGGGAAAACAATGAAAATTCTTTCCGGATTTGGGCGTGGGCAGTAGAATTTGGCAACCAAAAAACCCTACGGTAGCAAGAAGATTGTGCTCTGTCCAACCAATTATTTATTTTGTCCTTGAATATTATTGCACCAAACGAGATAGTAGGGAGTAGTTTTGCGGTAATCAGTTTTATTAATGGTACTAGATTTTGAGAGTGCAGAGCACTCTTTGTTCTTGTAAAGGCCCATTCCAGACTACGGGCAACGGCCTGCATTTCGGTTGTATGCACTGAGGGTCTCCCTTTTATGGTCAATCCACACCCCCAGGTACTTATAGGCGGTGACAGTTTCCAGTCTTTTCCCTTCGATGAACCACGTAGACTTTTTGGGTTTTCCAGATGATATTATCATTGCTTTGGTTTTCGTCACGTTTATCTCAAGTGCGTTCATATTGCAGTACTGAGCAAGGGAGTCGAACAGTCTCTGGAGACCAACCTGAGTTTGATCTAACAGGATGGTATCATCTGCATATTGAAGAGTTTGGATCTTTCTTGACTCTATTCGTGGAGGGAAAGTACGGGTGCATGACAACCATTCAGGGAGGTCCGCGAGGTACAGGTTGAAAAGCATTGGTGCAAGGGTACACCCTTGCTTTAAACCTCTGGTGGTATATATTTTATTGGAGGTCGACCAACTCAATGTAACTCGCACTTTGACCCAGGTATCAGTGTGTAAAGCGATTAATGCTTTCAGTAGCGACTGTGGAATACCCCATCTTGCTAGTTTTGCCTATAGCTTTGGCCGACTTACGCTGTCAAAGGCTTTTCGAAAGTCGATAAAACCAAGATGTAAGGTTTTACCTTTTACGGCTAGGGTGGATTCCATCAGATGAGCAAGACATATCAGGTTGTCTTCAATGTGGCAGCCTCTTTGGAAACCAGTTTGAGTAAAAGGAACTAGATTGTTGGTTTCCGCCCACGTAGTGAGTGCAGTTAAGAGAATGCTGGCATATGCCTTCCCGTCCACGTCTAGGAGAGCTATCATCCGATAGTTATCGGGGTTAGAGCGTGGTCCTTTCTTATGAAAGGGGACAAGAAGCGATCCTTGCCAAGACACCGGGATGGGGCCACCCAGTATTCCAGCCTCGAAGAGGGGTGTCAGTATCCGGGCCCATTTTCCAGCAGAGGCTTTAAATACTTGGGTCGGAATTCCGTTGGGACCAGGGGCGCCACCCTAGCGCATTTTCTTTATTATTCCAGTTATATCGTCCGTTAGTGTATTGAAAGCGATGATGGTTTCGTCATGATTTGACTGGATGGTCGAGAAAGGCCGGGCTGTTAATGGTTTGGCCGTGTGGTGCTGTGGAGAGCTTTTTAACATAGATTTCCCAGTCCGCGGGGGAGATGTTAGTTGCGGTAGGTGGTTTGGTGGTTTTGATAGCCTTGTTAACCCAGTTCCAGAATTTGCTTTGATATTTAGATTTTATAATTTCAAAGGCTGTTACCCAGTGCTGATCTTCCTCTAATTTCTTTAGGGTAAAACGTTCCTTCCTATAGGCTTTCCGCGCAGCCGTGATGTCCTCCTTCAAAAGTTTGTGGTCATTTTCGTTATGGACAGTTGTTCTTTGTAGCTTGTTTAATTTACTCTTGACAGTTTTTATGCGTTGTTGTTGCACTGACAAGGTTGTCAGAGTTGTAGTGTCCCTGGAGAGATTGTTTGGCGGTTTTGTGGTGAAGAGGTCTCTAAAGTTAGTCAGTATTGTTTCCCAAGTGAGAGCTGTCACCTGGGTGCAAGCAGCTGGGGGGCCTCTGGTCATAAACTTATCCACCTCCATTTCAATTACTTCCTGGTTGCTTTAAGACCATCGGAGTTTCCTCACACTCTGCAGTCCTGCAGCAGTCCCTATTGGATTTATGTTCGGACGATGTAGTGGCCCGAGGGCGATGCTGCATGTTAAAATGGCGTGATCGCTATCTGGAGACGGTGTTACCAGAAATTGGGACACCAGATGGAAGGCCATTAGTGAAATCCATATGTAATCTAGAGTGGCCATTCGAGAAGAGGATGTGTGGGAGTAGGCGGCCGGTTGGTCTGTAGCCATCCTTCCATTGAGGATGCGCAGGCCAAGGTGGTTCAGTATTGTTGCCAGGTTTATTCCATTCATATCCTTTCGCTGGTATTTTATTTATTTATTTATTTACAGGCTTGTATCGCGCTGGCTTCGACTCCCAAGGGAGCATCTCCACGCCTTTGACTTCTACCACATTGAATTCAGGGAAATGCTAGCTTTCTAATGATTGAATAAGAATGTTTTCAACATTTTTCTGAAAGGGAGGTGATCTGTACATAGCCTAAGAGTGTTAGGTAGACTGTTCCAAAGGGAAGGTCCTGCTATCGAGAGAGCTTTGCTTCCATGTCTGGCCTTCTTAGCTCTAGGTACACAGAGAAGGCCTTGTTCGCTCGACCTGAGTGAGCGAGAGGGTTTATAGGGAACAAATTTGGTGGACAAGTATGCGGGCCCATTCCGTTGAGACTTATGTATGGTGCAGCATACCTTGAATTTGGCCCTCTGTCTGACAGCTAGCCAGTGGAGTTTTGTCAATAGGGGCTTTGAAGGTGTGCGGGGAGGGGCGTTCAAGACCAGGCGGGCAGCCGTGTTCTGGACCACCTGTAGTCTTGTCATGACTCCCTCGTTGGCAGATAGCAACAAGCCGTTACAATAGTCTAATCGACTCATGACTAGAGCTTGTACCAACATCCTCCTGCTTGCATCTGGTAAAAGGGGAATGATTTTACGCAGCATGCCGATTATATGGAAGCAGGATCCCACCACCTGGTTGGCATGTTGTTTGAGGGTAAGTTCCTGGTCTAGTCGGACCCCCAGATTCTTGACTGTTAGTTTAGGCTCCGGTACTGGGCCAAGGTCTTGTGGCCACCAGTCCGGAGTCCAAAGTCGTTTTACCTCACCAAACAACATGACTTCTGTCTTTCCAACATTGCATTGCAGATAGTTGGAAGACATCCAGTGTGCCACTGCTTTCATGCCCTGGGAGAAGGAGTTCCTAACCTCAGGAGTAAAGGTCTTAAAAGGAAAGAGGAGTTGCGTATCATCCACATAGGATATTGGAACGAATCCATATGCTCTCAAGATGTTAGCCAGGGGTGCCACATATATGTTAAAAAGAGTTGGGCTCAGACATGAGCCCTCTGGCACCCCCTTGGAGATTTCAACTTCCTCTGACCGAAATCCACCCATGGTTACTTGCTGGGTCCGATTGGTTAGGAAACTCCTCAGCCATGCCAGGGCTTCGTGTTTCAGGCCGATGTTAGCTAGCCTGGCCGTAAGGATAGAATGGGATACGGTGTCAAATGCCGCAGACAGATCTAATAGTACCAGGATAACGGAGAGGCCCCTATCCTGGTACATGTGCAGATCGTCTGCGACTGACATTAGGGCGGTCTCCGTACTATGTTTAGGCCTAAAGCCGGATTGTGAAAGGTCCAACACTCCTGCAGATTCAATATATCTCGACAAATATTTATTTACGTGTTTTTCAATAATTTTACATAGAAAGGGGAGTAGAGATATCGGTCTGAGGTTGCTAAGCTCATTCCAGGGGATAGAGGTATTCTTTCTGAGCGGTTTGACCAGTGCCTTTTTCCATCCTTGTGGGACTTGCCCGGTGCTTAGCGAGAGGTTTATTAGTCTCTGGATAGTGGGTCCCAGATCCTGGGACCAGGTACTGGGATCTTATCTCCGGAATTGCCCACATTGCATTAAAATATGTTATTTGGGAGGATTGAGTAGGATCGATTTCCATTAAATTTGCATTAAAGTTGCCCATTATCAACCAAAGGTCAGCGGGATAGAGAACTTCGAGATTATTCATTATTGGTAGTAGCGTGCTCAAGGTGGACTCACGCCTCCTTTTTGTTGGATGTAAATAGACGCAGCCAAGGATCATTTTTTGCTTTGGTTTACCCTTTGCCTGGCTCTTAATCTCCATGCTAATAAAAACATGATTGCCGTCTCCGCTGTAAAGCATTTCTATCTTCGTAGTTAGGGAGTTCTTCACGGCAATCAGCACTCCCCGTGGCCAGCAACTTTGGAAGGTATGGCAGTGGATTCTATTACAGTGAAATCTTCCCAGATGGTATTTTCCAGGGCCCAAGTTTCTTGTAGGGCAAAGATTTCA
This sequence comes from Lissotriton vulgaris, assembly GCF_964263255.1. Taxonomy (NCBI): domain Eukaryota; kingdom Metazoa; phylum Chordata; class Amphibia; order Caudata; family Salamandridae; genus Lissotriton; species Lissotriton vulgaris. Next base: position 1,194,466,156 of record NC_141685.1, read on the forward strand.
TGGGTCTTTAGCAACCCTGAAGTTAATCTCTCTGTTGTGTCCTTTGTGAGCCCCCGAATGTTCCAAGAGCATATGTTTAACTGATGGGCCGTCTCATGGTTAGGTTTACGGCCATGCACAGGTGTCGGAGCACTACCCTAGCGCCTGGGAGAGCCAAGACCAGTCTTCCGATTTGTGAGGTTTTAATATGCATTTGCGTGGGCCACCTGCTGTGGAAGTGATTACTTGCAGTGGATTCTCAGTCCATGAAACTGTTTTCGGCTCTTGCCGGAAACCGCGCAGCACTGAGGATGACTGGAATGAATGCTTTATTTGTTTTTGATCCGGTCTGGTATTGGTAGACGTTGCTGTGTCAGAGAGATTTTTTAAAAAGGATGGGTAATTGGTGTTATTATAAGGGCTAGCCTGGATGCCCCACTCGTTCAATTGTTTTTTGTTCTTCATTAGCGTGGCCCCGCATTCTGGATTAAAGAAGGTTACCAGTGTGGACTCATTTCTTTGTCCTAAGACGGGGTCTAAGAAGGACATTGTCTCAATATCCTTTGTGTTCACGGTTTCTAAACCCGGCAAATGTAGGCATAGCCTAAGGATATCGCCTCTATTTAAGATATCCCATTGTCCCTGGGATTCGTACTCCGTATAGAGCAATATTTTTCTATGCTGTTTTTGTCCAAGGCAAGGATCTTGAGGCAGTGAAGCCGGATTGATGCTAGGACCGTTGGACTGAATGCCCGGAGGCTCTGCATTAGCTTGTGCGCTTAATTTTATCATTAGAGGACTGGTCATTCTTAGTGACTCGCCACACATTGGAGGTTCATGAGGGCAGGGTATTTTACTGTTAAAGCTGTCTGCATTTGCATTAACTTTGGGCTGGTTTTTTTCCTCTCCATGACAAACCGAAGATGAGGTGCCCGCCACTATTCCTTCTTTTGGACTTAAGTCCTTGATAGCGGATTTGTGTACTGCAACAGTTTTAAGCAAGGAGCTATTATCAGATAGTTTTGTAAGTCCATCGTTTTGCTTTGGGCACTTACCAGGAGACTTGTGATCTACTAGTGGTTGTGCACAATTCGTTGGGGTTTCCGAATTTTCTTTTTTTTCTTTTTGAAAGACTACCGATTTTTCTGCCTGATTGGTCAGGTCGATTGGGGACTTGCCCACTTTTGTTCCAAGCCATTTTGTTAGTGCGTTGCCCTTTTTTGTTGCTTTATTTAGCTTCTTCAGTTTCTTCTTGTTTTTCCTGGATAGATGGGTGCTTGCTTTTTGAACGTTGTCAGCCTTGGTAGTAGGCATATGGTCGCTTGGTAAGGTAAGGGGAACTGCTTCTGTATTAGACTGCGTGGTTGTTTTTGTGGCATTGGATAGTTGTGAGCATAGGTTGCCAACAGAAACCGGAGGCACGTAGGAGAGCTGTTCAAAGGGAGGGTTTAGTATTAGTTTAAGCGGAGAGTGATCCAGTTTTAAACCGGTATAGTTATTGGTAAGGCGGGATGGGCTTTTAAAGCGTGGTTCTGATCGCCTTTGAGTTTCCAAGGTTCGAAGGTAAGTGGGTGGAATGCTAGGACTCTGTGGTCTGGCTTGGGTCTTCATCCTCAGGTCTTCTATTAGCGTAGACCTTATTTCTGGTAGGGTTTCAAGTTTATTCAATAAAGGCTCGCAGATGCAGGGTGTACATTTGCATTTTCAGTTGGTTCCATGCTCAGGTTCGCTTCAGGCGCATGGTTTTGGATCGTGCTTGTTTGAGCTCTTCGTATATGTGAATTTGGTTGATCCAGTTTTAAGTCGATTCCCATTATGGAGTCGGCCACCAATTGTAGGATGGATATCTGGGTGTCAAGTTTGTCGGCATGCATGTGAGCGGCACAGGTCATAGAGCTCAAAGCTCTATTGGTGACTGACAGAAGTGCCTCGATTTTTTGCATTCCTAAGTTGGATTGGGATAGGTTGGCTCCAAGCCCAAGGTCTTTAGGAAGTAGGTTGTTTGCAGTGACTGAATTATGGGCCAAGGGTGAATTAGTGGGCGTGTTGATTTGTTCATTTAGAAAGTTTTTGTTTTGACTTAAGATAAGGCTGCAATCTTTAGTGCCGGCGTTATAGCTAAAGCTGATTGCTGGAAGCCCTTTTAATGAGCTTACGTTGGTTGCTGCTACAGGCCTATCACTGTTTCTGATGCAGGTGGGGTCTGGTACCCCACTGAGGAGCGGAGTGGATGTCTGTGACGGAAGGTCGAAACTGTGTATTTGAGAGGAGTCATTCAGTGGGCTTTTCGACAAATTTATCGAGTCTTCACGTACTAGGCAGGGTTTCAAAGATGAGGGCCTTACTGCTTTAGTTGGGGGGTGGAGTGTTGAGACCCAGATTATAGAGTCATCTTTGCCACATGTCGAGTTCTCGCTGTTATAGTTGCAGTTTCCGCTCTCCCGCTTGAGAGTTGAGAACTCGTTTTTGGGTTCGGGATGTGGGTTGAGCTCTCCGTGGGCAGCATCGTGATTTGAATAGGCACTGCCAAAGGGCGTTGGGTTCCAAGCGATTTATTTGGGCTTAGCCCAGTTGGCTGGGACTCAGGTGGTGACAATAGAGGGGACGCATCATGTGTGGAGTGCCTTGATGATGATTTTTCCAGTGCACTGGCAGAAGCGGAAGTCTTGCGTTGAATAATTATTTCAGGGTAGAGAGACCTCGAGTCGGAGTGAACTGGCAATGCTAATGGTTGTTGGGGGGACTTTCCATAAGTTCCACGTTGAAGATAAGGGGCAGTTTGGTTTAATTTGCTGATCCTGGGAAAGTGCTCTCTGATGTCAGCAGTACTGTTATTTTTAGTTTTTAGTGAGTACTGCGAGTGAGCTGGTTGCGGATGGTTGAGTGCCATTTTATCGCACTTTAGGCGACCCGGTGAGTGCTTTGGAGGTCTCACGTCCGCCTCTTCTGCTCGCTCCAAGCAGAGTTGGCATGGAGGAGATTGAGGGCCCCTACCAGTCTCTTGTGGATATAGCAGTTTAGACTTCTGGCGCTTGGCGGACTTGTGAGGGCGGTTAGTGTTTAGTGGTTGAGAGCTACTCCTAGTGCGCATTATAGTGGAAAAACAGATAGACGAGTTGTCGAGAAAACCAATGTCACTTCAGATTTTAAAAAGGTTGCAAAGTGATTTAAGAATGAGGTGGTAGATGAGGTGTAGTAGTCATCCACAGTTTTTTCCAGGAGGTGTGGTAGTCATCCACAGTTTTTTCCAGGATCTTAAAAAGTTTCTAATGCGCTGCGTTTAAGAAGTGCTCTTGGCGCTTTTAGTCACTTTCAGAGCTTTTTATGGAAAGCCTTTCAGGTAGGGTGGGCCGCTGATAGGCAGCAATAGCAAATGACAAAAGCGGAATAGATGGCGAGCGGGGCACACAGGGACGGGCCTCCGGCAGGGATAGACCTAGTCAGCCCTGCCTGGCTCACTGTCCCCCGGCTCTTACTTAGCAGCTGCCTCTAGCGGCAGCCGCGCTCGCGTGGGCCCAGCCAGGCTCTCACCTCTCGTACTCGTATGTTTTGTAGATGGGTAGAATCTCAGAGCCTCAGATGCAGCTTTCATAGACTCTTAGAGAACGCCAGGTGCTGAGGTGTGCTGGAGCAGAGTTTCAAAAGCAGAGATGAGATGGAGTGGAATGAAGCAATTACCACAATTGCAGCGTTATACTGCGGAATTGGTCAAGCGCAGCGAGGTTGACAGGCGGAATCGTCATGCCTCGGGCCTCATGCCACGGCCTCAGCCCGCCTCAACCTCACATCCTTGCTCCTGGAGATATCCGCAGGTCCTGGACGGAGCGCGACGGGGAGGCCGCCGCAGTGTCGAGAAAGAAAGGGGCTCCAGGGATTTTAATGTTTATGGGGAGTTTTGCGGGGAGTCTGCCTGCTCGCACCGGAGCCCGTATTGTGGTGCTGTGATGCGCCGTGCGATGCGTCGCGGTCAAAATCGCGGCTTGGGAGCGGGGGGGGGGCCGGAGCGGGTGCGCCGTACTGGCGGATTATGGAGTATCGCTCACCGGCTCGGCACCGCTGCCCCTCGCTCTGCTTCGCTTCTCGATTCACTCCTCGCTCCTCCTCTTCCGCCGGACACAGGACTTTGGATCTGCTACGAACTCGCTCAAAGATCTGGCCCTGAAGTCGGTTTCAGATTTCTACTATATTGTGTTTTGGCTTCATTATTACTGTAGTTCTTGATAAATGTTTTACACATTGCCATGGGGTTGAGCTCTAATTAATTTAGGAACTTTGAGGGTTCACCCTGACAAGGATTGGGATTATTACTCAAGGTGGGTAGTCACCCCCTTGACTAATAATGCAATTTCTTACACACATCAATTCTGCTTTCAATCCGATTAAACACCACTTTTCTGTACATCCATCAGATTAATATGTCCTTAATATGTTCATTCTGATTGGGTATATCTGTGCCATCGATTGTTCCCTCTTAGTCTCAATTCACATTATTCAACAATTTTAAATTACCAATAAAATTAATCTGCAAAAGAAACTATAACTCATAGTAAAACTAGAAGAATCAAACACCTTATTCACAATTTAAAAAAATAAGATAGAGTCCACTGCTCTCTGCCTTCCTGCCATCTGGTCGGACAGACTGACAGCCTTAACAACAGGTGTAACTCTCAAATGTTCTGGGTAGCTTTTAAAGTGATCAGTCAGCACCCTCAGCAGTGGGAAAGCCACCCCTACCCTGCCCTAGAGCAGAGTCCGTCCCCAATGAAACACTTTTGCTTTCTCACAGTGAGGGAAGCAGTAACATAAAATTGTAGTTTTAAGATGTTATGTGTCTGCTTCTCGCACAGCAAGTAAGCAGCGGGGCGACGCTCCTCCGCCTTAGTGAAGGAGCAACCCCTGCCTCTCTTTGAAGGGCGGTACAAAAGGGGGTGGTGATGGACGGAGCATCTGAATCAATCAAACACTCACACCCAGTCAAAAGATCTGGGTTTAATCCATCACCGTTCTTTAGCCCACTCTGCCACCCCAGTTCAGACATGGCTATATGCAAATCAGTCTGACCCTGTGCCTCATGGGAACAGGCCAGCTCGAACCTCCAAGCCATGTCTTCCCTGGACCGGAAACAAGCTTCCGAGGACCGGTTTCTGGCATTACAGCCGTCGTCAGCCCGGCTTGCTTGAATCCAGTGGCAAAGTGAGCAAGGGACTCACGCCTGAGCATACCCTGCCACACTTGTGGCGGCCAAAAGCGGTACAAAAGGGGGTGGTGATGGAAGGAGCATCTGAATCAATCAAACACTCACACCCAGTCAAAAGATCTGGGTTAAATTTGAAGGGAGCAGGGTAGCACGCCACAAGCACAAGGAAAAAAATACAGCCAACTCTTTGCAAACTCACAGTGTGAATGGCTGGGTAGATTTTGAAAGGGGTTATCATCATTGCTTTAAAGGGTGCAGTGTGGCAGCACCAGCTTGCCAAGAAATGTTAGCACAATAGGCAGAGAGGCAGGAACAGATCAGTAAGGAATCTAATTTTAATCAGTATCGGCAAACCAAGCACATTGAAAGCTTGTCTGTGTCCTCAATTATAAACTTTAAGGAGTTGCACAAAGTATATTTATTGCTATTTGCACAAGTGACACTTTTTCCTCTACTCTTCTGCCATGTTTTAAGTGGGCGTCATTTTTTCTACACTGCTGCATCGTTTCCTCACATGAGAAAAAACACAACAGGGAAACGGATTGACACTTTAGTTAGCCAGCAAAACTCGCATTTTACTCTAAGTCTGAAATCGGAAATAAAACGTTCTTCCCACAATTCACAAAATAATGTCCTTGAGAACTGCTATAGAAAGAGAGAGAGCTTTATTTGGCAATATCCTCCTTCCAGTTTCACAACGACAACTACTGCAACTGGAGCTTTGTCAAACAATGTTAATCTATTCGCTGTTTGGCACAAATTAACTGACTGAACTGTGATTATTATTATTGCATTTCTGTATAAGCCAGTGCACATCTAAACAGAGCACAAACAGGCATCCTTCAACTGTCCTGATCAAGAGCATGTGGGTGAAAGGTTTTGCTGGGAGTATGGCGTACTTTTTTTTGGGGGGGGGGGGGGTGATATCTGTGAATTTCGAAATACTTTTTTTTTTTAATTCATCCATTTCCTTCAGTGGCTTCATCAGAAGAAATTTCAAATGACTTCCCTTACAGTGATTTCATCAGGGTTAATTAAAGATGAGGTGATGTCACTTCCTGTGATGCCACATAGGAGTCACATGACCTGTGATGTCACTCCTGCCACCGCTGGCATTTTGGTGAATTGATGTCTGTGCTATTGTGCTACCCATATGCAGTACATTCTTGGAGTGTATGTTATATGCTTAAATAGGTCAGTGAGCTGCTGAGGTTAGTTCAGCTAATAAGGGACTTAGAATGCGTGCATTAATAGCTTTCATTTGCCTGCACTACAAGACCGAGAAAGTGTGGAGTAGGCTAAGGAAGCAGACAGACAACTTAATGAGTAAAGCACACCGCCTTGCCCTGATTTCGACTTGTGCAGATTTTCCTCCACCCTGCTTTCGGTATTAGGGGAAGAAATTCTGCTGTGAATTCTCCTCCAATTTAAACACGACTTCTTGGTTGGGATGTAGGTTACTACCCGATCTAAAGCACGCCCGCTGCACGTTCCACGCCCGAATCCAGAATAAGAGGTGCTGTGCTGTCAGAAAAATAGCAGATTATCTTGGTGCAGCATTTTCCAGCATCTTCTGCTCCTCGCATGTTACCATGTACTGGTGGTTTCTGTCTGTTCATAGGGGTTCAAATTCAGGCATTCTGTCGTGTTGAGGTTCTCGTGAAAGAGCAACAAAATCAACATTTCTTCGATTCGGATCAATACAAAGAACACTCAGCTTGGAAAACGTGACAATATTATAGTTGTATATGCCCTGCAGGCTTTAATAGTTAACGTTGTTTATAGTAATACTTTGTGATTTATGTTTCCAAATAAACCTGATGTGTGCATGTTCTTAAAACGATGCTTGCAAACTACCAAAAAACAACCTTATAATCTATTCCACAATTATTTGCATCATTAAAAGAAGAGAACAATTATTAGTCTTTTTATACTGTTCTTGCCCTTTCGAAGTTCCGTTATATTGATGTTTTATTCAGTTGGGCACTGCCCCCTTTAGTAGTGGTTGTAGCAGTTAACATGTATTCTTGCACTACCAACTTTACGAAGCTATGCAATTAAAGCAATGTCCTTACCTTATTTCTCTGAGTTTCGACTGCTACTTCGCCCGTTTTTGTTGCTCCTTCTGCGGTACCCAGAGCGTGCCTCCTCTGACAGTCTGTCAGCCTGCTCTTTGAGGTTTTCTCAACAGCTGCTGCTTCTCAACAGGCAGGCGAGGGGCGGGTGGTTTACGGAAAGCCCAGTGGCCAGAAAACTCCAACATGCAAACTCCTCTTTTAGCCTGGTAGTAGGACTGAAAAGGCATTTTGCTACCATCTAGTGGAAGAAAGCTAGAATACAGTACACCGAGCCTCACTTGAATATTCTTTCTCCATTTCTGTATTTTTTTTATCTATACTACTATAATAAAGGAAGAACTTTGAGGCTTTGAGGCGGGTAAACTCGGGAACCACAGCGCCAATCCACACACCCGATACGCCGTTGTAATCGTCAGGGTGTGCAGATGGTTATAGGCTATATAAATAAATAAATAAAACGTTATTTAAAAAATGTACATTAAAAAAAGTAGTCCCTCCGAAGTAGTGCCGGCCGCGACGTGCCTGCTCACGTCAGGAGCGCGGGGAGGAGCGGCGTCCAGGAGCGCGACGAGGAGCGGCGGACATGGCGCGGGGGAGAAGCGGGGACGTGAGGAGCAGCTGACAGGTCGGAGGAGCGGTGACCAGCGGCGGTGAGGTGACCAGCAGCGGACAGGCGGGAGGAGCGGTGAGGTGACGAGCAGCGGACAGCGGCGGTGAGGAGCGAGGAGTGGTGGACCGGTAAACTGAGGAGCGCGGGGGAGGAGCGGCGGCTGAGGTAAGGGGACCCACGGACAATGTCGGGGTAGGCGGGGGTCGGGGCAGGCGGGGGACGGCCCGGGCGGGGGCCCGGGCTTCTGGACAATGTCGGGGCGGGTGGGGGTCGGGGAAGCCTGATTGCTCCCGGACAAGGTCGGGACGGGCTGCTAGTTGAACATAAATTATTTACATGGAGCGTTACATACACATGGGGAGAAGGAAGAGGGAGGAGAAGAGAAGAAAGGAAAAAGAAAAACGCCGGGGTGGGTTGCGTTCTTCCCGGAAATTGTCCCTTAGTCCGTGGCGCGTTCACTGCTGGTTGCTTTTCCGTAGTCTCTCACCCGCGTCGCCCCCTACATTGATTGTGTCTTGTTGGGCCATTTCCCACCCTGGGCAGGAAAAGAGTGAGTGAGAGGAAAGAGGTACAGCGCCGGTAGAGAAGCTTTATGGTGTCAGAGGGTCCTGTTCTAATTCTAGTCCTGTTGTTCCTCTAGGGTGGTTTGTGCAAGGAGAGGTAGTTGTCTAGGGACTCCCACACAGGGCTTTAAGTGGGATGAATAAACTGGGGGGTCTCTCAAAGGGGCGTGGCCAGAATAATTAGGGGCGTGGCTTTAAACACTTAACGCTAAAAATCTGTGTTTAGCATAGTGTGCCGCCCGACTTGTATTTTTCTTTTTCTTTCATTGCATCAAGATATGTGATACAGTAAGTAACATCATACCTACAACAAGTAAGACTATTGGCTTTGTCAATGGTTATTAGTTGCATAAGATAAATAAGCTGCAACTATGGCTTGTTCTATATAATATTTAAAAAGCTTCCTATTAAAGCCCTCGTGACACTACCACAATATTGCTGCTCTTGCGTTTCAGAAAGAGAAGGGAAATCCAGAATCTTTAAAGGATTTCCCTTCCCCCACACAACGCTCACCTGGCATGACGTCATGCCGTAACTTCTCTGCTAGTGAGAAATGAGCAGCGCACATTGATGTGCTTGCTGTCTCGAAACTGGTCTCTCTCAGGTTGTTTTGCGCCCTGGCACTTTTTACCGGACTGCAGTGACAGCAAACTGCTGTCACTGTAGTCCGGAAAAGAACCAGACCGCCTGTGCCAGGGCTCAAAACAGAGCCCGACAGAGACCCGTTTCGAGGGCCTCTTAAAAAAACTGCCAGTGCTCAGACCCCTTGAGACCCGGCCCACTTAAAGCCCTGCTCCCACATGTTTGACTGTGTGTGCGTCTTGGGTGCGTATTTCTCTGTTATGTTGTCTGCCCCTCTCAGGAAGGTGATCCAGTTGAGCCACGCCTTAGATGTGGCTTTACCTGTGTCCTTCCAATTGTTCAGAACTGTTTTTATTGCCGCTGTCAGCATCAGGTCTTTGTAGACTACACTGAACAATCATTTGGAATGCAATAGGTCTCGCATTTGTTAAATTTAGTGCTCTTGGAATTGAATCAAAATGTGTTTTACTTTTGTTTTTTATTTGTAGTTGAGAAATTATATTTGCATAGCGCTATTGCCATTGGTATAAAAAAGCGAAGTAAAAAACATTGTCACTTTCAACGCCAACAGTTCTAACTTTAACAAATGTGAGACCCATTGCACTGCAAATACTGGTTTCTTTATACCATCTATGTCAGTAATAGGTAAATCACCACAATCCAGAATACATGAGTACCCAACGCTGCACTGTACTATCCCTCTTTGTACGCGGTCAAGTCAAGTCAAGTCAAAGAATTTATATAGCGCACTACATACCCAGAGGGTCTCAAGGCGCTTAAGAAGGGGTGGGGAGTTACTTGTCAAATATCCACGTTTTAAGTTGCTTTCTGAATGCTAGGTGGTTCTGGGTAAGGCGAAGGTAAGTGGGAAGAGAGTTCCAGGTTTTAGCTGCCAGGTAGGAGAAGGATCTACCTCCCATGGTGGTCTTGTTGATGCGAGGTACAGTGGCAAGGGCTTGGGTGGAAGATCGAAGTTGGCGGGAGGGGGTGTAGAAGGACAGTCGTCAGTTGAGGCATTCTGGTCCGATTTCGTAGAGTGCTTTGTGTGCGTGGGTTAGGAGCCGGAAAGTGATCCTCTTATTGACGGGAAGCCAGTGGAGGTTTTTCAGGTGGCCAGAGATATGTTCTTTGCGCGGGATGTCTAATATGAGCCTGGCAGAGGCGTTTTGGATTCGTTGGAGTTTTTTCTGGAGTTTAGCGGTAGTCCCGGCGTATAGGGTGTTTCCGTAGTCCAGGCGGCTCTTGACCAGTGTGTGGGTGACCGTTTTTCTAGTTTCGGTGGGGATCCAACGAAATGTTTTTTTGAGCATGCGAAGAACGTTGAAGCAGGATGAGGAGACGGCGTTGACTTGTCTGTTCATTGAAAGTGAGGAATCCAGGATGACGCCCAGGTTCCGTGCGTGGTCTGTTGGGATGGGTGCTTTTCCAAGGGCTTCTGGCCACCAGGAGTCGTCCCAAGCGGAGGGGGAGGAACCTAAGATGAGGACTTCTGTTTTATCAGAGTTCAGTTTCAGACGGCTGTGTTTCATCCATTCGGCTACTTCTTTCATTCCTTCATGTAGGTTGGTTTTGGCGGTGCTAGGGTCATTGGTGAGTGATAGGATCAGTTGAGTGTAATCCGCGTAGGAGATGATGTTTAGGTTGTGTTGGCGGGCGATGGCCGCGAGGGGGCTCATGTATATGTTGAAAAGGGTGGGGCTGAGTGAAGATCCTTGTGGTACGCCGCAGATGACTTCAGTGGCCTCTGACTTGAATGGTGGGAGGCGGACTTTCTGGGTTCTTCCGGTGAGGAACGAGGTGATCCATTCCAGTGCTTTTCCTTGGATTCCGATGTTTCTGAGTCGCTGTAGAAGGGTGCTATGGCAGACTGTGTCAAAGGCTGCGGAGAGGTCGAGGAGGATGAGGGCTACTGTGTCTCCATTGTCCAATAGGGTTCGAATGTCGTCTGTTGCTGCGATGAGGGCGGTCTCAGTGCTGTGTTTTGCTCGGAAGCCGGACTGTGAGGAGTCGAGGGATTTGTTGGCTTCGAGGAAGGCGGCGAGCTGGTTGTTGACAGCTTTCTCGATGACTTTGGCCGGGAATGGAAGGAGCGAGATAGGGCGGTAGTTTTTGAGTTCGGTGGGGTCAGCTGTGGGTTTCTTCAGGAGGGCGCAGAGTTCAGCGTGTTTCCAGCTTTCCGGGAAGGTGGCGGATTTGAAGGAGCAGTTGATGACGTCTCGGAGGTGCGGTGCTATGATGGAGTCTGCTTTGTTGAAGATGTGGTGAGGGCATGGGTCTGTGGGGGAACCTGAGTGGATGGAGTTCATCAGGCGGATGGTATCCTCAGTTGAGATTGTGTTCCAGTCATTGAGGATGTTTGAGGGGGGTGAAGGTCCAGCAGATGGTTGGGTGGGTTGGTCACCGGGTTGGTTGTCGAAGCTGTTGTGGATGTCTGCAATTTTGTTGTGGAAGAATGAAGCTAGGGAGTCGCAGAGGGCTTGAGAGGGGGTGATGTCGTTAGAGTTGGCCGAGGGATTGGTAAATTCCTTGACGATGTTGAAAAGTTCCTTGCTGTTGTGGGCGTTGTTATCTAGTCGTTCCTTGAAGGCGGTTTTCTTGGCCTTTCGGATCAGTTGATGGTGTATGCGGGTGGCGTTTTTGAAGTCGTCCTTGGTGCTGGTGGTTGGGTCTTTTTTCCAGGCCTTCTCAAGGGAGCGGCAGAGTTTCTTGGATTTCTTAAGATCATCGTTGAACCATGAGGCCTTCTTGCTGCCAAGTTTGCTTTGTCGTTTTTTTCAGTGGTGCTAGGATGTCGGCGCTGTTGGATAGCCAAAGGGTGAGGTTGGTGGCGGCTTGGTCGGGGTTTGATGAATGGGCTGGGGGTTTAGCAGAAGCGATGAGGAGATCTGGTCGATGGTGATTTTGTTCCAGTTTCTTTGCAGAGTTGGTTGGGGGTGGTTGTTGGGTTTGGGCTTGTTGTAGGTGAAGTGAACGCAGCTGTGGTCAGTCCAAAGGAGCTTCGTAGTGTGGCTGAAGGAGACATGATTGCTGGAGGTGAAGATAGGGTCGAGTGTGTGACCTGCGATGTGGGTGGGGGAAGTGACCAGTTGTTTAAGTCCGAGGTTGGCGAGGTTGTCCAGCAGGGTGGTGGAGTTGCGGTCGTTGTTCTTTTCAAGGTAAAAGTTGAGGTCTCCTAGAAGGATGTAATCTTTGGAGGGGAGCGCGTGTGGAGTGATGAAGACCGTGATGTCCTCACTAAATTGTGCGCGGGGTCCTGGGGGCCTGTAGAGGAGTGTGCCTCTGAGTGTGGTCTTGGGGTCGATGTGGATCTGGAAGTGAAGGTGTTCAGAGTTGGCGAGGTTGACGTCAGAGCTGGTTGAGATATGGATGGATTTCTTATGGACGATAGCGATTCCTCCTCCTGTGTGGCCGGTACGGTCCTTGCGTATGATCTTATAATCTTCTGGGATGGCAATGGTGATGTCTGGGGCTGAGGAGGCGTTCATCCATGTTTCTGTTAGGAAGGCGACGTCCGGAGAGATGGTGTCTAGTAGATTCCATAGGTCAATGGCGTGCCTATGGACCGAGCGGGTGTTGAGCAAGATGCATTGTAGGTGGTTGGTGTCGGGAATCTGAGGTGTGCTCGTAGCGGAGTGGTTGACGTTGCAGAGGAATTTGCAGGAGTAGCATGAGAAAGGTCCATGGGTGTGTCCAGGAGCGGCTTGGACGCAGTTCGGGGGACGGCCGGGGTTAAGGGCTAGGAGGGTGGTGGCATCGTAGGTAATGCGGGAGGGCTGGGCAAAGCAAGGGCCAGGGGGTCTGGCGCTGGGCGCGGTCCAGGCGCGGACGGGCGTAGACGGGCTTACCTTTGGCGCACCTTCGGCGCGGATTGGGCGCGAACGCTGCGCTTGGACGCTGCGCGCGGGAGTAACTGTCATATATGGATGGTGGAGGGGGAGGGGCGAGGGCGGCTCAGCTGGGAGGCGGGGCGGGCACACGAGGACGACAACAACAATCAAAATGGAGGCGGAGGGGGGAGCACAGCGGAGCGCTAGAGGCAGATGCGCGACCAAAGTGAATACAGCAGTATTAAATAACCAAAGTGCAAATCAAGCAAAGCGCCAATCAGGCAGACAGCAGGCAATATGAATTGGCAGTATTTGAAGCAATGCAGCGCTACGATACCAAATGTCAGCAAGGGACACTGGGAGCGACCACTCAGCTCGAAGAGAGGAGCGAGTCAGGTTTTCAGCACTGGGACTCGTGTCTATGAGGGAAGGCACATGTAGCAAGAGCTAAGAGTTTATAGGCCCTCTCTTAAAGAGTTTATTTCACCCCAATTAATGCGAAGTGTATCTTCAGTTACAGAAAAACAGTTTTCAAATACAAAAAAATGTAAGTCATTTATATTTTACGTAAAACGTTTTCAGTCTCTGTACCTTTGCGCATTGCACTGGTATGTATACATACTATATGTTTATGTCTGCTCTAACAATTTTTCGACACGTAAAAAATATCGACAGCTCAACCACATGAGTGAATGCAATACATTTTAGTTGATGGCCATAAAGTATCCCTGAGGCATTGTTTCCTCAATCTTCGGGATTGAGGAAACTTTATATGCCAGGACTTGCCACATTAAGGAAAGAAGATCACTTTGCATTTGGCTGGTTTTAAGAACTCGGGACATTGGACAAGAAGAAATAAAGTGCATAAGGAACATTCAGCATTTAAAAAGCCAGTGGTCGAACAGTGTCTGAAGTTTGCCCTGACTGGAAAATGTGGGTATCAGAAAATTAATTTGCCAGAAATATGCACCACCCACTGTACTGAAAATCCCGAGGATGGGCAGCAGTTCATGCAAAAGTATAAAATCTAAGTGGAGGGCCATCCCACCACCTACAATGCACACGTTCTCTCCTTCCCTTAAGTGAGGATCTCGTATCACACGAAAACTGAAGGGCCATGGTAAAGACTGTGCGGTGCCCTTTCAGTTACAAAGTGAACTAAAACAGTTTTCAAAGAAGAAACATTTCAGTTTTGGAAGGAATGGTAGGAATTGCTAGAGACTTGTTGTTTTATGCAATTCTATTGACCAGAACAGAAATCTGTCGTAACGAGGTGAGAGAACCTCAACCTCAACACTCAGAGTGGCTAGATTCCATGTTTTATATATCTAAAATTGACCTATTAGGGAAAGATCCCAAGAAGAAAAGATTTTGAGTTATGTTGCAAAACTGGGCTGGGGTAGTGGAAAGTAAGGGTTATGGAGGAGATACGTGACTTTAACTTTGCCCAATTATTACACCTACATAACTCTCTGTTTGTGCTGTAATGTCCCCCCACCCCTTCCATTCGATGTAGCTGCCGTAAATCAGGCACTCTGAGAGAGATGTACCTGCAGGGGGAAAATGTCTAGCTCTGATGCCCGTTCGAGGTCGGTCTCTCTCTCGCACTTGAGGGCTAAGGTACTAGACATTAGAACCTGAGGTGAATGAAGACAAAAATAAACAACATTTAAAAACATTGCTGTTTTGCATGCGAGTGGTGGAAGATGAGGGCATAGCTTGGGGAAGTAAAGAACGTGCAACCCCGCACCCTGAATGCAGATGGCTAGGCCTCAACTGCATGTCATCCTTCACAAAACACTCATGTACCATTGCATAGCGTGTAGTGTGTACACAATGCAGGTTATGTGTTTTAACAATTACACCTCTTCTCTTAGGTAATAAAATACACATTATACATGTCGCAAAAGCTAATTCAGATCGTTATGTAAGCTATAAGTACTGTTTTTGCTCAATAAATAAATATTGCAAACTTGAACTGCATACTATGTGGTGGGTGTCAATCTGGTTTTAAAATAGAAACAAAATCAAAAAGAAACATTGAAAAATACGAGGCCATATTAAATAACCTGAATAATATGTGCATCATAAAAGAACATGTTCTCACTTAAATATGCAACAAAAAATTGCTATGCAACAAGCGCGGTTTTACAATTATGGGTACATTTAGAATAGCATGATTAGGAATCAGAAGTCTCTGCACGTGTTGCTTTGCCTTTAAAAGAATTTTAAGAGCAACACTCTCTGATCAATGAAAGGGCAGCACTACTGATGGCAAGGTATCCAGCAATTACGGATTAGAGGGCCAGGCAATGGGATCTATGACAGTTGGTTTTGTTCCTCTACCACAATTGTATATTTAACCACTTGGGCAATTAATGAAAATATGGGAAAATGTAATACAGAAACCCAGATCAAAATCTGCATTGAAAAACATTTTTAATATCAAAAGACTGGAAATGCAACGGCATAATCAATATACATTAATAAATACATGATACAAAAAGATATTTTCATTATTTAAAATATTTTTAAAACAATTTCTTCTTCCATCTGAAATGTAATAGAACAAGTCTAGTATTCAGTCACACTTCATCACTCATCCTTCTATTTTGAATTCATATTAATTTAATGGTTTGTGTGGGAAAAACAACCCTATTGAATGTGCATATTCATATAAATTCTTTTATGTCTTTGTAGACAACTATGAATACAGATTTCAATTATGATGAATTATATTTTTGTAGCCTACATATAATCACATTTATTTAATCATGATTCACAATTTCGTTAAAGGCAGATAATTCGAATTCCTTGTGGCTCATAACAATGAGGTGAGATAGATGAAGGATGAATTTCATGTACATGAATGAATACCTTGTTTATGCACGTTTTTCAGAATTAAGATGGGCAGGGAATAGAGTGACCACCTCCCTCTGGTGGATGTTCTGCAGAGCTGGTGGGCAGAAAGTGCTCAGCGCGGGGTGTGTTATTCGGTATAAAATGCCCTATCTATTAGTCATTCTCTTCGTAGAACTGGGTTCCTTTGGATGGTCTAGACAAATAACCTTCCAGGTGCTTTTATGATGATCCCGGGGTGGGAACAGTATTTCAATATGATCCCAGTCGTGTTAGATGCCAACACAGAGCTTCCCGTTGAGAGCTCCGTGGTACTGGGAAGGGTAGGCTGGACAGAAATTTGCGGGACCCTTCAGGAGCCAACAATATGGTAGGGATCCCACATGTGCAGGTTCGTTACGCCAAGGGCGGAGGTCTCACCAGCGGGCCGAACAGTGTTCACGCAATAACCATCCACGCTGTTGTTAAGCGTAAAAAGTCATTTATTAGGACCAGGCTGCCCAACACAAAATACATAACCAATAAACATCAATTAACCATAACAATCCCCAACATCAACATTTTCATCCAGTCACTCCCTTCACGTAGCTCCCAACTCACCTCTCATTCCACTCCATGACCCTTTCAGTTCTTCATCCACTTCTTCACTTCTCTTCGAGCATCCTCCCCTGTGTCACCTGCCATTGCACTCATGCATCCGGCCCCGCCATCATTCCCCCTGAGGGATGGGTGTGCCCGTCAGTGACTCTCCCACCCCTCCAAAGTACCGCTAACCACCTGCAACCTGTCCTAAACTGGCACGCTCTACCGACCCAGCTCCTCCACCCCAAAAAAACTGAAGGGTGGGCGGGTGGTCCTTAACAAACTCCTAATCCCTCCCGATGGTGCCGGAATACAGGAAGAGGAAGTTGCCTTCCTCCCCTGTAATCTTATACCCCTCCCTAACCCCAACCCCTAATCCCAGCCTAGTTCTTCCTTCACGAATGACCCCTGGGGAAGGCTAGTCTGCTACTTTGCTTCCCCCGGGGCCCACTATCAGTTCCTGAAGTGTCCCATATCTTTCTGTCCCGTCTACCCTTCCCAGTACCAGAGAGCTCACAACCAGAAGCTCTGCGGCTCTTTTTTTTTTGCACCTTATAACTAATTTTACATTACCCCCAACCTTGACACTTCTTGACAGTGAGAGCGCAATGGGAACCGCCCACAGTAACCAGTGATCCAGTGTGGCTATAGAAATTCTGTCTCTACAGCATCACCATTCACTACCTAATACTCACCTTACTAAATATTTAACAAGGCCCATAGGACTGAGACAGAAAATCAAGGAGCTGAATCATGTAGCCTAATTAATCACACTATCAAACTCATATGTACATTATATACAACTGCAGTATAACATTTTATTCATGAGTAAATAAAAATAACATTTAACTAGGCCACTTTGGCCGATGGTTCTAACTGATGGTAACGACTAAATTAATCAAGACCAGCTTGACGTTTTAAGTCTTTTATTTTAAAATTCAAAGTTTCAAATCCAAACTCTTTATTAGCTTTTTATTAATATCAAACATTTTATTTCAATTAGAATCATTTATTAGTTTATTGGCACAAAGGTCTGGCACTTCAAAATTGCTCAAAACGTAATGAATTACACTAAACATTAACCTAAATTAGCTTTCTGACCTGCAAAGGAAAAGACATATAATTTTGCATTTGCCTTACGTGTACAAGGAAAAACGGACAGCACTTCGCCCTCAGGAACAGTCAGCCCCGCTCCCCTCAAAAGGCTCAATTCTTATACTCTTTCTAACTCACTAATCTAGGAAAACAATATATTTTAATAAAATCCAGCAACCAGATTGGTTGCTGCCTGTCAGACCACCAGAGGCCACCGCTTGCAAAAGTCAAACGTCATTTCATCATTGTTCATTGACATGAAGCGGCACCGGCCTCCGTAGATTGGCAACATTTATATTAAAAGTTCATATTTCCACCAGGACATGGCCAAGCTGCCTCTGGACGCTTCCTCAGCCTTGAAAGAATATCTTTTTAGAGCACATCCTTGCACAGAAGTCTTTGTTTGAGCAACAGTTCATTTTAAAAGAAAGTTCCATGAAAATAAGCTCCAACATGTTTGTGCTTGGCTCCTTTTAGTCAGGCTAAACGAGGTTCTCCAGAGCTAGGCCTCAAGCCTTTCACTCGAGCTAGTATTTAAACAAACATAAAAGAGTGATTAATTCAAGCAATGCAAACCCTTCTGTTACCCACCCTCCATTGCTAATGATTAACCCATTAATATATGTCACCTAGCAGAAGCAAACAAATAAAGCAGCACATCTAAAATCTACCATTCTTCATAAGGTCCAGCAGGATTCTTCATATATCTGAAAGAGTAAAAAGATAGACAGACACAACACCAAACACAACAAAACCAAAATCACAACATAAACAAAAGCACATATAATTTAAGCACATGCCATTAATTAAATAGCCGCATTAGTGTTGACAAAGACAATAAGATGAACAAAACAACATTAATCATGTATTATAAGACATACTTGCAAATGCAACATGAGCACATTAACATTAATCCCGCGTGTAGTGCAATGAAGTAGTTTAATCTAAATACGTTTAGTTCATCAAATCATGCAACAATTCATTAATATATTAGTTCATGTTACAGAGAATTAATTTTCACAAGCCAGAATAAAATAATTTCTGAAGCTCGCTCTATCACCAGCCTGCACTGCATTTCAGTTTCTTGGCAGTTCATACCCAAGGACTGCTCTGGGCGTTGCTGCTCATTCCGGTGACAGGGGAGTTAACTTTGTAAACAGGCTTGAAACTTTACTGAAGGCCTCACTCAATGCCTCACTCGAGTGCAGAGTAAGTATGGGCGGAAAATCCGTTCCGCTCGCGGATTTTGCGGATTTTCGGTAAATTCGCAATCCGCGAGATTCGCGAATTTCCCGCAAAATCCGCAAATCCGCGAGCAGCGGATTTTATGGCTTGCTCGCACTGTTCGCGTGAGTTCGCGGCTTCCCAGTTCAACTTCGCGCCCCGCGAATAAGCGCTAAATTGCAGAAATACGATCTTAGCAAAACTGAAACTACTTACCAGGTTCAAAAGTTCAAGCTCATCATTAGTAGCCATTTCCTGAGGTGCTTCCTGAGGGGCCCCTCCAGAGTTCAGTTGCCTACTTGCAACTATTATGTGACCCTGCTCTGACCCTCAGAATAGTTACACATATGCCACAAAGGTCCTGAATTACAGCTAAGGGAGACAAGCAGGAGCCAGGCTGGAAGTTCAAATCCAGTGACACATTAATCAGCCCCTAATTCATTATTGTCAGTTGGGGCAGGGCAGGTGTTGTAACTAATTTTGCAACAATGAAAGCACTTAGCAAGTGCAAAAGATCACTAATCAGGAAGCACTAAGGAAGCAGGTGCCAGCTAAAAAAATATTCTGTGACACATTAATCAGCCCCAAATTAATTCAGGTCACTTGAGGCAGGGAAGGTGTGCTTTGCTTTGCCACAATAATGTACACTGGACAACCAGAGGGTGCTGTGATGAAACAGAGGGTGGCATGGGTGAGCCAGAGGGTGGCATGTGGTGACAGAGGGTGGCAGTGATGAAGAAGAGTGTCCCAAACAGGCTGGACACGTAGAAACAACAAGTTCGCAAAACTTGCGACCCGACAGGTAAGTTCGCGTTTGCGAAATTGTACAAAAACCCTCGCGACCTGGCAGAAACCCGCGCGAACACAAAAAAAAATCCCCAAATTCGCGAGAATTCGCGGATTTTGCGGATTGCGAGTTCGCAAATCCGCAAAATTAGCGAACGCGAGATTCGCAAAATTCGCCCATGCTTAGTGCAGAGCAATGCCGAGACTGGCCTAGGCCAGTGTGTTTTGTAACTAAGGGGCTTCCTGTTCTTCCTGCACCCTGACATAATTGGTGGCTGGAGGGGAGCAGATGCAGCTTTGAAGCTGCAAAAAAAAAATAAAGGCGCAGCGCTTGTAAAATGGGTGCCACGCTGACCACGTCCGGCCCAGCCTTGATGAGGGTGGGAAGGCATAAGGAGGCAGAAAGGGGAGAGAAAACTCAGCGAAAATGCATATTGGAAGTGAAAAGCTGCTGCAAACCTGGGAATCCGTGGGAACAGGCGCCATGCTGTGAAGTCAAAGCCCAACAGTTATTGATCCTTATCTCTTTATTTTTTTAGACAAACAATTTTTCTTTTGATTATTTTTTTAAAACATTATGACTTTTTTTTACAATATTACAACCATCACAACATACACAGAAAAAATCATTACAATTATACACAAATCAATGACATACAGTGAAAGACATTAAATTATAAACAAGCAATGCTCTGCGAAAAGCTGTGGTATTTCAGTACAGAGAGAAGTTTTGTCTACTCCCCCCGCCCTTATCATTGGCTTGTGTGTTTGTCCTTTGTAAATGCTGTCTTCTGATTCATTATGAGGTTTGTTAATCCCTCCTTAGTGCAGCCATGTCGTCATTTGTATCCTCCCATGGCTACTGGCCCCTGTACTTGGTTGTTACACGGGGTGTTCTATTTTCTTTATTAAGCAGCTGGAGCCAGAGCCCGCCGCAGGACACGGACCAGGTAAATGTTCGGTGTGTAGAGGGGCACACGTAGCATCACGCAGCTTTTCAAAAAATTTGGGGGGATGTGAGGTCTAGAATCGCGCAACACAACATTTTTTAGTGCCTTCTACCCCTCCCGTTATCGTGCCATCTTCCCCCTCCACACCCCCTTCTGTTGTTCGTGCCTTCTTTTCCCCTCCCCTCCCTCCCTTCCATTGTCACTGCCTTCTCCTCGCCCCTGCCCTCCCTCCCAGCAGATGTCCATGCCTTCTCCCCCCCCCCCCCCCGCCATTCCTCCTGTTGTCCTTGATGCAAAGTTGCTAACCATTGGCAATACAATAAGTCTTGCACAAATTAGAGACCTATTGCATTGCAAATGCTTGTTAAAATAGAGTGCACTAAAAATGTCCTCTATGCATTGTGAATACAGAACACATGGGCGCGTCACTGCGAGGTCTATGCATTATATATACAGTACTACGGGAAGTTGCATAATTTGCCTTTCCATGCCCCATGATTTAGATATCCCTGCCGCATAATCCAGTCCTCCCTTTTCGCACAATCCCAGAGGCCCTGACAAAGAAATAGCTCTATATAGTGGCTTGGAGGCAGGCGTTTTTATGATGAAGCACATGTTTCAAGGGGACCTATGACATTTTTTCCATATTTCACGATCCCATGTAAATTATTTACTTTCAACCTCTACGTTTTGTGCAATGAAAGCAAACGAGCATTTAATGTGCGTGTTTTATATATTTTTATAGCCACATGGTTTACATTTTAGTGTGTTTATTGTCGAATTATTATTCACTGCTATAGTTAGTGAAATAGAATAATCCAGCTTTCTTCTAGCCTTGGTTCCCAAGGTATCCAAGAAGAAGTAAAACAACGCGACCACAGCTTTCCCTTGTAAAAACATGTGAAATTAAGAAAAGTGATTAAAATCATTAACACAGTACAAAGTATAGTGCTGGATCACAGATACAATGTGCCTCCGGTTTCGGACAATACACAGTATATTTCGCTGTGGGATGAAACAGGTTTCCTGTCGTTTATAGCGCCACTGCACCTGATGGCTCTTTTTAATTCCGGTCACATGAAATACTGACGCGTGGCTCTGTGAGTAAGGGCCATCATGTGGAGTAGTGTGGCTCACTGGTTAGAGGCGGCAGACCCAGAAGCAGAAGACGGCCTGGGACCAGAGTTCAATTCCCAACGCGGCAGGGTGTTTGGGCCAATGTCAGCGGGCTCGATAAATCTTGCCTCCGTGTCACTCTAACCATGGGTTCCACTCAGCAACTCTGGGCAATAGCTTGCTTAATCTCCACAAACGGCCCCATCAACGCCGGGGATGCCTGGCCCCAGCGTTATACAGTGCCAGGAAACCTATGGGTAGCAGTGCGCTTTACAAGCTCAAATACATTTACATTTACATTACATCATGTACGAAAAGGAATCCTGTGGTGGAAAAATCCAATATAGAAACAGTATTACAATGTAAACTGTCCAGTTACCAGAAACCCGATAGAGTCTGTACAAAACCAAAAGATATTGTATTGCAACTCTCATAGCAATTACATCTACAATTAATTTTATGTACAGCATATCACGCATACTTTTACAGTTTGAAAGCGCTGTAAATACCAGATTTTACAATTACCAAATTGAGTTGCACTGAAATTACCAACCAAACATGTGAGGAAATCTGAGAGGACCTTAACACGATTCGTACTCAACCTCCTATCACTGCATGTTTCAGCAGCGAGCATCAATTCATTAAGTATTCCTCCATAACCGGACTTGTGTTTTATATGTGTAGAACATTTGCTCACATGCAAGCAAAGAGTACTATGAAAGACACACATGATCAAATATCTGTGGTGGTCCACTGCACCCATCACAACATGGCCACACCAATCTGCAGAAGTGCCATACAAAATATACCCCATAACATAGATTATAAATAGGTAGAAAAACAAATTAACAAGATTTGCTATGCATATTGTTTGTATAGGTATTATATAAATATATTGAGAGATGCTCTATAAGGAGTTAATGGGCAACTGTGTAATAAGGTCCAATATTGACATTGAGGATTTCTCATGACATCATTATCCACAAGTGATTTGTAAATGTCACTACCACCCCACAATGAGACTTTTCGGCCATGCTACCTGCGCCTATATGTTTCTTTATATTGCATGTTTATTTTGGGGCATCAAACTTGAAAACTTGTGTTTTTTTTCGAACAGGGAAATGTGTATTCTAATTTGTAATTTAAACCCTGGACTATGCTGTTTGGTTTACTGTAGAAAACAAACATTTGCAATGCAATAGGTCTCGCATTTACTACCGTTTTAAATATTGGCATTGTACATGACAATGTCTTTTATTTATGTTTTAAAATTCAAAACATAAATAAAAGGCACTGGCATTCACAATGCAAATAGTTCAAACTCGAGTAAATGCGAGACCTATGCCATTGCAAATACTTGATTTGTGTTGCTTTAAGTAAATTAGGGTGATTGTCTCACTTGCTAATGCCAGCACTGAAGTAAAATGAAAAAAGCCAAGAGCCCCAAAATCAGTTTTCTTCATACCTGATTCCACAACACCCTGAAAGCTCCTAAACTCGTATGATCTCAGAAGTTAATCAGGGTTGGTTAGTACCCGGATCAGAGAGCTCTTGACTAATCGTGCAGAGATTCGTGTTCTTTCAGACCATTACGCCGTGAATTAAGCTTTGGGACCCCGAACAACCAGATTGGGCTTTGAACACTAAAAATTGTTATCGCCCTGATGAAGTCCCAGGCCGGATGGCCATGTAAGGGGGCGGAACACGTGTTGGCTACTTTTTCTGAATAAACTCCTATCCAGGAGTTCTCTCTTCAGCATAAAAATTCACCAAAAAAACTATCGAGTCTGGGAATTTCTTCCATGATGCAACTATAATATTGTTTATTTGTCCTGACCTACCTTGGATTGCTCATATGGCCATACTACCCTGAAAGCAACTGATCTCAGACGTTAAGCATAGTCGGCCTGGGTAGTACCTGGATGGGAGACCGACAAGGAGTGCCAGGTGCTGTATGTTTTCATCTTTTTTTTATTGCTTTAGGTGAATGAGGAAGGCTAGTCTCACTTGCTATGGCCAGCACTAAAGTAGAAATGTAAAAGCTAAGAGACCCCAAAGTCTGCGTTCTTCATGCTTACAGCCATACCACTCTGAAAGCAACTCAAGCCCTCTGATTTCAGAGGTTAAGCAGGGTTGGGCGTGGTTAGTACCTGAATGGGAGACCACCTGGGAATACCAGGTGCTATAGGCTTTTCATCTTTTTTATTCACATTAGGTGAATGAGGGTGGTTTGTCTCACTTACTGTGGAAATGTGAAATATTTTACTTAGCATAAGCGACAGCCATTTTGGCTGTGGTTTCCATTTCGTTTCCTTCGTAATTCTCCCGTCCTCTGCTGCTGCTTGTCTTTTCACACTGCTTGTGTTTCCTATTTTAGTTGACTTCCTAACTCAGCTAAAAGCAATGTACGTGCTGAGGGTTATAGCTGCCAGTCCACCTGGTCTCAGATGTTAACTATCGACCATTTACTGCTGCCATAAGCATTTCTGCTCCCCCTCCCACTTTGCTTACAATGTAGTTATTCATCTGCCCTTGTTTGCTGGTAACTACTTCTAAAACTTGTTCTTCTTATTTCTGTTCACATGCTTACGCTGCAGAAAACCAGTATAAAAAGGACACGGTTTGTGAATTCAGTGTACTACCTCATGCAGCATTTGAGACAGCTGTGTGGATGTGGTCCCACTCATTAGTGATTAATAAACATATTATTTATTCCAACTCCAGTGCCGATCTCTATTTTGTTAGTCTGTGAAGCCGTGGACAAAAGGGTGACCCTGCATTATGCGTACCCCTAAAAAGGTACAATTCCACAGTTGGCTCCAGACTCGTAGGGCCCCATCGGAGACGCGGCCGACCGAAGGAGTGGTCTCGATGGAGGATCGAAATATTGCTGAGGAAGCGCACCGCATGAGGAGACCTTTGTCTTTGCAGGCCGACGTGATTTTACCGGTTTTCCCGATTTGACCCTCCAGGAGGTGGCATCTAGACTGGGGTTTTCTTTGGCGCAACTTTGCAGTGACCATTAGGTCGACCAGAGATCGGCAGGTGGGAATTGGAGACTTCTGTTTGGTAAGGTCGCTGAAGCAGCACTCTTGATTTTTTTGGCATGGGATTTTTGTTTGAATTTGTTATTCAATCTTTGCAAAGTTTGAAACAGGTAATGTGGCTATTTTTCTCCTTTTGGAATATTTATTTGGAGTAGTAATATTTTACACATATTGGTATTTCAGCACACTCCGTAGGTGGTGTTGCTGCTCTGGTGGTACCAAAGTAAGATGGGAACAAAGTCAACCGGCTCCCCCAGAAGGGACACCTAATAGAGACATGTATGTTAAATATGGGGGGATTATGGGTATTATACTTCCATTTGGGACAGCCCAGGATCTCCTGCATGGACTAAAGATGCATTGGCTATTCCTCTAAGAACGGCAGGGGTAGAAATATGGGGACATCTTTTTCCGGATGGAAAGCTGGTTGGGTGGAGTCAGGGAGTGGCCATCTGGGGGCAGGCTATATCGAAATTTAAATATCTGCAAATCCATAGTTGGGCTGGTAAAGCTGAAACTATCGTGGGACTTCAGAATGAATTGGAAGAGAAGATCCACTCAAGCCAAGTGTATAAAAAGGAAGTAGGACTTTGGTACTGGTCAATGTTGGAGACGACGGATGATCAGTTTATACTGCCAGAAACTCTGTGGAGGGATTGCTTGCCGGACATCGCATCTGACACTCAATGGCAAGTAACTATGGCTATGTTGTATAAAGTTGTCAAACCCGCAAATTTAAGGCGAAATCATCTTTTTACACTCCACAGAGCGTATTGGTCTCCATATAGACTTTCAAAGTTCAAGCCTGGAGGGCTGGTGGAATGCCCAAAGTGTAGAAGTCCCAATGAGAAAGATATACACATGTTCGTGGAGTGTCCAAATATTAAAGAGTTTTGGGAGGAAGTAAGTAGCTGTTTATCCCAAGCTATCGACCAGAGTGTCAAGGTAAGCCCTGAACTTATTATAACTGGAAGGTTGAATTTGCAGATAAAAAGCATAGATGATAAAGCTAAACTTGTATTTTATGGGATACTTTTGGCCCGTAGAGAGATATGTAAACTTTGGGTGTCCCCTTTATCTCCCGGGATTTTAGACTGGTTGCGAGCTATGAGATTCACAGCTAAAATGGATACTTTGGGTCCGACAAAAGTTAAATGCAAATTTTGGACATTATTTTTGGCACACTTTGGGTGATGAGTGTTTCTCTTAGAGTAAAGGGACAGGTGGATCTGAAAGTAATTTCAGTCCAATGATTAAGGTCTTGGCCTATCTCGCCGGTGGCGTTTTTTCAACGTGACGGTGGAGTTCACCCATGTACCAACCTCCTACAAAGGGTGGCATATATAGAGAGGCGGTCATGTGCTGACACTACTAGTGTGGTTGTTAATGGTCCCGGTATATGAGATAAAAAACCCATAGCCGGTATCGTTTGGTTAGAAATGGATGGCGTAAAGGCTAAAGAGGACAAAAGAAAAAAAAAATATTAATAAATACAAATGTATGTTAAATATGGTATTTCTTCCATAATGTACGGTTCATTGTGGAACAAATACACAAAGAAAGAGTCTGATCTGCAATGGCCAGTGAATGGGTTTTCGATTTTAAAAAAGTTCAATATGTAGAGCAGTGTTTATTTAAAAGAAAAAGTAGTCAGGACATGTTTGATTGTGTGCGTATGTGGGAGAAAGAAGTACAAGACAGAGCGAAGAGAGCAGAAGCTATAGCAGAAATAGAACGACAAAAAATGATATATCAAAAAGCGCTACAATAAAAAATAAAGAAAAGAAGGAAAAATAGAAATAGAAGATAGAGAACGTCGATTAGAGGTAAATGGCCAGTACCCTATTAGGTGCCCTATCTATCCACAACTTAATGCACCTCAGGATGATTGCATCCTATTAGAACGATCCCCACCCCTGTATAAATGTCCTACTTCAAGTAGTCCTGAGGATGAGGTTCATGATGAGGAGCATTTGTCTTCAGAAGAAAAAGATAAAGATAAACAAGATGGGCGGCCAACTCGCTCTACTTTGACTAGAGCAGAAAAAGATCAATTAAAAACTGCTACTAGGGAGGAGGCTTGTCGGCCTCACGCTGCATTGCTCATTGTAACTATGGTTCAACAGTGGAAAAATACAAAGCAATTTTACTTCGTAGAAAAATTCGCTTGGGAGGTAATATTTGATTATAGACATATTTCTCAGGAACTAGAGCCAGCTGATATAAATACTGATTATAAACGATTAACAGAGGAGACTTTTCCTTTTTCAAACATATCTGATATGATTAGACGAGTGGTTAAAATACGAGACACAGCATTGCGTTTACGAAAGGAGCAAGAATTAGCTAGAAAACAGAGAGGTATAGAAGAAGTTCAATCTCAAGCACAGAATGTAGATGCTCCGGTGGATGAGGCTCCACCCAGTAGTACTACGGTTACTGTGAAACCTATGCGTGAAGCTGCACCCCTGTATGTTCCTCCAAAGGGTACAGGAACAAATGATGAAAAAACTTCAGATGATGCAAAGGGATATTTTATATATAATTGGGTTTACACTACTTGGAGTAGAGCTGATGTGATGGCTCTCAAAGCTGCTTTGCCCGACCCCCAGAAAAATCCTGCTGCCTTCTATGAGGAGGTGGAAGGAGCCATTAGCTCCTGCACTATGACCTTGCCAGATATTGATATATTCTTTGGTCTTATTTTGTCCCCTGATATGTGGAGAACGATACGTAATATAGATGACAATGTAGCATATGGTGATACCTGGGAACATTTAGAACAAATAGATGCAGAAAGGTAGCCTGCACAGAAACCTCCGAAGGAGATGTAAGTTCTTTCTAAAGCTATTGTGACTAAGTTAAAGACTCCCATACCCCATAAGAAAATAGATTGGACTACGTTAGCGTCCTGTAAACAGAAAATGGATGAGTCAGTTTCTGATTTCTTTTCAAGGTTTGAGGAAACATTCCATGATTTTAGTCATCAGTCATTGGCCGATGATACGGGTAAGCATTTGTTTGTCGATACATTTTTCGCTAATATGTTACCGGAAATAGCTAGTCGTATAAAGGCCAGTGAGATTTCTTGGACTACGTCTTCCCCAGAATCTCTTTTTACTATGGCCCAAAAATATGAGTGACAGGAGCAGGAAGTGAAAGGCAGGGAGGATAAGAAGGATAAAGCTTTAAAGACAAAAGTTATGTTGGCTCAAATATATGGTCCACCATTTAGGAGAGGTTGTTGAGGCGGACGTGCAATGTATACACCTGGAGTACCCCCGCTCCCTCTAGCAAATTTGTACCCTGATTAGTGTGCTTATTGTAAAGAGACTGGGCATTGGCATTCTGAGTGCCCTCCTTGGCGAGGTCAGCAATACCAATGGGGAAGGGGAAGTATGAGAGGATACCCAAGAATTCAGGAAAGAGGGGAGGTATGAGAGCACTTCCCAGGTTTGAGGAAGTTGAACAAGGACCAAATTACTCTAATACTTTTGATAGACAAAATCAATATCAAATGTCGGATTATTCTGTTGATTCCCTTGCGGATTCCGACTATTCATAGGGATGCCTAGGATGGGGTATGGAACCGGTTAAGGTGCCAGTAGATCAAATGGGTCCCTATATTGACAGAAACATCTTGGGAACTACTGATTGGTTTCTGGTTGATACAGGGGCTACCCGTAGTGCCCTGTCAAAAAAACTGGTTCCTAGGGCTTCCCTGTCCAGCATAATGATAAAATCGATAGGATTCGAAGGGACATCTACACCTAGCCCACTTTCACAGCCACTTGAATTCAGACTTGATAAATTGACTGCACCATGTCCATTTTTGCTTTCCCCTACCACATCAGACAACGTTGTAGGTATCGATATGCTTAAATATTTTCGTGCCACAATACGTTGTTCTCCGGAAGGTGTGTATGTTATTTTGAATGACAATTATCCAATGGTTCAGAGATATTGTCTTATCAATGAGGATGTCGCACTGGCATCCTTACCCAGTACTTTGTGGGCTAGATCAGATACTGATGTGGGTCAAATGGTAATTCCACCTGCGCATATAGTAAAGGAAGGTGTTTCATTGCCTTGTCTGCCCCAATACAAAATATCCCATGAAGTTGATGAAGCATTAGCAGGTATTGTTAAGGATTTTATTAAAGATGGGGTAGTGGAATAAGTCCCCTATAAAACTTGCAATAGCCCTATCCTTCCTATTTTAAAAAAAGATACTGACACTAAAATCTACAGATTCATTATTGATTTGCAAGAAGTTAATAAAATTGTAGTGCCCCAATATTCGGTAGTTTCTGATATCACTACACTTCTCACTATGGTCCCTCCAACTGCCACTACATTGTCAGTGATTTATTTGAAGAATGCTTTCTTCTCGATACCCATTCACCCTGACAGTCGTTATTTGTTTGGGTTCCCCCTGAAAAATAGATCATTTCGCTTCTGTAGAGTTCCACAGGGATATACGGAGAGTCCTAGCATTTACAGTAAGGCATTAAAAAGGAAGCTTGATTCTTTTCCTGTACCTACAGGGGGGCCCTTATCCAATATGTTGACAAAAACTTGTTGGCTGCAGATACCCATAAGCAGTCTGAAGAAGGAACACTGTTATTGTTATAATTTCTTGCCTCTCATGATCACAAAGTCTCTAGAAAGAAATTGCGATTTTGTAGACAGCAGGTTACCTATTTAGGTCACCTACTGTCTAAGGAGGGACATGCACCAACACCAGACCGCATTCAGACTATTTTAGACACTCCTGTGCCCCGTACTTAGAAGAATGCCAGTGCACTGATTGGCCTTTCTTCTTTATGTAAACCTTTGTTGGCCTTTTTTACTAAAGACACTCCAATGCCCCTCCCATGGACTACTGAATGTCAAAATGCCTTCCAACAGTTACGCCAAGCTCTTTGCTCTGCACCACTATTAGGAACTCCAGACTCAAACGAAAACACAGCATTTGACTAGTGCTTGCTTGACAGGATATGAATTGACACTTTTGGCCCCTCATATTACGTTGAAAAAATGTCTGACCCTAAACCCAGCTACACTATTGCCATTTCCAGCTACTCAGTCTCAGTCACAAGAGTTACATGATTGTATATTCCTCACTGAAGAGCAAAAAAAGGGCAGCATTGACCTACAAGATACACTTCTCCCTAGTGTTAATGGGGAGTTATGGGTTGACGGCTTGTGTCTAAAATTGCCTGATGGCACTACATCTGCTGCCTATGTGATTGCAACACTTCAGACAGTAGTTGAAACAGCTTGCATTGCACATAAGCGGGCCTAAGCGGCTGAATTGATTGCACTAACGAGAGCATGTGAGCTTAGTACAGACTTACTTGTTAATATTTTTACCGACAGCCAGTACGCTTTCGGTGTGGCACACAATTTTTGGTGGTTTATGGAAAGAAAGGGGCTTTCTCACCTCACATGGGACACAGAAAGTGCATGGAGAATTAGTACATAATCTCCTTACTACTCTAACCTATCCTAAGAAATTGGAAATTCTTAAGTGTAGTGCACACAAGAAAGTGACGGATAAAAATGCCATTGCAGTTCACACAGCCAGTGAAACCGCAATACAGCGAAGTATCACATCTATGTATGTAGTGAATTCACAAGCTGAACGTTCGCATGATGCCAGGCAAAAGGTGCTGGACATGCAACAATCTGCCTCAACTGATGAACTAGATATCGATCCACGACATACTTACGCGGCTCGATAAATTTACACTGGGCCAATATAGACAGAGACTACATCGTGAGGGAGATAAGTCTGGACGCTTGTTGGCCTGGATACTTCGTCGTGAGTTCACGCCCGAACGAATAGTAGCCCTACGGAAACCCAGTGGCGAGATGGTCCACTCGGAGGCTGACGTCCTCGCAGTCTTGCGAGACCATCTACGACTCGTATATGAGGCTGACCCATCCATATCTGAAGATGTCTACCGCTTGTATCTTGAAGACCTCTGCCTACAGACCCTGCCGGAAGCGGCGGCAAAGGAACTTGACGTCAAGCTGACGTTGGGTGAAATTTCCGCGGCAATAACAGCCCTCCCCCGGGCCAAGACCCCTGGCGGGGATGGATTCCCTGCGGAGTTCTATCATGCGTTCGGACATACCCTAGCCCCCCTCCTCCTACAGGTCTACAATGAAGCTTTGCGTACGGGCACCCTCCCACTCACCTTGAATCAGGGTGAGGTCTGTATGATTTTGAAGCCTGGTGGTGATAAAACAGACCCCGCAGCTTACCGCCCTATTCCATTGATAAACTCAGACGCAAAAATCCTTACTAAACTGCTGGCCAATCGCCTTGCCCCTCACGTGACCCAGCTCGTCCACCCGGACCAGTGTGGCTTTGTCCCCGGTCGTAATACGGCGATGAATTTGCGACGCCTGAATCACATATTACATGAGGTCCGGGGGAGAGAGGTTCCCCACGTGTTGGTCTCCGTTGACTTAGCTAAAGCCTTTGATACGGTGCACTGGGGTTATCTGATGCATGTGCTTTTGAAAATGGGATTTGGTCCCGGATTTCGCGACTGGATCCGGGTGCTCTACGGAGCGCCCTGTGCCAGGGTGCGCCTGGGATCAGCCCGCTCCGACGAATGGTCACTGGGGAGGGTCACCCGGCAGGGCTGCCCTCTCTCCCCCCTCCTGTTTGCTCTCACAATTGAGCCCCTGGCCGTATCTGCCCGCAAGGAGTTGCACGACTGGGGCATTGTGGTGGGGGACACTACCAATGTCGTCTCCCTCTACGCCGACGATGCGCTCTTCTATCTGACTTCCCCGCTGGAGGCCCTCCCCGCTTTGTTGCGACTTTTGGACCGCTTTGGCACAGCCTCTGGACTGCGCATGAATGTCAACAAGTCCCTGGTGTTCCCGCTGACTGCTGCTATCCCTGATCCGGATGCGGATTCTCACTATTTGGGCCTCCGGTGTGAACGTCTGGCATTCCGGTACTTGGGTATTCAGGTGGCCGCCTCCGACGAGGCTCTCCTGACTCACAATATTGACAAAATTCTCGCAGCCCTCAGTAAATCTATTGCTTTTTGGAATACACTCCCTCTCTCCCTCATGGGGCGTCTGGCGGTTGCCAAAATGGTGATGCTCCCTAGAGTCCTATATGTGCTGCAAAATACTTTATGCCCATTGCCACCCCGGGTGTTTCGTACGTTAAACTCACTCCTCACCTCCCTGCTCTGGGCGGGCGGACGTAGTAGGGTCGCGTTGCATACGGTAACAAGGTGTTGGGATGAAGGCGGCCTCGAGGCCCCGAGGTTTGATCTGTATTACTATGCGGCGCAGCTTCTCCCGGCAGCCAGGTGGTTTGCTGAAGACGAAAACTGGGAACTGGCATTGTTGGCTGGTGCGGCTGCAGACAAGGAGCTGCAGCAGGCTTTCATGCTGGGTCGGGGCGCTGACGATGATCTGCCCTATGTGGTGAGACATACGGCTGGCATTTGGCAGCGGTTCGTCGAGAGGGTTCTGCGACGAGCACCGTTCCACAGGGAGCTCTCCATTTGGATTCTGGCCCCGATACTCAAAATGGAGGCAAATATGTCCTTCCGAGAGTGGCGCTCGGGCGGCTGTGAGACTCTCGCAGATCTTTACCCGGACGACTCTTTTGTGTCCTTTGAGAGGGCAGTGGACTCCTTTGCTCTCAGTGAGGGCCAATACCTGCATTACGGAAGTCTTAGGGATGTGGCCAGGACAACATGGCCCCAATTCCCAGAGGCACCCCAGCTCACTAATACCCTAGACATCATCTTATCCTGTGGTAGAGGTAGGCGCCTGATCTCCCTCCTTTACTCTGCCATGCACAGAGACTCGATTCCCCCATTGGCACCAGCTTGGGTGGCTTGGGAGGCAGACCTGGGGATAGAATTAGATCCAGCCCAGAGAAAGCGGATTGGACTGTTGACTCGTAAAGTGTCCTGCAACGCGCGTTTCAAACTTATTCACTTCAACTTTGTACACCGCACTTACATGACACCTGTCTCCCTCCACCGTATTTTGTCAGATAGACGTCATAATTGCCCTAGATGTGGGATAGAGAGGGCGGGATTCCTGCACCTGGCATGGGAATGTCCCATGGTTCATGATTTTTGGCGTACGGTGGTGGTTCATATCACCCGGATCACACATCTTAGATTGCAGTTAGACCCGCTTCACTGTTTACTGGCGTTAGTGCCCAAACCAAAGAAGAAAGGTCTGTCTTACAAATTGTTGCAACTTCTATTGGTTCTGGCAAGGAGACGGGTGGCCATTACCTGGATGGGCCAGAGGGCGCCTGAAATCTCTCACTGGTTACGAGACGCCAAGAAATGGGCCCAGGGCCGGACTGGGAACCGAAACCGGCCCTGGCAAAGAGCTCGGCCGGCCCCCCCTCCCCCCGGGGGGGTTGGGGGTGCGACCGCACTCACTGCCAGAGCCGGTTTTCGGCCGATTTTGTTACAGGGCCGCAAAAAACGGCCCTGTAACAAAAACGGCCCCCTGGGGCCCAAAACCGGCCCCAACCCATGCGGCCGACCGGGGGATTGCCCGGTGCCCGCAACGGCCAGTCCGGGCCTGAATGGGCCTTGGCGGAGGAGACACATATGCAGCGCACTCGCAGGGACGGGAAGCTCCAGGAGGACTTACTCGCCTGGAGAGCCATGTGTATCGAGGGGATGGAGGGGGATGACTCGGACGCCACAAGCGCTGAGTTGTTTTCCTCCGCTTCCTCTGAGTCTGGTGATGAGGGGGGGGGGGGTCTGGGGCGGGGTGTCGGGAGGCAGAGTAGAGGTCCCTTGTGCCATGCCGATATTCCTTGTTCGATATGTTTGTGATTAGCTGTAATTCCATTTGACCACCCTGCACTGTGATGACCGCGTCCTACCTGGCCCTTGCATTTATCTCCTCCTGTAATCGGATCAGCGCTAGAAATGCCATTCATGGGGTTTTTTGTTAATGTTATGCCGGTATATAGTGTGGAAATGCAAAATAAGAAAATTGGCGTAGACATTGATACTGTTTTTCTGATATTTGAAGCACAAATGCAAATTTCTATACTCGTTTATGGGTTCACTCTGACGCCGCCCTGCCTCCGGGATGTGGGCTGTAATTGGCTGTGTATTTACTTTGGAACTGGCCTTCCTGTTCTTTACATGTCAACTGGCTTGATGACTGTATAATTTGTGCCTTTTTGCTATCTTCACCGCAATAAACATATTTTAAAAAAAACAAAAACTGATGAACTAGATCAATGGTTTAAGGAGGGAGCACTGGATGATGAGGGTTGCTGGAGGAATAAAGATATGACCAAATGGAAGTTACTCACAGCCTACTTATACCCTATGATTCACATGGCACATGGGCAGGCACAAGTCGGTGCATCCTCAATGGCAAAGCAACTGATGCAAGTTTGGGTACATCCTGATAATACTGGCACTGCTAAAAATATGGTCCAGTCTTGTTTTGTCTGTCTCCAGTATAATCCTGGAAAGGGAATGCGAACTCCAACGGGAGGGTTTGCGAAACCAAATGTACCTTTTGAAGTCCTGCAAATGGACTACGTTCAGTTTGAGCACTGTAATAACTTAATATATGTCTTGGTAGTGGTTTGTGCCTACAGCAAATGGGTGGAGGGGTATGCTACGAAAGATTACACAGATCTCACTGCAGCGAAAGTTCTCCCAAAGGAGTTATTCCCTCGATTCAGCATTTGTCGGGTCTTATGGAGTGACAATGTGCCTCATTTAATAGGGCAAGTTGTTGAATATGTCATGAAAGGTTAGGGATTAAGCAGAAATTTCATGCCGCTTTTCACCCATAATCAGCAAGCTTGGTGGAACGTTACAACTTCCCCCTGAATTTGAAATTGGCTAAAATGCAGGCTTCCACGTCTTGAAATGGCCTGGCACTACTTTCTATCAGTTCAATCACACATACAAGATCTGGCCTTACGCCACATGAGGTTGTGTTTGGCAGACCTATGAATATTTGGGGAATCCCTAAGCCTCGCCCTATACATGATGTACCCTATGTGTTGATGAGTGACTATTTGTACAAGTTGACTGACAGTTGTCTTCTATTTATCAGCAGGTACGGGAATCCCTTCCAGACAGGTCGCAGGGTGAGGGCCATGATCTATGGCCTGGTGACTTTGTCTTGACGAAGTCTTTTCAGCAGACCAGTTCCTGGGCACCTCGTTGGCGTGGACTGGAACAAGTCCTCCTGGCTACCAGAACTGCGGTACGAGTGACCACCCAGAAGAATTGGGTGCATGCCACCCATTGTTGTAAAGTTCTGCATGCCCTCGTGAGCCCAGCTGCGTTGACAGATCACCGTGACATCCTGGTTACTGAGAAAGGATGAGCTGTGTCCCCTGAAAGACCTGAGGAAGCCTTCTTGGTACACACAATCTCTGGTACATCTAGATATCTGCTTCGATCGAGGAAGAACAACATTTCATCACAGAAAGAGACTGTTTGAGCCACTGCCCTGGGTGGTTAAAGACTGACTACAAAGGAGGGCAGCCTATTAGTGACTACTCATCTCAACGTTAGTGAAGAAACCAACACCTGCCCAGGACCTTAGGGTACCATCTGTTTTGTTGTTTATCGTCACTATTGGACTAACTTTGACTGTTGTCATCATTGCTGTTATAATGTGGGTTGTAGAGGAAGTAGCTCCGGCTTGAAACTTAGTGACTGCTCTACGCCTGTCCCCACCGAACATTATTATTTTACTCTTTCCTATCATGAAAAGAAACACCAAATGTTGTATCTCAATAACACTTTCATACAAATGTTGCATCATACTCATAATGGTACAAACATTACCAACTGCTGGGTATGTGGAATGATGCCATCTCATCAAAAGAAGGGAGGAACGCTTTTCATTCCCTTGCCATTCTGCATAATGGTTCCTGTAGAGCCCGGTTCGCACAGATGTGGGCCTCTGAAATTGCTAATATTAGTCTAGCTGATGCAGGAGGACTAAATGCAAAACTTGATAAAGTTTTTTACCCCGATGAGGAAGGGGGCCCACAAGGCAAAAGGAACTGTATGGGAAATGGAGGAGTATCGCAGAGGAAATTCCTCCACACATTGTTTTCCCCAACACTCGAACGGCCTAGGGTAGCAGGCCTTTTGTTTTCGCTGTTACTAGAGCCCGAGCAAATCTTTGTGTAAGCAATTTTGGTTGTATTCCAGTGGGAAAAAGTGACTGTACCACAGTATTGAACATTACTGGAACAAACAATTTCATTTGTGGGAGTAAAGGCTACTATCATCTACCAATCTGATGGTCTGGAACGTGTTATGTATCCTTCTTGCTTCCTCCTATGTTCCGAGCACCTGCGTCTTATCATAAAGATCAAAAACTGTTTAATGGCATTCTTGAATCATTTAAATACTGATGAAGTGGATCAAACTGGCACTGCATTACAGCAATATGTTGATTTTAATTTGGGACTCTTTTTCTATGTTGGTGCGGCTCTAAATAGAAGGAAGATCAGACGCTTGACCCTTGTAGTAGAGGCTGTGACTATTCAGACAGCAATGGCGCTTGGTAATATTACAGAAGAGCTCCAAATTACGAGAATTGTAACTTTACAACATAGAATGGTACTAGATGCCATTCTAGCTGATCGTGGTGGAGCATGTAGCATTATCGGTAGTAGTTGTTGTGTATTTATCCCCGACCACGCCCCCTCTGTTTATGATGCCGTTTCCAAAATGCATAAAATAGCCACTGAGATACATCAAGATTAGGAACATGGACTTGGGCTGGATGGTTCTGGAGTGTATTTTCTGTATGGGGTTTGAAAATATTATCAGCCTTGTTCATAATTATTGCAATTCTCTTCTCTTGTTTTTTATGTATCCATTGTGGGCCAATGCTCTGTTCCCTCTGTATTTCCACTTGTACTACTTGTCTACCATCTAAAACAAATGTCCAAAATGTAAATGCCAATTTAGCAATAGACCAAGAAGTTAGCGATATGATTCTCATTGATATAGTTGATGTTTATCATACCCCTTTTAAAGCATAGGAAAATGTCTTAGCTTATGCTAAAAGGGTCTTCTGTAGAAATGTGTAATATTTTACTTAACATAAGAGACATCCATTTGGGCTGTGGTGTCCATTTGGTTTCCTTCGTAATTCTCTCATCCTCTGCTGCTCGTCTTTTCACTCTGCTTGTGTTATCTATTTTAGTTGACTTCCTGACTCAGCTAAAAGCAATGTACGTGCTGGATGTGGTCCCACTCATGAGTGATTAATACACTTATTATTTATTCCAACTCCAGTGCTGATCTCTATTTTGTTGGTCTGTGAACCTGTGGACAAAAGGGTGACCCTGCACCAGTGTACCCCTAAAAAGGTACATTTCCACATTACTAAGGCCAGAACAGATTAGAATGAAAAATGCTAAGAGCCCCAAAGTCAGTGCTCTCTTCATGTCTAAGGCCATACCAGTCTGAAAGCACATGATCTCCTCTGATTTCAGAAGTTATGGAGTGTCAGGCCTGGTTAGTAACTTGATGGGAGACCGCCTGCATATACTGGGTGCTTTAGTCCTTTTAATTTTTTTTTCTTTTAGATGAATAAGGGTGGCTTATCTCACTTGTTAGCGCCAGCACTAAAGTTGAATAAAAAAAGCTAAGAGCCCCAAAGTCAATGCACCTCATGCATACTGTCACACTACTCTGAAAGTACCTGATCTCAGACTTTAAGCATGGTCGGCCTTTTTAGTACCTGGATGGAAGACCGCCTGGGAATACCAGGTGCTGCAGACTTTACATCCTTTTTTTTACTGCTTAATGTGAATGAGGTTGGCTTGTCTCAGTTGCTATGGCCAGCACTGAAGTAGAATGAAAAAAGCAAAGAGCCCCAAACTTGGTGCTTTTCCTGCCTACAGCTGTACCTCCCTGAAAGCACCTCACCTCGTTTGATCTCAGAACTAAAGTAGGGTCTGTCCTGGTTAGTACCTGGATGGTAGACTTCCTAGGAATAACAGGCGCTGTCAGCTTTTCGTGTTGTTTATTTTTTATTTTATGTGAATGAGGATGGCTTGTCTCACCTGCTATAGCCAGCACTGAAGTAGAATGAAAAATGTTTAGAGCTCAAAGTCTGTACTCTTCATGCCTACGGCCATACCACCGTTCATTTAATCTGATCTCAGTAGTTAAGCAGGGATGGGCCTTTATAGTACCTAGAAGGGAGACCACGTGGGAATACCAGGTGCTGTAGACTTTTCATCTTTTTTTTGCTTTAGGGGAATGAGGGTGGCTTGTCTCACTTTCTATGGCCAGTGGTGAAGTAGAATGAAAAATGCTATGAGCCTCAAAGTCATTGTTCTTCATGTTTGTGGCCATACAACCCTGAAAGCACCTGAACTCTCTAATCTCAGAAGTTAAGAAGGCGCACCTGGTTAGTACCTGGATGGGAGACTCAGTGTGAATGACAGGTGCTGTAGGCTTTTCATCTTTTTTTATTTTCTTTAGGTGAATGAGGGTGGCTTGTCTTACTTCCCATCCAGGTACTAACTAGGCCTGACCCTGCTTAACTTCTGATATCAGGTCCTATCAGAGCACTGACTTTGGGGCTCTTGGCTTTTTTGATACTTCTTCAGTGCTGTCCAAACAAATGAGACAAGCCAACCTCATTCACCTAAAGCAAAAAAGAAAGATGAAAAGGCTGTTACACCTGGTATTTCCAGGTGCTCTCCCATCCAGTTACTAACCAGGCCCGACAATGCCTAGTTTCTGAGATTAGACAAAATCGGGTGCTTTCAGGGTGGTATGGCCATAGTATGAAAAGTACTGACTTTGGGGCGCCTTAGCTTTATTAGTTCTACTTCTGTGCTCGCAATAGCAAGTGAGACAAGCCGCTCGCATTCAAATAAAGCAAAAAAAAAGGATGGCAATCCTACAGCACTTGGAATTCACAGGCTGTCTCCCATACAGGTACTAGCCAGACCTGACCCTGCTTAACTCAGATAATATCACATCCTATCAGGGTGGTATGGCCATAGTGGAGAAGTGTGGCTCAATGGTTAGAGCGGCAGACCCTGATGCAGGGGTCTGGCCCGGGACCAGGGTTCAATTCCCGCCTCGGCGGCTCTTGGACACAATTTCCCCGGACCTGATAATTCTCTCGCCTCGGTGCCTAGTCTAATCATGGGTCCCACTCTGTGACTCTGGGCAATAGCTTGCTTAATCTCCACAACGGCCCCAGCAGCGCTTGGATGCCTGGCTTCACCTTGGGGGTGCCCAGGAGTGGACATTTCACAGGAAATCCAGGAAGGGTTCCACAGCGGTATGAATACAGCGCTACGAGACCTCAGGGTAGAAGGCGCTATATAAATACAAACACATTTACATATGCATGAAGAGCACTGACTTTGGGGCTCTTAGATTTTTTAATTTTACTTCATTGCTGGCCATAGCAAGTGCGACAAGCTACACTCATTCACATAAAGCAACAATAAAAGATGAAAAGCCTATCACTTGGTACTCCCAGGCAGCAGCCCATATAGGTACTATTGAGGCCTGACCCTGTTTAACATCTGATACCAGATGAGCTCCGGTCCATAGGCATGAAGAGCTCTGACTTTGGGGCCCTTAGTTTTTTTTATTCTACTTCAGTGTTGTCAATAGCAAGGGAGACAAACCACCCTAGTTCACCTAAAGTAGGGTCAGGCCTGGTTAGTAGCTAAATGGGAGACCGCCAGGGAATACAAGGTGCTGTAGGCTTTTCATCTTTTTCTTTTGCTTTAGGTGAATGAGGGTGGCTTGCCACACTTGCTATGGCTAGCACTGAAGCAGAATGAAAAAAAAGCTAAAACCCCAAAGTCAGTGGTCTTAATGCCTATGGCTATATCGCCCTGAATACACCTGATCTGGTCTGATCCCAGAAGTAAAGCAGGGTCAGGCCTGGATAGCACCTGGATAGCAGACCGCCTGTGAATACCAGGTGCTGTAGGCTTTTCATTTTTTTTTAACTTTATGTAAATGAGGGTGGCATGTCTCACTTGCTATGGCAGGGACGGAAGTAGAATTTTAAAAAACTAAGACCCCAAAGTCAGTGCTGTTCATGCCAATGGCCATACCACTCTGAAAGCACCTGTTCTCGTATGATCCCAGAAGTTAAGTTATTGCCTGGATGAAGACCACCTGGGAATATCAGGTGCTGTAGGGTTTTCATCTTTTCCTTTTTTTGCTTTAGGTGAATGAGGGTGGCTTGCGTTACTTTAAATGGCTAGCACTGAAGCAGAATGAAATAAGTTAAGACCCCAAAGTCACTGGTCTTAATGCCTATGGCTATATCACCCTAAATACACCTGATCTTGTTTGATTCCAAACGTTAACCCTTTGCGTGCTCATGACGGCTCCACGCCATCATGAGTCATGGGCGGCATGTGCTCATGACGGCGTGGAGCCGTCATGCCGCTGCCACTCCGCCCACGTGGGACTAATTCCCCGCCTGTGCGGGCAAATTAGTGAGTGGGCGGGTCATGACGGCTCCACGCCGTCAAGAGCACACACCGCCCGTGACTCATGACGGCGTGGAGCCGTCATAAGTACGGGAGCGCCCACGCCGCGCCAACCTGGAATTCACGGCGCAGGGAAGGGGTTAAGCAGGGTCAGGCCTGGTTAGTAGCAGGATAGCAAACTGCCTGGAAATACCAGGTGCTGTAGGATTTTCATCTTTTTTTATTTGCTTTAGGTGAATGAGAGAGGGTTGTCTTACTTGCTATGGCCAGCACTGAAGTAGAGTGAAAAATGCGAAGAGCACCAAACTCAGTAAACTTCATCCCTATGGCCATACTACCATGAAAGCACCTGAACTCCTTTGATCCCAGATGATAAAGAAGGTCGGGCCTGGGGTAGTTCCTGAATGGGATACCGCGTTAGAATAGCAGGTGCTGTAGGCTTTTCATCTTTTTTTGCTTTTAGGTAAATGAGGGTGCCTTGTCTCACTTGTTATGGCCAGCACTGAAGTAGAATTAACTAAGACCCCCAAAGTCAGTTCTCTGCCTGCCTTTGGCCACCATGAAAACACCTGATCTCTTTGTATCCCTGAGGTTAAGCAGGGTCGGGCCTAGTTATTACCTGGATGGGAGATGGCTGAGAAGACCAGGTGCAGTAATATTTCACCTTTTATTTAACTGTATGTGAATGAGGGTGGCTTGTCTCAGCTGCTATGGCCAGCACTGAAGTAGAATGAAAGAAACTAAGACCCCAAAGTCAGTGCTCTTCATGCCTAAGGCCATACCACCCTGAAAGCACCTCACCTCGCCTGATCTCAGAGCAACAGCAAAGTCAGGCTGTTTAGTACCTGGATGGGAGACTGTCTGTTAATACCAGGTATTGTAGGCTTTTCATAAATTATTTTTTTGCTTTAGGTGAATGAGGGTGGTTTGTCTCACTTGTTATGGCCTGCACTGAAGTAGAATGAAAAAATAACAAGACACGAAAGTCAGTGCTCTGCAAGCCTATGGCCACCCTGAAAGCACCTTATCGTGTCTGATCCCAGAAGTTAAGCAGAGTCTGGCTTAGTTATTACCTGGATGGAATACTGCCTGTGAGTACCAGGGGCAATTGGCTTTTCATCTTTTTTTTTTACTTTAGGTGAATGAGGGTGGCTTATCTCACTTGCTATGGCTAGCACTGAAGTAGAATGAAGAAAGCTAATACCCCAAAGTAAGTGCTCTTGATGCCTACGGCCATATCACCCTGAATGCACATGATCTTGTCTGATCCCAGAAGTTAAGAAGGGTGGTTCTTGTTAGTATCTGGATCGAGACCGCCTGGGAATAAGAGGTGTTGTTGGGTTTTCATCTTTTTTTATTTGTTTTATGTGAATGAGAGAGGGTTGTCTTACTTGCAATGGCCATCACTGAAGTAGAATGAAAAATGCGAAGAGCACCAAAATCAGTACACTTTATCCCTAAGGTCAATCCACTCTAAAAGAACCTGAACTCCTGTGATCTCACACGTTAAACATGGCTGGGCCTGGTTAGTTCCTGAATGGAAGACCACGTTGGAATAGCATGTGTTGTAGGCTTGTCCTCTTTGTTTTGCTTTTAGGTGAATGAGGGTGCCTTGTCTCACTTGTTATGGCCAGCACTGAAGAAGAATGAACAAACTAAGACCCCCAAATGCATTGCAATATGGCCACGCTGAAAGCACTTGATCTTGTTGTATCCCAGAGGTTGGACATGGTTGGGCCTGGTTATTTCCGGGATGGGAGACCGCCTGGGAAGACCAGGTGCAGTAGACTTTTCACCTTTTGTTTTACTTTATGTGAATGAGGGTGACTTTCTCACCTGCTATGGCCAGCACTGAAGTAGAATGGAAGAAACTAAAACCCCAAAGTCAGTGCTCTTCATGCCTACGGCCATACCACCCTGAAAGCACCTCACCTCACCTGATCTCACACCGAAAGCATGGTCGGGCTTGATTAGTAAGTGGGTGGGAGACCGCTTGATAATCAAATAGGATGCATTCCCACTGACATGAGATATGTCCCCCGGCCATCAAAAAGTCCTAAAATAAAGGTTTCTTCTGTATTGAAAAACAAGCTTAGGCAAAAAGTTAATATCCACAACAATTTATTCTTGTAATTGAACGTGTTGCTGTCATAATTCAATATGTTAACATGTGGAATCTATCCATTATTTCCCATAATGCTGTATGTTCATTATCCAATTCTTAATTATCCCAATGCATTTCGGCAGGTATTCTGCCTTCATCCGGGGATGTTCTAAAAGAAAACGAAACGCAATGTAATGTTGCATCGTGTCGCTAATCTCAGAAGTTAAACGGGATCGGGCCTGGATGGGAGACCAAATGGGGATACTGGGTATTGTAGGCTTTTTTTTGCTTTAGGTGAAGGCTGGTGGCTTGTGTCCCTTAATATGGCCAGCACTGAAGTACAATGAAAAAAGCTAGCACCACAAAGAAAATGTCTGATCTTGAAATCTAAGCAAGTCGACCTCAACAGTACAAAGATGGGAGACCATGTGGGAATATCAGGTGCTCTAGGCTCTTCCTCTTTTTTTACTTTATTAAATGAGGATGGCTTGTCTGACTTTCTATGGCCAGCATTGAAGTAGAATGAAAAAAGCTAAGAGCCCCAAAGTCAGTGCTCTTCATATCTATGGCCAAACCACCCTGAAAGCACCTGAACGTGTCTGATTTCAGAAGTTAAGAAGGGTCTGGCATGGTTAGCCCTAGATCGGACACAACCTGTGAATATCAGGTGCTGTAGGCTTTTCATCATTTTTTTTTTGCTTTAGGTTAATGACGGTGGCTTGTCTCACTTGCTATGGCCAGCACTTAAATTGAATGAAAAAATCTAAGAGCCAGAAGTCAGAGTTCATCAAGCCTACGGCCACACCACCCTGAAAGCACCTGATCTCATCTGATCCTAGATGTTAGGCAGATTCGGGCCAGTGTAGTACCTGGAGGGGGGATGGGGGATTACCTGGGAATACCAGGTGCTGTAGGCTTTTTATCTTTTTTTATTTGCTTTAGGTGAAAGGTGAATGAGGGTGGCTTGTCTCATTACTATGGCCACACCTGATATAGAATGAAAAAACAAAGAGACTAAACGTCAGTGCTGTTCATGCCTAAAGCCTTCCCAGAGAGGCCCCTCCCAACCTTCTTTTAAAAGAGCAAGTGGTCCCTTCACAGGATGGCCAAACAGAAGATCAAAGGGGGTAAACTCTACTCCCTTCTGAAGCACCTCCCTGTAAGTGTAAAGCAGGCATGGTAAGAGAACATCCCATCTCCTTTTGAGTTTTCGGGGAGCCTCATGATCATGCCTTTCAATGTCTTGTTGAATCTCTCAACAAGTCCATTTGTTTATGGGTGGGAAGGGGTAGTGAATTTGTAGTTCATTCTACACTCATCACACATGCGTTTCAGGTATGCAGACATGAAGTTGGTACCTCTGTTTGAAACCACCTCTTTAAGAAACCCTACCCTTGTAAAGATACTAATGTGGGATTTGGATATTGCAGGAGCTGTCATTGACTTATGGAGAACTCCCTCAGGATATGCAAACAAAACAGGTGATGGACCGAATGTGGATCAATGTCACACATTCACCCCAGTCCAAAGATCTGAGCCCAAATCCATCGTTTTTTTGCACTCCACACCACCCCGGGTTAGACAATGGCGATATGCAAATCAGCTCTGACCCTGTGCCCCATGGGAACAGTCCAGTCCGAACTACAAAAGCCATGTCCTTCCCAGAACGGAATCAAGCATCCGAGGACCGGACCGGTTTTGAGGTAACACCTCTCATCAGCCCGGCTAGCTTGACTCCAGTGGTGTGGAGTGCCTGGGACCCACGTCTGGGCATCCCCAGCGCACTTATGGCGGAATATGCAAACAAAACAGGTGATGGACCGAATGTGGATCAATGTCACACATTCACCCCAGTCCAAAGATCTGGGCCCAAATCCATCGTTTTTTTGCACTCCACACCACCCCGGGTTAGACAATGGCGATATGCAAATCAGCTCTGACCCTGTGCCCAATGGGAACAGTCCAGTCCGAACTACAAAAGCCATGTCCTTCCCAGAACGGAATCAAGCATCCGAGGACCGGACCGGTTTCGAGGTAACACCTCTCATCAGCCCGGCTAGCTTGACTCCAGTGGTGTGGAGTGCCTGGGACCCACGTCTGGGCATCCCCAGCGCACTTATGGCGGAATATGCAAACAAAACAGGTGATGGACCGAATGTGGATCAATGTCACACATTCACCCCAGTCCAAAGATCTGGGCCCAAATCCATTGTTTTTTTGCACTCCACACCACCCCGGGTTAGACAATGGCGATATGCAAATCAGCTCTGACCCTGTGCCCCATAGGAACAGTCCAGTCCGAACTACAAAAGCCATGTCCTTCCCAGAACGGAATCAAGCATCCGAGGACCGGACCGGTTTCGAGGTAACACCTCTCATCAGCCCGGCTAGCTTGACTCCAGTGGTGTGGAGTGCCTGGGACCCACGTCTGGGCATCCCCAGCGCACTTATGGCGGAATATGCAAACAAAACAGGTGATGGACCGAATGTGGATCAATGTCACACATTCACCCCAGTCCGAAGATCTGGGCCCAAATCCATTGTTTTTTTGCACTCCACACCACCCCGGGTTAGACAATGGCGATATGCAAATCAGCTCTGACCCTGTGCCCCATGGGAACAGTCCAGTCCGAACTACAAAAGCCATGTCCTTCCCAGAACGGAATCAAGCATCCGAGGACCGGACCGGTTTCGAGGTAACACCTCTCATCAGCCCGGCTAGCTTGACTCCAGTGGTGTGGAGTGCCTGGGACCCACGTCTGGACATCCCCAGCGCACTTATGGCGGAATATGCAAACAAAACAGGTGATGGACCGAATGTGGATCAATGTCACACATTCACCCCAGTATAAAGATCTGGAGTCAAGCTAGCCGGG
This sequence comes from Lissotriton vulgaris, assembly GCF_964263255.1. Lineage (NCBI taxonomy): Eukaryota > Metazoa > Chordata > Amphibia > Caudata > Salamandridae > Lissotriton > Lissotriton vulgaris. The sequence goes on from NC_141685.1 coordinate 1,194,511,136, forward strand.
CTGATGAGAGGTGTTACCTCGAAACCGGTCCGGTCCTCGGATGCTTGATTCCGTTCTGGGAAGAACATGGCTTTTGTAGTTCGGACTGGACTGTTCCCATGGGGCACAGGGTCAGAGCTGATTTGCATATCGCCATTGTCTAACCCAGGGTGGTGTGGAGTGCCAAAAAAACGATGGATTTGGGCCCAGATCTTTTGACTGGGTTGAATGTGTGGCATTGATCCACATTCGGTCCATCACCTGTTTTGTTTGCAAATTCCGCCATAAGTGCGCTGGGGATGCTCAGATGTGGGTCCCAGGCACTCCACACCACTGGAGTCAAGCTAGCCGGGCTGATGAGAGGTGTTACCTCGAAACCGGTCCGGTCCTCGGATGCTTGATTCCGTTCTGGGAAGGACATGGCTTTTGTAGTTCGGACTGGACTGTTCCCATGGGGCACAGGGTCAGAGCTGATTTGCATATCGCCATTGTCTAACCCAGGGTGGTGTGGAGTGCAAAAAAACGATGGATTCGGGCCCAGATCTTTTGACTGGGTTGAATGTGTGACATTGATCCACATTCGGTCCATCACCTGTTTTGTTTGCGAACTCCCTCAGGATACCTGGTAGTATGATCCACTACTTCCAGAATATATTGGTTTCCTGATTCTGTGGGTGGTTTTAAAGGGAACCCAAACCACTGGTAGTGGAATTAAGGGGGCCTTTGTGTGTCCACCTGTTTTGCCACTGGCCTGACAGGTGACACAGGAGCTGGTAAACTTCTTTACTTTTTTACACATCTGGGACCAGCAGAAATGGCTGGCGAGCCTTTCTCACGTTTTAGTTTGGCCCAGATGCCCAGCTAGGGGGATGTCATGGGCTAAACTAAGCAGAAACTCTCTGTACAGCTGAAGCACTACCACTCTCCTAGTGGCACTAAGTTAAGGGTCTTTGGCCTCAGTATACAGGACTCCCTCCTCCCAATAGGTCCTGTGTGAGCCACTGACATCTCCCTTTTCCAGTGCAGCAGCTTTCTGCCCCAGGCTCTCAAGAGTCAGACAGACTTGTTGTCCAAGACACAGCTGTTCCCTGGAGGGTTCCACTGGGCCCTGGAGCTCAACCTGGTGTTAGACCTGGCATCTTTTGATGTGTTTTCCCTGTCTTTTTGCTTTCTGACCTCCTGGTTTTGACTCTGTTTTTTCTGGTTTAGTATCTCTATGCACTTTCTCACTGCTGTTCAATGTTAAAGTGCAAGTGCTCCTATTGTAAGTTGTATTATAGATTGGTATTTCTATGATTGGCATATTTGATTTACTGGTAAGTCCCTAGTAAAGTGCACTGAGAGGGCCAGGGCCAGTAAATCAAATGCTGCTAGTGGGCCTGCAGGACTGATTGTGCCACCCACACAAGCAGCCTTTCAAAGGGTTCTCAGACCTGCCACTGCAGTGTCTGTGCACAGTTTTTACTGCCATGTCGACTTGGTAGTAACCTTGCTAAGCCACAACCTTCCATTTATTGCATGTAAGTCACTCCTAAGGTAGGCCCAATTTCCCCCCGTGGTCAGGGTGCAGTGTATGTGAAAGTTAGGACATGTCCCGGTGTGTGTGTGACATGTCCTGATAGTGAAATACTGTTTATTTTATTTTTAGGTTGAGTATTCAGGACCTCTTGTATATACTTTAGTATATACTTATATGTGTACGTACTTTGTGGGCTTCGGAGTTCGGCCCTAGGACTTTTCTGATTCCGCTTTGCGACTTTTATTTTTATTTTCAACTGCCTCTATTTAACTATCTTGATAGAAAATGACCAGTAGAGATCAGTAAAATACCAGAATTGCTGTCTGCTGAGGGACCTTGTTTTTTAGAATTTTGTGTGGCAACTGCCTCTATTTAACTTTCTTGATAGAAAACGATGAGCAGAGATCAGTAAAATACCAGAATCACTTTAGCATTCTCTAGATTCCAGTCCATAGAAATTGTCTTCCACAAACACCTATAGACAATAATCTTTTTTTCAAATCTTGTTGCCACCGAAGGCCCTGATTTTATATTAAAAACAGAGCCTTGCACTATACCATTTCCAAGCTGAAAGACAATATTTCTCTCCATGTGTTCCCATACCTGACGTGTCACGCAGTTTGGTGCTTACTTTCCCTCAATGTTAAAAAACAGTAGATGTTTCAGCACCCAGGCTAATGGACTGCATCCATATAAGGTCCCAAAGGTGAGACCAATCGCACTGCAAATGCTTGTTCACTATGGAAAGGCTATCTGTCCCATAGGATAGAATGGGAGTTTATTTGTAGCATCCTATAAGTATAACTTTCCATTGGGACAAGGTAGAAGAATGGAGTTTAGTATGCCTGAACTCAGAATATAAAAAAATTATCTTTTAGTAAAGATGATTTTTATATTGTGTGTTTGAAAATACCACTATTACAAAGTGAGTATTTTTGTGCTAGCTATCCAATGTGCCTCTGCTGGGTTGTGGATTAACTGTCTGGCTTGGGAGTGACAGGGGCTGGGGATGTGCATTTTCTTCAGACAGCCACTGGGGGGAGGGGTCAAGGTGTGTCTTACCTTTCCTGGATGAGTCAGGGCTGGGCTGACTAGACCTGGGCTGCGGTAAGAGTAGTGGGAGGAGATTTCATTGCACCTGAATGGACCTGGTCTGCTTTGGACAAAGCTGTTTCCTACTTCTGCCGGGAAGCTGGGCCAGAGAGGACTGAACTGGTTTGGGCTGTGCACAGACACATTCTACTCCAGAGAACAAAGTGAAATGCAGTATAAATATTGGGGCCCAGATCCCAGAACTTTAGAACTCTTTTGGATCAAGGAACCTGTCAAAGATAGAGTTGGAGAATCTGCGGGGTAGAACTACCACTTTGCTGTGTGTTTTGTTGTGTTGGCCTGCAGTAGATGCTTCCGTCTTGGGTGAAGAAAGGACTGGACTGAACTTTCTGCAACTTCTTTGTGTGAGTTTCTCCATGGGCTTGAGGTAGAGCTTGGCCCCTGTTCAAGAAGTCTCAGGAATAGCAAAGACTTCAAGTTCATCTGCTACCAACACTGGGAACTGTGTGTTGTGCTGCAACAGAAGTAAAAGCAACCCAACACCATCTACAACTGCTGCTGCTGGCTCCGCATCCTAAAGGCGCCACAGAGGGCAGTGCCACACCATGCGCCGCAACCCTGGTCTCACTGACGTTCCCTGATGCACCGCGACCTGTGGACACCGCATTCCACACCGCCTCTCTTCATGCCACAACCCTGGTATCACTGACGGTGACCCTCCACGCCAGCATCGATGCTGCTGCTTGCACTGTGGTTCGAGGGCGCTTCTTGTAAGTTACATGATGCACCGCCCTCATCCCACACCGCAGCCTTGACCTACCAACGCTGGCGCCATCAACTCCAGTTCGTCAGCCGAATACAGCGCTTCTGCAATGACAAACCCGCTGCTTGCACCATGACCTGCCAGCACCGCGACGAGCACTGCATCACTTTGCACCACACCCCTGGTTTCACTGACTCTGCTGGGTGACCGTCACTGAGCCACTGTCTGCACTGCATGTCACACTGATGCACTTCGCACCGCTCCCAACTTCAACCACGAGTGGTTCGATCTGCAACAAGTATGACTTCAAGGGCCTGACGACTCCGGAACCAACCTCCGGAACCGATGCCTGTGGACACCGGCTCTTAGGAGCTCAACAAGAGGTCACCGACGCCCTGCATTTCTAAAGGTGCTGTTTTGTAGGTCTTTCTGATGCCAAAGTTGGCCCGCGATGCCGCAGTCAGCCAGAACTATTTGGATTTGTTGTTCACGACGCCGTGATAGCCTTGGACTGAGGTATCAACTTCAAGGAACTGTATTTCAAGTCTATTTTTGAGTATTTATATTTTTGAGAACTGTATGGTGGATTTTTATCATTTTCGGTCTTGTTTGAACAGATAAATATTGGTTACTTTTCTAAATCTCATGTTGTGTCCTTTTGTAGTGTTTTCACTATATTACTGTTGGTTATGTAAAAATGTTATACATACTGCCGGTGAGATAAGCCTGACTGCTCATGCCAAGCTACCAAAGGGGTGAGCAGGGATTATTTTAGGAGTGTATCTCCCTTATCCTGACTAGAAGGAAGGCCCCCTATTTGAACAGAGGTGCAAACCATTGGCAACTAGAAACCCCCATTTCCAACACCTGGTAAGGTCCAACTTCCATGGGCTTATTTCTCTCTGGGGTTGACAAGTCTTCTTTTTCACCCTGGGCTTGAGTTTGTGTTCTTGTTTCCACACACACTAACTCAGGGATTTGCAGCATGGCAGCATGGGTTTTCAGTTCTACCTCAGCCCATGCCGAGGTCTCCAGGTCATTTCCAAGCAGACAGGCAGCTGGATGTTTTGGAGGGACCACTACCTGTTTCAGGCCAGTAACCCTAACACCCCCACTCCCACCACAGTCTAATGACACCATGGCAATCGAATGGTTTGTAGTGACACTATTAGCATTGGTGACTGGATAGGTTTTTGAAGTCAGGTATTGTACTGGAGAAACCTGTGTACTCTAGTCCCATTCACTAAGGGGTACTGTAAATACTTTTTTAAGTGGGGCAGACAGCTAAAGTGTCCAACTCTCCCTCTCCTTCAGAAACTAGAACAGCTTCAGTATGAACCCTGATTTGCTCTGTGCACACTGTTGATCCTATCTGGAGATATGCCACACCAGTGCTAAATGGAGGTGGACTAGGGAAATTCTTGTTAGGACAGGCAGAATCTCCAGTTTGGTGTCCAACCTGCCTATAGGTGTGACACCAAGCCTTTAGGAGATCAAACGTATTACCATAATACCCACAAGTTGGCTGGGAATACTTCTGGGGTCAAACCTCCTGAACAGGTTTTTGGGGGCCTTTTAGAAGACTTTTGTTTTTTATCCTTGGAGGAATCTCCCCCTTTGCCCTGGGGATGTTTTGCAACCCCTTTCTTTTGGTCACCCCCAGTAGAAGTTTTGGTCACCCTAGTCTTGATAAAATGGTCTGCCTTCTTTCGTAATTCTTGAAGCGAAATTAGACCTAGGTCTACCTGACACTGTTGCAACTTTTCATCTGTGTTATTACTTAACATGTGTTCTTTCATCAACATATTAAAGCCTAACATAGTCATGTACTTCACTCCCAGTTAACCAACCATCTAGTGTTAGTACTGAGTAGTCCATGAAGTCAACCCAGGATTGGCTTGGGATTTTGTGAGCCGCCCTGAATCTAATCTTAAACTCCTCAGTTGTAAGTCCGAAGCCCTCAATCAGGGTGCCTTTCATGAAGTCATAGGGCTCAGTATCTGCCCCACTAAGGGTCAAATGTCTGTCCCTAAAGCTACCAATGAACAGTTCCCAAAGTAATGCTCCCCAGTGTAACCTCTTCACTTTTCTCATGCCACAGGCCTTCTCAAAGGCTGTGAACCATTTGGCTATGTCATCACCTTCCTCAAATTTGGAGACAATTTTTAGGGTCACATGATTGCTCTAATTCCTATTTGTTTGGCTGCCACCATTGATGGGTGGTAACTCCATCTCTGCTCTCATTTTTTCCAGAGCCATGACTCTGGACTCTAGATCTGTTTGTTTGGTCAAGCTTGATAGAAGGATGTACTCTTCATTGAGGCTGTCCTCAGTGATCTCATCAAGACCTGACCAACCTGAGTGGGATTTAGGTGCTGCAAATATTAATCTTGGGTCAGGGGCACAGGGACCCTGTCCTTCCTATTTAGTGAGGAAGTTTGGGGGTTGTCCTCCACGTCAATAACATTATCATCTCCTGAGTTGGCATCTCCCTCCCTCAGAAGGGTAGTCCCTTGCATTTTCGACCAAGAGCTCCTGGAGCTTGACCTTGGAAGCATGGGACTGCATGGAAATCGTTTTAACTCTTCACAGGGTCCTTAGCACACTCATCTCTAGATGAATATAGGGGGGTGAGGTTGAGCTCCTCAACCCTGTCCTGTGTATCAGTAATAATTTCACTAATAGTGGGAGGTTTTGTACAAGAGGTCTAGAAAACATTTCAAATACTTTTGCCCCTAACTACCGTAAGTTGATATTTTAAAAATGCTAGAGGGACTTAAACAAGGCCTTAACGGGCTTTTAAAAATCTAGAAAAAAATGTCCATTCTAAAAATCAGAATATAAAGATAATTTAGGAGTTTTGTTGTGTGATCAGGAGTTGGCTAAGTATTCCAACAAATACAAAGTCGTCGACCACACCTCTGACGCACCAATGTAGGAAGCCGGCTCTGTATATACTATATCAAAAAGAGGTATAATGTGCACACTTTCCAGGGAATTGCAAAGGTATGGTAGAGGTTAAAAAATATATTTTACCCTCATATCATTTTGCACCCACTCATACAAGACAGGAACACACACTCAATGATTAACTCCAGACCAATGTTTTGCAAGAAAATTACTTTATTTACTTTTATTTTAGGGACCAAGTTGAACTCAGTTACATGTAGGTGGAAATTTCGGGCAGGTAATACTTTCACAATGCAAGTAACATTTTGGTCTTAGAAATGCTATGGTATTGTCAATCTGAAACAGTAACACTAGAGGCGTGCCAGGCTGAGGTGGATGCTCATACTCTGCTTACTAATTTTCTCACCTGCCCTGCTGCCAAAACTGGGGTCTGACCTCCAAGAGCACAATGGTTCTTGCCCCATGAGGTCAGACACCTGTCTAGTGGTGGCTGGTTGGCGGGGACCGGTCCCCCAATACACTAGAAGTTGGTTGTTTTTCAGGGGGCATCACTAAGATGCCCTCTGAGTGAATGTTATAATAAATCCAACTCTGGTATCAGTGTGGGTTTATTATGCTGAGAAGGTTGATACCAAACTTCCCTGTTTTCAGTAAAGCCATCATGGAGCTGTGGAGTTCATAATGACAAACTCTGAGCCCATGTACTCAAAATGGCGTCACTGCACTTACAATGTCTGTGAATGGTTCAGACACGGTAGGGGCATATTGCTTATGCAGCTAAGCCCTCACCTGTGGTATGGTGCACCCTGCCTTAGGTTTGTAAGGCCTACCAGAGGGGTCTCTTACCCATGCCACAGGTGGTGTTGGGGGGCATGGCACACAGGGATATGTGCCATGTCGACTTTTCAGTTTGGTGTGCACCAAAGCATGCAGCTTGCAATGGTAGTGTGTGGGTGTTAAGGAGAGGGGTCTCTAAGGGTGACATAATACATACTGCAGCAGTCAGGGGCCCTCTCTGGTCACAAGGCCCTTGGTATGGGGGTACCTTTTACAAGGGACTTACGTGTGGCCCAGGCATGTGCCAATTGTGGATACAAAGGTACAGTTGTTGGGAAAGAACACAGGCCCTGGGAACCTGATTGGCGGGGACCCTGGGCATACTCAGTCAGGTTGTTAGCATCAGTTATCTGGCAAAATGTCAGGGGGTAACCATACCAAAAGGGGCACTTTCCCACACTTCCCCAGACCAAGGACTAAAAAAATGCCTACCAGTCTGAATGACATATGAATTACTCACTGTGTAGTCCCCTTTGTCTTATGTAACATTTTCTATACACTGATTTACACATGTATGATTCATTGCCTTTGTATGTGTCTGTGAGGTAAAATGCTCCAACACTGTACACTGCTATGAGAGAGGTTATAAAACAAAAGAAATACATGCAAGAGATGGAGAGATGGAGAGATGAGTAGTACTGTTTGACGGTGATAAAGAGGGAATTATTGAAGAGCCCCAATAAAGAGTGCCATATCCCGGTGCACTGTAAGATTATCACTTGCTATGCTTTAAAAATTAATACAATTGAATATATAATGAAAAATGTGTTGTAGTATGCATCATTTTTTCCCCAGTTTCTTGGGGGCAGGGGGACCCTCTCAATCCTCCCAACAGTAGTCAGGCTCACTTGGTGTGCTGCACTGGTTATGCACTGTATGGGGGCTGGTCTGAGAAAATTTGCCAGTGCCCTTTTGGTTCCCAGTCTGGCCGTATTTATGAGAGATATGGTGTATTCTTGTCCTTTCAGCCAGCACAGAATCTGGTGCCTAGTGCCAACGCAGGCACCCCTGGACCAGGGTACAAGGGTGTCTGCATTGTTGGCAGGATTGTTATTGTTCAGGAAGGGTCACATTATGGCACAACAACAGTCGAGAGAGGCATTTACCTTGTTCTAAGTGTGCTGCAGAATGCAGAAAACATGAAAGAGGAAAAACTACATTTCTCCTCGTTGTGCCTGCTCTGGGGAGATGTAAAGTTCTTGCGGCACATACCCAGCCTGCTGTGACTGTAAACCAATGGCTTTACCAGAGGTCACCGATGACCTTTTCGACAAATAACTCACTTGCAGCAACAGTGATTAAAACGCCAGAGAGCCTTGGCAGTCAGCATAGTACCAATGTGGCAATGTATGCATCAGCAGTGAAGCCCTTCAAAGAGAGCCTACTGCCCTACCAGAGTGATGCTAGCACTAGAGATGCAGAAGAAGAAGCCAGTAAAGCGAGAGCCTGCCATATTACCAGTGTGACTGTGGCACCAGCTGGGAGTATCATTGAGGCAATTTAGCTGAGCAGATGTTGTACACTGAGAGACCACTGTTGGCAGCAGCAACATTTTGCCAGTTGGTAAGTGAAAGTGGTCATTCTAGCAGCTCAGCTAGCTTATTATGCTTCTGTGCAGGAGGGTTGTGCTGGTTCAATGTTGTTTTACCTGCCGCCTAGCTGCCTATCATGCCCTGCTGGCTGGCCCTCCACCAACTCAACCCTTCAGATATTACAGCCAGGGGCCTGGGCACAGGTCGTGGCTTCCGCTGCTGGTCCCAGGTGAGAAGCGCACTGAGATAAATAAATATGATGTTGTGTGCCTCCAGTAAACTTGGACGCTGGCACCCATATCCATTAATGGCTATATAGCATACCGAACGTTGGCGGTCCCATCCAGAGCAGGTAGAGCAAAAGGTGGCATAGTGACATTGGTGGAAAATACGTTGAACTTTAGAATACTGACGTTTTCTAATGATTCTATATATTTTCATTTTTTGTTAGTTGGGGGCCCGGAAAGATTGGGATCTATTGATAATTAATTTATATGATACCAAATTTGAGGGGTTGATGGACTCTGGCAATGGAACTAGAAAAGGAGATGGTAGAAATACCCACTCAAAACCTGAAAATAGTAAGAATTATTTGGCTTGGAGCTTAAGTATGATATGCAGACAGACTTGATACCAAAACCTGTCCTTGCAAGAAAAAATGGTATATATTGAAATGGGGTAGCGTGGAGGGAGAATCCCTTCTTCATACTCTGACTGTTAACAACTACAGAGAGAATATGACCTGTTTGAACGATAGTGCCACTCCATAGCTGGCGATAATAGCATTTGAAGTGGTTCTGAAAGGATCAGATCCCAATGAATGTGGTCATTTAAGAGCAGTAATAAGGCTAATCAGCCATGGTTTGACCGTAACTGCTCTACATGCACTAATAGCCTACACACTGCCTTACGAGCAGTACCCAGGGACCAAGGCCTGAAGAGAGCCCTACGAGCAAGTTATGAAAAGGCAAGATGGGCTAGATTGAGGGATCTAAAGACTAACAGGTACATGCATCAAGTGATTTTGGAATCGCAAACGGTGCGAATCGCAAAATTCGGGCATTTGCGATTCCAAAATCACTTTTTGGGATGCATCATTTATTTCTCATGTATCGCAATTTAAGAATGTGCAATTTTTCGCGATTTCTCAAATTGCGATAGCATTTAAGGAATCGCAAATTTTGCGATTTCTTAAATGCGTGAATAATTTTAATTTGCGAATTCGCAATTTTGAAGGGAAAAATTACCATGAAGTAAACCTTCATGGTAATTTGCGAAAAGTTTCAAAAATGCAAATAAATGCATTTTTGAAACTTACATGTTACACACACACATGCCCTTGGGACATGTGTGTGAGTAAAATGTACTTTCATGACATTCCAGGGGTGCAGGGGGGGTCCTTTGAACCCCCCCCCCTGCACCCTTGAAATTGCATTCTCATTTTGCGATTCCTTAATTGCGAATTCGCAAAATGAGAATGCCTCCCTCATTGATTCCTATGGGCCTCTAGGTCCATAGGAATCAATGTAAAGCGTTTCCTTATTTGCAATTCGCAATTAAGGAATCGCAAATAAGGAAAATTAAGAAATCGCTAAAACTTTTGCTTTTTCTTGATGCATAGGAATTTGCGATTACTAAATTGCGATGCCTTAATTTTCGCAATTTAGGAATCGCAAATTCCTACAATGATGCATGTGGCTGTAAACCTTAGGAAGATGTGAGACTGGCATTACTGAGAAAGGATAGCCGGGAATTCTGGAAAATGGTGAAGGCCCCCTTTTTGCTGGAAGAGGGAGTTCCCTCTTTAGATACACATATAGAGGGGAATGGATGGGTCCTACACTTCCAGAGCACATTTAAAAGCCCCCCTAAGTATTGATAATACTGCAAGTATAGAAGGTCATTTTTTTACACATTTAATTTTTGATCTGGAATAAATGGAGTGTGCACTGTCCCAGACTAATCTACTGAAGGCTCTTGTCCTGGACGGGGTCCCGGCAGATGTATTTATAGAAACAAAGGCACAGTGGGGCCCTGCCTTGACTAACGTTTTTAAGGCTGTATCCAAACAAACCCCACCGAGTTTATGGAAACATTCCGTAATTTTCCCAATCTATAAAAAGGGAGATAGAGCAGAACTAAAAACTTATGGACCCATGTCCTTAATTGACAGCACGACTAAATTAATGGGCAGAGTGCTTTTAAACAGGTTAGAGGAGTGGGCAAGGAAAAAGAGAATCTTGGCGGAGCCCCAGTATGGTTTTAGAAAAGGAAAGGGCACAAGTGACCAGTGCCTAAATCTAACAATTATACCATAGCCAAAGAGAGGTAACTTTGTTTGGCTTTTATGTTTTTAACAGCTGCCTTTGACTGTGTGGTACATAGCAAGTTATGGGTAAATCTGGAGAAAATGGGAGTGGATCTGTGAGGCCTGGTAAATGCTGTCCACTAATTAAAGTGGGTACCTTGTACCAGTCCACACGACCTTTATGATGTATGAGGTCAAAGATAACCTTTAGAAAGCTATCCTAAAGGTAGCTGTGGAATGCAGCCTTATGGCTTAATCTTGAAGGAATGTAAAGCAGCTTGTTTTACCAGAATATCACCTCCTGAATGAATGAATAAAGGAGAACCACACAGTAGTTATATAAAAATATGTATTTATTAATATAACACTCTCTACTACCCTCTACACGAGGATAGAATATAAAGCACATAATATGTAATCAATAGAACAGTCGTAAGTAGCACACTACACAGTGGGCTTCAGGGGGAGACCAAACCATATACTAAAATAGTGGTATAACAGTCACGACTTGGATCAAGACAAGGTCTGGAGTACGTAGAATTGCTGTGACCCCAAGGAACCACCCAAGGTGAGTAGATAGGGGCCCCAGGGAGGACAGGTGCAGTGTGGCAACACGACCACAGGCTCCATACAATTCTATGGGAAAGTTGCGGTTGCAGTTTTAAAGTTTAAGGACCCTTCTAGGAGGACTTTGAGCGAATCCTTTGGAACTTAAGAGTTTGAAGAGCTACCCCACCAGTGGATACCGTAGTATCAGAGTTACCTATCCCAGGGGAGCTGGGTGTATAGGTCTGAAGTGGCTTCTGAAACTCTCGTAGGTCTTAATGGAAGGCGGTGAAGAAGTACTGCTTAAGGTTAAAAGTGTTTGGTGGAATCCAAGCCTGTATTCTGGAAGGAAGAAACCTGAAAGCAGAGGGGACAGAGTCTGGGTCACTTCAAAGTGACCAGGGGCTCAGGAGACGAATGCCCACTGATGTCGGGTGCTTCATGTGCGAAGAAGGGATGCTTGACTCTGAAGCAACGAGGACCAGGAGATGTCGAGGACAACCAGGAGCCGAAGGTGAGCTGTCCGACGAAGGAGGTCAAGTGCTGAGGGGTCGATGTCCCGTGGAAGCACCAACAAGCCTTTGCAAAAGCAACCCATGCAGGAAGGTCGAGCAGGGGGATGGTGTGGACCAACAAGGTCCAGGAGACTCACCAAGCAATGGGGAATCAGGGCACATCTGGAGCAACCAGGAAAGCCCACAAGAAATCAAGATGGCCTTCAGGGGGACCCACAGGCCAAAGGACCAGGAGTCGCGAGGGGACCTCAAGCGAGATTGCAAAGCACCAGCCCACGGAGCACTGGGTGCGAGGAGGCCTGTGTTCTTTGGGGCAAATACTTCTCAGGGTCAGTACTACATGGTGTCCAATGCACAAGCTCGGTGCTTGCCAACAAGCGTATGCACTTGCAAATGGACGCTGTGCACAGAGGTTCTGGTTACACAGCCCCGAGGGATACTGGCCTCAAACTCGGTGGGAGGGCAGATCAAACTCAGGGACATCCAGGAACCCACCTCCTGTGTTATTGAAATCTTCAGAGTCCACAGGAGCAGCAGACCGCTCAGTTGAGCTTTAGGTGCCTGAGAAGCAGGGGAGTGACTCCTTCACTCCAAGGGAGATTCTTCTGTTGTCTTAAGTACACCACAGGTTCTACAAGGGGCCTGTATGGAGCAAAAGCACAAACTAAGCTTCGGACGGAAAGGGGGACGAAGTTGAGTCCAGTCGAAGTCCAGCGAAGTCCAAGGTATCTAGACGGTCGAAGGTCAGTAGTTTTTTCTTGTAGAATCTTGCCACATAAAATCTAATGTCCTGTAGCCAGTTAACCCATTTTATACCCATCAGAGAGGGTTGGACAGATTCAGGGGACCCTCCTAGGGGAGGGGCTGGACAGAGGGGTGGCTATACCTATGTCCTTTGTCCAGTTTTGCACCAGAACAGGAGCCAACATCTCCCAGAACTGGTTTGAGCTGGACTATGCACAGGGACACCAAGTGTAGCCCAAGTGCAGACTTTCAGGCACTCTCATAGTGCACCCACCCAGCCCCAATACACTAAATCCTGTCTGGGAGGTGGTCAGACCTCTTTGTGACAGGATGGCTATTGTGCTTCCTTCCTCTGCTCAAGCTTCGCTCAGCAGCAGGAGGGCAGAAATGTGTCTCTGGTCAGCAGCATCCATTATTTTCTATTTTATTTCTATTTAGGGGGTTTTATAGAGCGCTTGGTGACGCACAGCGGCGTGTCCCCGCGCTAAGGAGCTAATACCTGCCAGAACTTACAAATACAGAAAAACTACTGTGTGAATAAAGCAGTCTTCAGCTTGGCTCTAAAGATTGTTTCTGAAGGTTCTAATCGCAGCGCCATAGGTAACTTGTTCCATCTGGATGCTGCGAGGTGCCTAAAAGATCTTCCACCCATCCGGGCTCTGGACACCTTAGGAATTGCCAGGAGTCCTGAGCCGGAAGATCTCAGAGAGCGAGACGGCTCATAGGGTGTCAGCAATCCTTTCAAAGGGAGCGGAGCTCTCCCGTTGATAATCCGGTGGCACGTGCACAGGGCTTTGAATTCCACCCTGCAACGGATCGGGAGCCAGTGCAGAGACCGGAGGGCCGCTATGGAGCCCGCTCTTCTGGGTAGTCTAAGCACTAGTCTGGCCGCGGCATTCTGGAGAACCTGAAGACGGCTCAAATTCTTCTCCAGAGTTCCCAAGTAGAGGAGATTGCCGTAATCCATCTTAGACGTGACTAGTGCATGCACCAGGGTTTGGCGGGCTCTGATAGGTAAGAATTTTAATACCTTCCTGAGACTTTTGAGGGTCCCAAAGCAGGAACCAACCACCTGATTGATCTGGGGACCAAAGGTAAGGTCAGAGTCAAACCAAATGCCCAAGTTCTTTGCTTTCTGGCAAGGGGTGGGTGCTGGGCCCAAGCACGACGGCCACCACGCCGACGTCCACGCCGGTTGGCCTCCCCCCACCACCAGTACCTCGGTCTTGCCTCCGTTGAGCTTGAGGCAATTGGCGGACATCCAGGCCGCGAGGTCTTGCATGCAAGCTCTGAAGATGTCCGCCGAGGGACCGGGCGCGCGTGATAGGGAGATGACCAACTGCGTGTCGTCGGCATATGACACCATTTGGAGGCCGTAGCTTTCTACCAAGGAAGCGATCGGGGCAACATAAAGATTAAAAAGAGTTGGGCTCAGGGACGAGCCCTGCGGCACCCCTTGATCCAATGAGATGCGCTCCGAGTAATGGTCGCCCTGCCTTACTTGGAAGCCTCGGCCAGCAAGAAATGAGTAAATCCATTTCAGTGCTGCCCCTCTCACCCCACCTTTGCTCAGACACTGTAGCAAGATGGAGTGTGCTACAGTGTCGAACGCCGCACTGAGGTCCAGGAGGATTAAGGCCATGGTTTGTCCCTCATCAGCGCCTTGCCTGAGGGTTTCGGTCGCCCTGAGGAGGGCAGACTCCGTAGAGTGACGCGGCCGGAACCCGAATTGCGTAGGGTGAAGGAGGTTGCTGTCTTCCACAAATTTCATTAGCTGCTTGTTTACCACCTTCTCCGCTACCTTAGAAAAGTAAGGCAGCAAGGAGATGGGGCGAAGATTATCTAACTTCTCAAAGCTAATGTTGGGCTTCTTACGTAGGGGGAGCACCACAGCCTGTTTCCAGTCCTCTGGTATGGAGCTGGATAAAAAAGAGATATCTAACAAGTGTCTAATATAGGGTTCTAGTGTTTCCAGACTGTCTCCCAACCTTTTTGGGGAGGCGGGATCCCGAGGGGAGCCAGATTTAACAGATCTGCAAATTTTAACTAAATCCACCGGTGTAGGGGTGGTGAAATTAAGTAGCAGATTTTGATCGGCTTCATCACTCAATAAGTCTGCTGATATTTCCGCTACAGGAGGTATGTGGGGAAAAGCAGAGTAAATCTTGGACACTTTATCTCCAAAGTAGTTCGCAATGCGATTGCATGCTGCTACTGAGTGATCTTCCTCTAAAGTAGAGGTTTTTGGGGTAGCCAGAGTTTTATATATGCTGAACAGTTCCCTAAACGAGTTCTCTGCCTCGTGGATTCTGTCAGCATAGTATGTGGTCTTCTCTATCCTGATCTTATTGTGATAGGCGCGTCTCTTCGCAAGATAGACTTCTTTCATCCGGTCGTCGTATGCCACTCTCCACTGCCTTTCTGCACGTTTGCAGTCCCTTTTGGCGCAGCGCAACGCCTCGCCAAACCAGGGAGCCGTTCTTTGTCTCTGAGCCCCTTTGGTAGGACGTCCCAGCGGGGCTGTGCAGTCCAAAGCAGCAGTAATACGGTCATTGAGCAACCTATTCGCTGTGTTCACATCATTGCCTCCTGGGGGACCTTCCGCAGTAAGGGCCGTATTAAACTTTTGCAGGGAGAATCTTGCCCACCTGCGCCGAGGATAATTGAGTGGGGTGAGGGCGTAGGCTTTATATTTAGGCAGGAAGATGGCAAATGGGACCAAGAAATGGTCTGTCCAAGGCAGGGGCACTGGGGGATCAACTGAGACATCCTCCCAGTTAGCAAATATTGGGTCAAGCAAGTGCCCACGATTGTGTGTAGGAAGCAGCCCTTTTAGTTCCAGCTGTAAGGTGTGAAGTTCATCCTGGAACTCCACCGCTCCTTTATCAGAGGGGTCGTCAAGGTGTGTGTTTAAGTCTCCTAACAGTAGGAACTTATCCCTCCTGATCGCTGACTCAGTAACACACTCTAAAAGGTTGCCTTTGAATCTGGACATTGGTCCTGGAGGGCGGTATACTAGCAGACCCTTGATCGTCGTGCTCCCATCAATGTTTATGCTAAAGACGCCTGCCTCGCAACCTGCCAAATTGACTCGATCAAGTTTACAGACCCATTGCTGTTTAAAGGCGATCGCAATTCCCCCTCCTCTGCCTAGAGGTCTGTCCAGGCGCACCATTTGATATTCGTCTGGTAAGGCTTGGACAACATCAGGATCAGAATTGGCCTCTAGCCAAGTTTCAGTGATGAACAGCAGATCAGGATGTTTATCAATGAGAAGGTCATATATATCGTGTTTATGGCAGCTAAGCGATCTGGCATTGATCAGGCCGCAGGACAACAAGGAGGCGCTAGCTCTGGAGTCAGCAAGCGTAGTACTAAAATGGAATTGGCAGTGTTTGCATCCTTCGATCTCCCCAACCCTTATACTATGGAGGCCCGGGGTACAGGTATACGAGGTGAAACGTACTAAGTCGCTCCTGCTCCAGGTAATTCTGCCATCAGGGACAGGGGGTGTGGCCCTGGGCCGTGTCCGGTCGCGGACGGGCGCAGACGGGCTTGGCTTTGGCGCGGCTTCGGCGCGCATCCGGCGCGCCCGCTGCACCAGCCCGCTGCGCCGTCTGGCCGTGTGACACATTATATAGGGTATGAGGAGGGTGGGAGTCCGGCGCGACTAGAGCGCAGCCCCCAGCCCCACCTAAGATGGCGCCCGCCGCCGCCAGCACCTAATCAAACAACACGGCTGGGCGAGGCAGGGAAAGAGAGTATAGGCGTGGAAAGAAGTGTCAGTGTGCCTCAGTAAATTCCCAATTAAAATTCTCTATTTAGAAGCCCCCCAGTAAAATTCATAAAAACGATCTTTTTAGCTATTTAAAAATGCAGATTCACAGTACAAATTCTGGCAAGTAAATTCAGATAAAAAACGCTTGCAGCCCTAGTGTCTCTCGCTAGGGAGAGCTCGAAGAAAGAAAGAAATTATGTGTTGTTGGGGTTGAGAAGGCTGGCACCGGTAAGACCAGTGACCCACGAAGCTCGCTTCAGAAGGGTGGAATCCTACCTCCCACACCAGTTACTGGTGTGGAGGTATGATTCCAAGATGTTTGATACCAAACTCAATATGTTTCTATGCAGCCGTTTTCGAGATAGCCTTTACCAAGAGGTTTTAATGCACCTCTACCTATATGTTGGCTGAGTCACAGACAACCCAGGAGAATGGTCTCCGATGGCTGCAGAGAGGCTCTGCTCATGCAGGGGCACCCTGTTACATAAAACCCAGCACCCTGCCTTCAGGATTGTTAAGGCCTGCTATAAGGGTGACTTATAAGTTTTAAGTGTAGTGACAATTAGATATAGTGAACCTATATCTAATGTAAGTGGTGCAAGCACAATCTTACGCAGGCTACAGTAGCATACCTCAAGTTCCATTTTGCATCACAGCTCATGGGTGGTGTAATACATGCTTCAGCCCATGGGAGGCCGCTGGGGATCCTATGCCCTGGGTACATGGGTACCATGTACTAGGGACTGATAAGGGTACCCCAGTATACAATCTGGAATGTAGCAAAGTACATAACACAACCAATTAACTGAGAAAACAGATTGACTGGGGTCCTGATTAGCAGGATGCCAGTCAGACTAGTCTAAGACCAGCAAAACACTTGGAAAAAAGTGGGGGTAGCCATGCAGTCAGATCCTACCTTCCTATAGGATCCCCTGATTATCAGGTTTAATCAGAAGCTATATAGAGGAGCTACAGCAAGTGTTCCCTTTGGAAGGCAAGGAGAATGCACAAGGGCTTTTAATATTGAGAGGAGGGTGAGGCAGGGATGTGTCCTTGCCCCTTTCTTGTTCTTCCTGTATGCTAATGGGTTGGAGGCAACATTGGTCCATATATCGAAAGACATTCCTTATGTGGAGGCATCCCTCTACCGATACTCCTCTTTGTGGATGATACAGTCCTCCTGGCAAGGACACCAGTGACTCTCTGTTGCACAGTCATTCTGTGCCCTGGGCACCCCCCAACTTTTTGCCGAATGGTACTGGTGGTAACTGACTCTAACTGACCCTGGGCTCTGCCTAACAAGGCCCTGGGCCAGTGCTATGCTAAAAAAGACACATTAGAATATAGTTAAAACACCTACATACACTAGGGTACACAATGGTATGGTGGGGTACCCCCGTGATTGGCATGACCTAGCCTATGGGCCCCTAGTATATGATAGGGCAGTGGGTTTGATACTACCTAGTAGTCCCTAGTACCCTAGGGTATTGGCAATTTAGAGGCCAACAGCTCTTTTTGCACTTGCATGTGTGGACTGCTGAAGTCTGAGGTCAGTTTAAAAGCAGAAATAACAAAACTAGGAGAACACTGGTCAACAAAATGGTGAGACTGTAAAACTAGATAAAAAACCAATGTACTCAGTTTAAAAGCAGCCCTGGGTGCCAGGACTGCTTTTAAAAAGTAAATTGTGCCCTAACTCGACTTTGGTGTTTGGGGCACTTAAAATGGATAACCTACAATGTTTTGGCATATTAGGGACTTCCAGGTTCTCCCCTAGGTATCCCAGGGGTGGGGGGGTCAGGTATTTATAATGTACACCCTTATAAAATTAGTTTTGATATGCCCGGGTAAAGTGACATTTCACATTTCACTCCCCATATTGTGGTAAAGTGCTGCTCAAATTCGGCTTGATGCTAGGAGCACTGTGGAGAGAGAATCTGCAATATTTCTACAGATTCAAAGATCCTAAAGTCTCCCCTAGTGGCACATGGGGTGGGGTTCCTGTAGATATAAGACCAGCACTTATAAAATCGAAATCTGTTTTTGTAAGTCCTGGTGCTGGAAAAATGGCCCAGGTCATTTTTCCCATTGCAAATCTCCTGTTACATAGGTTAACATAGTAGGAAGTTATTGATTAATAACTTTTGATAGGAGGAAAGCGCTAGAAATGCTATTCAAAGACTTCCCAGAATGGTATTAATAAATCCAACAATATCATATTGTTGAATTTCTCCTAAAATGCACATACAGGCGGGCATCCAAGATGGTCGCGTGAGCAGAGAGCTCCCGAGACCCGCACCGTCCTTCTTTATCTATCCTTCACCTATCCTGGTCATTTTGACGGGCTTTTGCAGCGCCATCATCGCTGGTGCTACTGATCCTTCTCTGGTCAAAATCGGACCCTGGGGACCATTTTTCTGGACTTTGCAACTTTCTGGCCTGCCCGCGGGCGCGACCAGGGACTCGGCTGCCCACTTTGGCCGACCTGTAATTGAGCAACAACGGCTGCCTGGCATCTGGCCCGCCGGAGGTGTATTGCTTTCACTTTCGGTTTCCTTTTCTTTGTTCCTGTCTCCTCCTACTCTGCCTTGCCTGCGGCCCTCTCAGCCTGCACTATCCTCCGTTGGACTGGCAAGGAGGCTGCGACACCTCTGTCTCAGTGACGCATCGGAGTTCCGAGACTTTTCTACCTTCTCGTCACCTCCCCTGGCTATCTGACCGACACTGAATGCGAGATGGCGACGAAAGTGGAGGCCGAAAAACGCCGGAAGGCGGCAACCCGGGGGGGATCGATCCAGTCATACATGATCGAACGCTACACCCAGCCGAGGGGCTCCCCCGGGACCGTATGTATGGGTGCTGAAGGACTTCCAACAGACACATCGTCCACTTCGGAAGTGTCGCTCCAAGACCTGATGGCTGCCATTACTGGACTCAAGGCCGACATGAGTCAACAATTTGAAGCAGTGGTGACCAAAATAGACACGGTGGCGGTGGATGTGACTCTGATTCGGGCCGACTTGGCCAAAACAAATGAGCGGGTGAAGGCACTAGATCTCAAGACGTCGAGCCTGGTGACCGACATGGCCGAGGCGCAGTCCGAAATTGGCAATCTGCGTGCATCGCACGACTTACTGCTTAAGCGGATGGAGGACTATGATAACAGGGCCAGGCGGAACAACATACGCCTTGTCGGAGTGCCGGAAGGTGATGGTGCTGTAGCGACCGATCTCCTGGTCGAGGAACTCATAGTCGCCCAATTGGCTCCGGCGGGACTTAGTAAGTTCTTTGCCGTGGAGCGCGCTTATCGTTTTCCTGGAGGTCGAGTGAAGCCGGGGAACCCACCGAGGCCTATCATCGCCAGGCTTTTTCACTACCGGGACAGGGATGCTATCCTCCAGGCCGCCCGTAAACATGGTCCCCTGAAGTATGACAATAACTCTGTCTCCATCTATCCCGATTTCACTCCTCAAGTGCAGCGACAAAGATCAGGTTTCCTCGGAGTGAAGCGTCGTCTACGGGACCGGGGACTGAAATATGCCATGCTGTTTCCGGCCAGGCTCCGGATCGAATATCGGGAGCGTGCCTATTTCTTTGATCAACCTGAATGTGTAGCCGACTGGCTGGACTCGTTGCCGGCAGATGACTTTGGGAGCGGAGGCCCTGGTGGTGCGGAAGGTGGTGCAGCGGCCCAGGAGTAACAGATGCCCCAGAGGTTCTGATTGAGACTATGAAACGTTCTGTGTACATTGACTTATTCCCTAATGACTCTGCCCGTGGCGGTGCGGTAACGGGTGATTTCTCCCTTCCTCCTCGGGGGGTTCTTTGTGTAGAAGTATGGGGCGACAGGCACACTGCAGTTGGGGGTGGCTTCTTAGTCAGCAGGGGTGCAGGGAGGGGGGTGTTGTAACGGGTTTGGGTCTTGGGGTTGGTGTTTGGGGACTTGGTTCTGTTTTGTTTAATCTGTTTTGTTCTTTGTTCCATGGTACTTCACATCTTGCAATGACTTTTCATAGTGGGCTCTGCTGGGGGGTGGGTGTGGAATGTTTTCGTCGCAATGGGGGGGGGGTGAAATGCGGATTCTTTCTTGGAACGTAAATGGTTTGGATGACCGGATTAAGCGGGGCATTGTACTGCAATTCTTGAGGCGCCACGCCCCTGATGTTGTGTTTCTTCAGGAGACCCACTTGATTGGCAATGCTTGCAAGGCCTTAGACCGCCGGGGATATCGACTTGTTGCACACGCGGGTTTCACTTCGGGTTCCCGGGGTGTGGGTATTATGGTGAGGTCTTCCCTTGCTCTTGCTATCGACGATGTTATCCTTGATGAACGTGGGCGGTATGCTGCTGTTTCGGGGAGGTGGGAGGGTAAGCAGGTCGTGTTTGTTGTTGTCTATATCCCCCCGGGACTGCAGGCTACCACTTATGCTGATTTAGGCAGGACTCTCCTTGGGCTGCCAGACGGCTTGCTGGTCCTGGGCGGGGACTTCAATTCTGTCATGTCCGGCGACTGCGACAGGCTACCCCCTAGAGTATTGCCACAGTCCCAGATGTGGCTCAGTGAAATGGCTGACACTTTTGGTTTGGTTGATGTCTGGCGCTCACTACATCCCGCACTCCACCAATACACTTTTCACTCTGGTGCGCACGGCAGCCTCTCCCGCATTGACTATTTTCTTATGTTAGCCTCCACCTTGTCCACTGTCCGTGAGATTCGACATCTCCCCCGGGGTATCTCGGACCACTCCTCCCTGCTAATTACGATTTCTGTGGGCGGTCTTCCTGGTAACAGAGTTCCCCCGATTCCTCCTTGGCACTTTCGAAACCCCCGGCTCCGCTCAGACTTGCTTAAGGCAATAGATTGCTATTTTTCTGAGAATATGGGCTCTGTCACTTCCCCCATTGTTCTCTGGGAGGCCTTTAAGACGGTTATTCGGGGTTCCGCCCTGTCACTCATTGCCACTGAGCGTAGGGTCAAGAGGGAGGCTGTTGTGGCTCTTGAAACTGAAATCACTGCGCTTGAGAGCGAGCTGGGTGGGAATGACACGCCTGCACTGTTGCATGAATTGGAATTGAAGCAAGCAGACTATAAAGCCTGTGTCACGGATGCTGCTAAATTGATGCGGTCTAATCAACTTGGTCGACTGTATGATGTGGGTGACAAAGCTAGCAAGCTTCTTGCGTGGTTGGATAAGACTGAGCGTGCGAGTCGTGTTGTTCCCTCCATTGTTCGTGATTCTGGTGTGACTGTCTCTGATCCGGGTGAGATTGTTGAGTGCTTTGTTGACCACTTCCGTACGGTTTATACGCCTGTTAGTGACCGAGATGAGGCCGACTCCAGGCTACTCTTACGGGACATTGCTCTGCCTACTGTGTCTGATGCGGACTGCCTTGCTCTAGAGGCCCCCTTTACTGTCGATGAGATTGCCCTTGCAATCCGTTCCCTTCGCTCGGGTAAGGCAATGGGTCCTAATGGTCTTCCCATTGAACTCTACAAGCTTTGCCCCGACAAGATGGCCGCCCACCTGCGTCACATGTTCCTCGAGGCGGTTGAGGCTGGATGCCTCCCCCTTGAGCAGCGCCTCGCTACTATAGTGGTCATTTATAAGGATGGCAAACCTCGTGACCGGTGTGCCTCGTACCGCCCCATTTCCCTCCTTAATGCGGAACCCAAAATCCTCGCCAAGGTGCTGGCCAATCGGATGCTTGCTGTGATTTGTGACCTGATCCACCCGGATCAATCCGGCTTCATCCCCCACAGAAACACTGCTCTTAATTTGCGTAGGCTCCATAGTGTCCTCGCGAGAGCTTCTATTCTCGCCGAGCCAGCAGTAGTCGCTTCCCTTGATGCCACGATGGCATTTGACACTATTGAATGGCCCTACCTATGGGCAGCCCTCGCTAAATTTGGCTTTGGCCCCAATTTTATCGCTTGGGTCAAGCTTCTCTACGAGCAGCCGCTAGCCCAGGTTGCGGTTAATGGTCGGTGCTCGGACCCCTTCCCCTTGGGCCGTGGCACACGTCAAGGCTGTCCTCTTTCTCCGCTTTTGTTCGCTTTGGCACTCGAACCTCTGGCCGCGTGGCTCCGGTGGGAACCCTCGATCAAAGGGATCCGATGGTCTCCTGACCTTGAGGATCGTGTCTCCTTGTACGCGGACGACATCCTCCTCTATCTCACTTCCCCACAGAAGTCGCTCAATGTTCTCTTCGACGTCCTCACGTCCTTCGTTAAAAACTCGGGACTTGTCATTAACTGGACCAAGTCCTGTGTCTACGCCATAGCTGGTACTCTGCCGCCTCTCCCCCGCAGATTTCCCATCCTGGTAGCGACGGACGGTTTTAAGTATCTTGGGATCCATGTATCCATGATTTCTTCGGTCCGCTATGAGCGTAACTTGTATGCCCCACTTCGCAGACTAAAGCAGGATGTTCGGCATTGGCGCGATCTGCCTTTATCTCCATTGGGCCGGGCTGCGCTCTTTAAAATGATGTCGCTCCCTCGATTCCTCTACGCCCTGCAAAATTTCTTCGACCCTGTTCCGGCTCGTTACTTCCATGAAGTCGAGAGTTTACAGCGGCAACTTATCTGGGACGGCCGTGCCCGCATTGCCTTGTCCAAGCTAACGCTCTCCTGGTACGACGGAGGTATTGCGCTGCCGGACATTAGACGATACTACTGGGCCTCACACCTGAGTGCCATCAACCATGCGACGTACGCTCCGGAGCCCGCTCCTGCCTTTGCTTTGGATAAATTGCTGTTGCCCGGTGGCAACTTTAATAGGGCGCTGTACTCTAAGGCCCCCTTCCGACTTCTTACGGGCCCAACGAAATGTGCGGTGCGGGCATGGCGAGACGCTACGGTGGCCACGGGCTGGGGCGGTAGACTGACACGTATGACGCCACTGTATGATTCGGAACGTCTGGGCAACCTGTGGAAGACGAAAGGATTTGAGAAATGGGACATGATTGGGATTAGCACTGTGGGGGACCTGTGGACACGTGGCGCGGTTAAGTCCTTTGAATCGCTGAAGCTAGAATACCGGCTCGATGATAGGGAGCACTTCCGGTACATGCAGGTGAGGCATGCCTTGTCTTCTGTCTTCCCCCCCGGTACGGACATTCCGCAGTCCTCCCCTTTGGAGGATCGGGTCCTAGATGGCCACGTCCCAGACAGTACCATCTCCTTAATCTACAAGAAGCTCATTAATAATAGAACTGACCAGCTCGAGAAGCTCCGGGCTGCCTGGACGGCCGACGGACTTGAATTGGACGACGAGGACTGGCAGTCTGCCGTGTCCTCCCCTAAGGAGGTGGCTATTCCTGCACGACTTCGCTTTGTCCAATTGAAAATCCTCCATCGCGTGTATCTTACTGGAATGCGTCTGGTGCGAATGGGTCTGGTTTCGGATGGTCGATGCAAGCGTGGGTGTGGGATGGATGGTACCTTTCTCCACGTTCTCTGGGAATGTCCGGTGATTGTAGCGTACTGGTCCAGGGTGCATGATGTGATGAGCCGTGTCACGGGGGTCCCATTGATTCCAGAGGCGCGTCGTTGTCTCTTGAATGTATGGGAACCGTCTGACTGCACTGCTGCCCAGACACTTTGGGTCACCCTTGGCAATATGATCGCGAAGAGGGATATTGCGCAGCTTTGGGGCTCCCCTAGACCGCCAGTGTTAAGTGCCTGGAAGGAGAACATGGACTGGTCCATGTTCCGAGAGAAGACGGTATATGAGGCCCGGGGGCGTCCGGGGAAGTGGTCCAGAGTTTGGGCTCCCTGGAATGCTTATCGTGGAGATATCTGTTCTCCCCCACTTGACTACGAGGTCCCTCTTCCCTCCTCTCCGTGATTTACGTTCCTTTCCTATTCTCACCACATGCCTCTCTTGCGCGCGCCACCCCCCCCTCGCCATCGTCGTTTCTCCTACATTCATTCCCCCCCCCCCACCTCCAGCAACCCATGCCACTATGATACCATGTGTTTGTTTGTTAGTGTTCACTTCGACAAAAACATAAAATTAAACCTTTCTTATCCTATTTGTCTGATGTTACGCTCTTGCCGATAATGTTGATTTTAGAGATTGCTCCAGCAACGTGCTGCCTCATATTGCACTTCTCGCTCAGCCTGTTTTTTTTTGTCATAGCGGCCGGCCCTGCGGGGTTGTAGGCAGACGCTGTGTACTGTGCATTTGTAAATAAAGGTTTTAACAAAATAAAAAAAATAAAAAAATAAAATAAAAAATAAAATGCACATACAAGAAGTTATAAGATGTTCTTGTTTGTAAGTCCAATTTCAGCCTTCCAGTGGTCTGCCCGATTGGTCAGAGTTAAGTGGATTAGCCAGGCTGCCTTGAAGATGTGATAAAGAGCCCTTGGGGTTAACCAGCTCTGCTGGCAGGGCAGTGTTCTGTTCCATAGGAATTCCAGGCCAGGGGGAGGAGTCGTAAACTATGTTCTTCAAAGAGGAGAGTAGAGACCAGTGTCATTTACAGGTCTGAACTTCCCACTTTAGGCAGATGGTAGGATTAAGGAAAGTATGAGCAGATGAAGGGAGAGAGTCTAAGTAAATTAGCCATCCCTGGGGTGTGTTTATCCAGCTCTAACCTACTTGCTGGAAAATCAGCCATTATGGATTTGGAAGATTTGAAGCACTCTGGGACAAACTAATGCCACACTCTGCAGGGCGTGGTGATACATTAGAGGAGTTACCCTGCTCCCATTGGTCAGAAGTGACATCCTGCTTGACCCAGACAACTAGGAATAAGTATCTGAGAGCGGCAAAGCCCTCCAGATCTGCTGCTTGAAACTTACTGAAGGAAGAAGTGCCCTGTTAAGAAGTTTTGCTGTGCAAAGATTTCTTTTTTGAGTTTTAAAAGAACTTTATTGAAATCCAAAAAAGTACAATAAAGGAATAAGATACACTATTACTTTCAAATAAAATGCAAATAGAAAATGTGAATAATATAAGGGAAGAAAAAAAGAGAAAGAGAGAGAGAAAAAGAAAAGAAGAGAAGAGAAAGGAGGGGATGAGAAAGGGGAAGGAAACTCAGCCATTAAAGCGCAGTATCCATATATAAAAAATTAACATATCGAAGAAACCTGCAAGTCTTCCAAAAAACATTGTACAAAAGTAAAGGAAAGAGGCATATGTAAGAAAAGAAACAAAGGTAAGTAAGAAACATATCAGGGGGGTTTAGGTACTTCCTCAGTACGAGGAGAATGTAACATGGAGGAGTGAGCTGATGAGTCCAGGAAAGTAGTAATAGGTTACCACAAAAAATCACGTTTGATAGCAAGTGTAACAGGATAAACATATGCTCTATCTAGTCTATGATTGAAACAAACACCATACCACCATGCCTGAAAGGATATAGACGATGTATCTTTCCAAGCCTTAGTGATTTGTTGAAATGCCACAGCCAGGAGTAGGTTGATAATGGAAGTATTAAAGTCCGAAGAGGACCATATATCAGAGAGGCTACCAAGAAAAATATGTGTAAGGGAGAGGGGGAAGTTAGTAGAAAAAATAGTATTGAGTTGTCGCCATACTTTGGACCAAAAAGTATGAACCAAAGGGCAGGAGAAAAGCATATGTTTAAGATCCGCTCTCGTATCTGAGCAGGACCAACATGTTGAAGGTAGAGAAGAGTTAATTGAATGTAATTTAACAGGGGTGATCAGGAGCCGGTTATAAATAAAAAATAACGTTTGGGTAGTGTTAGCTGCTCTAGAAGATCTCCTTACCTTATTCCATATATCCTGCCATTGAGAGATAGAAAAAGACTCCTCTAAATCCAATTCCCATTGTTGTTCAACAGTCGATTTATCTCTATCAATAGAGGATTCGTGTAATTTTTTATAAATGTGTGAGGCAGAAGAAGAAGATAACAAAAAGGGCAGTGTGAGAGAGGAAGGAGAACTACGAGAGAGTGAGCCTGTAACAGAATCATAACTACTCTGAACAACAGCAATCAACTGAGTAAAATTAGAAAAGAAAGAAGAAGGAAGAGAAAAACGAGATTGAAGAGTAGAAAAAGAAATACATGTCCCACCAACAAAAAATTGATGAACCCAGAGAAGACCATGGGCATGCCAATCTTTCCAGAAAAGAGTTCTATGTGCAAAGATTTCTAAGGTCTGACCTCTGAAGACTGCACCATCCGAAACTACAGACCTGTGGATTCTCTTGCTGAAATAAGAACTGAAGAGTGGACTCCCTGAAAGCTACAGGTTAAAACAGTTCATCTGGAACATCACCAACTAAATCCACACCTTGAAGAACCACCAGTGGATTTGTAGGGGTTTTGAACCAGTGGATTGTGGGAACTGAAGTCCTCAACTTTCAAGGACCATCTTTGAGCTTCCGGACCCTTGAAATGAGTTTGAGACACTTTGGGACCCCTTGAGGAACTTCAGGAAGAAGTTCAAGAAGTTTGGAGAACTTTGAAGCAACTTTGAAAAAAAGCTCCATAGAGGGACCGACTCAACGTGGCCAGCCAGTCTGCCTGCCTTCAACAGCGAGCCAGCTAAGCCAACCAGGTTTGTCCCGCTAAACGCTCCATCGCTCCAAGTCCCAGAGATTGACCGGGACTAAAGAAAAGCTGAAGCCGGCGAACCCTCACCGGATCGGATACATGAGGAGCATCGAGAGACCCCGTGAGAAAAAGCTCCAGAAAAGTTTCTAAGTCCGCTCGTAGAAAAGGTGACCGGGAGCAACCGCGAAAGCCAAGCCGCCTGCCTTCCATCACATGCCGGCCTGGATTCCTGGGTTGCCCCGCTGAAGCGATCTTGAGAAATTTTCTACGTCCGCTCCAGAAAAGTTGACCGGAACCTCATCACAATTCAAGCCGGCGAACCCTCACCGAATCCAGACTGGCTTGGACATTCAAGGGGCCTCAAGGAGAAAAGCTCCAGAAACGTTTCTAAGTGTGAAGGTAGAAACTGAGACCGGGAACTGCCACGAGCTGTAGCCGCTCAGGGATCCATCGCACCCGGTCTGAAACTTTGACTTTGCCCCAGTCTATCACGAGCAGGTATCACAATATGGTCCTATATTCTTCTAAGTGCTATATTTTATTACATCTTTGAAAATACATATCTCCGGTTCCCTACGTGGATTTTTCTTGTTTTGGTATCATTTTAAAGATAAACATATTTCCTATTTTGATTAATTGGTGTTGGATTTTTATTATGTGTTGTGTTTTAATTATTCACTGAAATTGTGTTTTTAAATGCTTTACATACCTGTCTTTGAAGTTAAGCTAATCTGCTCACAGCCACATTACCAAGGGTTGAGCAAAAGGAATAATTTTCTAAGACCTATGCTGAGTCCTATCATGTGTTAGTGACCTTATTGCCAGTGGCAGACCTACATTTGCCCCTACCAATAACCCACTTTCCAACATTTGGTGCTCAGCGGTGTGGATGAGGACTTGTGTTTAAAAAGTGCACCTGTCAGTAAAGTGAATAAGATTATAAAAATCCTCTAAATTGCCTTAGAACAAAATTTTTTTGTTTGATATTTGTAATTTGGACTAAACTCTATTAATCCATTGTTTTGATTTTTCCAAATTGTTCTACATCTGTTGTGCCTAATTTTTGTGACCCAAAACTAGGGAACCATGGAGCTGGACCTGGCTAAACTGTCCCAGTTCAAGCTTGCTGAGCTTAGGGAACCATGTAGGCTTAGGGGGCTGCCTGCTGCCAAGTCTATGAGGAAGCAGGGTTGCTTGAATCCCTACAGGCTTGGGAGGAGAGCTGAGGAGAACCCAGGGGGGATGTAGGATGTCCCCCCAACCTCACCCAAGAGGAAGGTGAGGATGAGACCTCTTCTATCATTACTAGTGTTAGCCAGGTGATTCCAGATGGTGGGAGTGGGGAAGGGTCCCTTACTAAGGAACCACTATCATCCCTTGCAGAGAGACAGCTTCAGTCTCAATTAGCTTGGATAGCTTTAGAGCAGGAGAAATTGGAATTGGCTAAGAGGAGATGGGAGAGGGAGGAGTTGAGAAGAAATGGTGGCAGTGAAAATGAAGAAGATTTTAAAATATCCAGGCATGGTGCATTTGATCCTAAACTTCCCAAGGGGGATCACAATGACAGGTGGCTAGCAGCCTTTTGAGATGGCCCTTAAAATGAGTAGGGTCCCTTCTAGGTATTAGGGTGCACTCCTGTGGGAGTTGATTCCAGTAGCAGGGAGGGATAGGCTCCTGACCCTGAAGGGAGAGGATGCAGAATCATACCAGTAGATGGGGGCATGCGTAGTCAAGAGATTTGGCCTGACTCCAGAGCAGTACAGAGTGAAGTTTAGGGGCACCCAGAAATTGAGTTCAAAGTCTTGGGTAGACTTTGTGGACATTTCTGTAAAGGCAGGAAGGCTGGATTGTTGGTAACAAAGTTGGTACATATGAGGGATTGTATAATTTGTTTTTGAAACAACATATTTTGACTCATTGTGCAGAAGAGAAGTTACGCCAGTATCTAGTGGACTCTAAGCTGACAGACCCCAGAAAGCTGGGGGAGGCAGCTGATGAGTGGGTGAGAACCTGGGTTTCCATTCAGCACCAGGGAGGGGGCAGAAGAAAGGAAGACAGGTCCCTCCCCAGGGGAAAACCCAGGGAAAGGAAGGTCAAACCAGAAGGAGTCCTCCAAATACCCACAAAACCTGCACAAGGAGGGGGGGCCGAGCCAACCCAAATTCAATGGGAGGGGGAATCAGGGAAAGCCTGGTAGGTTCTTAGACCCCTCATAGATGGGTAAGTGCTATGGCTGTAACCAGCCAGAGCACAAGCAGGGAGATGCTGTCGGCGCCAAGAAGCTCCCCCCTATGGGGCCATCCACAGGGATTGCCAGTGTCAGTGTAGGGGTGGAGAGTGGTGCCCCAGAGAGGGGTAGTCAGGTGGTGGAAGCAACCTTAGTGTCCCTGGGTGGTGTGAATATTGCAACCCTTACTGCCTTTCTTCGAAACATGGAAAAGTACAGGCAGAGGCCTAAAGTGAATGGGACTGAGGTTGAGGCTATCAGAGACACTGGGGCTACTGTAACTATGGTCCTGGATGAACTAGTGCCTCCAGAAAGGTTGCTACCTGGTGAGTTTCACCAGGTGACTTATGCAGACAGCACTATCAAACTCCATCCTATGGCTGTGGTAGATTTGGAATGGGGAGGTGTGACAGGCCCTATGAAGGTAGCTGTGTCACAGGTGCTCCCGGTCCAGTGTTTACTGGGCCCTAAGGTCTTTGTGTGGTTAGAGGTGAAGAGAGGACTCCATATGGAAATATTGGAGCTCCCTGAGTTGGTATGTGCTGTGACTAGGTCACAAACTAGCCAGAAGGAAGACCTGGACACTTGGACCATGGAACAAAGGGCCAAGCATCCAAGGAAAAGGGCACGGGCCTGGTGAGCCAATCCAGGGAACTCCAGAGGTACAGTAAGAATCTAACCCTATTGAGAAGGATCAGGCCTCTGAGGGAGGGACTCCATCTCTGCCAGAGCTGTCAGATTTGGCAGAACTGACAGGAGCAGGTGGACCCTTCAGAGAGGAGTTCGGTCAGGCACAGGGTGACTGTCCCACCCTTAAGATCTTGAGGGGGGTTGCTTCCAAGCAAGAGGAGGGGGTGACAGTGGGTTTCACAACCTCTACTGGGAAGATGGACTGCGTTATACTGAGGCCAGCAGAAACCTCAAAGAGGGGGCCACCAGGAGGTTGGTGGTGCCCCAGAAGTACAGAGAGTTCATCCTGACTTTGGGTCATGATATCCCCTTGGCAGGACATTTAGGACAGACATGGAACCGGTTGGTGAACCCTTTCTACTGGCCCTATATGTCTGAAAGGGTAAAGGAGTTTTGCAGCTCCTGTGTCACCTGTCAGGCCAGTGGCAAGGCAGGGGGCAAGACAAAGGCTCCCCTAATACCACTGCCAGTGGTTGGGGTTCCTTTTGAAAGGGTGGGGATGGATATTGTTGGTACCCTTAACCCACCTACTGCATCAGGGAATAGGTATATCTTAGTGGTAGTTGACCATGCCACTAGGTACCCTGAAGCCATACCTCTTAGAACCATTGATGCACCTGATTGGCTAAAGCACTGCTTGGTGTGTTCACCAGGGTGGGGTTTCCAAAAGAGGTGGTATCAGATAGGGGCACGAACTTCCTGTCCAGCTATCAGACTGCTATATGGGATGAGTGTGGTGTTAACTACAAGTTCTCTACCCCCTATCACCCACAAACAAATGGTCTTGTTGAGAGATTCAACAAAACCCTGAAGGGCTTGAGTTGTCAGAGAAACTCAGGAGGAGATGGGATGTTCTCCTCCCATGCTTACTGTTTGCCTATAGAGAGGTACCACAGAAAGGGGTTGGTTTCAGTCTCTTTGAGTTGTTGTTTGGACACCCTGTGAGGGGACCATTGAGCCTGCTGAAAGAATCTTTAGAGAAGCTTCTTAAAGAAGCAAAGGATAATGTGCTTGACTATGTGCTAGGCCTGAGATCTAGAATGGCAGAGTACATACACAAAGCAAACAAGAAACTGGAGGCCAGCCAGGAACCCATGAAGTACTGGTATGATCAAAAGGCTACTATGTCTGAGTATACTCTTGGTCAATTGGTGTCGGTGTAGGAGCCTATGGCTCCCAAGGCCCCCCATGACAAGTGTAGTGAGCCCCATCTGACTGCTATGTGGAATGAGTGTGGTGTTAACTACAAGTTTACTACCCCCTATCACCCACAAGCAAATGGTCTTGTTGAGAGATTCAACAAAACCCTGAAGGGCTTGATACATGAGTTGTCAGAGAAACTCAGGAGGAGATGGGATGTTCTCCTCCCATGCTTACTGTTTGCCTACAGAGAGGTGCCACAGAAAGGGGTTGGATTCAGTCTCTTTAAGTTGTTGTTTGGACACCATGTGAGGGGACCATTGAGCCTGCTGAGGGAGTCTTTAGAGAAGCCTCCTAAAGCAGCAAAGGACAATGTGCTTGACTATGTGCTAGCCTGAGATCTAGAATGGCAGAGTACATATACAAGGCAAACAATAAACTGGAGGCCAGCCAGGAGCCCATGAAGTACTGGTATGATCAAAAGGCTACTACTATGCCTGAGTATACTCTAGGACAATTGATGTGGGTGTTGGAGCCTGTGGCTCCCAAGGCCCTCCATGACAAGTGGAGTGGGCCCCATCCAATCTTAGAAAAGAAGGGTGAGGTTACCTATTTGGTTGACCTTGGCACCCCCAGGAACCCTCATATGGTCCTGCATGTGAATAGATTAAAACCCCACCATGACAGGGCAGATATGACCATGTTACTGGTCACTGATGAGGGTGTGGAGGAGGAAACTGAGCCTGTGTCCGACCTCCTCTCCACTAATGTACAAGATGGGTCAGTAGAGGGAGTGGTACTCTCTCTCAAATTGACATACCAGCAGCACAGAGACTGTGAGCCAGTGCTGGAGCAGTTTGCTGGCCTGTTCTCTTTGACCCCAGGCATCACTGAGTGGTGTGTGTACCACATTGACACTGCCTACCTGTCACAAATAAACTGTACAGGTTGTCTGACCATGTCAGAGCCAGTATTAAAGCTGAGGTTGCTAAGATGCTGGAACTGGAGGTAATTGAACCGTCTGAGAGTCCATGGGCCTGTCCAGTGGTGCTGGTACCTAAGCCTAATCCTCAGGGGGGACCCAAGGAGTTAGGATTCTGTGTGCACTACAGAGGATTGAATGCAGTCACCAAGACTGACGTTCACCCTATACCTAGAGCTGATGAGCTCATTGATAGGTCATGGGCTACTAACTACCTGAGTACATTTGATTGGACTTCAGGTTACTGAAAGATTGCCCTCACTGATGGAGCAAAGCAGAGGTCGAATCCACTCAGAGTGATAGTGATCCCTAGAGTGATGGGGAACACACAGTGTTGTTTAAATGCCCCTCACACACCAACAGGCCCCTTGGTGTCATGCTTCATCATCGGGGCCTTCGCACCCCTCTACGGGATGCGGCGTGCTACGACTCGCGGATACGCAGGAGCACTTGGAGTGAACTATGTGTAGGGGTGTGTGTTTGTTACAAAGTGTGAGTGAGGTGAGGTGAAAAAAGGTGAATGGTTAAAAAATACCTGGCACGTGGGAGGAAAAAATACTTTATTAAAATCCCCGGCTGGTATTATTAAAACAAAAGTGCAGGGCGTGGTTTGAATAGATACGTATTAGGGTATCCAGACCACTATATCAGAATGTCAACATGTTTCGGAGGTCACAGCCCCCTTCTTCAGGACAAGGGTTAATGCACTTACCCTCCCCTTACTCACATGTAAAATGTAAAAGTGTTATAAAAAATTATTACCACAATGTGTAATATTCCTCGTTGAGGGAAGGCAGGCGATTAGCCATTGCAGTAACCGTTATTTCTGATCAGAAAGGAAGGATTCCCCAATATACGCTTAGGCTCATGAAGTCTTGTAGTTGGGAACTTTAAGTTCTTACGCCAATTGGGCGCAACGACATTCACTAACATAAAAACATTGTTAGGAATATTACACGTTGTGATAATAATTTTTTATAACACTTTTACATTTTACATGTGAGTAAGGGGAGGGTAAGTGCATTAACCCTTGTCCTGAAGAAGGGGGCTGTGACCTCCGAAACATGTTGACATTCTGATATAGTGGTCTGGATACCCTAATACGTATCTATTCAAACCACGCCCTGCACTTTTGTTTTAATAATACCAGCCGGGGATTTTAATAAAGTATTTTTTCCTCCCACGTGCCAGGTATTTTTTAACCATTCACCTTTTTTCACCTCACCTCACTCACACTTTGTAACAAACACACACCCCTACACATAGTTCACTCCAAGTGCTCCTGCGTATCCGCGAGTCGTAGCACGCCGCATCCCGTAGAGGGGTGCGAAGGCCCCGATGATGAAGCATGACACCAAGGGGCCTGTTGGTGTGTGAGGGGCATTTAAACAACACTGTGTGTTCCCCATCACTCTAGGGATCACTATCACTCTGAGTGGATTCCACTTTGTTTATTCATATTACCCGGGAGACTGAATCCACTGACTCTCTCTCTCCCCCCCTTCTGTTAGAATCTGCAAAGCAGAGGTCAGCATTCTCCACACTAGAGGGACATTATCAGTTCAAGGTAATGCTCTTTGGCTTAAAGAATGCACCTGTCACCTTCCAAAGGTTGGTGAACAGAGTCCTGTCTTGGTTGGAACAGTTCAGTGCAGCTTACCTGGATGATATAGCTGTATACAGTTCTACCTGTGGGGATCACTTAATCCACCTACGGGAAGTGATTCAGGACATGCAGCAGGCAGGTCTGACTATTAAGGCAAGTAATTGCCAAATAGGGCAGAGTTCTGTGGTGTACCTGGGCCACCTGGTAGGTGGGGGCCATGGACAGCCTCTCCAAGCTAAAATCCAAACTATTTTGGATTCGACAGCTCCTGTTACCCAGACTCAGGTCAGGGCATTCCTTGGTCTGAGAGGGTACTATAGAAGGTTTGTTCAAAATTGTGGGACCATTGTGGGGCCCCTAACATAACTCACTTCTAAGAAGAGGCCCAAGAAGGTGATTTGGACCCCAGAGTGTTAGAAGGCTTTTGATACTCTGAAAGCTGCCATATGTTAAGAACCAGTGCTACTAGCCCCTGACTACACAAAGGAATATGTGGTTCAGACAAATGCTCCAGAGCAAGGGATTAGGGCAGTGTTGTCAAAGTTAAATGAAGGGGGCCTTGATCAGTCAGTTGCCATTATTAGTAGGAAGCTTCTTCCGGGAGAGCAGAGGTGGAGTGCCATTGAGAGAGAGGCTTTTGCTGTGGTGTGGTCCCTGAAACAGTTGAGACCATATTTGTTTGGGACTCACTTTCGTATTCAAACTGACCACATACCTCTCAGATGGCTCATGCAAATGAGAGGGAAGAATCCCAAGCTGTTAAGGTGGTCCATTTCCCTACAGGGAATGGACTTTACAGTGGAACACAGACCTGGGGTTGCCCATGCAAATGCAGATGGACTTTCCAGGTTTTTCCACTTAGCTGATGAGGACTACCAGGGTGTAAGTTAGTATCCCATCACCTTTCATTTAGGGGGGCTATGTTGCAAAGTCATCCTGTGCCCTGGGTACCCCC
Organism: Lissotriton vulgaris; assembly: GCF_964263255.1. Classification (NCBI taxonomy): domain Eukaryota; kingdom Metazoa; phylum Chordata; class Amphibia; order Caudata; family Salamandridae; genus Lissotriton; species Lissotriton vulgaris. The sequence continues at coordinate 1,194,545,755 of NC_141685.1, forward strand.
CAACTTTTTGATGAATAGTACTGGTGGTAACTGACTCTGACTGAACCTGGGCTCTGCCTAACCAGGCCCTGGGCCAGTGCTATGCTGAAAGACACACATTAGAATACAGTTAAAACACCTACATATACTAGGGTACACAATGGTATGGTGGGGGTACCCCCGTGATTGGCATGACCTAGCCTATGGGCCCCTAGTATATAATAGGGCAGTAGGTTTGAAACTACCTAGAAGTACCTAATACCCTAGGGCATGGCAGTTTAGCGGCCAGCAGCTCTTTTTGCACTTGCATGTGTGGACTGCTGAAGCCTGAGGTCAGTTTAAAAGCAGCCCTGGGTGCCAGGACTGTTTTTAAAAAGTAAATTGTGCCCAAACTCGACTTTGGTGTTTGGGGCACTTACAAATGGATAACCTGCAATGTTTTGGCATATTATGGACCCCGAGGGACTCCCCTAGGTATCCCAGGGGTTGGGGTCAGGTATTTATAAGGTACACCCTTGTTTTGATATGCCTGGGTAAAGTGACATTTCCCATTTCACTCCCTACATTGTGGTAAAGTGCTGCTCAAATTCGACTTTGATGCTAGGAGCACTGTGGAGGGAGAATCTGCTATATGTCTACAGATTTAGAACCCCAAAAGTCTCCCCTAGTTGCACATTGGGTGGGGTTCCTGTAAATATATAATATCAGTACTTATAAAATACGCTTTTGTTTGTCCTGGTGCTGGAAAGATGGCCTAAGTCATTTTTCCCATTGCAAATACCCTGTTACATAGATTAACATGGTAGGAAGTTATTTATTAATAACTCTTGATAGGAAAGGGCTAGAAATGCCATTCAAAGATTTCCCAGAATGGTATTAATAAATCCAACAATATCATATAGTTGAATTTCTCCTAAAGTGTACATACAAGAAGTTATAAGACATTCTTGTTTGTAAGTCCAAATTCAGCCTTCCAGTGGTCTGCCCTGATTGGTCAGAGTTAAGTGGATTAGACAGGCTGCCTTGAAGAAGTGATAAAGGGCCCCTTGGGGTTAACCAGCTCTGCTGGCAGGGCAGTATGCTGTTCCATAGGAATGCCAGGCCAGGGGGAGGAGTCGTAAACTATGTTCTTCAAAGAGGAGAGTAGAGACCAGTGTCATTCACAGCTCTGAACTTCCCACCTTAGGCAGATGGTAGGATTAAGGAAGATATGAGCTGATGCAAGGGTGAGGCTCTAGGTAAATTAGCCATCCTAGGGGTGTGTTTAGCCAGCTCTTACCTCCTTGCTGGAAAATCAGCCATTATGGATTTGGAAGATTTGATGCACTCTGGGGCAAAATAATGCCACACTCTACAGGATGTGGTTATAAATTGGAGGAGTTACCCAGCTCCCATTGGTCAGAAGTGACCTCCGGCTTGACCCAGGAAACTAGGAATAAGTATCTGAGAAGGGCAGAGCCCTCCAGATCTGCTGCTTGAAACTTACTGAAGCAAGAAGTGCCCCGTTGAGATGTTTTGCTGTGAAAAGATTTCTAAGGCCTGACCTCTGGAGACTGCACCATCTGAAACTATAGCCCTGTGGATTATCTTGCTGAAAAAAGAACTAAAGAGTAGACTCCATGAAAGCTACAGGCTAAAACAGCTCATCTGGAACATCACCAACTAAAACCGCACCTTGGAGAACCACCAGTGGATTTGTAAGGGTTTTGTACCACTGGATTTTGGGAACTGAAGTCCCCAACTGTCAAGGACCATCTTGTATCTTCCAGACCCTTGGAATGAGTTTGAGACATGTTGGGACCCCTTGAGGATCTTCAGGAAGAGGTTCAAGAAGTTCAGAGAACTTTGAAGCAACATTTTAAAAAAGCTCCATAGAGGGGCCTTGCCACGAGCCGGCCATGCCAACCAGGTTCGTCTCACTAAAAGCTCCAGCGCTCCAACTTCCAGAGATTGATCGGTACTAGAGAAAATCTGAAGCGGTAAAGCCTCACCGGATCTGGCTGCATGAGGAGAATCGAGAGATTCCGAGAGAAAAAGCTCCAGAAAAGTTTCTAAGTCTGCTCGTAGAAAAGGTGACCTGGGCAACCGTGAATGCCAAACTGCATGCCTTCCATCGCGTGCCGGCCTGGATTCCTGGGTTGCCCCACTACAGCGATCTTGAGAAATGTTCCACATCCGCTCCAGGGAAGTTGACCGGGACCTCATCACAATTCAAGCCGGCGAACCCTCACCGAATCCGGATTGGCTGGGAGCTTCAAGGGGTCTCAAGGAGAAAAGCTCCAGAAAAGTTTCTAAGAGTGAATATAGAAACTGAGACCGGGACCTGCCGTGAGCTGTAGCCGCTCAGGGCTCCATCGCACCCGGCAAGTGCTATATTTTATTAAATCTTTGAAAATTCATATCTCTGGTTCCCTACATTGGATGATTGTCATTTTGGTGTCATTTTAAAGATAAAAATATTTCCTATTTTGGTAAATTAGTGTTGGATTTTTATTATGTGTTGTGTCTTAATTATTTACTGCAATTGTGTTTTTAAATGCTTTACATACCTGTCTTTGAAGTTAAGCCTGTCTGCTCACAGCTACGTTACCAAGGGTTGGGCATAGGAATAATTTTCTAAGACCTATGCTGAGTCCTATCATGTGTTAGTGGCCTTATTGCCAGTGGCAGACCTACATTTGTCCCTACCAATAACCCACTTTCCAACACTCTACAAAAGCTTATAGAGGAATGTAGGGTGTACCCTGAGCCAACATCATATGGGGGCTATAACTCGACACCCATAACCTCCCCTCACTTACCTTTTCTATTCCAGCATGACTCCGACGACCGATTCTTCCAACATGACAGCTGCAATCCTTTCTTCCAGTCTCTACCTGAGAGGAAAGCCACAGAAGGGTCAATCCGGCATGCCGGGATCCTACGTCAGCCAGAGGGGCAGAATGAACATTACCCTGGACCAATCAGAGGGCAGAGAGAAGGACAAGAAGTGGGTCACCGATTCCAAGGAGGAAGCCAACGAGGAAACCCGGAAGTCGCCGGAGGGCCCAGCGGGATGGTGAGAAAGCGCAAAGAGGAGGAAATTCTATGCATTAGAACGAATCCAGAACCGAGCAGAAGCGAGGAGCGGAGTTCCAAGGAAGGGAAGCCTTTGCTGGTCGACGAGTCAGAGGACGCAGGTCTAGAGGCGTTGTTTTGATTCTATGGCCTGCTATTGTTCGCCAATAAGTTCTTTAGTCATTGTATAATTTGTCATATTTAATCTTATTTTTGCTTGAACAGTCTGTTCATGCTGTGCTTGAGATTGTGTGCCTTTTGCCTGCGTCGCTCCGATTCTATGGCCTGCTATTTTTGTTTGTTTTATTCCTGTAACAGTTCTCTCATGTAACATAACTGGGTTCTATTGTACAGTGCTCTGAAACCTTCGGGTAAAGTCTGCGCTTTATAAAAATGCATTAAACAAAAATAAAATTAAAAAGAGTGGTGGTCGCCCCAGAGGAATGAAGACACCACCGCAAGTCTGGAGAGTTGCGGCTTCTGCAGTACATGGACAGGGGTAGGGGTGAGAGAAGGGTCATTCGAATTGTGCCGTAGAGGGTTTACTTGGGTGGGGAAAGGGAGAAGAGATGGGGGAGGACAATTAAGATTGTATTGGTTGTTCTCCATTGTGTCGGCTGTATCTCTCCTTTTTAACCTGTTTTGTGCTTGCAGCAGTTTAAAAAAATTACTTTTGAATTGACTTTATTGCTTTTTGATGGCGGAATAGTCTGCGCTACAAACAGATTAAATCAGCAGAACGGGCATTTAGCAGAAATATACCACCAGAACTGCTTAGTACAATAGAGAGAAAGGGATCTGCAGGACTGTGTTTGTTTTTCTCCTCACCTGTGCACATCTTCCCACTTACCCTAACCTTCTCTAATAGTAAAGAGAGGAAGCAGAGAGTGACCGACCAGCCCCGAGATACCCTCTCAATCGGCACTTCCCTGGTGTGGTATGGGGCACTATGCTACACATAAGAGCAAAGTATAGTATAACTCACCATCATCTCCCTGTCTTCTTCCCCGAGATCCTGGGACGCCACCGAAGAGAGGAAGAAAAAGAAGAACCTACAGGGAGAAAAGACAAACAACTTGGAAGAAAGACGACCTAAACACTCCTTCGACTTATCACGTTCCTGTGACTCTACTTGTTTTTGTTTAATAAACCGGCAAGATTGAGAAACACACTAAGCCTCCTACATTTACTTTTCCATCCCTCCCACAAGGAGTACAAGATTCATGGCTAGTCTTGACCTATCTGTGGAAGTGTTCAAATCCTTTGTTTTCATTTCAGGAACACGTGCAAAGAAACCTTATAACTTCCATATAGGGGATAAAAGGTGAAAGTCGTAGACATGTTCTCTTACTTGGGGCTATTATTCAACAAGCATTTATCCTGTAAAAATATGGCACCATGCAGAGAGAGCCGCTTGGAAAATGGCATTATGGCCCTTGCAAAGCTCTAAAAAAAACTAGGATCCAAAGCGATCCCAGAAATGTTAAATATCTACAGTGTGAAGGCAAGGACACATGGAATTTATGGGGCAGCAATTTGGGGCACGATAGATTTAAGGCCACTTCAGTGTGTGGAGCATGACTTTTGTAAGAACTTCCTGACCCTACCTCGATCTTGTGCAAACTATTCTGCACACACAGAGTTGGATTTACAATGTCTTGAGAATGAAATTAGATTAGCCCCTCTAATATAATGTCTATCAATATGGCAAAGAGAGTGTGTACCGCTAAACCGGGCAATCATGAGGGGCTGTTTAAAACTGGATAATGCCCAGAAGATTCCGTGGATAAAGTATGTGAAGGATGCTTTCTCTGCATTGGGACTTTGTGCTTTATTTGATACTCCAAGCTTATGTGCTAATTTTCCTAAAACAAAACCAAAATATTTCTTTTTAGCAAAAGCTGAAGAAAACAGATAGGAAAGGAATGAAACAAAACCTACAGTACCTGCTTCTAGCTTGCTCCCGCCAGTCATAGACATGCTAAAATCGTATTTGCCATTTGTACAGAACCCTCAGCATCGGTATATATTGATTAGATTTTGTTTTCATTATAATCCTCTAATGTTTGGTTTCCCGGCTAATATTTACTCAGTAAATGACTTACCATCATGTCCCTGTGACGGGAGAGCAGCACAATCAACTTTATATATTTTATTCTTCTGTAAATGTTATGGTCCTCAAAGGAAAACCTTTTAAGTCCCTATGCTCCACAAACACAAATTTGTCCAATATAGATCTGCACTGCACTTTATTCAACAACTACCAGATCCCTTTGTATGTTATGCTGAGCAACCTTTTATGGGCAGTGGCAAAGTACAAACGTTTATCGCCTTAGGGGCCAGATGTAGGTCACCAAATACCGGTCGGTAACGGCCGATTTCGGCTGTTACCGACCGGTATTTGGTGATTGAGATGTAGGGGGCCTTCAATTTACCGATTCGGTATATTTACAGAATCAATAAATTTATCGATTCTGTAAATTACCGAATCGGTAAAATTACCGAATCTCAAATTTTTGATGTAGGTGGCACTGAAAACAGTGCCACCGGCCCTTAAGAATTCGTTATTTACCATGACATACTATGTCATGGTAAATAACAAATTCCTATGTACATGCACATCTGTGCATGTACACCTGTGGGCATGTATGTGTGCTACATGGCACACAAGCCAGAATCAGAGGTGCAACAGGGTGTCAAAGTGACACCCTGTCCCCCTTGCAAATTTGGTAATTTTACAGAATCGGTATTTACCGATTCGGTAATTGACATTGATTCCTATGGGCCTCAAGTCCCATAGGAATCAATGGCAATTGCAGAATCGGTAAATATCGATTAATTAATTACCAAATAATACCGATTCGGTAATTAATTCGGTAAAATTACCTACATCCCGATTGCCAGTTCCTGAATACCGAATCGGTATGATTCGGTATTTAAGAATCGGTAATCTGGGATTACCTACATCGGGCCCTAGATGTTTTAATACTTGTGTTACTTTGGTCGTCATTTTAAACATGAATGTAAAATTTACTTCTTTTAAAATTATGCATGTTTTTAGAGTGATTATAATGGAATAACATATTTTAATTTATGACTGTTTGTACTTTAATGCATTGAAATAATGCAAAAGAAAGAAAGAAAAAAGAAAGAAAGAAAAAAAGAAAGAAAGAAAGAAAAGTACACAGCCACCTACAGTCTTATACTTATTTAATGCCCATCAGCACTGTGTGCAGCTCACTGGCCCACCCTACCTAACAACATAGATACATTTGCTCTCTGGCTCAACCTCATACTGCTGTATGTGACAGTCCAGCAGATCACTCAAAATGAGTGTTCATGTACAATGAAAGGGGTGATGATCATGTCTCTTAGAGTGTGTTTGCAGGGTCAAAGATATCACAGGGCTTAAAAGACAAAATATTCAACAACTATTGTGGTATTTCATTTTCAGAGAACCACAAAAAAATAAAAGAGAAACAGAATTGAGTCCTGGTTGGCACCGCGGGGGGACAGTGTATTCTGTATTCATGGTGCTTCAAGGTCCCAGCCTGCAATTAAAGACCTGTTAACATGCAACGGTCATCTTAAAAAGGGAGTGTAGCTTATTGTCCTTACATTTCAAGGGATTTTCAGCAGTTTCAAGATCTTAGAGCATTCATAGTAACATTTTGACACTAGAAAGAGGGACATTTTAAAGAAAAGAAATCATTAGATTTCATTTCCCTTTGACTTGCAATGAAGCAAAGGCAATTATTGGCAGGAGACTGATAAAATGAAACCATTTTAGACTTAGAAATCGGGATTCTCCCTCTTGAATCACATATGTTGGCATGCATGTTAGAGCTTCACTTTGCTCAAAAGGTGTGATATCTGATGTTTGTGTCTTTCTTTGCATTTCATTGCTTGATTTTACAGGCAAGAAAGACTCAACCTAAGCGTCTCACATTTAGTAGTTGAATGTCACTCATAAGTACACCGAAACCATGAAAATATCACAGTTAAACCTGGCATCCTTGGTTTCCCCTTACTTTTAGTCCTCAGACCTCCTGTTTTGCTGACTTCAATATGGCTTGCTTTAGGATCCTGGGCACTTTACAACTGCTGACCAGTGCTAACGTGCATGTGGTCTTTCATTAAAACATGGTAACATTAGCTTATCCACGATTGCCATATATTTTATTTTTCACAACATAATTTTATTGCTGACAGCGAATTCAAAAAGAGGGCCTTGCAGGGCTCCCAAGGTATGTATACAGGATCGCACATACGAATGTCAACATTTTCAACAATGGTAGAGTATTGATTATACAAAGAATATTTTGCAAAGAAATATAAGAACAAAACAGAAGAAAAAAGAAGAAGAAACAGCTGCACCACATTGCATCCATTGAACAAGTAAATCAGTCCTGAATACAGGGAAAGTTTTTTCCACCCTTAGTCACATTGAATTGAAGCACTACGCAAATGCCAGTCTATTAGCGTCCTAGCAACAGTTCAACAGCATTGGCCAGGGGAGGAGGAGGCTCCAGATATAGTCCTCTGTAATCAGCCCACCTTTTCCAAATGTTGTAGTGTTTACGGGGGCATCCCTTGCTTCAAAGAGCGGGAGTTCCAGACCTATACAAGAGTCTAGACTCCTTTTCCATACTCAAGGGATGGAGGGGATTCCAGACCCGGGTAATATCGCTTTTCACCAGCGTGAGACCTAGAAATAGGAGGTGACGCTTATACATATTTTCACATATGTCTTCAATACCATTCAGCATGGCCAGCTTCGGTGAGGATGCAATGTCTCACCCCAAAACTTCAGATAGGCATGCAAACACCCCCCTCCAGAACCTCAACAGTGTTGGGCAAGACAACACGGTGTACAGGAAGGTACCCTCCCTAGATCTACAGCGTAAGCAATGTGGGGACACAATGAGCCCAGCACGCCACAGCCGGTGCCTGGTATAACAGGCTCTATGTAGGTACTTCACTGGATATGACGCAGGCGGTCCACGATTGCTACACTGCGCTGAAGTTCCATAGCCTCTACATAGTCATCTTTTTAGAAGGGACCCAAATTCTGCTGCCATGCCTCTCTAGTTTTGTGTAGTGTGGTCGGGGTATTATTTATAAGTGTGCAAATATTTTAGTTAACTTATTGTTCCCCAATGGCCCTTCAAAACCTAAGCCTTAATGGGGTTACATTTAGGAATCTCTGTTAGGTGGGATATGTATGGGGTAAAGGCGTGCTGGAATAGGAGATAGCGGTAGAATTGTGTGCAGGGCATATCATTTTCCATTTGTATATCAAGAAAAGACTTGAGAGTACAAACGAGTACGACTGCCACCACATGTCTATCCCAATGGCCCCCCAGCCCCGAAAGCCGTAGAGTTACACCAGCTGTGGTAATTGTCCGTTGTTCCTTAGTTGAGTTTCCCTGGTGAGTCTCCCCCACCAACCCATCAGACGGAGAACCAACTTCCAAATCTTGAAGATTGTGGTGGTAGTGGAGGGCATTGTCTCCCAACAGCCAGCTTTCTATAGCATATGACAGGTCTCAGTGGTTGCCATACCTCCATTCATTGAAGAAAGCAGGTGTGAGGACATGTAATACGCCTGAATGTCCGGGGTGGCCACTCCACTGGAGTAGGTAGATTGGAAGCAGGTCCTGGCATTCAATTGACAAAACCATGTTGCTTTTAAGGATTGATTTTACTGGATAAGGATTATTCTGCAATTGATAATGGAGATGAGGCAGGGAAATCATTTAAAAAATAGCGGACCTACCAGGGGTGGCCACTCCACTGGAGTAGGTAGATTGGAAGCAGGTACTGGCATTCAATTGACAAAACCATGTTGCTTTTAAGGATTGATTTTACTGGATAAGGATTATTCTGCAAGTGATAATGGAGATGAGGCAGGGAAATCATTTAAAAAATAGCGGACCTACCAAAGAGAGACCAGACTCGTGTCTGGTTGCTCACCTGCATCCATAAGGGGGCATGGTTCTTGTTCCACGCCAATGTCTGAGACTCTGCGAGATATACTCCCAGATACTTGAAGCCGTCTGGGACGACTAATACCTCCCGCAACCAGTCGCCCAACTGATCTCAGCCCCAAAGCGGCCACAAAAAGGATTCCCCCGATTCATATAGAGGCCGGAGGTTTTGCCAAAGATCTGCATAATACGAAGAAGATGCAGGCCAGTCGGGTCAAGGTCTGTGAGGAGAAAGAAGACATTGTCCACATAGAGCGCTATGCGGTCGGAAATGCCCGTTGCCCACTCGAAGCCGTGCATCTGTGCGTCTATACGTATCAAAGCCGCGAGCTGCTGCATAGCAATAGCAAAAAGATAAGGCGAGAGCGGGAAGCCCAGGCGCATCCCCCGCCTGATAGGGAAGTTTCTGGAAACCGAGTCGGCTACCTGGACTTAGGGGGTTATATCCATGTACAGCAGGCGGATAAGATTTAGTAGCCAGAGGGTCGAAATTTAAATGATTGAGCATGGCAAAGAGATATGTCCAGCTGAGGGAATCAAAAGCCTTGTTCATGTCCGCCAAGGGGAGCGCGGCGGGGGTATCAAGCTTCTCCACCACGGCAATGACATTAGGGGCACGCCTGATATTGTGCCATATAGCATGGCTCAGCATAAATCCTGCCTGATCCGGATGAACCAGTTCTGTAATATATGGGACTAGGCGGTTTGCAATCACCTTGGCCAGAAGCTTAGCTTTCACATTGAGTATAGAAATCGGGCTATATGACAAGTATTGTTCCGGCGGACGACCCGGCTTCAAGAACACAACAATCTCAGCATACCGCCAATCTGGCGGGAGTTCACCACTCCCCAAAGAGCAAGTCAAGTAAGGTTTTAATAGTTGCGGGTGATATTTCCGGAAAAACTCACATGGGTAACCATTCGGGCCTGATGCCTTTCCTGCCCGCATATCAAGCAGCGTGGTCAGCAGTTCGTCTATTGACAGGGGAGCATCCAGCGTATCCCTTGTTGTAGCCGACAATGACCGAGGGGGAAAGTCATCAATAAATTTCCGAATGAGGGCCGCAGGCAGCACTTCATGGTGGGCATACAGATCTGTAAAATACGAGGCAAAGCAGTCAACAATGGCAGACAGGTCTGTAGGAGCAGTCCCATCGGGCCCGCGTATGTTCAGGAGCGTCTGGGGCGCAGTGTCTGTTGACACAGGCGATGCAACAGGGCACTAGATTTGTCTTCCCATTGGTATAGCTGGCTACGGGTGAAGAGCCAGTAGAGCCGGGCTTTGTTTAGGAGTTCTCTGGCATTCATCTGTTGTACATTCAGCAGTTGTCTGCGTGCGACCCATCCCACTGTGTCCCTACTCGCACGCTCCACATCGATCAACTGGGCCTCAATTAGTAATAGTTTGTTGCGTCGAGGATGGCTTTCCACGGTACAGAAGGCAATATCTTCTCCCCTGAGTGTGAGCTTCATTGCTTCCCACAGTATGACCGGAGACTCCACTGTGCCTGTGTTGAGTAGTAGATAGTCCACTAAAGATTTGTGGATAGGCGTCCTATAGTTATCGTCCAGCAGCTGTCACGGCGACAAACACCACGGAAATTGGGAGCGCCTGGGATCCAGAGACAGAGGAATAGATGCTGGTAAATGGTCAAATAAACCCCTGGGGAGAACTTCAGCCGGGGTCACCCTATGAGTATGCGCCCCGAGAGAACAATGTCATCTAGGTGAGAAAAGGATTTGTGGGGTCCAGAGAAATAAGTGTGCGCACGCGTGGTGGGATGTATGGTCCTCCACGACTCAACCCACCCCAATCCCTGAACCAGGAGCAATAATTTTAAGTCTGGGGTCCCTGTAACTTGGGGTGTGGCATGCCACTTATCTTGCGATGGGGACATAACATCATTCCAGTCTCCCCCAACTAGAGTCAGCCCCGATGGGAGGTCAGTTCAGAGCGTCATCAGTTTTTCAACTAGGGACCACGAGAGAGGGGGGGGTGTATACACTATCCAGAACAATGGGTTCTCCATACAGTGTCCCGTATAGCACAATGAATCTACTCTGTGGGTCTGACCACGTTCAACTATGAACGAAGGGACTCTGTGGTGTATGAGGATTGCAACACCCCAGGAGCCTCTAGTGAAACCAGCGTGGTAAGTGTGTGCAAAGCCATACCTTCCCAAACAAGGTGTGTTGGTGCCCACTAAGTGGGCCTCCTGCAGGAGGAGGATGCCCGCCCTGTGTCGCTTTGCCTGGCACAGCACAGCTCCCTGTTTGATCTTATTGAGTAGGCCGTTTGCATTCCAACTAAGGACTCAGAGCTCTCTACCCCCGGCTCCAGCTAAATCTGCGGCATAGACGGTTGTGGCATGTATATAGGAAAGTAGGAAAGTGAGTGACAGTGGCAATTCCAGGATCACACATGGCGGAAAACCTAGTGGCAATAATAGATAACATCAAACAATTAAACAACCCCCGACCCTCCCCTACCCCACCCAATCCCTTAAAACAGTAGAAGCTTTTGTTGAGGTGAGCGTCGTACCACTGCCCCAATGGGAGCAGGGCATAGCTCCACACTAAAGGTACCCCAAACAACTGTCACCAAGCAAAAACGATGTTCTCAGATACTGAAAAAGGAGTAATGGGGGAAGGCCTCACGTACGCCCATGCATAGTGACATCAGCATAATGAGCATTAAAGTCCTAGTTTTCAATCCGCAATACCAGTTCCGTACACTCCAGAGAGGTACATAAAATAAGGGAAGTGAGTTGGGGTTCACAGCCAGTCTGGCCTGTACAAAAATGTCACCTGTGAACCTCTGTCTCCATAATGCTACGGCGATGAGTCTTGTGAACCTCCATCCACCCGGGAGCTGGAAGCGCCTTGAGATTTTGAGCGGCGTCTCGAACATGGTCTGCGGTTCATTTTCCCATTAGGTTTGGTAAGCCGCCTTTTAACCTCCCCAGTGGACAACTTCGAGTCAAAGCGCGGCGGGGTGTGTGGCTTGAGCTTCTGCCGTTCACCCATGCAGGTGAACACCTCCTCTGGAGTATCAAAGAAAAGCGTACATGATTCGTAGATGACTCTCAGTCTGGCCGGGAAGAGCAGCGCATACTGGAGTTTGAGATCTCGCACTCTGGCCACTAGCAGCTGTGAACGATTGCCGACGTTGTGCACCAGTCTCATGTAGTCTGGAAAGATTAGAATGTGATGGGAGTCATACTGAAGTGAGGATCGTGAAAATTTAAGAACCTAGAAATAATGGGCCGAGACCTGGCCCCCGGTGGAGGTTTTTGCATCAAAGCGCAGTGCATGCGTTCATTGATGAAGCATTTAGACCAGTGGTTCCCAAACTTTTTTAACCCTTGGCTCCCTTGACCTAATTGGCAGTTGGCTGTGGCTCTCCACCATTTTTTTTACCGGTGGGCTGGTGGGTGGGGGGGGGTGTGTGTGTAAGCAAGACCTCGGGAATACTTCCTGTTGGCTTCCTTAAATTAATTGGGATGCAATGAAGGTATTAGGGATAACAAGCATATGCAATGCAATAGGGCTCGCATTTGCAAAAGTTTGAGATATTGGTATTGTGAATGACAAACCTTTTATCTATGTATTGGTTATGAAAACAGATAAATAAATGGCATTGTCATTTATAATACCAATAGCTCAAAGTTTTACATTGTAAATGACAATGTTTTTTATTTATGGTTTAAAAAAAACAATAACAAAAACATTGTTGTTTATAATATCAATAGCTCAAACTTGTTTTAGATGCTCTGCCTAAAGCCTAAACAGGCAACTAAACAAGCAGTTACAAGTAAAGTCACCTTGCACAACAAAACACATTATACATAAATTGGTACAGCAAATGTAGTACCACCAACCTATATTTCTCATACATGCATTCCTATATAATATTACTATATTTTATCATAATACAAGCACACACAATCCCACTCTATAAACTTTCCTCCACTTTACTCAACTCAGCACCACTCCACGCTAAATTACTCAACTCCACTACACTCTATAATAATTTCCTCTACTCTATACTACACCACTTCACTGTACCACACTACACTCTATAGGTCTACTTTAACAAAATTCGAGCTAGTAATGTTGCATTAATATTTGATACGACAAAAACTCAAACTTTTAGTAATGCGAGAACTATTGCATTGCAAATGCTTGTTTTGCAAAGCTTTTGGCCAGCCTAGCTACAGGAATAGAAAATGTTCTGCGCCGTGGCTGGTTCAACAATTGCACGGTTTTTAAAAGGACACAAAAAAAAGGAACACACATTCGCAAATTCAACAGGTCTGGCTTTGGCAAGCTTTGTACATTGCTTATATATTTTTATTTCTCATTGCAAGCATATGACACAAATTAAAAAGAAAAAGGCATATTGCCTAAAGGTGAGGGATGTAAGTTTGCAAATACATATTTTATTTAAAAAAAATAACATAGCATATACTTTTAACAGAACAGTGCGGGTTCTTCTTAGCAGCAAGAAACAGAAAAGGCATAAAAACAGTTTATAGTTTCAATGCACATCACAGCAAAACATGATCTTACTAAGAAAAGTTATATGTTTTTAAAGTACTAAAACCCAAATACTCAGTTTAAACACGCACATATAACAAAAGAAATTATGATAACAAATGGGGAAAAGGGCAATGGCAAAGTAAAAATATTGGCCCACCAGTTCTGGTACTGAAGTGCACTTCTTTTTTAGATCAGACAAAGTCCCAAAACACACACATTACAAGAGAGACATTGACTGACATGGACTTTACCCATTGCTCAACCCTGGATGCTATGATGGGCAGGTACAAAATGTGAATGACACTTTACCAGAGCACTGGATAAAAATGACTAACCCAACGTCCCTGAATCTGTGTATAAGTATGTATTTTTTTATATATGAATTTTTTGATACCATGCGGCCTCTCCAATGCTTAAAGTTCTCACTAGTTCTGACCTAAAAACACGAGTCTAGAATTGCAGACAATGACAGGTTGCACCGAATGGAAACCGATCTACAACACCATTGCAACTGCTACTAACACTAATAATAATAATAATTATATACTTAACATATGCCTCAGTGCCAAAGACCTGCAGATGACAGGCTCCAAACACTAGAGGGACCTCCCAAATAACTTTTTCAGCTTTTCTGCAGTCCTTAAAATGAGGGCAACTATATTGGCAAAAAGACCTGTTATTTCAGGGTATACAGAACAGACCAGCTATTGAGCGTTTCACCAATATTCAATATGCCTACTCATTTATGGTAATTTAGGAATCACGTCAGTCGAGCCTTAAATGGAATGTGTGTGGGGGGTGGGGGGGTAAAAGAAGGGAGAGTACAAGCTGTCCTGGCAGACTGGCCAAGAAGCAGTTTGATCTGCAGTATTCAATGTATAATTGTCTCACTCACTGACCTCAGAGTCAAGATCCATCACAACGGTGTCCCCAGCTCTACTTGGAATGGATTGCCGCAAACTCAAATTAAATGCAAAATGCATGCAAAAACCCCTGATTTAGGAAGGATATTCTCAAACTCGTGGTATTTTAGCTTGCTCCCTTTTAAAATGTGCTCAACCCAAGCGCATGATAACGGCGTAGTTAGGAAATCAGTGGGTCTCTCGCACATCTGGGCTCCGGTGACCCTGTGCCTACTGTACTTATAACATGCACACCCCACATGTGCCCCCCCCCCCTGTGCATTCATCAGTCGAATGATTGTTTCACCCAAGATTTTAGGCAAAGAAAGAGAAAGGTTGGGTAAATGCACAGAAAAGGACCGTGTTATGCACACAAAGGCCTACATGCTGTGTGCTGACCTACAAAACAGGAGGGACATCCAGGGTCATTCAGCTGCGAGTGGATTGCCTAGCAGGGGTAGTGGCATGCACCACATAGGCTAGCCAATATGTATGACCAAGCAGGAGGAAGATTCCGAGAAAAAAAAGGGAAAATGTAGTAATAATAATGAACAAGGACGAGGTGGAATGGATATTGAAGTGCACACGGGGAACCTGACAGAAACATACAAATGGGGGACGCCGCCCCAGCATCCGTCCTGCACCACTGTGGCCTGCCGATGAGAGAAGGGAAATGCTATGTTTATGCACGCAGAGTGGGGGTAGGACTTATAGTGCAGAATGGGAGGAGGGGATCCAAAATAAACAAGCAGTGATGGGCTGTTTTTTTTACATCTGATTGATTCCAGTCTCCCCATGTAGGAAAAAGAAAGAAAATGGGGCTTGGCTTGTTAGAAATGAAGCCTGTTCGTAGCGTTTGTGTGTTTATTCATGCATGAGTGTGCGTGTGATCATGTGTTTGATGTTTTTATTGCGCACCATTACTCTGCTGTTCTGGCGCTCTGCACTTCTGACATCGCTGCACAGGGTGCCTAAAGCAGCCAGATGCTATCTTTTCCCACATCGTGCGCGGCGCCCCTGGCTACAGATAACAGCGCACCAGGACGCTATCCACGTGGTAAAGAATTGTTCCACATTGTTATCTTCGCAGCCCTCTGGAAAACCCAGAAAGCGAAGATTGTTCCTCCGTGTCCTGCCTTCAGCGTCTTCCGCCCTGATCGCGAAACCTTTGGTGATGGATTCCAGAGAGGACACCTTATTGTGGAGGGATACAACTGTGTCTTGCGTGGTTGATATCTGGGTTTCAGCCTCCGTTATCCTGTCAACCACTTTACGGAGGTCCTGGGAGATCAGCATCACATCCAACCCCACCGCCCCAATCTTGGACTCCAGATCGTCTTGTGACTGCGTTTGAGCCGCCATCAATGCAGGGTTGTCCAGAACAGTAGGGCCCTGACTCGCCAGATCTGCTCTTTGCGCCTGGGCCCACATAGCAGTCTAGTGTGATTTTGTTTGGTGCTCTGCAAGTTGTTGGGAGTCATGTTTAGTGATAGCAGGTAGCCCCTCACAGCGCCAGCACAGTTCTATAGAAGCCAGTAAGCGGCGCGATCTCACCCAAGTCGGCGATCACGGTGGTAGGAGCAGTTGAGGGGCGAAGGGGGGAAGGACTTCCCACAGCGAGTAATCCAGATAACATTCACCCACAAGGCCGGCAGGAAGACAGGTGCGGAGTCTACCCACACACAAGCCGCACCAGGACCTAGCCTGGCCGCTTCCAAGCATAGGCGTCTCCTCACCCCCCTAATGGGTGCCTCTGCCTAGTTGCACTTCTGTAGCGCTGTATAGTTTGTATGCGGGGGTGCTCCATGTCAGTCATGATTGAAGTGCAGTGAACTTCGGCTTGCTCTGGCAACAGCGCTCCTCCAAGCCCCATTCGAAGTGTGGGGGGGGGCAGGTCCCTTGCAGGGTCGTGATTGGAAGGAGACCAGGCGAGTGCTGGGCGCAACGTCGGCCCGCCGATATCCACCCCATCACCCCCTCTGCACCACAGGGTGATGGGGGGCCCGAGCCCTGTAGAGCACTAGCAGCCTCAGTCTGTAGTAGGCATGGAGAGTCCTTAATTAGGGATTGGGAAGTGTGGGCAGCCCCACGCTGCTGCCAGGCACTGCCTCGCCTGGCCAGCATCAAGGGCGTAAACAAAGAGTCTCCAAGGACCCCTAATGGGCCCCACAGAAGGCATAAGTAGAAGGCCCAGGCAGGAGCGTGACACCCCAGGGTGGCATCCAGGGACTTCGGGGGCATAACTGTATCAAGGGGGCCACACAGCAACCTTAGGAGAGCTCCACCGCAGCTACGAGGAGCTCCCAGAACACCGCACTGCCACTGCACAGCACAGTGAATGCCACCTAGCATCCAAGCAGCGGGCCCAGTTTCGCCAATCATCAAGACCGCCAGCCGCAACGACTTCCGGTAGAGGCACGGCTCGGCCGTGCAGCCACAGCCCAGTATGATATCCTCGTCTCTGCCCCTGGGGTCTACTCACAGTGAGAGACGAATAAGGCAGCGGCCACCACTGCTACCGGATCCACCAGACAGGTAGGCGATGTGCAAGGCTAAAGGTGGGGAACATCCGTGCGCAGGCCACCGGCACCGATCCTCTTGCCACCCGGGGCCGGCGGCGCAGTTATGTGGCTCTGGTGTAGTCACTCCGCAATCTTCGGAGCAGATACGGCGCAATCTCCGCTCAGATCGACTTCCAGAATTCCCTGTATGCCCGTCAGTGGCTTACAGGTATAAGCTGCCCGCAGTGCGTAGGGAGGACCCGAACTCCGAGTCCTGGGCTGGCAAGTGACATCCCCATCCGGCTGCTCTGGCTTCAACTCGGCCGCTAGTTACCTCCACGGTAGGACGGGCACTTAGAAGCAAGGTGCATGGGAAACTGAGGGGAAAATATGGGCTGATGGCACAAGATAGTAGAAGGATGTACGGCGGACCTCCGAAGCTCATCTAAAGCGCGTCCGCCATGTTGGGCTGCTTGGCCACGCCCCCCACGATAGCCATTTTTATCTGACTTATAAGTCCCTAATAAAGTGCACTACATGTGCCCAGGGCCTGTAAATTAAATACTACTAGTAGGCCTGCAGCACTGATTGTGTCACTCACTTAAGTAGCCCTTTAACCATGTATCACGCCTGCCACTACAGGGCCTGTGTGTGCAGTTTACACTGCCATGCTGACTTAAAATTTAAAACTCATTGCAAAGCCTTAAACTCCCCTTTCATTACACGGCACCCCTAAGTTAGGCTCTAGGTAGCTTATAGGGCACAGTGCTGTGCAAGTAAAAAGGCAGGACATATACTTTTAAGATTTATATGTCCTGGTGGTGAGAAACTCCCAAATTCGTTTTTCACTACTGTGAGGCATACTCCTCCCATAGGTTAACACTGGGGATATCTTGTTATATCTAATAAGTGTAATTCCCAATTGGAAGGAGGTAGAACTATCATGTTTAGTACCTATGGATTTGTAATGATAAAGTATCTTAAATTGTAAAGTTGAATTTATCATTGCAATTTTGAAAATGCTCCTTTTAGAAAGATGATGTTTTTCTGCTCTTAGCCCTGTGTGTCAGATGTCTGTCTCCAATACACATCTGGGGTTGGGGACAGCAGGGCCTTTTGTATTCCCTCTAGACTGCCACACCCAATTTGAGCTTAAGTATAACTTAATGGGCCATAATGGGCCATTAACTGGCTTGATGGGGTGGCGAGGGTGGACAAAAGCACAGCCCCACTTGCATCTGAATAGCCTGTGCCGTGTCTCCATGCAAATGGCTGAATGGCCCTGTATTGTCACTCCAGTCCCCCGCTCAGAGCTAGGGCAAGGGAGGAAGGGGATTCCCTGCACTTCAAGGCCACTGTCTTGAAGCTATTCCCACCTTCCAGTACCAGGTCACTAAAGTATAAATATTGCACCTCAGACTCCATCATTTTTTGACCTTTGGATGCTCTGCCAGGAGGAAGGATGGCCGTGCTGTTACAAGGACTGCCTCTTTGCTGGACTGCTACTCTACTGGATGCCTGCTTTGCTGTGCAGTCCTGCTTCCTGGTGCCCTCTTTCCTGGGAGCGAGAGGGATTGGACCTGCATCTCTCCAACCCAGAACCAAAGTGACTCAACGGGCTTGTCTGCTTTCCTCCTGTTCTGAAGGCTAAGGGACTTCAAAGACTTCCACCCACCCTGCAACAGCACCTGGACTCTGCCATCAGTGAGGCTTGCCCTGCCAGGTGGTGCCAATCCAGTCCTGGGCCCTTGAAAGTGGGCATAAAGTGTTTCTCCAGTAGAACACTGATGCATCGCTTATCGGAGGCTCGTATCTTTGTTAACGCAACCAGGATTATGGTACTTTTGTTCAGCTGACCTCACTGGGTTCCTTCATTCAGCCTGTGCTCCATAGCGGTCGGTCTGAACTCTTGATTTTGTCCCGGTCCAGCACGACCAGATGACCCACATAAGCGCTTATTGTTTCTAAGCACTATTTTGCAGTTTATTCTTTACAAATTCATATCTCAAGTTCTACTTATTGGGTTTTTGTTGTTTTGGTTTTAATTTGTTCATTACAATAGGCTCTATTGTCTAATCATGTGTGGTATCTTTTTGTATGGTGTTTTCACTGCTTTACTGTTTGAAGTGTTGTGCAAAAATGTCACACATTGCCCCGTAAGTTAAGCCTGACTGCTCTGTTCCAAGCTACCGGAGGATGGGCACACATAATTTAGGTTGTGTAGTGACTTACCCTGACTCGGATTGTGGTTCCTGCTTTGACAGGGTGCATACCTCTTCCAACCAGAAACCCATTTTTTTTAAACAGATTTCATTGATAGATTGCACAGTAAAGGCAGCACCTCTCACACCGAAGTTAACTGCACATCAATATAAAGCATCTGAAAATTGGCAATCTATACAGCATTTTAGAGTTCAATGTTTCATCAAACTGACCAAACATCCCCCCTCTCTCTCCCCCCCAGCCCTCTAACACCCCCTACCCGGATCCCACCCACCCTGATCGCACGACATCACCTCCCGGTTTCTCCAACACAATCACCGACCAAAATCATGTGTACTCCTTCCTCCTGACCCGCCTATCCCATCTCTTGATCCAACTACCGGTCCATCGGGGACTCCAGCCAGAGGCCCCGATACTCTGCCCACTGCTTCCATATCTTATAATGTTTCCGTGGACACCCTTGGGCCACAAAGATTGGCTGTTCCAGCCCCATGCAGAAATCAAGGCCCTTCTTCCACACCGACACTGAGGGAGGGCGAGGGCCCTTCCACGCCTTGGCTATATCCCTTTTGGCGAGGGTAAGGCCAAACAGCAGCAGATGCCTCTTATATATGTTACCCCCACCCCTTCCAGGACGAGACCAGACCAGAGCAGCTGATCGTGGAGTAAACGAGCAGAGAAGCTGAGGAGCAGAGGCAGTGGTGCACGCCAGAGGAGCCGGGAGCAGCGTGCCGTGTGCTGTGTGCCGTGCTGTGCCGCGAACCGGTGCCGAGGAGACGAGCCGGTTTGCGAGCCGGTCGGCGAGCCGTCTCCGCACCTGGGTCCAGGTTGACTTTTTACCGAGTCCGAGCCCTTGCCTGAAGACGAGGCTGGACCGCGGCAGGAGCACGGGTCAGGGGGGCTGAGTTAAAGCCCACCATCGGAGAGCGGGGAATTGAGAGACCCAGCAGCAGTGGCACACACCGGCACACACCGGCATTTATTGAGGAGGTCCGTTGGTGGTCACAGCCAGGAGCAAAGCGGTGAGGAGCAGGGAGTGGTGAGGGGGGCGGTGGAGGCAACGGGCGTTGAGACCCGTGAGACTCGTGGGAGCTCGGGGGCAACTCTGGGTTGGTCTATGGTGGCAGCACAGCCTAGCCCTGCCCCGTCTAGCCCGGCCCGGCCTCGCCCCATCACTCTTGCCGTTTCCACCTCACCTTAACCCCCCTTCGTTATCAAAAACTCTCTGAGAAGGACATCGTACGTCTTGGCAGTTCCGCCCAGTACTCCCTCATTTTACATCATTTTCCCTCCCTCCCTCCTCTAACAAGATCTCCAGAGCTGCCATTTTATCGCCTGTTCAACAATTCAACCACTGACTTGACCCGTCCAGCTAAGCTAGCAATTCAATAAGGCATCTAAGCAACAAGTTTACAGGCGATTGAATTTGCAAACAAGATAATAAGAAGAATCAATCAAACAATAATACAAAGGGACGACACTTCCAGTTTACATCCTATCACAATTAATCTAATTGATCTTGCAGGCAGCAACAACTGCCGGTCATTAGCCCCCCTGCGGTACAATGAGATCGGGGAGGACGCGAAGGAACCCACCACAACCAAGGAAACGGAAATCAAAAATCAAATCAGTAACTAATAACTCTAACAGTAACAGAGTTAATTCCCCAAAAACTACTTTAATCCCTCCAATTTATTTGATTTTTGGAACCATGAATCACACGAGCAAAATTTCATTCTTAAAAGATCCTGTTACAGCAATCTACACAATGCCAGCAACTTCAAATGGTCTACAAAAACCTCTAACACCGAGTAAAGTGAATACGCAAACAGTACAGATCTCATCCACCGCATCAAAACTAAATACCACCTTAGTAAATGGTAATGGAAAAGAAGAATTAGGCAGATGCACATCAATGGCGCAAGAGGCCCACTAGTCCATAACCCAAGGAAATAATAATAAACATCTGATCCAAACACAAGCTCAAGTTCACATGGAAGCTGGAATTCAAGACCAGGTGCAAGACCAATACATGTACAAAACGCTGTTAGGCTCCCCCAAAAGGATAATGAATAGCTCCATAGAAAATTCACAAATAAATGCCTCATTAAACACAAGGCAAAAGCAAGAAATAAGGTCAATTACACCCCCAGTAACACCAACAAGCGATATAAACCTGGAGCAATTAGGGGTGGTCAGCCCCCCCAGGAACTGGCAATGACCAGCGGTGCATTAACACCATCTACTCAGATCCAGCATATAAAGTTCAACCAAACAATCACTCGACACCCAGACAAGTGTCACGACTAAACGAAGCAATTCTTGACTTCAAAAACAAAGACAATGTGCGTAGTTCCTGGTTTGAGTTCCAAACCCCATTTGCCAATAAAGCAATCTCACATGCGCAAAGCATAATTGCAGATCACATCAATGTCAAACCGATTTGGAATGCAAGCGAAATCGAGCATATGCAAATAAACCCATCGAACAAGTTTCTAACAGCACCCAACGATGCTCAAAGCAAAACTCTGTTAGGTGGTCAAACATGCAACCAATCACCTTTGGAGCCAGAAACAGTAAATATAATCGAGATACCAAGTGGGTCGGATGAGTGCTATTTGCGGTAGTGTTTTGCTTGTCCATCTTAAGCGTTTCAGGTTTATTGTTGATGGTTCCCCGGCTACTATTGGGGCTTGTATAACAGAGCTGGCATCATTGTGGGATAGGAAGATACCTTTATCCTCATTCAAGAAGATAAAAAAAAAGGCAGCCAACACGCATTCCTTGAACGTTGATAAGACAACCCTGAGACATCGATCACATGCATGGATGGTATTACGTTCTTACAAAAAGCTGGCCCCCTCACCATATTTCGAGCTTGCCTTTCCATCGAACTACAAACACAATACCTAAACTTACGTATGGGAAAAATACCCACAAATGCGGACCAACCAGGCTGGAGATCATTAGGCTCAAAGGGGTGCAACTTATGTGGTGCCGCTGTGCAACATATAATCCACCTGATTTGCATTTGTCCGGCAATGGACAGTGAACGTCAATGCTTATAAAAGGCAAAATTTAACGGAAAAGGAATTCGTACATGCCGGTCAGCGATCCTACAAATATTGGACTCAGTGGACCCTCAATTTATTTGTAGAGTAATCAAGTATGTTAATAATTTTGAAGACAAAAGAACAGACCACACAAATTAGAATTCTTGGAATTTTTTAACCTGTATCTTTTATCAGTTTTGAGCGAGTACAAGAATAATTTGGACTCACAGAATCGCCAATGTTCTTTTTCTTCATCAGTAGTGTCTTAACTTGAATACTTGAAGCAGTTTTTCTTTCTTTTATTTTTTAACAAGTGCATATTTCTTTTTTTTTTTAACTAATATAGTATATAACATTGTAATGGTTTTTATTAACTATACAATAAAGAATTTCAAGTCAACCCTTCCAGGACGTGTAGTAATCCTAAATGTGGTGTGCGAGGAAGTTCCCACCACAACACCTCGGCAATACAGTTCCACACCCCTGTCCAGAATCCAACCAGTGCCCCACAGCTCCAAACCGTATGTATCAATGTCCCATTCTCTTTACCACACCTGAGACAGTCTGGGGATGCAATGAGGCCAGCCCGCCACAATCTCTCCCTTGTAAAGTACACTCTGTGCAGGTATTTAAATTGGATCAATCGCAATCTGATCGCTATTGCCGCGCCTCTTGGGGCCTCCAGCGCCTCCCTCCAATCCTCCTCTTCAAGCGCCCCTACATCGCGCTCCCACGACTCCCGAAGCTTCTGAAGTGTCGTCGAACAATGTATTACCAGCGTGCGATAGATACAGGAGATCTTTTTGTCCACTAGGTCCCCCATAAAGACTTTGGCCTCCAGTGGGTTAAACTCCGGTGGGGAATCCAGACCCTCAAGACTCGGCCTAATGGCATGGCGGAAATATAGGTAACTAAAAAACTGGGACTGGGGCATATCATACTCCCCTCGCAAATCTTGGAAGGATTTGAGCGTCGTCCCTTACATTACTCCTCCCAAAGATGAGATGCCGATGGCATGCCAGTCCCCAAAGCCTTGGAGGGACTTCAGCGCAGGCAGACGGTCTCTTGCGTCAGCTTATCCCACCATCCCATACGACGTAGAGCCTGTCTCCAAACTTGAAAAACTACCTGGGTGGCCGGGGGCAGTCCCCTTCACAGCCGCGATGCATAAAGGATCGTATGCAGCGTAGTGGATCCCATAAGATGTCTCTCTAGAGCATATGCTGGATCCCCCCTATCTCCATACCACCATTCATTTATAACTAAAAGTTGAGAGGCTTGATAGTACGACAATATATCGGAGGTTGCCAGACCCCCATCATAGGTGGATAGGAAACAGGTGCGCAGCGCTACCCGCACCATTCCCCCGGCCCACAAATATTGTCCCAATGCTAAATTCACTTGACGGAACCACTGGGACGAGATCAGGTAAGGGTGATTTTGCAGTTGATAGAGCAATCTGGGGAGGGCCACCATCTTAAAGATGGCCGATCTGCCATATATAGTAAGGAGCATTCGGGACCACGTCTTCATCTCCAGGCGGACTCTATCCCAAACCGGCATTAAATTGTGCTTCCAGGAGAGCGCGGGACTCGCGGAGATGAACACCCCCAAATACTTAATACCCCCCACCGCTGATTGCAGTGTGGAGGCCCACTCCCCGACATTTGGATCATCCCCTAGTACCCAGATGACCGATTTACTAGGGTTTAAGTAGAGGCCTGAGGTCTCGCCAAATATCTGCATAATTTCTAATAGGCGTGATCCCGACCCATCAAGCTGCGTGAGAAAGTACAGGACATCGTCGGCATAAAGGGCAATCTTGTGGGCCAGGCCTCGCTCCCACACGAAACCATGAAGCTGCGCATCCAGCAGCACCCAAGCCGCCAGCGGCGCCATTGCCAGGGCAAACAGATACGGGGAAAGGGGGCACCCCTGACGCGTACCACACGCAATGGAAAATTTGGATGATATGGCCCCTGCCACCCTGACCGACGCCGTCAGATCCGTATACAAGAGTCTCAAATAGGACAAAAAGGGAGGCCCTAGGTTAAGCCGAGGCAGAAGCGCAAATAAATAAGTCCAGCTCAGGGAATCAAAGGCTCTGTCAATGTTCGCAAAGAGGAGTGCCACTTGGACCCCAGTGCCCTGAATCGCCGTCACCGCTACGTGTGCCCTTCGCATATTATGCCTTGTTGCCCTGCCGGGCATAAACCCGGCTTGATCCAGGTGAACAAGCTCCATAATATGAGGCCGGAGCCTGTTAGCAAGCGCTTTCACCAGAATCTTAGCCTCAACATTCAGGAGAGAAATGGGGCGGTACGATGCGTGTTGTTCCGGGGGTCTGCCCGGTTTATGAAAGACCACAAACTTGGCATGTCGCCAATCCGCCGGAAGGGTACCTCTCTCCCTCGCTTCCTCCAGAGCAGCTTTGTAGTGGGCGCCTTACTGTAAGTGATATTTCTTGAAAAAATTGATGGGGAACCCATTGGGCCCAGGGCCTTTCCCGGAGTTAGGCTCACCCAGCGCTTGACCTAGCTCCTCCGCAGTGAGAGGGAGCTCCAGACGGTCTCGTACATCATCTGTCACCGCCCGCGGCGGCAGGTCCGCTATAAATTTGTCCACCATGTCTGCCGATAGACACTCCTTCGAAGCATACTGGACCGTGTAATGCGCCGCGAAGCTCTCTGCCAGTTCCCGCGGGTCCGTGATCGGATCACCCGTCGCATCTAGAAGTCCTGGCAAAGCCTGCGCCTGAAACGTATTCTGGCAGAGGCGGTGCAACATCGTCCCGGACTTATGTCCCCATTGATAAATTCTACTACGCGTCGCCAGCCCCACCTGCCGCTCCTCGTCCAACAGTATTGCCGCATAGGATTGTTGTGCAAAGAGGAGCTGCCCCACCGCCTGGCCATCACCACCCATGCTACAGCGGCTCTCCAGGGCCTCCACCTCTGCCGCGGCCCGAATCAATTCTGCTTTCCGCCGCTGCCGCGCCAACGCACACCACGCAATATCCACTCCTCGGAGCGTGGGCTTCAAAGCCTCCCATATAGTGCCAGCCTCCAAGACAGATCCCGCGTTCTCCACCAATAATGAGCTATGGCTTCCCTAATGTGCCTCTGATAGTCCTCGTTCTGGAGATGCCATGTAGAGAGGCTGCCGTCTCCTATCCAGGGCAAACTCTATGGCCAGGCACAGGGAATGATCCGAGAGGCCCCTTGACAACACTGCCGCCGATTCCACCCTGCCAATTGCCGAGCGGGGGACAAATATATAATCGAGCTTCGAGAAGGACCCGCGGACAGCCGAAAGGTACGTGTATTCCCGCCTGCCCGCATGTAAATATCGCCAAGTGTCCACCCAGTCCAGACCTCGTACCAAATCCCCCAGTTTAGTGGCCCCACCCATCAGCTGGCCTCCCCCGGGCCTGCATCTATCCAACAACTTATCCATGACATCATTCCAGTCCCCCCCCCACTATCGCTGGCGTCTCGGGGATATCAGCCAGATCGTGAACAGCTGCTCCACTAAGGACCACTGCAGCGGGGACGGGGCATACACACTACCCAAAACTAGGGACTTTTCTCCCACCATGCCCCTAATGAATATGTACCTGCCCTGTGTATCAACCCATTGGGTGGAGTGAACATATGAGAGCCTATGATGGACTAGAATAGCTACCCCCCGGGATCCCCTAACAAAGCCTGCATGGTACACCTGCTAATAGCCAAAGCACTGGAGGCAGAGGATTTTGTTGCCCAACAGGTGGGTTTCCTGCAGAAACAGTACATCAGCTAGTTCTCTTTTCACCTACCGCAAGACTGCGCCCCTTTTGATCTTGTCAAGCATACCCCTAACATTCCAGCTCATGACTCGGAGGGATGTTCTAGGGCCTAAGGCCTTCAACCCAGCAGTCGCCATTCATAACCCAGGAAGGGAAAGCGCCCCAAGGAGGGCCACGAAAAGAAGCAGACAGGAACCCCGGAAAGTCTCTTACTGTCATGTGATCGAAAACACCCCCAAGTCCCCCCTGTAACCCATTAAACTGCTCCCCCCCCACCCCCAGCCCCCCATACCTCAAAAATACTGAAGTACCTGTTGCAGTACAGCCACCCCTCTGCCCCAAACGGGAGCCCAGAGAACAGCCACACCAATGAATCCCTGTCAACCTACCCATGTACTCAACTCCCCCCTAACAACCCTTAAGTAAGTGGGGCAAATGGACCCACCCCCCCACATGTCCCCCCCACCACACTGACCCATATACATGGAAATCGTTAAACACTAGAGCCAGACGTCACATATGTCACTAATCTCCTCAAGAGCTGCACCACACCGGCGCCTCGGGCAGGCCAAGCACTGCCGATCCCTGCAATGATTAGCACTTCTCGGGCTGAGTGTCCACAGCGCAGGAATCCACTGTTCGGAGGTCAGGCGCACCCCGGCATCCTCGCCAGCCCCCTTTTAGTTGGAGCGTTTTCAAGATCTGGACCGCCACTGCATGTCCCTTTTCGGCCCCCGGACCGTGTGGGGGCAGGCCTCATTTTGTGAAGAGTCGGATTCAAGGCACAGCGTGGTATGCGCCCTAACCTTCACTGTCTCATCGGTCCATTGGAAGACTTCCTCCGGAGTATCAAAGAAATGAGTACGGGATTGAAAGACTACCCTCAGACGGGCCAGATAGAGCAATGCATAGGGGAGCTTGAGATCCCTGAGTCGCGCCTTTGCTGCCTTAAAGGACTGCCGTTGCTGTTGCACAAGCCTTGTAGAGTCTGGAAAGATAAGAATCAGCTGATTGTCACACATTAGAGGTTCCTTCACCCGCGCCTGCTGCAGGATAGCATCCCGATCATGATAGTTCAGCAGTTTGGCTATCACCGGCCGAGGACGGGACCCCACGGGCGGCTTCTGGATCAGAGCCCTGTGTGCCCGCTCTATCACAAAGCATCTTGAGAGGGAGTCCGGGGGGAGCCAGCTCTCCAGCCATTGGGCCAAGAATTTTCTCCATGTTGCCCCTCTCGCAGCCTTCCGGAAATCCAATGAAGCGCAGGTTGTTCCGCCGGGCCCGCCCTTCTGCATCTTCTGCTCGGAGCGCCAGGTTTTTCTGGATACTTTCCTTGGTTGCAACTTTGCGTTTCAAGGTCACTACATCGTCCTCCACGCCAGAAATTATTGGTTCAACCTCTGTGATTCGGGCCACTGCGTTGCGCAAGTCCTGTCGCAGGAGGGTAACATCCGCACCCACATCCCCGATCTTCGCATCTAACATGTTCCTAGATTGTGTGATGGCTGCCATCAGCGCCGCATTATCAGGCCCCGGGTTGGGGGGTCCCCCGGCTGCCCCGGCCCCTCCACCCTGTCCCGTGTATTTTTCTATGGGTCCATGTTTCATGACTGTGTTACCGCTCCCACCTCTCGCCGTCTTAGGCCGCAGGCAAGACCCCCGCTGTGGACGTCGCTGTATCCCTTAACAGCTCCCGGCCTCCGGCACCCCAGCGGAACAATGAATGGTCAGGCAATCCGTCGGACCCCAACGATGAGACCAAGCACTATGCTCCACACGTTGAGGCCTCCGTTGTGCACTTCGGCCCCTCCAAGCTCCTTGCTGACCTTCCACCGAAGGGACCGGTCCCCCCTCTCCAGGGGCTCACCACCCGCCGCTGTGTCCGTCCTCCACAGGATGCCTCGGCTTGCCTCCACACCGCCTACAGGATCCAGATGCAGCCAGTGCGGGCCCACTCCAGGCAGCCCCTCATCCACCAGTTACGCTCAAGTCCAACATCAGTCAGAGGCCAGGCCCCCCAAGAACAGCCCCTTGTGAAGCCCTGGAGTCTGTACAAGCGGGCCCCCCACAGTCCGCACCAGCCAGGCAGGGCCAGATCTCTCCACAGCCTCCACCCATTGTCCGGCCGCGGGGCCAACTGCACATCAATGGACGGGGCCCCCCCGCTTGCCCCTCATCACCACTGCGGCCCGAGCCGGCTGCCGGAGCTGCCGCCGGGCGCGGGGGAGGCAAAGGGATGAAGGAGGCCCCCTCTTACTTGTGGCTCTGCTGCTAGGAGAGGTCCCACCAATAACGGTGCCCGGGTCAGCTCCTCTTTGGAAGCACCAAAATCGAGGCCCCGGCTTCATTGGGCGGACCAGGCCGCCTCGCCGCGTCTGCTCCCCAGGTCTGCTCCTCAGCTTTTTATCTGCGCCACTTCCAGGTATCTAGTGGGGCCCAGGGCCTGTCCGAACAGCCCGGAGATCAGGGGCGCCCAGTCTGGGCCAGCATCACTTGTCCCTCGTCACCCGCAACTGCATTCAGCCGCCCCCAGGGTCCACGAAACTCGAGGTCCCCGGCTGCCCCCTTCGGCACAGGCCCAACAGCGCCGGATCGCGTTCTCCGGTCTCGTGCGCCCTCCGTCAGCCAGGATTGCTCCCAGGGTCTTCCGCCGGCCTCCGCACTCGTTTTACACCTCCGGGGCACAGCGAGGTGGAGGGGGACCAGGATTATTCGGCGGATAAATGATCGGCGGGACGGAGCTCTCTTAAGCTGCGTCCGCCATGTTGGCTCTCTTGGCCACGCCCCAGGAAGCATTTTTTAACAGTCACAAATAAGCAATCTGAAAACTTGGCAGCTATTGCATCCCGCCTAGGCCGGGTATGTTGCCATGTACACTGTGCACCATTAAGTACACCTGTGCAGTACAACAAGCCAGCCGGCCTGAACAAGACATGTAGAATCGCTAAATGAAAGGCGGAGACAGGGAGTGCTTTCTGACTTTCCATGCGTATGAGCGCGGTGGGGTTTCTCTCCTTTTGGGGGTCGGGGCATGTGTGTGTTTGTGTTAGACCACTGGGCATGACCCTGCACCGTACTACATTCCTCCAAACCTTTCAACCGAGAAATATAAACCAAACCATTATACAATTTTTTAATTCTAGCCAACGTTCTGGAGAATACTCAGGTTGGAAGTATCCTCGCATCAGCCACACAAAAAGTCTTTGAGCCGATTGGGTATCACAACCGTGGGTCTCAGTCAGTATGGGTGTACTCGAGTCGCTGTAGGCATCGTGGATGGTTCTGGTGTTTGGGTTGGTCGAGATACCTCTGGGCATGGCGGTTTACGGCTTGTGAAGATAGACTAGTTGGTGGACTGTCCTCTGTTTGATCAATGCTTGGGTCCTCTTTTCTGCTACATGAGAGAGCGCACGTGTACTTCGTGCATCATAATTTGTATTCTGCTGATGCCACTTGGTAAAGGAAGACAAGTTTCTCGTGACACAGTCTGAGTTGTTCTTTGCTGTCACCATCATGCCTTTTCACCCAACGACTTGGAGGGGTCGTGTTTCAAAAGGGATCTGGAACTTCCCACAGGAGCATCGTAACACACTGGAACCCATTACCCCCAGGTCCCTACGTCCTCGACACCTTCCTCACAATTTGAGATTATTACTATCTCTGACAGAAAAAAGAAAAAGAAGGAATGCTGGACCTACCCTCCCCCTCCCGCCGGGAGTACAAAAGGGTACATGTCCCAGCATTCCCTCTGTTTCTTTTTTCTGTCATTCTGACAGGGATTGCTGTGGCGCGTGGAGCATGGAATCGGCTCCTGCGCCGAACTTACCTCCGCTGGGGCTTCGTTGTCCTCGGCGGCGTGGATGGCCTCTCCCTCCCTGCCGGGCTTGGGGGGAGTGGCGCAGGCTTCTTCTGACGCTCCTAGGGGCCGCGCTGTGATGTGGGACCGCGTGGGCCTCGCGTCTGCCCGATGGCCGACCCTCCTACATGCCGGGCTTGTTAGGGGGCGCGGCCGCGGCCGCCTTCGCGTCTTGGGTTGGCTGGTTGGGAGATGCCTTCCTGTGATGACGCTGCCTGACTTCCGGTTTGGGACATGGTCAGGCGCTTCTGCCCGGTCGTTTTTTCCTGATTATAAAACGAGGGCAGCTGGTGAGTACCGCGTAGCGGTGTTTCTTTCCTGTGCTTTTTTGCTGGTTGCTACTGCCTCCTGTGTTGTTCCTTGCTGTTCAGGATGGGGAAGAGTTCGAGGAAGAGGCGTCACAGGGAGAGGTCCTCCTCTTCTTCTTCTTCTTCCAGTGTCTCACGTTCTCCTTCTCCTGCCCGGTCCAGACGCCGTGGTGGGGGTGGGGATGCGCGCTTGAAGCGCTTGATCAGGGAGACCCTTACAGAAATGGGTTCTGGTGGTGCCGGACGCAAGGTGCCTGCTGCGGCTTCGGGTGCTTCTGCTTCTTCTGGTGACAAGTCGGCTGGGGCTGGAGACTCTGAGCTGAAGGGGAAGTATATTGAAAAGGACGCTCTTCCGGGTATCCTGATGCACGTGAAGCAGAATATGGGCTTTGCTGATGATGCTGTTCCCAGTACTTCTGGGGGTTCTTTGCTCCGCCAATTCCAGAGTTCTGCAGCGGTGGATGTTCCAGTTCATCCCTTTATTAGGGATGTCCTGAAGAGGGAGTGGGCGGATCCGGATCGCATTATGGTTCCGCGATTTATGGCCCGTCTTTACCCCCTCCGGGATATGGCTACGGATCTTCCTGATTCGATCCCCATTGACTCGTTTGCTGCGAGTTTGGTGGGTCGCACTTCCTTATCTGAGGACGCTGTGCTGAAGGACCCTGTGGATAAGAAGGCTGACGGGGCTCTGAGGAAGGTTTATTCTGGCTCTCATCTGGCCTTGAGGGCCGGTGTTTATGGTACTTATTTGTCGCAGTCTCTGCTATCAGACATTAAGTCTCTGTACCAGTCAATGGACGATGCCACGGACTGTTCTGGTCTTCTTGAACACATTGAGCGGCAGGTTGAACTTCTGTCCGATGTGTCTTTTGATGTGGTACGAGCTGCTGCACTTTCTGGTGGGGCCTGTGTGGCGGCTCGTCGCAGTCTTGTTCTTAAGGACTGGAAGACAGACTCTGCGCAGAAGGCTGTGCCTTGCGTTTGCCTTTTCAGGGTTCTATGCTGTTTGGGGGGGAGTTGGAGACCAAACTGCACAAACTGTTTAAGGAAAAGAAACATTCTTCTTCTTTTAAGGGTTCTGCTTCTGCCCCTGCTTCTTCTGCCCCCTCTAAGTCTAAATCTTTCTTTCGGCCTTCCTTTCGTGCGAAGTTTGGGAAGGGCCGTGGGAGGTTTTCTTCTGGCGGGGGTCGGGACCGTAAGGCTAGGTCTCCTCCTCCCCCGAAGCCTCGCTCCGGACTCTTTGGCTGTGGTT
This sequence comes from Lissotriton vulgaris, assembly GCF_964263255.1. Taxonomy (NCBI): domain Eukaryota; kingdom Metazoa; phylum Chordata; class Amphibia; order Caudata; family Salamandridae; genus Lissotriton; species Lissotriton vulgaris. The sequence goes on from NC_141685.1 coordinate 1,194,577,208, forward strand.
CCCGGGTTGTTGGTAGGAGGGTGGCTGCGCTTCTTCCTAGATGCCTGGGTTCAGTCATGTTCAGACGCTTGGGTGTTGGATGTTCTGCGGGAGGGTTACGAGGTGGAGTTTTCTGTTCCCCCTCCAGATTCCGGCCTCCGCCCGACTCCCTGGCCTGCTTGCCGGTCCAGGAGGGCCCACCTGGTTCAAGGGGTGGAGGATCTTCTTCGGAAAGGGGCCATTCAGGCGGTTCCTCCTTCGGAGGTGGGGTCGGGCTTTTATTCCCTGATTTTTCTGGTGCCCAAGAATACCGGGGGTTTCCGCCTGGTCCTGGATTTGAGGGTCATGAACCGATGGGTGTTGCGGATTCCCTTCCGCATGGAGACCTTGCAGCGGGTCATTCCTTTGGTTCTGCCGGGTCACTTCATGTGTACCCTGGATCTGCAGGACGCCTATTACCATGTTCCGGTACATCCCAGGTCCCGTCGGTTCCTGAGATTTTGTGTTCAGGGGTGCCACTTTCAGTTCCAGGTTCTGCCCTTCGGCCTTCGCTCTGCCCCGAGGGTTTTTACGAAGGTTGTCGCCCCCTTGGTTGCCTGGCTTCATCTCCGGGGGGTGATGGTGTATCCCTATTTAGACGATTGGTTAATCCATGCTCCCTCTCGGGACCTGTTGTTGGAGGCGAGAGAGTTGGTGTGCTCGGAGTTGAGGCGGCACGGGTTTCTGATCAATCTGCCGAAGTGCCGCCTGACTCCTTCGCAGGATCTGGTGTTCATTGGGGCTCGGTTTCGCACGGACCTCAACCGTGTGTTCCTGCCGGATCCTCGGGTGGTGACCCTGTTGTCCCTTGCTCGCAGATTTCAGGCGGGGGGTTCCTTTCGGGTGCGCCTCTGGTTGCGTCTTATGGGTCTGATGGCGGCGACTGTCTTTACGGTGGCTTGGGCTCGGTTTCACCTCTGCCCCATGTGGTGTTACCTTCTGTCTCTCTGGGATCCATTGTCCCGCGATTGGGAGTGTCTGGTGCTAGTGTCTCCTGTAGTTCTGCCTGCACTGCTTTGGTGGTCGGATCCGGTCCATCTGTCTCAGGGGCTCCCCTTGCAGCCCTCTCCGTCGCTGGTATTGACGACGGATGCCAGCGCTTTGGGGTGGGGGGCGACCTTGGGTTCTCAGTCCCTTCAGGGTCGCTGGTCCCGGCTGGAGAGTCGCAGGTCTTCCAACTGGCGGGAGTTGACTGCTGTGTCCCGTGCCGTGATGGGTTTTTGGGTGTGTTTGCTGGGCAGGAACGTCCTGGTGAGGTCGGACAATATGGTGTCGGTGGCCTATCTCAACCATCAAGGGGGGATTCGTTCGGCTTCCTTGAACGCAGTGGTGGTTCCGTTGTTTTGTTGGGCGTAGGGTCATCTGCTGTCTCTGACTGCGATTCATATCAAGGGAGTGGACAACTGTGCGGCGGATGTCCTGAGTCGCTGCTTTCCGGCTCCTCTGGAGTTGTCTCTCACCCGGGTTGCGTTTCGGCTTGTGTGCGGGAAGTTTGGGCGTCCCTTTCTGGACCTCTTTGCCTCCCGGCTGAATGCGCAGCTTCCACGCTTCTGCTCCAGGTTTCAGCAGGAGGGTTGTTGGGGGGTGGATGCCCTGTCGGTTCCCTGGCCATCCTGCCTGCTCTATGCCTTTCCCCCCCCTGGCGCTGATCCCCAGGTTTCTGTCCCGTCTGTGTCTGGAGGATCGGGAGGTGGTTGTGGTTCTGCCTTTTTGGCCTCGGAGGTCTTGGTTTCCGACAGTGCGTCTTCTGGGGGTGCGGGGCCCTTGGTTCCTCCCTCTGTCCCCGTCTCCCCTGCGGTCCTCCCCGCCACTGTCTCTTCTCCGCTTGCAGCTGTCGGTGTGGAGGTTGAGAGGCAGGGGTGGCGGCGGCGCGGGTTCCCGGAGCATTTAGCTGCTGCCATCCAGGGTTCCCGTAGGCCTTCCACTCTCCTGTCCTATGATCGCCACTGGGGTAACTTCAGTCGTTGGTGTTCGGCCTTGGACCTTTCCCCTTTGCACTGTTCTTTGCAGGCGGTGCTTCAGTTTTTGTGGGAAGGTTTTGAGAAGGGTTGGGCTGTGTCCACCTTGCGTGCCCAGTGGGCGGCTGTCCGGGCTTTTCGTTCCCCGTGGGGTAATCTTTCTGATGATGAGGATTTGGTCTCCAGGCTGCTCCGCGGTTTTTCTCTTTCTCGTCCGGTTTCCCGGCCTTCCTTTCCCCTGTGGGATTTGCCCTTGGTCCTTCGGGCCTTGATTGGTCCTCCGTTTGAACCTTTGTCGGAGGTGGATTTGAAGTTTGTGACCTTGAAGGTTGTATTCTTGGTGGCCATCACGTCTGCCAGGCGCCTTGGCGAGTTGGGGGCCTTGATGTCTCGGGAGCCTTTCCTGTCCTTTTCGGAGGGCGGGGTGGTGCTCCGCCTTGATTCCTCCTTCGTACCTAAGGTCGCTTCTCAATTTCACCGGTCCCAGGAGTTGGTCTTGCCTGAGTTGGGTTCTGTTCTGGATTCCCCGGGTGGTCCATGTTGGTCCTTGTTGGATGTGTGCCGGGCTTTGCGTGTTTATCTTGAGCGCACGGCGGCTATCAGGTTGACTGACTCCCTGTTTGTCTCTTTGGGGCTGCTTGCCGTGGGCGTAAGGCTTCGTCTGTGTCCATTGGTCGCTGGCTGAAGCAGGTCATTTCCTTGGCCTATTCTCTTTCTGGGTCCCCTCCTCCTGTGGGTGTTCAAGGTCGATCTACGAGGGGGGTGGCGGCCTCCTGGGCTGAGATCCGGGGTGTCCCTCTTTCCGAGATTTGTAGGGCGGCCACTTGGGCGTCTTCCAATACTTTCATCAGGCATTACCGTCCCCTCAATTTGCTGGGTGATGAGGGCGGTTTTGCTTTAGGGGTGTTGGGTTGTGTTCGCCCATGATTTCTGTTCTGTGCTCAATAAATGCCTGGTTTTTGCTGTACAGGTTGTTTGTTGTGTTTTGTGGGATGAATGCCGGAGTTTGCTTTGGTATGTCTCAAATTGTGAGGAAGGTGTCGAGGACGTAGGGACCTGGGGGTAATGTCCTATTACTTACGGTAATCTTCATTACTCCGGGTCCCGTAGTCCTCGACACCTTCATGGCTTCCCTCCCTCCTGCCCTGTTTGCCGGCCTTCATCCTTTGGCTTGGTATTTCAGAGGGAATGCTGGGACATGTACCCTTTTGTACTCCCGGCGGGAGGGGGAGGGTAGGTCCAGCATTCCTTCTTTTTCTTTTTTCTGTCAGAGATAGTAATAATCTCAAATTGTGAGGAAGGTGTCGAGGACTACGGGACCCGGAGTAATGAAGATTACCGTAAGTAATAGGACAGTCCCCAACATAGATGTCCGACTCTCTAGCTCCGCAGGCTAGGCTGGCATTGAGATTATTTTGTGTTCTCCTTCATTGTAAGGGGGCCGTATCCAAGGGCTCGGAAGTCCATGTTGCTTCATTAGGGATATTATCTCGACAGCCCTTCTGACCAGGATATAAGTGGGTGTTCTTTGGGTGGTGCTGTGTGGGGTGTGCCAGTATGTGACACGGGTCTTGAGGATGTTTTTACAAGAGAACGAGGTAACCCCATTTGTGGCCAGGGGCCTTGGGTATTGAATGTTTTAAAGGAACAAAGGTCCCTAACTAAAGCTCAATGTTAGAAGGATTATTCATATAGAAATGCAACCACCATCTCCGCGGCTCACAGAACTCCAACGCTGTCACTCTCCCAGGAGATTCTTCACCATTGCATGGCACGTCTTTACTCCGACAAGTTGGCTCCCTCTCAGATGTAATGCCTGATCGGTCCTCTCCCTGATCGTCTGGGATTATCTGGAAGGACTGCCGCCCACATTGCCAATTATCTCTGTGTATAAATTAAAGGAGCACCAGCCTCGTATTTTCTGCGGGAGTCGCCCTAAATTGACTCCAACAGGCCTCGTGCTCAGGCACCTATTCTCTAGTCCTGAAGATGATACCAATAATGTGTTAAATGGAACGAAACGTTGTCGACTTTTAATGCTCTTCTCACAACCTTATAACTGTATCTGCATGTGCTACAGTGCGTCAATATATATTGTTTGTTGGCCAAATTGATGTATTTTTTGGGCATGCTCCATGTAATGCCCGAATTTTTTCCTTTCTTTGTTGTACATGTCCCCACTTGTATGTTGTTGGCTTTTAAATCATTCTATTGATTCAAATGATTATGTCCAGTTGGACAGCCAAATATAGACATCATTGCATTTCTATATGACTGAAGCCTTCTAACCTTGAGCTTTAGTTAGGGACAATTGTTCCTTTAAAACAAGGGTCTTGTGGATGGCATTTTCCACATCAATTTGTTGTTCACATCCAATGTAGATGGATGTGTTGAGTGTGGACATCAGCCTTTCAACTCCACTGTTGGCTTGGGCCAGCAGGGAGCAATTCTCCTGTGAGTGATAGCGAGGAATTGCAGATATTCATTGAAGCCTTGGCTTTGAAACAGGGGCCTATTGTCGCTCTTGAAGGTATTTGGGAATCAAAAGGTTGTACAAAATCTTGTCAAAGCCCTTCCTGGTGTGCTCAAACCTGATCTCTTGCAGCACTTCCATGATGGAGAATTGGAGAATGAGACAAACAGCATGTTGTGTCCATTGGGTAGAGCGCCCAACTCCATGCTAATGTCACACCAGGGCCGTTGCTGGGGCTGTCAGTCATCACTGATGGGGGGCTGTCCAGCGACTTGCTTACTCGACACGAATGGCACCTGGCAACCTTGTTGTCGACTTTGTTGTCTAGGGCAGGGAACCAGATTTTCTGTCTCAGGCGTGCCTTTGCTTTGATGGATCCTTGGTGGCCTGTGTACACTAGGGCTATCATGGTTGCCCGCAGAGAGCGAGGGATGACAATTTGATGGCCATGTAAGAAGAGGATTGGTATGGTGGTGCTGAGTTCGTTGAGGATGTTCCATTGAGCAAAGGTCATGTTTAGTGATATCATCATATTGTCTACTGTCTTGGAAGAAGTCTTTCCATTTCCCTGACTCAGCAGCCCCACATTTTTCTGGAGGCACATGTCTGATGTAATGGCAACAGCAATATTTTGGAGATGACAGTCTTAGAGAAGCAGACTGCCACAACAGAGTGAGGATACTTATCTGCGTTAGACAGAGGGGCTGAGAGGCCGTCTGCCAGCTGGTGTGGATGTCTTGAGAGGTCAATCAGCAGTTTTGGTGCATTCAGCTTTGTAGCAAACAGTCAACTGGTATTTCTGTAGCTGCAGAGACCCACTTTTCAATATGGGGTGGTGGATGTGGTGCGGTGCCAGAAAAGAGTGATATAAGTATTTTGTGGTTCGTTATGGCTCGGATGGGACAACCATAGAGATAGTAGTGAAAATGGTGGCAACCCAATTTACTGGCGAGAACATCCTTCTTGATGTGGGCATAAAGCTTTTAAGTGTCTGTGAGGGCCCTGCCGGCAAATGTGACAGGTGCCCAGCAATGATCACCGCATGCTTTATTAGAACAGCTCTGAGGACAATGTGACTGGTGTTGACCACCAGCTCAGATTCCTTTGCTGCATTGAAGTAGGCCATCACTGTGTCTTGGAGGAGTACCTTTTGAATGGCCTGGGTGGCAACATCCTCAGTCGTTCCCAATGACCACAGGGTGGAAGTTTTAGTGAGGCGTCTCAAAGGGCCTGCTAGCGTTGCCAGTTGGGGGATGAACCTCCCACAGTATGCCGTGAGGCAGAGGAAGAGGATGTAGTTGCTTCCTTTATGTTGATGCACTTTGCTGGATCAACTTTGATGCCACAGTTGGAAAAGATGTATCAGAAAAACTACATTTCCTATCGAAAGAACTGGCCCTTTGCTCGATTGAGGGTGAGGCAGGCTGTGTCACTCCTTTTGAGAGCAGTGTGCAGGCAGCAGAAATGGCTTTTGAGGGTGGGTGCGTGGATCAGTATATCATCACTGACATTCTTGAGCCCCCTCCAGGCCCACAAGGACTTCTTGGCGCTTTCTGGAATACTTCAGCTGCTTATGATACTCCAAAATTAAGCATCCAGTAGTGGCGGAAACCAACATGAGTGGAGAACTTTGTGATGTACCTGCTGTCCTCATGGAGTTCGAGTTGATGGTAGCCTGAGTTCAAGCTTTGTGAACCATTAAAGCCATTGATGTCGGCAATCAGATCATTAATCATGGGGGATATGTGTTGTTCCCTCTCTATGGCCTTATTGGGAAGGTGCATGTCGATGCAGATTTGTATACACCCTAGCTGTTAAGGGTTATTCGCTACTACCATAGGAGATACCCACTGGGTAGGATCAGACACTTTTTGGATGACGCCGGAGCCTTCAAGTTTTTGTGGTCCAGCTTCAACTACCCGACAGTGGTGAAACAGAATGCTATGTTGTCTGAGGGCAATGGGCCGGACTGCGGGGTTGATGCGGAGAGACACTGGGGGCCGATTCAGGTGAAAAGGCATGGGAAGCGGGGAAGCAGGCTGTCAATGTCACTGTAGAGGTCCCAGATAGCAACGGCAAAGTGAATGAGTTGCAAGTGTTTGCAGTGTCACAGCTTAAGAGCATCCTGGAGTCTGATAAGGTGACAAAGAACTTCATCTGGCAGGAGTGAATGCCATGGGACACGGAATAGGTGATGGCTCCTGCCAATAGGATGGGTGTTGAACTCCCATAAGCAAATATGCAAGACACTGTTAGAGGCAGCATGGGTTGGTGATCTGAGGCATTGAACTAGACAAGGTTGGTGAGATTGACTAATGCTCCCATGTCGATAAGAGACATGGCCAGTGTGTGATTAGTTTGGCAGGTATTGTGGATCCATCGTGAGGTTCTAGGGCACAAGAGATCAAAAAGATTCCATTGTCTTCTTCTTCAGTAGCACTGGTGTTGGTTGTTGCTTCCTCTGATTTAGGTGACTGGTTTTATGTGATCACGCTCACTCCTCAGTGGCTGGGTGCACCATGGCCTATGAATGTGGGTGGGCATCGCCCCCATGGCAAACTTTTGTGAAGTGGCTGGGGCGATGACACTTGGAACCGGTTTTGCCCCTGGCTTGTTACTCGTGAAGCGGGTGCCAGGGGAGCCTGTAGTAGCCACAAAAATCTTTTGGGGCTTTCCTGTTGCAGTGGATATGTGAGTATTTCCATGTGGGGGACCTTTTGAAACTGCTGCAGCTATTTCTATTTTGATTGGATGCCGAACGGATTCTGGTGTGGAGGAGAGCCTCTGCAATGCCATTTCGATCTGGTCCACTTAGTCATTAGATAGTTTGTGAAAGAAGGTGAGCGTCAGAATTTCATCAAGCAGCATGTTGAGCTGGGGGAGGATGTGGCACCTGAAAGTGGTGGAACAGCAGCCTTATATGAATTGAGCGAGCAATTCCTTCTGCGGATCATCTACTGAGCAGGTGCTGGCCAGTTCCTGTATGTGAGCACGGAATAGATTGATGGATTCTCCCTTGCGCTGATAGGCTTGCTGCCTTTTGAACCTTTCAAAATCTGGATTCATCAGTGGATCACAGTATGTGTTCAGGGGTGCAATGGTACCATCGTAGTCTTCAGCACCAGTCGCGGGGAGGTAGGGGAACATCATGAAGATTTTCTACCTCGCATAGTGTAGCAGCAGAGAGTGCTTTGTCTTGCCGCCTTTCTCTTTGATGGCTTAGAAATAGTTAATCAGGTGTGTGACCCACGTGTGCTGATGCAGCGCTACTCCGGAAATATCTTCAAGAACCTCGTCACCTTTCCCTGAAGTTTCAAATCATGCATTTACTCATCAGTGGGGCTCCTAACACTGTGAGTCACTCATACACACTTTACTCTACTTCATGGATTGTTGAGACTCAAAGGAGAGCTGCTGGATCATAGCGGAGTGTCTAAATTAAGCTTAATATTTATAATATGTACACCTGCAGTTTAAATTGTTTTACCATGGTTTTATCAACGAGACAATTTATTCAGACACACCACCATTATTTGTCCATGGATCTGCTAGTAAAAAATTAGGATAGGGATGAACAAGACCAGCTTAATTCCTCATTTATCTAATTTTTATTTAAAGAAAATCTTCTAGCATGACCTGTATTTATTCACTTAAAAATCTGTTTAATGTAAAATAGATTGATGGAAAAGAGAGAATTTGACTTAAACATTTATATTCAAATTTAATTCAAAGCTCAGAAATAAGCACCTTAATATTGAGATTATAGGACATGAATATTAGCAAAAGACATAATAGTTCCCAAAGTTCATCTCCCTATTCTCTCTAGCTGTTAACCTCATCTAAAGACTCCGTACTCACTTAAATAAAATCCAAGTTCAGAAAAATTCAAAGTTCTTACGCTTCAGGAAAATTCAGCATTCCGGCAGCATGTCAGCATACAAAGATGGAAATCGAAGAAGAGAGTTTTTTCTTAAGTTCGGACACACTCTTTTATACCCATTTTCCCTACCTAATCTATCTACAAAAGTAACTATCAGTGTCTTTTAACAGTTCTGATTGGTCAATCCGAGGGGTGGATGAGCATAACCTCATCATCTTATTGTTTAATTTCCGCAAGATCAGCTCAATGAAAATGGTCTTTGTCCTTATTATATCTGCTTTGCTCATGTCCTTTAACTGGTAAGTTTTGCCTCTTTTCCCACGTTTCTCAGCATGGATGTCCACTTTGTTGGCACTCAGCTGGACTTTCAGGGCACACTGTCCTTGACCCATTCTGCACAGGCAGCTCATACTCATCTGCAGTTCATTTCACCATGCGCATGTGTACTGCACTTCAATCTCGGAGTCACAAAAACGTCCATTTTGTTCTAGGCCTCATAATCCAGAACGGGAACTATTATAGAAACAAACACAATCAAACGTTAATTGTTGCCTTATAACCCTTCTGTTTACCTCCCCCGTTACTAAGGTATCCCTGTTAGTTATTACTTAGCAAATAAAGCAACACATATGCGTGATCTACTCACCAATCTTCATGTTTTTACCACAAATAAACAAACAGAAAGCACATTTATGCCGCTTTTGGTTAGTTTATAGCTGCTGCATTAATTCTGAACGTAACAACATCACTTGGTTAGTCGATTATAGTTTGCAACATGAGCAAATTAGTTTCCCACGTGTACTTGTGTGTGCATTCTATTCTATGTTGATTAATTTTCAAAACCACATGATTAGTTCATGTTACTGTTATGAGAAAGGGACTTAACGAGGGGTATACAAAACTTTGTTTTTCCACCTCGCTCCATTAACTCCCTCCTTTGGTGATTTATCACCAAATATCTCCCAAAATGTTGCAAATTTTATCTTAACATGTTTCAAGTTCTTTTTATTAGTATGGATTATACTCTAGTGTCTTCCATTTTTCTGCTGTCTTGATTGAGTCTCTCTTGAAACTCTTCCATCTCTATGTCACCCTTTTCACGTTCTCTTTCTTGCTTTTGAGAATCACCTTCTTTATTGACATTTTAACATTCTTCTCTTTCTAATCATGCAACATAATCTTAATATCAATATTACTATTGTTACTGGAATTAATACTTTACCTATAATAGAACCACCTATTTCATGCAACCAATGTTTAACTGCTGAAAAACTTCAACCAAGTCGTTCAAGGACACCATCAACCTCCAGTGGTTCAATTTCTTTGTGAAATTCTGTAATATTTTTAATATATCTCTCAATGTTTTGACTTTTATCTGGAATGTAAGTGCAACAGTGTTGTACTTCCAAAAGTCCACAAACTCCTCCCTCTGTTGCCAAAATTATATCAAGAGCAAGACGATTTTGCATCACCATAGCTCTCATAGCAACTAGTTCAGTGTTTACCATTAAAAATCCACCTGCATTGTCTGATGACAAACAATCTACTATCATTGGCAATTTCCGAATTTTGTTTGCATTAAAAGATATCCCCACTGCTGGTATCAGTGCTCCAAAAATATCACCTATTATTTCTACTACATTCTCTCTTTTTCTACGACTTAAAGGTTTACCTACCTCTTGTATCCCATTAGTACCTCTATCTACATGAAAAGTTTTAGGAAAAACCAGGCCTACATAACAGGACCAATACCAATGATCAGGCATTTCGTAGTAAGCTTTGTTCCCACAAATGAAATAAATTCCAGGAAAAACTGGGTCATTACTACCTTTAAATCCCCAACCCCCTATTATACGATAAGTGTCTTCACATTGCCTCGCTCCCACAAAATAATTGTCATATACAGTCTTGTCTCTACGAATACAAAAATTTCCCTAATGATGGGGTATCTATGCTTTTAACCAATATCGGTGGCTCCAACTACCAGAGCGTGAACCCTCTCAACATCAATTTAAGGTAGCTATGTGCTATATTAACTAATACTATCTTATAAGAATATAAGCACATGAATGATTTATCCATATTTCAATTTATCACCAACAGAGATTAAGACTGTGTACGCTACACTAATAGCAGTACGAATTTACTAAACACTGTCCGGATTTCATAATCGGACACAGGCACTCCATGATACATCTGGAAGCCATTGCTAAATACAGGTAATTGTGCTGCCTCTTAGACATGACTAATATGACGTCTTTGCAATATAATTGACTCAGTAATAGGTTCTGAGACCCATTTAATAATTGATTTTCTCGAATGGGTAGTTGTTTTGACAATACCAATAAAATCAATCACCAACCTCCGTCTAGTGCCAACCACCTAGAAATTTAATTGACTAACAAAACTTCAGCCAATTAGAAATGTTTCTTTGTAGATATGTTGTGTCTGTAACAAAAGAGTTTATGTGCATAAAAGTAATTGTCTGTTTCTTTTTAGAACTTGGTCCTGAAGAAGGTTGTGTATTGTTAGTTCTTAACCGAAACGCTGCGTCGACCCCTGTTCTCACGAACTTTTAAACCAACGTTTGTTTTGTCTATTTTGTTGCTTTTTTATGCTTTTAATGAAATGTATAACATGTTGTATGTGATAATTTTTAATGCCTTGTGATAATCGCGATAAATTGTAAATACCTGAATAAATATACAAAGAATATATATTTTTCCAAGAAACAATTTTCTGGCTTTCTCTTTTTAAGTTTTGATTTTGACTTGAATTTAAAATGCTATGTTTCATATTGGTCCATTTACCGGTTGGAAAATGACTAGAATGGTTGGCCTATGTCTAGTATTGTAACTTTTGTGTGATTGGTATTGCTAAAAAATAACAACAAACTCAGTAACGCTACTCCACTCCTTACCAACTTAGTGGCAAATGTCTGGGACATTTTTGTTTTACATTATACTTCCCCTGTCCCAAATCTAAGAGATAAGGGGTCCTCCTTTTACTTTCTATGATATCTATGCTTATAGCCACATTTACATTTCGTCCATCTAATTTTTCATCCTCAGATTCCCAATATTTAGATTTAGCATGCTTCACTTTTTCATTTCTTTTATATACAGTTCTCTTCTCTTCAACCATATCTAAAAATGCTTTTTCTTCATTTCTCATTTTACAAGTCAAACTATGTCTAAAAGCATAATCATGAGTCAATTCTTGGGTTTGTAAGAAACATTCTCCCATAACTTTCGCAGGCTTAACTTTGTTTATTTCATTTATAACTTTCAATTTTGCAAAAACATCATCTGAATTTGAATAATAATATTCTAATTTGCCTGTTTTGTAAAACAAACTTGCTATTACACTACATGTAACTCCATATGTAAGTGGAAGATGGTGATATATTACCCCTTCTGAGACTGATGCTGGCTATTTTACACACACGTAACAGTCTCTAGCATCCATGGTTCTAACATACTCAGATAATAATCTTGAAAAACTATTCTTTGAAAAATCACTAATCGATTTATCCTGATGAATTTCTGGCTTATACACATGTACTTATCAGTTTTCAATTCATTATTTCTTCCATTCATAGTCCCATCTGTTTTCATCTTCTTAAACTTTTCTCTAAAAGGAATAATAATAGCTAAAATCAACCATACTAACATTAATAGTCCAGTACATTTTAACCACATTCTACACCATTTTCTAAAAATAGAACGTTTCGTAGTTACATCATTAGTAGCCATTTTTTTACACAATTTCAGCAATTTTCACAGTTCTCTCTGTCTTTAATAGACTTTCACTTTACGCTCATACCATTTTTCTTATACCAAGGTTTCAAGTCTTGTTTTTACTTTGCAATTTCAGATCAAATATTTCTTGAGTCTTTTTACTCACTTTCTTTCTCTTGACCTGAGCAGTTCAGGTTTTCTTGGCTGCTATTTACTTCATCAATAGGAGGCAAAAACATGTAAGTCTATACAGGTGATTTATATTTCCGGTTTGGTCTCCTCACTCTTTTTGTTCTTTGAACAACCTCTATTCTTTTTCCCAACAACTCTTTTTGACTTGTTATCTCATTTACTTGATCTTCTGGTTTTCTTGCTTTGTTAACCAGTTTGAATTTCAGTCCATCATTTTCTTTAGGCCAATTATCTCCTTTACATGCTATTTTTGCCTTTGATTCTATAGTGTTATGTTCCACTCTCCAAGCTCTTTTCCTTGAACTCTTTTTCAATTGAGTTTCATCTCCACTGTCATCAGTTTCACTTTCAGTACCTTCAACAGTTTCATTTATGATGAACTTTATAATGTCTGTTTCTTTTTCAGAATATGTTATCTCTTTACCCAGCACTTTCACTGTGTCAGGAACATCTCCATAACTGGTACTTGGAATCTCATCCATGTCATGAGTTATTTCCTGTTTTCCAGTGTCAGAATTTTGGTTCCTGCTTTCAGAGCTTTCTGACTGTTCTTCAATATTCTCTTGATTACCAGTTGTATATCCACTGCTCAATGTCCTTACTAGTATCTGTTCTTACCAAATCTCGACTTTCAGGTCAATCTTCAAAATTTGGTATTTCAATAGTTTCACCTTCACCTTCAGATGCAGAACTAGCATCCGATACCTCCAGATGTCGACATTCTTGTCGAGCTTCAGTATCTGGATTTCTCTCTGGTTCTTCTTCAGAATCAGAGTCAGTTGTGCTTTCACCTTCCTCATGTAGATTTTCAGGCTCAGGCACACGGATGGTATGACTGGCATGCAGCCATCTTTTTACTCCGGCACATTTAACTGCAGTTGTGCTGATCAAAATAACTTGTCTAGGTCTTTACCAGCAAGGCACTAAACAATTTCTTCTTCAGTTTACCTTTATTCAAACCCAATCTCCAGGGACTAGATCATGAGCTGGATGTTTCTCTTTCGTGTTTGACTCAGTTCCCACCTGATGGAACACAGAAGTTACCATGTCAGACAGCTTTTTGCAGTAATCCAGTATGATGTCATCATTAATAGTTAACAGTTTATCAACTGGTACAAACGGTTGTCTCATCACTCTGCCCATCAAAATCTCATGTGGACTCAATCCAGTCTTTTTGTCAGGTATACTCCTTAAGGTCATCAGAACAAGTGGCAATGCATCCGGCCATTTCAGTCCTGTTGCCAAACACATTTTTGCAATTCTGTTTTTTATTGTTCCATTCACTTGTTTAACTACTCCTGAAGCCTCTGGTCTGTAAGCACAATGCAATTTCTGACGAATGTCTAGTGCTTCACAAATCATTTGTAATAGTTCATTTTGGAAATAGGTTCCACGATCTGTTTCAATTGTTACTGGAAAACCGCATCGTGGTAGGATTTCACACAAAAGCAGTTTTGCAACAGTTACTCCATCATTTCTCCGGGTGGGGAACACTTCTACCCACCTAGAGAATAGGAAAATAATTACAAGCACGTATCTGAGTCTGTTACATGGTGGCAGTTCAATGAAATCCAACTGCATTCGTGTGAACGGACCTCCCTCCCGTCCTATAGTTCCCAAGCTCGCAACTGTTTTTCTTCTTGGATTAAACTGTTGACACACTAGACACCTCTGACACAGGCTTTCAGCGATCATTCTAAACTTAGGATTATACCATGTTTGTCTGAACAATCTGATCATGGCATCCCTCCCAACATGAGCTTGACCATATTTGAAATCATGTTATCAGGTATTACTGGTCTTTCATCTTTGTAAACCCAAATTTCATTGTCTTCCCTTTGTCTACACCCTGCTTTCAGCCAAATGTTTTTCTCCTCTTCACTAGCTTCTTCCTGCATCTGTCTTACTTCCTGCCAAGTCTCAACTACTGTGGTTAGCATTAAAGGACTTGAAACATGTTCTTCTTTTCTGTCCCGATTTATGGATGCAAGATTTCTGGCACAGTATTTTGCAATGGATTCGAAATACCTATTGCCTCTAGTGATGTAGTCATCTCCTCTCTTGTGTGCAGCACATTTTACCACTGCAATTTTATCAGGCAACTGAATAGCATTAATCAATATTTTTACAAATTCAGCATTCCTAATGGGGGATCCTGCAGAAGTTAAATAACCTCTTTGGGACCACAATTGCCCTTAATCATGGACAACCCCAATCCGTACTGACTGTCAGTCACTATGGTGACTCTTATCTCCTTTCCTAGTTCACATGCTCGAATCAAAGCAATCAATTCCGCTATTTGAGCAGAACGAATTCCTTTCTGACAAGATGCTTCCAGGACATCTGCCACTGTACACACAGCATATGCAGCACTCAAAGCACCCTCCTCTGTTCTCAACCACGAACCATCAACAAACATCACATAATCAGATTCAGGCAATGGTTCATCCTTGATGTCAGGTCTTGGTTTGGTACAGTACTCAAGAACATCCAAACATTTGTGATCAACCTCATTTCTTACTTCAGCTTCCATGGCATCAGGTAAAAATGTAGATGGATTTATATTCACACATCGTGAAATTGTCACATTATCTGCACCTAGAATTGTTTTCTCATATTTTGTCATTCTGTTATTTATATGGTATTGTGTTTTTGTCCTAGTGAGGAGAATCTCCACAGAATGAGGTAAATATACCCTCACAGGAAATCCCATCCGTATTCCTTCACTTTGTTCCAAACTCACACTTGTAGCTGCTACTGCTTTCAGACAACCTGGCAAGGCTTTTGCAACTGGATCCAAAACAGCTGGGAAATACGCAATTGGTTTCCTCAGTTTTCCATGTCTTTGAATTAATACTGACAATGCACATCCTTCTCGCTCACTGCAATACAGCTCCAACTCTTTTTCATATTCAGGCATTCCTAAAGCTGGAACTTCACATAAACTTGTTTTTAGCTGTTCAAATGCTTCCATTTCAGTCTTATTCAGGACGATAGGGTCTCTGATGTCTGCTTTAACTAGTCTCTGCAAGGGTTTTGCTATTAGTGAGAATCCACTAATCCACTGTCTACAGTAACCCACCATTCCTAAGAATATTTTAACTTGTCTTTGTGTTTTTGGTGGTTGCATTCCTAGTATCATTTTGATTCTTTCTGTAGTGACTTGCCTAGTTCCTTTAGCAATCTTATGACGTAAGTATTGCACTTCTTTCTGACAAAATTGTAATTTCGATGGAGACACTTTATGCCCTTCTTCTGCCAAATGGTTTAACAATGCAATTGTATCTGACATGCATTCATCTTTTGTCTTTGATGCCACTAACAGATCATCAATATATTGGACCAATACAGATTCTCCAGGCATGCTCAAACTTTCTAATGACTTATTCAACAGTTGATTAAAAATGGATGGACTCTCAGTATACCCCTGAGGAATTCGGCACCATGCCAAAATGCAATCTCCGAACCGGAACGCAAATATTGGCTGGCTTTCTGGGTGTAATGGAACCGTAAAGAATGCATTACACAAATCAATCACGGTATACCGTTCTGCATTATGTGGAATTTGATATAAAATTACTGCTAGATTTGGTACAATTGGACAACATGTGACAACAATTTTTTTAATCTTTCTAAGGTATTGTACAATCCTTAATGTTCTGTTAGGCTTTTTCAATCCCATTATCGGTGAGTTACAAGAACTGCTTTCTATCTCTCTTAAAATGCCTTGTTCAATCATCTTGTTTATTACTGGTGTTATTCCTTCAATTACCTCTGCTGTCATTTTATATTGGGGAATGTTTGAATAACTCACTCCTTCTTTTACAGTAATTTTCACAGGATCTACACCTTTCATTAATCCAATATCTTCTCCTATAAAATCCCAAACTTGCTCTTTAACTGTTTCTTTCAATTCTGCAGGTATCTTTTCTCGATCAAACACAGGAAACAATTCATTCTTTTCTGATTCTATCATTGACATTGTCATTTTATACAAGCTATCTTCATCTGGAGGTTGGAGCTCTCTGCCATCTGGTGAACAATATATAGCACAGTTCATCTTACATAGAATATCTCTGGCTAACAGGTTAACAGGACTGCTATCACACACCACAAATAGGTGCATATCTTTGAAATTTCTGATTTCTACTTCAACTGGTTTTGTTAAGGAGGTTTTAATCTGTCTATTAGCTACACCTACAACTTGAATTTGTTCTCCCAAGAGAGGAAGGTTTTGAACTTCTACTGATCTAACAGTAGAACGGGTGGCACCAGTGTCCACTAGGAAATTTACTTTTAAATCATTCACTTTTCCATTCACAAACGGACCAGACTGATCTACCTCAAGAGTGGCTCCAAGCACACACTCTTCTTCCTCTCTCAGGCAACATCAGAAGCTATCATCCGACTCCCTCCCGCCATCCTCTTGTATCCAATACTGAGGACTCACATTCACTCTGGGCGATCGGTTTACCTGCTCGCCTCCGCTGAATCCTGTCTCTGCACTGTATCTCTGCAGATTTACACTGTGTGGTAGTGGCGGTTGTGGCATCTGACTTTGCTGAGTAACTACCAGCTGCTGTTGCGATGGTTGTTGAATTACCTCATTCTGCACCTGCGGATTCAATTATGTAATTTCGGCATTAACTCTTGGTGGACACTTACACTCTTTCTTCCAATGCCCTATCCTGCCACAATTATGACAAGGATACTTTTTCTTAAGCTCTTCTATGTTCCCTACTAATTTAGGTTTATTTAAATTTCCCTTCACTTTTCTTTGACTCCCATCTGTACTTTTGTTTTACATTTGTGTCACTTGATGTTCTGCTACCTTCACTTGTGCCCACATGGCTTTCTCTTTGAGCTTTCTCTGCTTAACTTCAATTTCATCACTATAGTATTTTGCATGTCTCAATACCTCATCTACAGAACATGACTGCCATCCCATCAAATTATGTTTAATCATGTATCCTATCTTTGGTCTTAATCCAAACACAAATTGGTACACAAAATGACTCATATCTTTTTCATGTAGTTCTTCATATCCACTATATTGTTTAAATACTAACAATAGTCTCTCATAAAATGCATGTACAGATTATTTTGATTCTTGCAAAGTCCTGTCAATTTTTACACAATCTGTCTCTTCCGGTGGAATTTTATTCTTCAAAAACACTATTACTTGTTCATATTTCCTCATCACTTCAGGTGAAGGAGCACCTGCCACTCTGTCTCGAGGATATTCAGTTTTCGGCCAGTTCACTGGTATTTTGCACTCAGACCATAGGTCTGCTGGTACTACTATGTCAAACAATCCATCTATATCTTCCCATAGTACCTTTGAAAACTTTACAAATCGATCCACCTGTCGATACCATTCTACTGGTTTTTTTCTCAATCTGGGAAAATCATTAGTAAATGATAATATGTCCTGTCTATTCAAAGGAACATGTACATATCCTTCTCCAGGTCTTTCTCTCATAGGAAATTCATTTACTACTGTCTCTTTTTCTCTCACAGGGAACACTAATGTAGATTTATCACTGGCTTCTTCTCTTTTCTTTGCCCATTTTGCTTTCCATTAATTCACATCTCCCCATCTTCTTAGTAATACAATTTGCTCTTTTATTTGGGTTAATCTTCCTGCAGTATTCATATTTTCAATACCCTTTTCTGTAAAATCTACTCTTTAGGGTTTCTGTAATGTTTTATTCTTTACAAAATCTACATCTAATTCACTAGCTAATCCTTCCAATTGGTCATGTATAGTTTTTGCTTTCCAAGTAATACTTTTACACAGGAACATCAGTTCATCATCCTGATATGTTTTTAGTCTATCTGTTCCGATTGTTCCAATAATTAATTCTTCCATTTCAACTTTTAGTCTAGCCACATCTAATACTTTAGGTTCATGTTCTTTTACTTTCAGAGTTTTAAGCCAATCACTTATTTCTTGTTATGTTGGTCCTACTGGGGTTTGTGTTAAATCTATTTTCTCTACATTTCTTTCGGGTGTCGTAGAATCAGATTCTGCTCCAGTTGGAAACTTATATGGTAGGCTCTGATTAAAAGTCAAGTCAGGCGGTATTATATTACTTGTTCGCCTAATTTCAGACACATCTGGATAAATCTTTTCTCTTACTTTTTGCAAACTCTGGTTTAAAGGAATCGTCAAAGTTGGTTCTTTTTTTCTGATTTTCGAACACTGGAATAACAGGACCTATTGTTACTGGGACTGTTACAGCTTCTATATTTTTAGTAAGTTCCTGTATCTGTTCGATTAATTCATTTGTAGAACGTAGATATTCAGAAGTACTTGGGTGTTCTTCAATTTGTCTCTCTACTCTTGCTTCACTTCTTCTGATTTCATCATTTTGCTTAGGAGTACCAGTAAGTCTAGTTTCTACCACTGGTCTTTGAATCATATCTCATTTCTACCCTTTCTGGAAGGTCTCTAAAGTTTGAAAATCGTTTTGGGGTTTCAGCAAATCTATCCTCTACTGGTGGAGCATTTGGAGTGGTCCATATAGAACCCAATTGATATGGTGGTTGTCTCCTATTTAATATCTCCTCCAGCACCGTATCCTCTGACTCACCATCTCCATAATTTTTCCTTCCTCCTTCCACTTTATTCCTTTTCTCTGTGCATTTTTGCCCTTCTATTTTGTCTGCTAATCTAACCGGATACATTCCATCACACATATCAGCATTTCTTCATCTTCGCATTCTACTTTCATGAGTTTCTCCCCATAATCCACATAATCTACCTCTTGGTCCTCAATGATTTTCCAACTTTTCTTGCTCTAACTCATGCATCTCATCTTCCAACTCAACTAGTGCTTCAAATTGAGTTGGTCTAGTTCTCGGTTCAAGCTTCATCATCTTTTCTCTTAAATTTCGTAAAACTGCCAGATTAAAAGATCCTACTTCTGGAAATGCTAGCGCACCGTCATTCTTGGTATATCTAGCCCAATTCTCCAGCCAAATGCATGTATGATAGCCATATTTCGTCATCATGTAAGAAGCAGGCGTTTTTGGCGGAGGGAGTAATTTTTCCTCTCTCGTTACTATCGCCTTGTCTTTGTTTAATACATTTTTCAAACTCGTAAACCATGAGGTTTCTCCTTTTCTTCTCCGTAATAAAACTCACTTTTTCTGATAATTTCCTGTCTTTCAAAAGATTGCGCACTCTTCCGCAAACTGCTTTATAACACCAGCCTATCACAGCGCGGTTCACACTACTGCACCAATTAGAATAAGATACTTTGTCTTAGTGCTTAACCAATAGTCTCGCTGCTTTACTGATGCACCAATCAGCCCCTACTCTGTCTTGGTCACAAGGACCAATCCCTGCGCGACACTTTTGACGTCAGCTCTGCTCCGGCTTCTGCAGCTTCAGCTGACCGCTCCTTTACAAGGATTATCGAGAAGCCGTATTTACACTTTTATACAACTGAATCGGTTAGTAACTACATAAAACAACTCCATTCGTCTGTTTCGCTAAACCAAAGTGATAGTTTTTTCAATTGCACAAGTATTCTGTATTTCCAGTAGACAGCGCTTACCTCTTCTCTACCACAGAATTTTACACTCGCCGATAAAGTAGCACATCCCTCTACCTTACCCTTCTCTCAAGCTCGGGTTAAGCTCTATTACTCTCTCAGCAGTAAGTTTTAAATCAGGATACACAACGATCCCAGTACTTGAAGGCTAAGATTTTATAGACTGTCCTTGCTATACATTTATCCTTTCACACGTAAAGTTCCCTAGACTTGTGATATACGGCGATACCACTACTTTTTGAAACAGACTATGCGATGTGCGACTTCACTTGCCACACTACCTCTGCCTGCAGACAGAGTTACCAGCTTCCCACATTTTCCGGAAGCCTTTTCCAGACTACATATAACATAATACAAACTCAACAGGTGTTATTCATAATTCTGTACATCAAATCCTGTATACATCGCTTTATACATTATCCTAGCTAATTCTGTAGCAACCAATGGTCTGCTACCAAGCTAATTACTGATGCAGCGCTACTCCGGAAATATCTTCAAGAACCTCGTCACCTTTCCCTGAAGTTTCAAATCACACATTTACTCATCAGTGGGGTCCATAACACTGCGAGTCACTCATACACACTTTACTCTACTTCATGGATTGGTGAGACTCAAAGGAGAGCTGCTGGATCATAGCGGAGTGTCTAAATTAAGCTAAATATTTATAATATGTACACCTGCAGTTTAAATTGTTTAACCATGGTTTTAGCAACGAGACAATTTATTCAGACACACCACCATTATTTGTCAATGGATCTGCTAGTAAAATATTAGGCTAAGGATGAACAAGACCAGCTTGATTCTTCATTTATCTAATTTTTATTTCAAGAAAATCTTTTAGCATGACCTGTATTTATTCACTTATAAATTTTGTTTAATGTAAAATAGATTTATGGAAAAAAGAGAATTTGACTTATACATTTATATTCAAATTTAATTCAAAGAAATAAGCACATTAATATTGAGATTATAGGACATGAATATTAGCAAAAGACATATTAGTTCCCAAAGTTCACCCCCCTATTCTCTCTAGCTGTTAACTTCATCTAAAGACTCCGTACTCACTCAAATAAAATTAAAGTTCAGAAAAATTCAAAGTTCTTACGCCGCAGGAAAATTCAGCATTCCGGCAACATGTCAGGATACAAAGATGGAAATCGAAGAAGAGAGTTTTTTCTCAAGTCCGGACACACTCTTTTATACACTTTTTCCCTACTTAATCTATCTACAAAAGTAAAAATCAGTGTCTTTTAACAGTTCTGATTGGTCAATCCAAGGGGTGGATGAGCATAACCTCATCATCGTATTGTTCAATTTCCGCAAGATCAGCTCAATGAAAATGGTCTTTGTCCTTATTATATCTGCTTTGCTCATGTCCTTTAACTGGTAAGTTTTGCCTCTTTTCCCACGTTTCTCAGCACGGATGTCCACTTTGTTGGCACTCAGCTGAACTTTCAGGGCACACTGTCCTTGACCCATTCTGCACAGGCACAGGCAGCTCATACTTGTCTGCAGTTCATTTCACCATGCGCATGCGTACTGCACTTCAATCTCGGAGTCACAAAAACGTTCATTTTGTTCTAGGCCTCATAGGCCAGAACGGGAACTATTATAGAAACAAACACAATCAAACGTTAATTGTTGAATTATAACCCTTCTTGTTTACCTCTCCCCTTACTAAGGTATCCCTGTTAGTTATTACCTAGCAAATAAAGCAACATATATGCGTGATCTACTCACCAATCTTCATGTTTTTGCCACAAATAAACAAACAGAAAGCACATTTATGTCGCTTTTGGTTACTTTATAACTGCTTCATTAATTTTTAACGTAACAACATCACTATGGGGGTCATTAGGATGGCGGACGGACCTGCGTCCGTCCGCCACCCCCGAGGTGGAGGGACCGTCCGCAAGGGTAGCGGCGGTCCCTCCATGCCAATTAGGATGTGACCGCCACCCTGGCGGTCACATCCTGTATCTTTAACATTGCGGCGGGTGCTGCTTCAAGCAGCACCCGCCTCTATGTTAAAAATGCATGCATTGCATTTGCATGCACAAAGCGGCAGGCACCGCGCGGTGCCTGCCGCTTTGTGCATGCAAATGCAGGGGGTACCATAGGTACCCCCCATGTGCACCCGCACCCCCCTTCACCCTGGAGGCCCGCAAGGGCCCCCCAGAAGCAAAGGTCCACATGCTTTTCCACGGCTGAAAAACCGCTGCGGAAAAGCATGTGTACACATGCTTCCTAATTTGGCTGGCGGTGTCTTGCAGACACCGCCACCAAATAGCAAGCTACACCCCGCGGATCAGCGGCAGAAGGACCTGCCGTCCGCCGCTGATCCTACCGCCATCCTGATCTGGCGGGTGGTGTTTACAGGGACGAGAGACTGTTGCCGGGTCTGTGAGCTCACTGACGGGAGGCAATGGATTGGATGTGCCACCAATGCCATGGATCGCCATGATTCGCTGTGGCAGAGGGGTAATAGCACGGGAGATGGTTGTCCCTGTGTGGTATCGGGTTCTCCAGGCCTACATACTCTGCAGAATACCCTCTACACCATAAGAACTGTTGGCACGGAAACTAGAACATGTAAAAGACAAGTTTATTAAGACCCCATGGGGTGGTGGTACATTCCTACAGCACCCTTCGGTAATGCAAGAAGTATCACACCGAACATCGGTGTAAGTCCTTCTTTTATACAGTTTTTACAGACATTAAAAGGTAGGCGGTACATGGTTACAGAGTTTTAGGTACATATATGGTCATTTTTGGAACACAGCCAACTCATGGGAGGGGTTACAACACCACTGGTCAGTTTGGCGGAACATTCCTAAGCAATGACTAGTCAGACGGGACTGCGCATGTGCAGGCTTGACCGTTACTAAAAATAGCCTGTTGCTGGGCAAACTCAAGTGGTCAATGGTACGGAGAAAGGACTAAAGGGCATGCTGACCACGAGGCGACACATTCTCTAAAATGGCCGCCTAACATTCAAAATGGCGTTTAACAACTATGGTCAAGATAAGGGAATAATGTGTAGATAAAGCTAAACGCTAACCCAGTCATTGTCAAATTACGACAAACGACCCTTTTAGCGTTTAGCTGAAGCTACCTCATAATGGACATAATCGGGATACTCATCTTCTATATCAATAGACATAATCTGGGCCACTTCTTTATGAATCTTTTGTTCATGTTTGGCAAAAGCTCGCCTAGATGGAATACAAGCTGATAGACACATAGAACACAATACTGGGCCACATTGAATACATAAGCATACGAAGAATAATATCCCAACTATTATACATAGGATCGTCAGCAACTTCCAGCCCCATGTACTAAGCATTGACCAGAGCCACCCCGAAAAGGTCCATGTACCATTGTCAGGGTGTATTTCATCAGCAATTTTATGCAATTTGGATATAGCATCATACACAGATGGTGAATTATCAGGTATGTAAACACAGCAACTACTTCCGATGATGCGGCATGCCCCCCCTCGATCGGCCAGAACTACATCTAGAACCATCCGGTTCTGAAGCGTTACAATTCTAGAGATCTGAAGCTCCTCAGTTATATTCCCCAACGCAAAAGCAGTATCATTGGCAACAGCTTCAACAACACGAGTTAGTCGTCGTATTTTCCAACTGTTCAGAGCAGCTCCCACAAAAGAAAACAAACCCAAATTGAAATCCACATATTGCTGCAGTGCGGTATCTGTCTGATCTATATCTTCAAGGACTACTGCTCTTTTAACTCTGTTCAATACAAAATCATGGTACAAAACATAATCATTATGATACATAGGCGGGGCAATGACTACAGGGGGCAATACAAAAGAGATATAGCATGTTCCTAACCATCCTAACGGGAGACGATGATAACCTTTATTACCACATATGAAATACGTATTTCGGGAGGCCACAAATTAAATGCCATTCGGGGTATCAAAGGTAAGAGTGGTGTTACATTCACTTCTGCCAACTTGGATTGTACCTTTATTACGTATACAGAGATCGACCTTTGTATCAATGACATTAATAACATGAGAATTAGACATGTTAACATTTCGTTGATTGCTGTAAACTCGTGGTGCAGATACATTGTCCGGGCGGTACTCTTCTCATTCAAACTTAGTACCTTCAGCTTGTGGATAGCCGTCTCGATCGTTAAAACAGATTTTGTTCAAACGGAAAAGAAGCCCCCCTTTTGTTGGCCAGCGCAAAGTGAACAGGAGAGTGTACCAGGCATTACAAGACCCATTGTGAGAAAACGGGAGTGGGATAAGCGGTGTGCCTCCTTTCTTTTGATGCCCAGGCAACATCCCACATACCCAACAGTTAGAAGTGTTCGTCATATTATGGGTGTGATGCAAAATTTGAATAAAACTATTGTTCAGGTAAGTCTGTCGGTGCCGTTCTTCATGATATGGTAGGGTGAAATGAAAATGTTCAGATGGAGCCGGGGTAGTCGGCAGCAAATGTTCTCGCACAGGTACCACAAGTTCTACTACCCAGGCTATCACAGCTATTACCACAATTGTCAACACAAATAGTACAGCACCTAGGATTTTTTTGTCTCGTGCTGCAGAAGACGCCATAGTTCAAAAGTCCGCAATGTCCCAAATATACAACTAAAAAATAAAAATGTGAGTGCTGAGCTCCGAGGTAGCCGTTGTTTTCTTCTCCGGGGTCAAGACGGGTGTCGCTACTCTTGGCAGAACTGACCCCCCCCCCGCCCCCTTGAGATTCCCGGCTTCCGTTTCACAAACCCCAGAGCGGTAACTCAACCAGTCTCGCACCCAAAAAAATTCTTCTTATCGTGGTCGCAGATTGTATCTTTGTCGTCCAGAAACAGTGTGGTCCGGGAAGGCTCCCTCCAATTCGGGAGACGTTACAGCTGGGCTCTTCTCCTCATCCAAGATGTCTCGGTAGTCGGTCAACGCTGCCGGGCTCACCAGATCCGGAGAGACACGACGGCAGTGAGTAGAGTGCACCCACCGCTTCCTGTTGGTAACTCGCACAGCCGTTCGAGTTGCGAGCAATACCTGCTCGGGGCCACGCTACCTCGGTTCCAAGCTGTTCGTCCTCTCGAAGGAATGGATCATGACATGATCCCCAGGACGAAGATTGAGAGCCTCTCCAATGGAGTTGTCAGGGAGCGCTTCTCGAACCTGTTGGTGAATAGAAAGCAAATCATTTGTTAATCGTGCCAAATAATCCTTCATCATTATACAAGGCACATCATGTAACAATCGAGGCTTAGGAACTCCCCATATATTCATCGGCCTTCCAAACACCACTTCATAAGGTGTGAGGCCAGTTCGAGAATGGGGCACTGATCTAATAGAGAGTAATGCTAAAGGCAAGGCGTCCGGCCACTTCAAAGACGTGGATGCCACAATCTTAGCCAACTTTAGTTTCAAAGTAGCATTGTACCGTTCAACAAGACCTGCTGACTGAGGATGGAACACAGCGTGAAACTTTTGCTGGATTCCCAATCCCTTCAACACGTACTCCACAATTTTCCCAACAAATTGGGGACCATTGTCGCTCCACAAAAATTTGCAAACGCCATATCGAGGGAAGTACTCCTTGAGCAAAACCTTAGCTGTTGTCAAAGCTGTATTATCCTTCGTGGGGAAGGCCTCAACCCATTTGCTGAAAGCACACACCACCACTAAGACATACTTAAGGTTATTGCAACGCTCAAGCTGGATGTAATCCATTTGTAGTACCTCGAACGGTGCAGAAGGTGGAACGAACCCTCCTTTCGGAGTATGCGTCCCTTTTGCAGGATTGTGCTGTAAACATATCAAACAGGTCTGCACTACTCTCTTGGCTGTGTTAGCAATCTCAGGATGCTCCCAAACTCGCGTTAGCAATCGAGTAATTGCAAGAGCTCCAACATGTGCCAACCCATGTGTCATCTGGACCATCACTTGCAAGTAAGCTGCAGGCAATTTCCATCATTCCATATCTTTGCTCCTCCAACAACCCTCGTCATCCAGTACTCCCTCTGCTGCCCAAGTTGCAAGTTCTACTTCAGTCGCTGATTTCTGAATGTCTAATATCTCTGCTCTAGCATCATGCCATCCCTCGGCCTGCGACTTCACTACATACATTGGGGAGTCATTTCGTGACATAGCCGTTTGTCTTGCTATACTGTCTGCAAAAGCATTGCCTTGTCCCACTTCGTCAGTGACCTTTTTATGTGCACTGCATTTAATTATCGCCACTTTCTTTGGACAAAGCAACGCATTTAGGAGATCACGCACTAGTTCTCCGTGCATAATGTGTACTCCATGCAAAGTCAAAAACCCACGCTCTCTCCAGAGTAGGCCAAAGTCATGTGCTACTCCGAAGGCGTACCGGCTGTCTGTGTAGATATTCACACATAGGCCAGCACTCAATTCGCAGGCTCTTGTCAAAGCTATCAGCTCCGCTGCTTGGGCTGATTTCTGTGGTATTCGTGCTGTTTCTACCACCGTCTTAAGTGTCGTGATCGCATATGCTGCAGAAGTTGTGCCATCTGGCAGCCTCAAACATGATCCATCAACCCACAGTTCCCCATCCACCTCTGAAAATGGCGTATCCTGTAAGTCGACACGACCCTTTGTTTGTTCTTCGGTCAGGAAAACACAATCATGGTGTTCTTCCTCCTGGCCCTCAGCAACCGGATACGGTAATAAAGTGGCAGGGTTCAGGGTAGCGCATCTTTTTAGTGTGATATGTGGCGCCAGAAGTGTAAGCTCATATTCTGTTAAACGCGCGCTTGTAAGATACTGTGTTTTCGTTTGATTTAGCAGGGCGTCCACTGCATGGGGAACTAGCACCAACAGTTTGTGCGACAAAACTATTCCCTCACTCTGCCGTATGGCTACTGCTGTTGCTGCAACTGCTCGGAAACACCCAGGTAACCCTCGTGCTACAGGATCAAGAATGGCTGAAAAGTACGCACATGGCCTCTGCTTATACCCGTGTGTCTGCACTAACACTGATAATGCACACCCATCTTTCTCGTGCACGTACAACGTGAAAATCTTCGTGTAATCTGGTGTACTTAACACGGGTGCAGAGCAAAGGGCCTGTCTCAATTGTTCAAAAGCATTTTGACATTCATCTCTCCATTCAAGGGGCATCGGTGTCGTTTTGGACAGTAACGCTAACAAAGGTTTTATAATGTGCGAAAACCCCATTATCCACTGTCTACAAAAGGACGTTAATCCTATGAAGGCGCGTACATCTAAAATCACTTGAATTCGATCAGATGTTAATGCACGCCCCTCCTTAGACAAAAGATGACCGAGGTAGGTCCCCTTTGGTCTACAATATTGTAGCTTTTTCCTAGAGACTTTGTGATTATTCTGAGCCAAAAAGGAAAGCAAGGCAAGAGTACTCTCCTCACATTGTGCATAGGTGTCTGCAGCCAACAGGAGGTCATCAACGTATTGAATAAGAGCTACTCCAGATCGCAATTCAAATAAATCGAGTTGTCTTTTTAAAGCCTGGCTATAAATGCTAGGGCTTTCTGTGTAACCTTGAGGAACACGACAAAATCTATATGATTTATTATTTAACGTGAAGCCAAATAGATATCTGCTGTCAGGATGGATGGGAATGGAAAAGAACGCATTTTTGAGATCAATAACAGAGAACGTTGTGGCAGTGGGGGGGACCAAAGTAAGTAAGGTGGTGATACCAGACACCACCGGGTACTGAGGAATGACAATTTTGTTTATTTCTCTCAAGTCAATAATAAATCGATAGACTTTGTCGTCAGTATTTAAGGATTGGAAGAATAGGGCTGTTACAGACATTGTAGGGAACTTCCTCCACTACTCCTGTTATAATCAAATCCTGTACGATGTGCGTCAGGGCAATCTCACCTTCTCTGGATATCTTATACTGCGGTACACGTGGCAAAGACACTCCCTCCTTAACAGTAATTCGAATAGGCGGAATGAGCATCTGTCCCACATCCGTATCTGATGTCGCCCATAACGTGGGTGGGAGAGAGGCTAACGCTTCAATTTCTTGCATGGTACATTGTCTGCCTGCATCTGGATAATGGTCGTTCAAAATAACCCGCACTCCTTCAGGAGCGCAGCGTATTGTTGCTCGAAAATATTTGAGCAAATCTATGCCCATAATATTGTCTGGGGTATGGGGCGACAACAAAAATGGGCACAGACCAAAAAATTTATCAATACAAAATGCAAGAGGTTGTGATAATGGGCTTGGAGAGGGTGTGCCATCGAACCCTATACATGTTATCATTTCGCCAGACAGGGGAGCCCTTGGAACCAAGTTTTTAGACAGAGCACCACGAGTAGCTCCGGTGTCAACTAAAAACTGATCAGTAGAACCCAAAACGCCCGCTGATACATATGGACCTCTTTGATCTACTGGCACTTCAACCGATTCCACACCCCATCCTACGCAATCCTATGCATGCACATAATCCTGACTCTCCACGTTCTCACCCTCCGATATCTTATACTGATTTCGCCGATCAAAAGTATTTCGTTCATCCTGACCACGACCCCTAGCCTCAAACCTACCACGATCACCTCCACCACCCCTCACTCCCGAATAACTATTCCGTGACCTTCCACCACCTCGACCACGCTGACTACGTTGCTCACGAAGCACCGGACAGTCTTCGGCCCAATGCCCAAACTCTTTACAATATGCACATTGGTCCTCAGCAATATCGGTACGACCATATGACGTATTACCCCCTCCTCGCCTGCCTCTATCATTCCCTCTAGGTTGCGCACCGCAAACCTGTGCCAACATCACCTTCGTTTTCAACTCCTTCGCTTTCTTATCAACATTTTCTTTAGCCTATAATTCCTGCCGCTCATAGTACTGAGCCATAGTTAACAAAGACGCAGG
Source organism: Lissotriton vulgaris (assembly GCF_964263255.1). Lineage (NCBI taxonomy): Eukaryota > Metazoa > Chordata > Amphibia > Caudata > Salamandridae > Lissotriton > Lissotriton vulgaris. The sequence continues at coordinate 1,194,605,934 of NC_141685.1, forward strand.
GGTCGCCGTGGTCCAAGAACTTTCACTAGTTTTCAACCGTTTTGCAATCTCCGGTAGGAGATTAGCCACATACTTGTCGACAAACAGATGTCTACCCGTATCATCTGTTAACAATTGTCCACTGTAATCATGAAACGCTTCTTCAAAACGTGTGAAGAAGTCAGATACCGACTCATCTTGTTTCTGTTTGCACGATGCTAACATAGTCCAATCAATCTTTTTAGGGGGAACAAGCGTTTTCAATTTATTCAAAATAGCTGTTGGAAGATCTAATATCAACTGACAAGGTTTGCATGCGGGCTCCCTGTCTAAATCAGCTTGGCTTATATCTTTCCAAGTGGCTCCGAACATCGTCTGATCATCAAACTTACGAATCGCTCTCCACATATCAGGGGGGAGTATTAGTCCAAAGAAAAGATCTATATCAACTAGTGTCATAACACAGGAAGAAATAGCCCCCTCCACTCCTTCATAAAAAGCTGCCGGATTTTTACGGGGATCGGGTAAAGCATTTTTCAATGCCATAACATCCGCTCTATTCCAAGGCGTATACACCGAATTATATATGAAATACCCTTTTGCATCCCCAGACAATTTATCATCACTGGTACCTTGCCCTTTAGGAGGGACATACAAAGGTGCAGCTTCACGCATAGGCATAACATGCACTTTAGAACTCTTATCTGCTCCAAAGATAGAACACTCTTTGGTTAACTCCGTCAACCCCGGCGCGGGCTTCTCTGCTGCTTTTCGTGCTTCCCGCAATCTGGACGCCTCATCCCGTAGCTGGACCAATCGTAGGAAAAAGGCATCCGCATCTGAAATAACAAATAAACCTTTACGCATATTCTCATGATGCACTGATACCTCCTTAGGTTCTAAATCCTCTGAATTCTTACGAAATCGCTCAATAACTTCATCTGCAAAAGTATTTAAAAAACACAACTGTTCCCGTTCCGACCACTTTTTCCTTTCAGCATTAATCTCTGACATAGTTATTCTATTCAAATTCAACTTTCTGGCGAAACCACGTAATTCCGCGCCTCGTTCAGCAGTTAACCTCGTACTCGCACTAGTCCGATCTGCATCATCGAAGTCCTCGTCCGGAGCCGTAGGCTGGACATACGGAGGCGGAGACCGATCTAGTAATGAAAAATCATCAACTTCATTAGTAAGGACAGGATAAAGCGGACGTCGAATAGGAAATTGACCGCTCGTTTGCAAATTACGTTCCCGTGCCTCCCTCTCTTTCTTCTCCTGCAACTCCTTCTCCTCCAGCTGTAAAGCTTTATCTCGAGCAGCCTTGCGCTGCTCTTTTTCAGCCAAGGCAATCTCACGCTTCATTCGTTCACGCACTGCTTTCTCCCACATTCGCACACAATCAAACATATCCTGTCTAGACCTGCGTTGAAACAAACATTTCTCCACAAACTGAACCTTTCGTAAATCAAACGACCTATGTAGTGGCCATTGCAACTCGGGATCAGACTTGGTATATTTATTCCATAATTTACTGTACAATATAGGGGGAAGGCCAAATTTGATGTACATTTCGCGGTTAGGGGTCCCCTCTGGGGGAGCCGGCTGAGATTCGTTTAATCTGTATGTGGTACCATTCCCAAGACAGCACATCCCTCGGAGTGTGCTTAAAACAGGCATGTTCAAAAGTACCACGGAAACGTGATACCGTAAAAATGGCACTTACTTCACACAAATGTGCCGCTCAAAATACAAAACAAAGTTAGAGAAACATCTCTACATGCCTGCCTATGTGAAGTGCACTACACATATAGAATCAAATTCACAAACTCAAATGTTAGCTAACTCAAATCATATACATATTCATAGAACCACAGTAAGCGTCCGCAGACTACCTTACCAATCACAATTCTTACCCAAATCTCAAGTATCCAGATTCCAACTGCCAAGGTCTTTGATCAAATCAGCCAAACAGCCACTGTACAGCAACGCAGACGAGCAGGATCTCAGTCGGGGACTGGCGCCACCTGGAAGGTCAGATCAGAAGGAAGGGAAGAAAACACCGTGGGTGCCAAGACTCGGGTCACTAAGTGGCAGCGTACGCGTCCATGGCGAGTTTCCAATCCTTCGTCACGACCTCTCCTTCGGGCATCCGAGTCGCCGATGAGTCCCTTCGTGGTCGCCAATTTGTGGTATTGGGTTCTCCAGGCCTACATACTCTGCAGAATACCCTCTACACCATAAGAACTGTTGGCACGGAAACTAGAAAATGTAAAAGACAAGTTTATTAAGACCCCATGGGGTGGTGGTACATTCCTACAGCACCCTTCGGTAATGCAAGAAGTATCACACCGAACATCGGTGTAAGTCCTTCTTTTATACAGTTTTTACAGACATTAAAAGGTAGGCGGTACATGGTTACAGAGTTTTAGGTACATATATGGTCATTTTTGGAACACAGCCAACTCATGGGAGGGGTTACAACACCACTGGTCAGTTTGGCAGAACATTCCTAAGCAATGACTGGTCAGACGGGACGGCGCATGTGCGGGCTTGACCGTTACTAAAAATAGCCTGTTGCTGGGTAAACTCAAGTGGTCAATGGTACGGAGAAAGGACTAAAGGGCATGCTGACCACGAGGCGACACATTCTCTAAAATGGCCGCCGTAACATTCAAAATGGCGTTTAACAACTATGGTCAAGATAAGGGAATAATGCCCCGGTTACTTACCGGTAATCTTCATTACTCCGAGTCCATGTCTTCCTCGCCACAGTAATATACAGTAATATACATATGAGCCTCCGGCTCCACACAGAACTCCAAGTAAACTAAAAGAGCAGCGCTCTAGTCTCCCCTCCCTCCTCCAATATGGCCCCCGAGGCTTCCACCAATCCCATAAAGGGACACATATCCAGCAACTCAGCCTGAAAACCAAGCCGCAGACATGAAGCCACCACCAGGGCCGGGAGGGAAGGGAAACTATACTGTGGCGAGGAAGACATGGACTCGGAGTAATGAAGATTACCGGTAAGTAACCGGGGCATTACCTCCTCGTCCTGTCTTCCTCGCCACAGTAATATACATATGAGCCGATACCAAAGCAATCAGCTTCATGTAAGGAAAACAGACCACCACATCAGTGCAGCGAAACATATTTTAATAGACAGAGGCACAACAACCGAAAAAATGGACAACCTCTTAAGGTACCCCAGCAGTCAAAACAGAAGAGGCAAACGAAACAGAACCCCCACCCCCAATCTGGAGGCGGTAATGGGACATGAAGGTATGCGGAGAAGACCACGTAGCAGCCCTGCAAACATCCTCCATAGACACCCCTTTGAAAGAAGCCCAGGATACAGCAACAGACCTGGTGGAACGACCCAGAACAGGAAGAGATGGGACCACAGACACCGAAGCATAGGCCAAAAGAATGGCCTCCTTAATCCACCGACTGATCGTGGACAGGGAGTTCTTCATACCCTGACGCGACAAACCATAATTTACAAACAAGCAGTCAACCTTACAAAAGGGAGAAGTGCGAGAAATGTAAATCAGTAAGGCACGCCGAACATCTAAGAGGTGCAAAAGGGACTCCTCAGCCGAGGAGGGATCAGGACACAGAACCGGAAGAACCACCTCGGCAGACCGGTGAAAAAAATAATCCACTTTAGGAACAAAGGTGGGATGAGGGCGCAAGACCACACGGTCCGCCAAAACCAACAAAAACGGGGCAGAACGAAGGAAAGCACCCAACTCACCCACACGCCTGGCAGAGGCAATCGCCACCAGAAACACCACCTTGAGAGTCAAAAACTTCAGGTCCACAGACTCCAAAGGCTCGAACGGAGCCGACTGCAAGGAACGCAAAACTAAAGGAAGGTCCCAAGGAGGAGGACACATGATAGGATGTGGCCGCTGGAAAGAAAGAGACTTAAAAAGTCGAGCAACCAACGGAGAAATGGAAACCAAAGGCAGGACATGAAAAGCCCGAATGGCGGCCCACTGAGCCCGAAGGGTCGAGATGGCCAAACCCAACACAAACCCATCGTTCAGAAAGTCCAGAATGCGAGCAGGATCCAAAGAATCCAACGTCAGCCCACGATCAACACACCAAGAAGCAAAATGATCCCAATGCTTGGCGTAAGACTTAAGCGTAGAAGGCCGCCGTGACTGCTGAATGACACCAGCCACAGCCACCGAACAACCGCCACGTATCAGAAACTCCCTCTCAAGAGCCAGGCCCGCAGACCCAGGGAACGGAACACAGGCAGTGGAAGATGAGGACCCATCAGAGGATACGGCACGAACGGCAAGGGCCACCCCGGAGACACCGCCAATTCCCTCAGAAGGGGAAACCAAGGGCGACGCTTCCAACAAGGCGCAATCAGAAGCACCAACGACCCCTCCCTCTTGATTTTCTGTAGCACAGCCGGAAGCAGGGGAACAGGGGGAAAGGCATACAGCAGACCCTCCGGCCAAGGGAACGAAAGGGCGTCCACCCTCCAGGCGTCCCGGCAAGGCATAATCGTGCAAAAACAACGGGTCTGGGCATTGTCCTGGGAGGCAAACAGGTCCACAATCGGACAACCAAACATCATCCGCAACCTCCTGAACATCCACCTCGTGAGAGACAAGGAACCCATGGAAGGAAACACCCGGCTCAGACAATCCGCCACTGTGTTCTCCGCCCCAGGCAGGTAGATGGCAGACAGGGACAACAGATGCACCTCCGCCCAAGAACCAATCCGACGAGCCAGGCAACTGAGGGAGCGAACCCTGCACCCCCCTTGATGGTTCACATACGACATCACAACCTGATTGTCCGTCCGGATCTGCACGTGGTGACCCTGTACAAGAGCTGAGAATTCCAACAGACCCAGAAGGACGGCATTCAGTTCCTTGAAGTTGGAGGAACATGACAAAACCGACTGAGGCCAAATCCCTTGAGCCGCCGAAACCCCCAGAGTAGCACCCCATCCCAGCAGGCTGGCATCGGTAGTGACCACGCGGGTGGGAACAATCAGAAAAGGGCGGCCTTTGGACAGATGACCCTCGTCCAACCACCAACCCAGGACCACCCGAACCTCCTCCGACATAGGAACCAGAACACCCATATCGAGGGAACAGGGGTCCCAATGCGATAAAATGTGGGACACCACCGGGTACATATGAAGGCGAGCCCATGGCACCGTCAACAAGGAAGCCGACATCAGACCCTGAACTCGCAACCACAGGCTCACAGGATGAGAAACCCCCACCAACAGGGAGCGAACAGCAGACATCAGGGACAAAACACGGGGAGGGGGCAGGAACACCATCCCCAACTGAGTCTTGAACAGAGCCCCAATGAAAGTCAATTCTTGTGCAGGAACCAGGGAGGACTTCGGCACATTCACTAGGAACCCATGATGCGTCAGGACCTGGCACACCTTCTGGACATGCAACTCCGCCTTAGGAAGAGAAGAAGCAGAAATTAGAATGTCGTCCAGATAAGGAAAAACACTAACCCCCTCTCCATGTAAATGTCCAATAAGAGGAGCCAGAATTTTAGTAAAGATCCGCGGAGCAGAGCAGAGTCCAAAAGGCAATACCTGGAATTGGTAATGACGACCCTGCACACAAAACCGGAAAAACTTCTGAAATTCCGGATGAAGAGGAACATGAAGGTAAGCATCCCTCAGGTCGATAGAAGCAAGGAAATCCCCCTGAGAGATCAGAGGAAGGATCAAAGGCAGGGAAACCATCTTGAACCCTAGGTGAGGGACGAAAGTATTCACCCACTTCAGGTCCATCACAGGTCGAAGATCCCCCGTGCGCTTGGACACCAGAAAAAGAATGGAATACACCCCCGTCCCCACTTGGTCGCAGGGCACAGGAATCACCGCCTTTTTGACCACCATGGAAGCGATGCCGTCCAAAAGCGCCAACCTTTTCACAGGATCTCTGGGACAAGGAGTGGCTTTGAAATAGTCTGGGGGCGCCTGGGCAAATCCAATGCGCAAACCCTCCGAAATCACGCGAAGCACCCATTGGTCCGACACAGTCTCGCGCCACGAGTCCATGAAGCAAGAAAGTCGACCCCCAACCGGACCGACACCAGGAGCGATCCAGTCAGGATTTGGAAGCAGGAGCGGAGGAGGCAGAAGCGCCGGAGAACCGGGACTTATCAAAGGAGGGAGCAGCCCGGCCACGCCCCCGTCCACGAAAGGGCTGACCAGCCCGACCCCTCTTCGAGGCACCAAAAGACCGCTGGGAACCAAAGGCACGGAATCTGCCAGGACGGTCAGGAGCAAGCAGTTTACGGTCCTCCGCCGTCTTCTTCACCATGTCGTCAAGAGATGAACCAAAAAGTTTAACCCCAGAAAAAGGGATTTTCATGAGCAAGTTTTTCTGTGCAGCATCAGCCTTCCAGGAACGGAGCCACAACTGACGCCTCGCCGCCACAGAGGATCCGGCCGCAGAAGCAGCCGCCCCCAGTGAACCAAAGGAGACATCCGACAGCAGACGGACCTGCTGCTCCATCATCGCCAGGGTAGAAGAAACATCCTCCCCTTGGTCCAACAACTCCGACAGAGACTGAAAATCCTTGAGCAAGGACTGGATAGTGAAAGACGAATAGGCCGCAGCCCTGATAGAAAAATTTGCAGCCGCAAAAGTGCGTTTCACAGCACCATCCACCTTACGGTCAACCGGGTCCGCAGGAGAAGAGTCCTCCGATACAACGGACCCCTGTGAAGACATGCTCGCCAACAAAGAGTCAACCTTCACGGAGGCAGGGTATTTCACCGCAAAATCCTGAAGAGGGTACCTCCTACTCAAGAAACGAGGAAAGGAACCTTTGTCCACATCCTTCCATTCATTCTCCAGGACCTTCAAGACAGAGGAATGGAGAGGCAAAGAATCAGGCTCAGGACGATGGTATTGCGAAAACAGATCGTCTTCCAGAGGCACCACAGAAGCAGGAAACACCAAGTTATCGCGAATGTGACCCAGCACCTCCTTCAGGTCGGCACCCTGCACAAAGCGATCCCTGACATCAACCTCCTCCTCATTCTCAGAATCAGCAGGAGCAGAAGCGCCATCAACCCTCGCCTTCTTCGCAGGAGGGACAGGCACCTGACCGCTTAAAGCAGCAGACACAGCAGAATTGATCATCTGCTGCAACATCTCCATCGAAGGAATTTGCACCCCAGAACCAGAAGCCACAGCCAAAGAATCAGGAGCACGAGCATCAGATGAAACATCCATGATAGCCAGCCACGTGAAGCAGTGCAAAACAAACACAGGCAAAAGGTAGAACAGCCCGTCAAAATAAGGACCCGAGGTTGCCAAGCAACCCCACAAACCCCACCTCGACGCATGCTCAAAAGAATAAATGCAGCTGGAAACGCCGCGCGCGCACACATAGTCCACAGACCGAGAGCGTGCCGAGCCGAGCCCTGAATGCGCCCCTGAAGTAGCAGAGAGCGAAGAGGCAGCAAACCATGCCGACTCCAACCGGCAGCAGGTAAGACAACGCCCACGGAAGCCTCCGGCCCCCACAGACAATGCCCCCGGCCGCGCAACGTCCACTCAGCAGGACGCGCGGCCGGTAAAAGTTAATTAACCAAACGGCCGACCGGACACAAGGCGTCCCGGCCATACAGCATACCCAGCCGCAATGAACGCCACGTACGTCCGCTAGGCAGGACACGAGGCACATAGGCAGAGGAAGGGGGAAAAAAAAAACTTTAAACACACACGCATTCGAAAAACGGAAATACAACGCAAAAGTGAAACAACACTACTTTCCCCCCAACCAGATACCAACGGAATAAGGGAACCGCTAAAGCAGGAACCCAGCCCTCTCACCTCACCAGCAGGGAACACAGCACTCGGAGAAGTGCAGACAAAAAGAACAGGCTGAGTTGCTGGATATGTGTCCCTTTATGGGATTGGTGGAAGCCTCGGGGGCCATATTGGAGGAGGGAGGGGAGACTAGAGCGCTGCTCTTTTAGTTTACTTGGAGTTCTGTGTGGAGCCGGAGGCTCATATGTATATTACTGTATATTACTGTGGCGAGGAAGACAGGACGAGGAGGTAATGTGTAGATAAAGCTAAACGCTAACCCAGTCATTGTCAAATTACGACACCTGTTGTGGGGCACGACTAGGACATTCTTATACTGCTCCGCACTCATGGTGAAGGATGGCTGCACTCAGAATTGGGTGTTGGCAGCCTGGAGACTTGTGTGCTGGGCTAGAGGGTGTGTGGTGGCACAGGCACTCACTGTGAGGAAAACAGCAAAGGAGGTTGATTAGGTGGCAGCACAGTGTGAGGAGTCAGGATGCTCTGGCACCAGGTGTCATGTTCCGGTGTAGGTAGACCCACTGTGGCAGTCAGCGGGTTCGCTACTGGTACAGAGAGGCTGAATGCTGCTTAGAATGTCCCTCAGCAGGTCTGTGTGAGTCAAGCAGTAGTGTGGGCGGTGGCCGATGCTTACAGCTGCAGATTAGTTTGTTGACCTGGGAACCGTCGAAATGTTGAGGTGGGGTGTGCACACGTTGGGCAGTGGACGCTGGAGCTGGTACCTGGGGTGCAGCAGGTTTGGCTCCACCTCAATGCAACTGTTGGGCAACAGGCCAGCAGGCCCGATCAAGACAAGTTAGGCCGCTAAATGGAAGTCAGAGACAGTGAGTGCATTACACTGCACCAGACATGCCAACCCTCCCGATTAAGGCGTGAGACTACCGATTTGAAGGCTAGTCTCCCGCCTCCCGATTCCTGCAAGCAAAATCCCGATTCCTTGGGAGTTTCAGCTGACAGGGCTTGGTATTGTGTAAAGTGCTAATTCTTCCAACAACGAGTGGCGATGCAGGGGCTCTCGAAGGAGTGAAAAACCAACAAAGCGTCATTAACAAAGGAATCGTCTTTTAAAGAGCTGCGAAGTTTTGGCGGGGGGTCTGTTTCAGCCCTGGCTGCCACAGGGGGGTGGGGGGAGCATGCCCTGCCAACAACCTGTCAGGCCAGTGCCCAACACTTGCATCACCCTCTCTCTGCCTGCCATTATGCTCCATGCTTCTGAAAGGTAAGAAAAAAACGCGCATTTACGTTTCAAATGTCCGATCCTACAGCAGCACACTTCCAAAGCCCATATATACCAGTAACCCGATTTAAAGTCCCATTCTACCAATTTTTTTTTTAAATCTTCCAGTTTGCTCTCCTGAAATGTTGGCATGTATGCTGCACTGTACTATAATTTTCACATGTAACATGCAAAAAGACCGAATTCAGGCGGGACTCGCTGGAGACATCCGATTGGTGCAGCTGCATCCAACAGATGCTTTAATCAGTTATCACACAGGCGTACGTGCCAACATTTTGGAAGAGGAAAGTGGGTGATTAAAAAAAATTGGCAGAATAACTTCTTCCACTGACTTCTATTAAAGAAAATGCAATTTCAGGCGAGAGACAGCTAAGCCATTTTTTGCTCCAAAAATCGGGAGGATCCCGCCTCATTCGGATCTATTTATATGTAGTGAAACTGATAGGAAATTAAAATTGCGATTGTCTGAACACAAAAGTCGGATTCGTAATAAGAATTGTACCTCCCCGTTGGCTAAGCATTGGATGGACACAGGGCATACAATAGCCCAATTGAGATTTCAAATCATCGAACTTATTCCACAGCGACTAGGACAGGATAATGCGAAGATCCTTCTCCAAAGAGAAGCCTTTTGGATACGTAAATTACAAACACTGACCCCAAATGGGTTAAATGATAAAATGGAAATGATTTGCTTTCTATAAATACTCTAGTAACAGGACCCTCGAGGGACTCGAACCCACAGTGATATGTATGCCCACTTGGCATATTAATACACCAACCATACTCTTTGATCACGTACAAGCACATGTAGTCACACATGAGTCTGAAAAGGGTATATTTGCTTAGGAATGAGTCTTTTTCTTTTTGAACAAGATTGTAAATAGGCAGGAAGATGCATGTTGACCAATGGTCGTCCTCATTTTTGTTATACTCTGTTTAATTTTCACCTATCTAATTTTTCTATTTTTTCTCTTTTTCTGTCGTGGTTTCTATTATACTTCAGGCATGCAACTATTTGTTGTGTGATACTGTATTTAATTCACACCATAGATCATGCAATGAGTTTGCATTAGTATCAAATAGCCAATTTTCACTCTTCACTAATGGCGCCCGTCAAACTATTACATGGATAAGTCCTTTGTCTATTGTTGCATAGCGAGCAACAAGTAAACAAACAATAAAGAAAGGACTTAAAAGTTAGGCTCGTTCCGGTCGGTGTACTCGACCAAGGACACCGTATCCGACGAGACGCTTTCGCGTAAACGGTAAGCTCGAAACTTTGAGCAAGTATTAGCGTGTACCACATAGTCTCTCTAAAGACTCGAGAGCAGGCTTTTGAATGCGTTTACCTTTTTATTTACAGCGGAACACATACAATGAAGTAGCGAGACCGAGATACTGTTGAAGAGGCTCACAGGTAAAAATCCTATTTGTAATCCGTGAGAGCTTGGAAACTAGACTTTTATAACGCACTAAACAATGCTCATTAGAATTTGCATTTTTTTAATCCATGCAGGATTTTCCGCTTACGTACTTACAAGAATTTCTACAGGTGAGCAATTTGACACGCTTTTCTGAAAAATAACGTATAGCGTGGTTAATAAGGTTTAGTTTCGTCCCCTCCCTAACTATGACCACAATATTTCTGTTGCAGATATTTACTATGCAAAGAAGGCTCAGGTAAACCGACTTTTAATTTAAATAACCAGAGACACCCGTATTTCCTAAAACATAAGTGTTAACATGATATTTTCCCCAAAAATTTTTCTTCAAATGATTTGTTGTCGTATAACAAAATCACCCAATATATGATTGGTCGTGTGACCCTACACTCGTGGTAAGAACCGTTAAGTTGCATAAGATGTAGAAGCTTCATATTCCTCACAAGCATCAAGAGTAACTGAGTTTCTTTTTCTTTTTCTTTTCTCTTTCCTCTAAAACAGACCCCTGACGAAGGGGCCTCAGCCCCGAAATGCATTGGGTTTTTACTGTATTTACTATTTAGTATGATTTGCGTATACGATGATACAATGGAAACTTAATTTGTTTATTGTGTATATAATAATGAATGACAACAATATGAACTTGTGATGCTTTACCTTTGATAATTTGATAAAATTAGACTTGAATGTACTATTGGAGAATTTGAATTTATTGTAGTGCGTGCTAGAGTCCTGGTGACCTCAGGTACCAGGCCATATACTTTATTTATTTATATGTAGGCACTTACTTGCAAGCCATTTCTATGATGTAAAGTTCTCTGCTCTAAGCATCATGACGCCCATGGTTTTCCTTCTTTTAAACAGGTTAGCATTCTAGCTTTTCAGTAAAACTCGATGTATTTTAACAGAGTCGTCCTACGTCAGTTTCTAAGCTCTCTGCAGCCTCAATAGAAAGATGTTAAACACTAGAACGCGTCATGTTTTGGTATTCAATAGTTGGTTGAGTAAACACAATCACGTTCACTGAACCACTAGGCAGGGTCATCCTCGCATTACTTATAGGCGAGTCAGCCTGCAGCCAAAATGGTTGTCTGCACACACGGCCACGTCAATACTGCCGTGCTTTCTCCAGCCTTGCGTGTTCCATTCCATGTGCCACGCCTCCTTTTCCGCGCATGCACCCTCTACTACCAAGGTCCAAGAGCAAGGACCGAAGAGGCTGCCGGGAGTGCACGGTCGACGTAGGACAGCTTGTGCTGACTGCCGCCTAACTCATCGGCGGACGGTCACTGGGGCGACAGCAATACGACCAAGTCACTCACGATGGTGCTGCTGACTATGATCGCCCGTGTAGCGGACGGGCTGCCGCTAGCAGCCTCGATGCAAGAGGATGAGCAGGTGATACCCCACTCTTTATCACACCACACAGTACATGTAAGAGGAAGCAGAGTGTCAGGTGGCCAACGTTCTTAAGCAAGCTCGCTGGTGCTGTCAGTAAACGCCTACCATTCCTAACAGCTCAGTATGTATATAGAATGCAGATCCATGTCAAGATCGTAGAGGGGTTGAGAGAGCACAGACTCCTGTCCAGGCTCACCAAAGCTTCAGATGGCACAGAATTATGCCGATGTCATGCAGAGTGTAAAAGAATCCAAAACCTCAGCGAAGCTGTGTAACCATGTTCGACTCGGCGTCGGCTCAACATCCTGTGATTCTGGGCAAATCACTTTAACTCCCCATGCATGCCCCAAAAATAACGTGTCCTTGTGTAATGTAACCGATGGTCTAGTTCGCGCTATATAAAACTACAACAACAACAAAACCTACGTATGATCACTCACATAGCACATTGTCAACAATGTTGAACTCTCTTTAAGATATCACAGGATGTCTGTGTGCAGAACCCTACGCGCGGGATAATACAGTCAGTAAGTCCAGCCCTGCTTTCTGATCAGTTAGGCTGCGGAGCCTTCCTCATGATAACACGAGGACCTGATAATAGAAAGCTCAACTCCGGTCACACACGCTTCCGGGTAAAACGAATACCTGCCCAGAGCCAAACGGGTTTAAGAAGGTACAGACCAGGGTCTGAGTCAAATAATTGTCGGAGATCGCAGAACCCTATCCATAGTAACGTAGCGTGTCAGAATAGAGTCGTACCCCGGTTTAGAGTATTGGAGTGCACAGAGTATAACTTAATTATTTATGAGTTTAAAAAGCGCACTGTCACCAACTGGACTCCAGGTGGTGGTCATAACAGCTGAGAAAGACAAAGAAAAGGAGATGTAGCAATATCCTTGGAAAAATACCTTTAGTAACCTAACTTCAGCAGTAGAACTTTGGTACACAAAGCACATTGGCTGATGCGGATCAAAGGTCTCTATTGGGGATGTATCTTCTTAGTCGCGTTTGCAGGGGAAGTGGACCCATCCAATTGCAACCTTTAAACACCATGCATATGGATTTAAACCAAATTCTTGGAATAAGTGGCAGCCAGTGCAGCTCCCTTAATACCAGAGCAAAAGGGGGAAGTATATTCCTTGGCTTCATGGACTTGTCCACAGCCTTTGATCTTGTTAATAGATCTAAGCTGTGGGCAATGCTCCTGAAGATGGGCCTCGATAGTTCCTTGGTACACTTTCTGGCGGAGCTCCATAAAGACCTGAGGGCCCGCATCAGAATGACCACTGACGGAAAGTGTACCGAGAGTTTTAGATCAAATAGAGGGGTCCGTCAGGGATGTATACTGGCGCCAATGTTGTTCACGCTATACGTGAACTCTTTGGAGGATGACCTAACGGCTGCCTCAAAGGATATCCCGAGCATGGGGGGTGCACCAATTCCGGTGCTCATCTATGCCGATGATGCGGTGCTAATAGCCAGGACCCCAGTTGCCCTGCAAAAGTTACTCGACTCCTTCGGCAACTTTATGTCCAGTCTTGACCTGGTGGTTAACAAGAACAAATCACACACTATGTCAGTAGGATGTGGTAAACTTAAAGAAAAAACCATTTTTTGCGATGGAGAGGTGATTACAAGTGTGAAAGTTTTTACATACTTGGGAGTGATTTTTTGACCAAAGGGGAACTTGGACACCGCAGTTAACATCTAAAGCAAATGCGGCGAGAAGCTCATATTCTGCAATCCTGGGGTTTACTAAGAGATTGGGGGGGAAACCAATCGAGGCTGTCCTGGCCGTTTACAAAGCCAAGACAGCCGCGATCGCTAGATACGGGGCTGCAGTCTGGGGTTATGTTAATTCTAAATGCATTCAGACAGAGGAAAACAAATTTCTTCGTTCTCTGTTGGGACTACCCCAGTCAACTGCCACTCACTCTTTACATCTTGAGCTGGGTTTGGGTTACATTCTAGATATAATCAATCTAGCTCCACTCTTGATGTGGATCAAGCTCTGGCTTAACCCGAACCTCAGCCTTAATCACAGGATAATCAAAGACTGTCTTATATTAGATCACAGGAGGGATATTCAGTGGCTGTCATATATTGAATCCATGGCCGCACATTTGGGACGCCCTGAAATCTTTAATAGTCCAGAATCCCTGTGCAAAGCTGATTTGCTGTGGGTGAAGACCAATTTCATCAGATTACGTATGGCCGAGCGTGAAGCGGATGAGTTATGTAAACCCTCTGTGAGGGCTCATGTATTGATAACCCCATCTTTTGAGTTGGCTCCTTATTTGTCTGTGGTCACTAATTCTTTTCATAGGTGGCTACTGTCCAAATTCCGTTTTAACCAAATTTATATGGTTCTGCGGGACGAGAAAGACTGGTGTAAGCTCGAGGAATCGTCCCCATGCAAATGCGATGGTTTCTCCACTCAGGATAATGCCCATTTTCTGTTCTTCTGTTCTTTTTATCACGAACCTCGTACCCGATATTTAAAATCAATTCTGAAGGAGTTGGGTTTTACGCAGTACAAGCCTGCGTTGTTATATTTACAGATGATGCATTCCCCTGTAATTATGTATTGCACTGCTAGCTTTTTGGCTGCATCTGTTAGATGTAAGAGATCAAGGTTAAGATTGGAATCACAGATGAGGACAGATACTTGAATTCATGTTTATTGTAGTGTTGAGTGCAAACTGTAATGAATTTTGTGTAAATAATGCCTTTTTAACTTGCTTTTAAAATCCACCTACTGTTTAATACTGTTTTAACCTGTTTTTTAAGATATATGAATGTATGATATTTGTTGTAGAATACTTTTATGATTTTAATTAATCGAATAAAGTGGACTTTGACTTGACTAGAGAGTCAAATGCTCTTCGAGGTAGAATTAAAACAATAAAAACAATTCTAACTCCTGTGATTATTAGAGTTAGAATTGTTTTTATTGCTTAAATCTGTGTTGTGCACCTGTGCGTTTATGCATACTGTTAACGTTCTTCTGTGAACTAGCATTGTGATGGTGGGTGTTAATCAGTGTGCACACAAATCCCTCAATTAATATTAAAGGGAATATGATAATGATGAGTTACTTAGGTTAAAGTGCTGTGATTAGGAAGGTTCCACTATCTCCCTTCTTTCAAGCTGTATAATTAAAACAAGTTTAGCGGCTGCCTTCTGGACCCTAGATTAATGATGTGTAAGATATTCTGGGGTATCTAGAAGAAGTGCAGTGCAATAATCCAAGCGACTGAGATTAACGCTGTGGACAACCATGGCTCTAGAGGAAGAGGGAAGTCCCGGCAGGATCTTCAGAGGAGCTTTCAGAAGCGTATAACAGGTTCCTGCTGTTTTAGTTACATGAATTTCCATACCACGTTTGTCATCAAAGTTGACTCGTAAGTTCTGAACCGAATTAAGAAGAAATATACTGAGCTTACCAGAGATCACAGGGTTAAAATAAGACTAAAGCGTGTGGCTATCAGTAAAGAGGAATCTAGTTAGGACTTTATGATTAACATAGTTCTGGCAGCAAATACAAGATGTTATTTAGGTCCTATTTTTTTTATAACAGTGAAGCATGGTGAGATGCGAGGCAGAACGTTGCTCATGGTATTTGCTAGGTGGATGGTCTGCTCACTGTGCTTTGGTGGCTTCTCTTTCTGGTATTTGGTTGTGTTCATAGCTTGGCCATTTGAACCAGTGTTCAAGAGCACGTGCTAGCTGATAAACGGAGAATTTCTCTTATATTGTCTTGGGTTGCAGCGCCTAGCAGTGTGATGGAGGAATGTAAGCGAGAAGTGTACAAATTAGAATTGTACTTGGCTAGCAATTTATAATTTACTCTGCACATCACGTGATATTTATTAGTTTGTTATGCTCTCATTTATATTGCATGCTGACTGCAGCCCTTGTGTCAACTACTCTGTAAAGATTTGTGAGACTGGGAATAGTATGATAGAGAGCGAGAGAGAGGAAAGGGGAAACAGGCAGCGATCTACTTGGATGGTCTGCATTTTAAGTTATCCAGTTTTTGTAGGGGTAACTAAAAGATTAAAACTTATTGGCCGCTTCGTAGATTGATCTAGCCAGAGTGCAGCAGGGCGCTGTGTACATGTGCACCAAAAAAAGATGGTAATCAAAAAAGGTCCTGTAATCCGTATCCCAGCATGCGCAGGTCAGAGATTCTGTGAAATGAGTAAAATAATGGCAAATAGGAACTAATGACATTTTGTGGTATACACAGTAGCCTTGTTGCTTTTCAAAGACATGTATACTGCTTACTGCTGTAACAATACACCTCATAAATAATTAGACTTGGTAGAGCAATTAGGTTGGTAACCTGAGCAGAAATAGCCCCAAAGTTCACTTACTTCTGCTAGTCCAAAGGAAGACAAAAGTTTCAGAAAGGGTTGGCACCTTCCCATGTTCTGGGGGCCCCACCAGTTGCAGCAGAGCACCAGTCAGGTGAGTCCTAGTTGGATCAAGTCTCTAACCCTAGATAGACTGGCACGCTGCACACGTGAAGGTGGGACATAAAGTGCTTGGTAAGTTGCTGCTCTGACAGACCATAAATAAATTGGTCTGTCCAGTGTTACCCTTCTCTCCTTCCCGTGCACTCGAAACTCTATGCTTTTTCTTATACCCAAAAGACCCTCTTTTTGGTGTACATCATCTTTCCTTTTTAGAATTTACTCCCAGACAACTTCCACTTTCCTTATAAGTAAGGAATATACATTTTAGTGTAAAATGAGGCAGGTGTATGGAATTCTGTAAAATATGTATTTGATGGTCTAGATGCTTCCGAAATCTTCTTGTCCTGTTAAAAAAAAAAAAATGACTGTCCCAATTGGTGACAGGCAGAGAGGGACAATTATGGCAGCCTTTACATTATGTAAAAGCCCTGACAATAGGGTATTTGATAATGGTCGACCTCATGTTAATTCAGGGTTTGATATAGCAGAGTTCTGATTTTGCCACCTTTCTCCAAATCTGCATAGGCCCTGAAAACGAGTTGAGTGGAGTGGAATTCCTGTATGGAATTTTGCTCTGCTCGATCATGGGAGGACCTGCACCATATTTTCCAGGGTGGGAACAAAAGACCTGTTTTACCCTCCGTAAAATCTGTCAGGTAAAATGACTTTGGGAACTGGTTGCATTGCAGCCTAGACCAGTTTTCCTGCCTCCTCCCTACCCTCTGACATGGCACATAGGAAGCTTGTAACGATCCCGCCTGCCAAACTAGACGTCTTCCCTACCCTCCTTTCTGTGAGACTTTGATGGTCTGCTTTGTTTTATCTGTGCCAACTATGACCCTGACATCCTGGCAATTACCGCCTGAACAAGTGGCTCTAAACTTCATAACGGATTATACTGTGCCAACTATTTGCATCAGTGAGCAAGATAAAGTCCTACTAAGTAAGTAACAATGTATATAGGATCTACCCACTTTGGCGTTTTGCAGCACTTGACCAGGATTGCCCTTTCAGATGATTAGAGGCAGCTGGTTCTCCCAAATGTCAGGATTCTCCCCACCCAGCTCACAGGAATACAACAATGCACAAATCTGTGTGGGGTGTTCCTCTGCTCCTTTTGTCTTCGCCAGACAGGCCTGGGCTTCCCAAAATCGAACTCAAGGCCCTCCATGTTATGCACCTTTGCAGGCACATTTGCACTTAGTGTACATTCACAGCACACTTATTGCCCAGCACTGTTAACTCTGTGCATTGTGCCATTACAGAAGCACATACAATCAGCACACACATTGAGTCTTTATGCACTGTTCTGTATTGTAGCTTTTCTGTATTGTACCAGGCTGTGCTATTTACAAAAACACACACACACCGCCAGCATATACACTCACAATGTGCGGGCTGCGCAGCACTTCACCTCACATGTATTGTACCTCATGCAAGCACAGATATACCCAGCACATGCTGCCATAGCACACACAATGCACAGCAGTACATCTCTCATCTGCACAGCACTACTCCATCCCTGTACTGTACCATACCATTCCCAGGCACACATACATCCAGCTCAGTCACTACTTCTGTGCTGTGCAGCACTCCATATCTATCTGATGTAGGACAAGGTTGAGTGAAGCACACAGCAGTGGAACGTTTAAAAGGGGGGTTGAGCTGGTAGGCCTCACTTCAGCAACACAGGGTAAAATGGGACCTGTTTACTAATACTGATAACTACACAATATACTACCATGACCGAGCTTGAGCTGTTGACGCTTGGTGAAGTTGTTACAAAAAGGGGAATAACCCAAATAAGCCACTGGGAAACTGGGTAAAAAACGGTACAGCTGAAAAGAGTGGTCTCAGTAGAACAACTTCTAAGAACACACAGTTAAGTACCAACAGGCATTAAATTACTTGCACTCAAAATTCCTGCTCAATATTATTTATTTGTATTGAACATCCGTAGATGTTGGCAAACCAGCAAATCATCTGGGAATTATGCAAAACCGATGTGCCCCACGAAAAGGAAGGAAGGGGGAGAAAGTTGTGGGCGTCAAGTGATGGTTAGGATTAGGGATCCAGATAACATAACAGTTGAGTACTCAGGGCAGGAGTACACATCTCTAACCATACAGAGGACTTTTCCATCTCTACATGCCCCATATATTTTGTCAGTGCTGTTGAGTCCTTGATATCAGGAACAAAGTTGAAACGTTGTCCAAAACACACAGACTAAATTGACTACACATGGCTAAAATCTACTCGCCATAGCTTTATATTACTAATGGACTCAAGATGTGTCTATTTTTGTATATGCACACTTTTTATGTGTGTGGTAACTTGTTTTCTTTTGTGTGAGCCCTCAGGACACAGAGCATACTTTAAATGTTCTTTCTTCTAAGCACACATTGTTTTTTATAATATGAATGTTCTTAGTTTTTTTGATGGATTTTGAAAAAGAAATGCATTCTGTAATGAACTCTGAACTAAGTGGGCTAGCTTACATTACAATGTTTACATTAATGGGCTCAGTAATTGATTTACTGTTTATTCAGTTATTTACTCCGTAATAATTGATTCCATGGTTAAACTATTATTCTTCAACTATAAATGTATACCCAGGTTCACTTTGGCATAATTGTTCAGTCTTTTGTACTCTATTGATGGTAAAACTGGGTTTGTGTGGGTAGTCCCCATTCAGTGGGGATACATTCATAATCGCACAGTAGTGGTGGCATGTGCCAAACCACCAAACCAGTACCATGGAACTTGTAATGCAGGCCATACAGGGACTGGAAGTAGGTGGGAAGTGGTCATTTCTCGGTTGGAAGGCCTTGCGAGTCTGTGCTCATTCAAAAACTTACATGTGAAAGAGTAGTCACTTCCTCCTCCTCTCCAATCTCTTTCCTAGTGGAAAAGTTTGGAAGTTGACTCCTGACAAAAGCAGGAGTAAAACTTTGATCATGATGGGAAAGTGGGGTGGAGGTAAAGTGAATTTGCAATTTTTCAGCAGATTTTTGCATTACCAAATATACGTGTGTTTTTTGCTGTTAGGAAAATGAGTGTAACAAACAGCGAAACATTCATGACAAGAAAGTCTAAATAAAGTATCAAACAGAGTGTAACAAACTTTCCAAGGGTTAACAGAAGTTCTCTGAGTGGTGTATTGGGTAACCCTCAGACAGAATTACCCAAAACACCATACAGAGCTCATTATGTTTAACGATCACTACTCATGTTTATGTAACAAAGTTCAGACCGGCCACTAGATGAGGCAGACCCTTCGCCGTTTTAGAGGCAAGAGCTTGGAACCAGGTTCTGCGTTTTTTTGAGATTAGAAGTAAATGATCTGGTTTTCAAGAAGCTGTTAAAAGCATGTCTGTTCTCTTCCATGTATTTAAAAAAATGTATATATATATATGTTTTATTGTTCTCTTCATTACAGCACAATAATGCTGAAAATTGCACACGCTGTTGTCACTCAAGCTCCTCATCACTCCAATCCTGACGTTCTTTGTTCTCCCTCGTCTAACACAATCCAGCCCACATTGTAGGGCTTCCATACTCCTTCCCTTAGAAAGTTTAGTGCAGTGTCTCCTCCCCCAGCTGGGCCTTTAAGTTGGGGCCTCATTAGCTTCAGGGTCAGCAAAGTCATTCGTCAATCCATGGCAGGTTCTTCATCTCCCTCGAACTTTCTCAAACTTTCAGGGGCATCTTCAGCTTTTGTACCTCACGCTCTCCACTTCCATGCATCAATTATTTGTTTTCGGTCCAGGGAAGACATGGCTTGGTAGTTCGGGCTGGACTGTTCCCATGAGACACAAGGTCAGACTGATTTGCATATGGCCATGTCTGAACTGAGGTGGCGGATTGAGCTAAAGAATGATGATGGATTAAACCCAGATCAGTTGACTGGGGGTGAGTGCTTGCAATGTTCAACACTCTGTCCATCATTCCCTTTGGTTTTGCCTAGTAAATTAATAAATTTGATTAAAACTGGGACATTCAGCAGTTAAGACGGACATTTTTAAGCATGTCGCATAAAGGTCAGACTTCTAAATTATTTGTGCACAGTTCAGCAATATTAGGTTCACTTTTAGTTACAGGAAACTTGCTTCTTCATAGTTCTATGGCCTACACATAGCACTGACTGCCTATTGCTCTTTGTACATTTTAAATGTGTATCATTTCAGCTGTAATTTAAAAAACTAAAATATTAATCTTTGGACATTTTAACTGTTAATCTAAAATAATTTTTATTTTAATTAGTCGATCTATTCAGTAGTCTAGCTTGAAAAGTTACTTATTCGAGGGGTATCAGCGCTGATTTCTAGTAGATGTTTTCCCGGGTTCCCACATCTGACTCACATTTTCCCCGGAGTTTTCCTAGGTTATCTGGGGTGTTAAGGATAGTGCAGTATAGTTGTGACACCCCTTGTGGGTAAGCATGCTCCACAAGACCCAGCTCTCAAGTGGGCTATGATCCAGTAGTTCGGTACCCAGGACATTCTCTGTCTTCAGGGTATGGGCTGGTTTCAGACACTTGAACTGTGGGAAAGAGTCCTGGGTAAATTCCTGTTGCAGATACTCAAATGACTCAAGTTCCCCCCACTAGTACATTTCCTATTGTTTCTATTTCGATTTGTTCGGTGGAAATCAACAAGCCTTACCACTTCGGCGATCAGTTATCATTTACATCGAGGGATGGCCAGGGTACATCTCCCCTTCCAATCCAGGGACCTGGTTGTCTCGTCCCAAGCTTTTTGGGTGGTCTAGGTTGGTTCAGTTAAGGTGTTAACGTTCATGTGTCCCGTAGATGTAATCGCTCTCATAGACACTGTCTCCATCCTATATGCTGCTTCGTTGTACTAGCTATACCACCAGTCATTGAAGGCTTGCAGCTGCACCGCCCTATGGTACGCCCTCATGTCGGGTAGTGCTAGGCCTCCATATTAAGATGACCTGTATAGTGTCCACTGAGCTATTCTCGGGGTGCCCTCATTCCGTAGTAGGGTTGGTGGCTTTTTGTCCAACCTAGCAATATTTTTCAGGGATGCAAACCAGGGTGATTTGCAGCACATAGTTACTTAGGTACGATGATCATTTTATAAAGGGCCAATTCTGCCTAATATTTGTAAGGGAAGTTTAAGCCATCTCTCAGAGTTCATGTGGAATTCTCCCAGGACTCTCTCGAAGATGAGTTCTAGGAAATGCTCTGCATTTGGTGTGATGTTGATACTCAAAAACAGTCTTGGTCAGGCTGCTGTCGCCTGTCACATTGTGCAGCCCCCCCAGGCTCCCAGCTGGCAGGTGATGGACTTCTCTCAATCTATGTGGTACCCAGAGTAAGTCTCTAAAACCGGGAACACCTATAGTTCCATTGCGATTGACACCTCTGTGTCTGCCACATATATCAGTAAATTATTAGCACGCAACAGTTTTTTTTCCAGGGTGTCAATTTTGCAGGGGAAGTTCATTATGTATGGCCTACATCTTACCCAGCAAGCTAGTTTTTCAATCACAATGCCAACAGGAAGGGTGACCGTGAACACCCCTGCCTCGTACCTCTCCTGAGCGCAAACATCTCTGAAATCACTCCGCTAACCCGCACTGCTGCGGGGCACGTTCTTTATAGAGTGAGGTCACCCATGGGCAAAACTTTGGCCCGAAGCCTAAACACTTCAGGGACTCAAGCAAGTGCTACCAGTGTGTGGAATCAAATTCTTTTTTACCATCCATTGACAATGCTTTGGGTTCTCTGTCTATCTTAATCTTGTCCAGCCAAAGATGTAGCCATCTAAGACTTAAGCGTGTTTCCCGTCTTGGCATAAAACCCATCTCATGTGGGTGGATCAAGTCCGATATCACTCCCACCAAACAAGTTGCCAGAATCCTGGCCATGATTTTACTGTTGGAGTTCAGTAACAAAATCGGTCTGTATAAGGAACACAAATAGGAGTGACTATGAATGAATGAATGAAGCCAGATTTATATAGCGCTACTTAGCCCAATGGGCGTCAAGGCGCTGACTACTATAATTGTGTGATTAAGATTTGACATCAAGGTTTCTTCGTCTATCGCTGTACCAAATAAGTTGAGCAGCTGGGGGTTGAGAAGGCAGACTTAGCACTTATAAAGCTCCACTGGGGGGGGCCATTGGCCCTAGACGTCTTCCCAGATTGGATCGCCTGCACAACTTCCCAATTGCCTCCTCTATTAATTTTCCTTACAGTATCTCTTGACTGGCTGCGTCAAGATGAGGGCTGGCATCTTCCCCCAGGAAGGCCAGGAATTCTTGGTCTGTACAGTTTCTACCGGGAGCATAATGTTTTTGGTAGTGCCCTGCAAATGCCTGGGCTATATCTGTATTAGTATGAGCAACATCTCCCCTCTTGTCCCCTCCCATCAGTGTGCACTACCACCACCCACGTCGCTTCCTCCTCTTGCCTCCCCAGCATACCAGGAGGGCTGGTGAGCTGCCTGGGTCACATGGTTGTGATACTGCTGTCTTATCGCCTGTAGACGTAAATAGGTTGCCTTTTTACCTGACTCTACCCAGGTCCGTTCCAGTGGTAGGAGATGGCTCTCCAGCTGATGGGTCCTTTCCTCCCTGTGTTTCTTTGTTAGGGCAATAATGGTCTAGGTTTTGTCCCCAAGTATCGCTTTATAAGCCCCCCTCCCTCCCAAAGGGTGACTGGGGAAGCCACGACCCCTCATACTCCTTGAATTATAACTGGATGTCTATCCACAGAGATTCCGCTGTGTCTACGTCATTTAAGGACAAGCTTCAAGTTGCCAGATATGTGCCTAGCGATGGAGTAGGTAACCCAGTTTGACCAATAGCAGCGAGTGATCCGTTATTCCCTGTGCCAGGTATCTCATAACTCTTCACAACAACATCACAAACTAAAATGATGGGCGGAGTGTTGAAACTTTTCAAACACTCACCCTAGTCACAAAGCTGTGTTTAATTCATTGTTATTTTGCTGCCCACATCACCCCAGTTTGGACCCAGGCATATGAAAATGAGTCTTCACTCTGCTCCCCTTGGGAACAGTCCAGCCCGAACTGCCAAGCCAAGTCATTCCTGGACTAGAAACAAGCATCCTGGGTATCATCCCTCATCAGTCAGGCTAGCTTGAATCTGGTGGTGCATAGAGCAAGGGACTCATGTCCGGGCATAACCTTTTTTTAAAATTTTATTTTGTTGACAGTACAAAAAGAAAGCACACATTGCAAAATACATAATAATCAGAGACACCCGGGCATACCCGTAGCCACTTAGGGTGAACATAGCATCATCACAAAGTAAAGTGATAAAGGACGGAGTGTTTAAAGTTTTCAAGCACTTCACCCTGGTCACAGATCTGGGTTTAATTCATTGTTATATTGCTGGTCGTCTCCCCAGTTTGGCCCATGTAGCATGTTGGCTGGTATGTGCCTCCCCATGGGTTCGGCCACTCAGTTTGACCAACAGCAGTGAGTGATTGGATATTCCCTGGGCAAGGTATCTCACAACTCTTACCTAGGTCAGTTCTCTCAAAGGGAGAACCACGTAGTTCAGTTGTGTCCGTGTCTCTTGGGCGTCAGAAAGGAACATGTATTGTCTATCTCCTGGGTGGTGGTGTCTCCAAACATCACCTAGGCCCAGAGCTTGGGAGTGACACGCTAGCTCTCTAGGTGTTCTTTTGAGAGTCTGTCTGGGCAAAAGCATATTAAGGTCCCCATCCAGTACCTCCTTCAAGTCCCCATCCAATGGGTGAAAGTCGCTGGGTGCGTCTAAGAGAATAGGGCCTCCAACACTCTCTGGAGTCTTAGAGAGGAATTTGCATTTGTGAGTCTCCCCTCACTGCCACTGCCACATTACACCCTCTCGGATCTTCCCGTTGTTTTTTTCACCTGAAAGGAGGGGGGGGGGTGATGGGGGGAGTCTTTTTGGCTAGGTCTGCTACTCCCCAGGAAACTCTCGTAAACCCTGCATGGCCAGCCAGACCTCGTTATAGGCAACAGCTTGTTCTTCCCAGTAAATGCGTTTCCTGCAGAAGCAACAGGACAAGATCAAGTCTTTAAATATATTGTGTGACCACTCCCCTCTTAATTTTACTCCCTAATCCATTAACGTTGCACAAAAGGACGCATCACCGTATTGTGTCCCATTTCCGATTGTCTGTTCCCTCCTTGCCCCTGTTAGCGTCCGATGATGCGCTTAAGGGTCCCTTCCTTGCATCTACCATGATGGGTGCATTAGACTGTTTTGCTTACTGTGCCAAACTATACATTTATTTAACAACCCCACCTGAACTCCCTCCCATATTTCCCTGATATGAATGTTTAACTACCCATTTCCCCAACACTGGAAATGTCTGTTGCCCACCCCACGTTTATTCAACTGATATCTTCCCTCCAAAACCACACACGACTAAACGTATACGTGAAATAAAGGACCTCCATTACAGGATAACTGGTCAGCCTCTTGACAAGTTACTTAAGATATTGTAGGGTAACCCGGCAAACCCGGGGCTGGGGATTCCCACCTTCTTGAAGTACAGCTGTCCGGGTGGAAAGTCCTGAGGGGTCAGCTGAGTGCTCATCCCGGCAAGTAGAAGGGTCTGCACAGATCGCCCACCTCCATCAATCCCATTTAGGTCCGCCTCAGGCCCAGGTGAGATTGAGCACCGAAGAGACTAAGCCCTGTGCTTGGTTGATCTTCCTCCCAGCTAGTTTCACTTTTGAACAGGGAGATCCTCTCGATTTTCTGGGCTCGGCGGATCCCCCTCCCCAGAGGTCTCTCTCTTCCGTTGCCCACTTACAAACCTGCTCAGATGCCTCAAAGAAGTGAGTTTTAAATATCGCTTTCAGTTCAGTTGGGAACATTTGCATAGACTGGAGATTGAGGGCTCAGAGCTTTTGCTTAATTTAATTGAAGTATCGCCTGTGCTGCTAAACAGCCCTTGTGTAGTCGGGGAAAGATCATGATGCATTCCATGCGTCATGAAATCAAGAGGCTTGATCCATCCGTTAGCCTGATAGGATCGCACTCGGGCAATCTGAGGGCGTCCTGGGAAGATGGGGGAGAGCTCCAGGCCAGTGATCTGTGGACATTCTCCACCACAAACCTCTGTGACAACTTGTACCCAGGATTTCAACCACTGTTCCTGAAACTTCTCAGCGTCCGAGGACTCCACACCCACCGGATTCCTACAAACCTCAAGTAATTCCTATCGGAATAGTTTTCAGCCTCTTCGGCACCAGGGCTGCCATGAAGTAGAGTAGTTTAGAGACCTGTTTTTTTAAGTGTGTCCACCTAGTCTTCTACTGATGAAACACAATGTTTGGCTTCCGTGACTTGACTAGCAACATTTCTAAGGGCCTGGCATAAGAGTGATGCATCAATTGCCGATGATTTGTGAGTCCGCTGTGGGGCTTGGAGGGCTGGGCTTTGTCCTGCACCAATGGTGGACGTGTATTGATTCATCTTAGCTTGCATTTACGCAGGCAGTGGTGGCTTGTTCCTTCCCAATGTTTCCAGATCCCAGCAATCTCAGTGGTCAGTTAAGTGTATCCGGGTGTATCCTGGCTCGCTTACCGCTGGGGGCAGCACAGGCAGCCAGGCCCTCTGTCGAGCTTGCATATGGGGGGTGAGCTAGTCAGGCCTGCCTCCAGCAGAGGTGGGCACCCGCTTGGCGTCCCGGCTGTGAGCCTGCTGCGATCCTGCATGGATAGTTTTCTCCACCGTATGATCTTCTTTCCAAGCATTACGCATATCTGCATTGGATATCCCTATTATGCTAACGTAATCCCATTACAAACCCAGGAAAACAAATTCTTAAAAAGGGTGTAGGCAGTCGCACCATATATTATCGATTTTTTTTTTTTTTTTTTTTTTTTTTTTTTTTTTTTTTTTTTTTTAAGCACAGCAGCACTTACTTTTTGGCATGGAATCTGGACGAAAGACGAGACTAAGGTTACTAAGGACATAATTATGGATTGCCTTGCCCTTGACCATAGTAGAAATACCCCCGGGTTAGAATATATTTATAATCTTTTAAAAGATTGAAGCGTGGACCCTGATTTTCATGGGCCACTGTCCATTCAGGATTATAGTAAAAGAGGCTTAAAGACAAGGCTAGTTACCACTAGGGAACGTGCAGGAGTTGAAGAAGCTAGTTTAAAACAGAGTGTCAAATCTTACTGTGAATGTCCAATATTGACGGGCATTCAACCATACCCTATTTCGGTAAGAAACACCCAGCATAGCTTATATCTAACCAGGCTAAGCTTGGGCTCCTTACACTATTTAATAGCTTTCCCTTGTTCGGGAAAGTAGAGTCATAACCTTCCAAACCGTCCTTGTGACGGTAAGTCCCCTCAGTCCACGCTGCACTTAATACTTTTTTGACGTTTTAATCGGTACATTCGGAAATTTGTCTTAAAACCACTGTTTTTAGGTAATAAGCTATATTAATTATAAACAGGCTTTTAATTATATCTGTATTTTGGAAAACGATAAAATTAGGAATGCAGTCATTGTTTTTATGCACATGGCAATCAGGAGAAGAAAGGATAACTTTCATTTATAAGCCCTAACGTATGAAAAATATGACACTTGAAGGATTATTAATTCTCATCCTGATATTAGCCATTTCTTTGCACTCTACGCACCTTATGAAAAAGCACCTTTGTTTGTATAATCCAATGAAGAAGAAAAATGCAACATGCACTGACCCCAGACCCTGAGTCTTAGTTTTTATAAATGTAGTTTTTTAATAGGGAAATTGTTTTTTTAATATTCGTATGGATTAAAATGTTTCTGTATGCTAATTTGGTGAATGTTTTTATTTCTTTATTTAGTAATGATTAAATGTCCTTGTATTAATACTAGTTTCTCTGTTATGATATAGAAATGGTGATCGATTCAGGAGTAGTAACTTGCAATGAAATTGTAGATGGAATGTCTGTACGCAAGAAAAATCGTTTGCGTACACTGTTAATGATTCCTAGGAATGTTAATTTTTTGATTAGAATAATTTTATGGTTTTATACTATGCACCGAATAAAGCTTAATTGACTTGACTTGATTTGAAACCAATAATCAACACTACATTTCCCATCAAATTGAGATAAGAAAAAAACAATCCAGTCTACCAATCAGAGCATCAGTAGTCCTTCAACAGTATCTATCGCACCTCGTTCTTTCTGCGAATACAGCAAATGCTCTTCATAATTAGTCTTGTTTATTCATGTCCATTCCTATGAACAGAAACCTCACACGTGAGACATAGGAAACATTCCAATAACGCCTACATATCAATTTTACAGTAGCAAGGTACTGTTAACAGTAAGACAAGCTTAAATGTCTTATACAGAGAAAGCAGTACTGATCACCAACACCTTATATTGACAGGCAATTAATAAGGTAAGTGATATATTTTCGCCAACAGTGAAACTCTCAGATCATAGAAAAGCCAACACTCTAGGATGGGAAAACTGAAATATGGTCTATCGGGTGGGCTAATCCTTACTCCACCTCCTTAATAGAATTGAAACGTTCCTTTACGATAGCTAGGAAATTTTTCATTCTAGATCGGGATCGGAGGCGAGGATTAGGCTAGTTTAAAGCTTCTCCCCCACCAGATGCCAAATGTGTAATTGGCTTAAAGTGAAACCGCTTAAACGTAGAATCAGAGGACCAGTCCGCTGTGTTGAGGATGTCCTCCAAACGCGTCCCTACAGAAAATTCCTTAAAAGCCATAGCCCCTCTCACAGAGTAAGCCCCAAATTTAGAAATGTCACTCCCGCTTCCTACAAAATCCACCTTATCCATCTGGCAATAGTAGGGGAGGACAACACTTTGTGAGTTTTTGTAAGTGCAATAAACTTTTTGCTCACCCAGAGGGCGGTTTTATTCAGTCACATTTTCATACATTTTTAGTGCCCTTACTGCGCACAATTTAGAAACATTAGGAAAAGCATGATACAACACAATTCTCAGATTACACTTTGTTTGTCTGCATATGTGAAGAGTGACCCCTTCGGGAGTAAATACTCTACCTGTAAGATTCAGCATCCTCACATCTGACATTTTCCGGCAGGGAATAAGGCAGTGCAGCATAGCCAGCATCGCTTACATCTGTTTCCTTAAAAAGGTATTTTTTGGCTGGCCAGGACTTGAACAAGTGAAGAACTATGTTTACACCCCACAATTGGGAATACGCAGTTCTGGGGGAACAGACAGCCGAGTGCCCCTGATGAGTTTACAGACAAGTTGATGCTCCCCAATCGAATATCCATCCACAAAACCATGTTTGGCGGAGATTGCAGAGCGAAAAGTATTGATTAATCCGGTACACCAAACATTCAGTTGCAATATCTGCCAGGAAATTTAAGACACACACAACTTCTGCCCCCATGGGATCAAGCTGCCATTGATGACACTAACAAGTCCACCTGAACCAGGCGGAATGGTATCGTTTATGTGAGCCGTCCGCCCAGGCTTTGGTCAGTAGTGCTGCAGCCTGAGATGAAATGCTCGGTGTGAGAAGTTGGCCTGGTATATGATGCTCACTAGTTCTAGTGATCACCTTGTACCATGCCAAGCAACCCTTATGATGATTGGTTGTAAGTCAACCTTATAGACCAGCTATCCTAGAGGTAGCGTGGACAAAGCAGTCTTAGGCTAAACTCAGTAAGGCATGTGAAGCAAGCTGTTTTACCATACACAATCCCCTTGAATACCAAATGAAAGGACACCACACAGATATATATTGAAAATATATATATTTTTATTTACTACAAATATCCCCTATACTCTTTATGAGCACAGAAGCATAAGCGTTAAAACAAAACACAGTTTAAATATACAAAAGTTGCACAATATGGATGAGCCCTAGGGGCCACCTAAACCATATACTAAAATAGTGGTATAAGAACCACTAATCGGAAAGGAAGTAGGCCTAGGGCCTTGGGAATTGCTGGAGCTGATCGGGACTAGCAGTGACTAAGTCGGGAAAGGCCCGCGGGACTCTGGTGCAGCGCTTAAAGTGCACGCATACACCAATGCAATGTCAATGGTGCGTAAAAGTTACAAAGTTAGTGTTTAAGGAACCTTCCGAGTGACCTAGAAGGATGAAACTTTAGACACATATACTAGAGGTGTGTACCAGTGTGGGAACACCGGCGTTGCTGAGTTACCTCACCCACAGGAAGCGGGTGCACATGTGCGAAGTAGTGTCGGGTTTCGTCACGCAGTTCGATGGTGCCTGAAGATGAAGACTGTGCAGGCGGGTCGATGAGGAGAGTTCCGGTGGATCCAAGGGTGGATCTGAAGTGGTGAAGACCTGAAAGCAGAGGGGACAATGTTTAAAGTCACTAGCCAGTGACTACCGTGGAACCAGGATGGAACCAGGCAATGTCGGGTGCAAACAGGCGATGAGGTGTAGCTTGTCTCCTCAGCCACGTGGACACGAAGAGGTCGAGGACGTCCATGAGTCGATCACGAGCTGTCCCACGAAGGCTCTAGCTGATGGCGGTGTCGGCAACTTGATTAGAGCAAACAGGCCTTGGCTAATGCAAGCCATGCAGGAAGTGGAAAAAGCTTATCACTCGGACCAGCAAGGTCAGAGCGGGTGCTCCTTTTTACAGGAGCGAGGGCAAGTCTGGAGCAATCAGACCCGCGGTGTAAATTGTAGGTTTCGTCGCCAAGATGGCCGCTGACCACGTGGCAAGTGGCCGGGATGGCGCGTCGAGTCGCACCATGCAAAAGGGCCCCACTCAGATCGTGGAGATGCTGGGGGGCTGATCTTCGGTGCAAGGGCTGCTCGGTTGTGGGGCTTCTCCAACCCCAAAGCACAGCGTCGAGGGTGCCTCGGGTGCTGCGCAGTCAGCTTCTCGGGCGTCTTTCGAGATGTCCGGTCCCACGTCTCTCGGTGCCTCCACGGGTCCCTTCTTTGCAGGAACTGTGGATCGGGCTGTGAGAAGTCTGGGAGTCTGGGTCTCGTCGGGCTCTGGGCTCGGGCTCCGGCAGGAGGCGGCGGCGGCAAAGCAGACGTCGAGGTGCTGGATGGTGCCTGTGTTCACAGGGTGGCCACTCCTTGGCCATAAGGGAGATGCTCTTCAGTCTTCTGTGCAGCAGAATGTCGAAGTCCAGCGTCTTCTTAGTTTCAAGTTGATTTCAGGATGATCTGAGGTGCTATGGCACTGCTCCAGCTCTCATTCCCAATCTGAGGGGTGGATCACCTGCTAGGTCCCTCCTCTGGGTGGGACCAGGAAGGGGGGCGGTTACACCCCCTTTCCTTTGTCCAGCTCCGCGCCAGTACTGGGGCTGGAAAGCCCCAGGACCGGTTTGGACTGGCTTATGCACGGGGACACCTTTTGTGCCCCAGGCATGTCTGATTCTATTCAGCCCTGCCTACGCAATACACAAAATCCTGTCTGGGGTGGTGCTCGCACCTCCCAAGGCAGGAAACCCTTTGTCCAAGCCTCCCTCGCTGGAAGGACTCCCAGCAGCAGGAGGTCAGACTTGTGTCTGTGGTGGCAGCATCCATTTTATGATGCTGAGGCTCTGGTTAACTTTAACCGGGGTTCAGGTTATGTACATGTCATGTCCCTCTAGAAGGGTGGAATGCTATCCCCGTCGACAGGACTGTCGGGGGGATAGTATTCCAAATCGTATGACACCTTACTCGACACGTTTTGATAAAGCCAAACCAAAGTTGCTATATAACCGCGAGGATTATAATGCACTCAAGAGTATATGGTATGGCAATATCCTGGAACAGCTAAGGGAGTTGTTCCCGACAGCTTTAGACAGGCTCAGCTCATGCTAGAGCACCATCTCACATGAAACCACGCACTCTGCCCCCAGGATTGCAGGGGCCTTCCATAGGAGTGGCTTATAGGTTAACATGTGTCCAGTTAAGGTTAGATATAGGGATACTATATCTAAGCAAGAGGTGATTACACCAACTTACCCCAGCTGAGTGATCAGCCAGTTGTGTCAAATATGGAGGCCAGGCCAGGGGTGGCACAATACATGCTGCAGCCCCTGGAAGGCCTTGGCTACACCTATGCCCTGGGTACCTATGGTACACTGTTACAGGGGCCTATAAGGTGAACCAGTTCCAATTCGTAATGCACCTAGAGTGCATTGGCATTAATTTAGAGAGAGAACAGCAGGCTGTGGTCTGATTAGCAGGCCCACAGCCACATTAAGTCATAAACCAGTGAAGCAAAAAGCAAACATTTGGGGTGACCATAGGATAGCAGACCCTACTCTCCTACACTCAGGACTTTCCATTGTTCCCTGTAATCCACCACACCATGAGATGGAGGGTCCGAGAGAGCACCAGATGATGAGGGTTCCCCTGGGGATCCAATAAATGATCCTGAAACCGGGGAGAGGGATTGGAAAATCCCAAGCAAGTTACATCAGAACTGGAAACCAGACTAACATATCGGGTGATCAACACTAGATCAGCATTCTACCAGCGTACTTGAGTGAAGACGTGCATGATCATTGCGAATAATGGAAAGGCATAACTCCTCTCCACGTTCCAGTCCTGGAGAAATGCATTGGAGGCCTCTGCCTCTGGGTCTGGACTCCCACTGCAATATCCCTCCAGCTAATGATCCCGCCGAGATGCAAACAGGTTGATTGAGAAAGGCCCCCCATTTCCTTTGCAGGGGAGCAAATACCACTGGGTGAAGTTTCCAGAGGCTGGTGTCTCTCCAATGGCGAGAGTGCCAAACAGCTACCTCATTGGCCTGACCCTGCAGCTGTTCTGTAGACCGAGATGTGATTGGTCAAGCAGTAGTCCCATAACGTTTGCGCTAGATCGGACAGGGCCATGGACTGGGGGCCTCCGAGAATATTGACATAGCGAACAGCTGCCACATTGTCCTTCTTTAAAAACACACAGCAATGAGCTTTGTCTTTGGTCCAACAGTTCACCGCAAATGAACCAAACATTCCAAGCAGTTTGTTTTATGGATTTCTCTGTGGAGGCCAATTTTCTGCCGGTGGAGAATTCCCCGCAAAAGGGCACCCCAGCCTTACCTGCTGGCGTCCAGCTCTATAGCCAAATCGGGTTGGGAGCCGAAAATAGCCCTACCGTTCCAAGTGTCCATAGAATTCAACTACCACAGAAGCTCCTTCCTGGCCTCTTCCGAAATAGGGATGGACTGCGAGTAACTAAGACTGCAACGTAAGTGAGATATCTTCAGGCGTTGTAATTCCTTGTAGTGTAGAGGACCTGGGAAGATTGCTTGTATTGAAGAAGAAAGCAGACCATGCACCCTGGCTAAGTCACATAGGGGTTTGAAGACTTGGAAGCGTTCGACGGAGCACATGTCTGATTTTTTGTGAGCTTGCAGGAGGGACGGCTGAGGGTAGCTGTTACCGAGTTCACTATGAACCCCAAAATAGGGTAGATTGCGAAGCAGTGAGGGCAGACTTAGAGGTCCAAGCAAACCATTCAATCCCAGGGTTGAAGAAGTTCCCGGAAGAGATGAATACCTTCCATATTGAAATGCCGATAGATCCTCCAACTGTTGAACTCCTTTAGATTGATCAACGGGTGGTACCCTCCGTCCCTCTTCTCCACCAGAAAGAGGTTGCTGAGAAATCCGCAGAGATGGAACTTGGACTCGACAATGGCCCCTTTTTCCAGCAATTGGAGGATCTCTGCCTCCAACAGGACAGTCTTTTCCAGGGAAAACTATGGCTGAAGGGGATACCTCGAAAACTCCATTTGAAAACCCTGGATCGTCTGTAGTACCCGCGCATCTGAAATCAGGAGGTGCCAATTGTGAAAGAAGACTCCCAATCAGCCCCCATGCGTATGCACGCAGAGGATTGAACTCTCACCCAATTGGGTCTGATGTTGTCTGTTGCCCCTTCTTCTCGACCCTCTGTGTCGGGGGTAAGTTCTGGTGTTGTAGAAGATACTAAATGTCACTGAGTTTTACCATTCCCCACGCCGGTTATCCCCTCTTCTTGTCGAGGGCTGCTGGAAAGCATGGCCGGTCAAGCGCCCTCTACCATGACCGGCTCCGGAAAAACACCCAGGGTGAAAATGCGCTTAATAGAAGTCTGGGCTAACTCAAGGGATGTGAACATATTCACAAATTTCCCTAATTCCTTAATAAAAGGTTCACCAAATAAATTTCCTTTTGCAACGGGACCTGCCTCTGAGGTCGCAAGCTCTCCCAACTTGGGGTCTATCTTAATTAGCAGGGACCTGCGACGCTCGATAGAAAGTGCACAGTATGCATTTCCTAGCAGAATGACAGGCTGCTGGGCCCAGCTGAACATTCCTTCGGGGGCAATGAGAGATCCCGAAATCTCCACATCCTCTGCAATATCTCTGGTCTTGGATAGCAGGTTGACTAATTCCAGCAACTTGTCCTGGTAAGATCGCCAGGACCGGCTGATATCCTCATTAGGCTTGTGCATACATTTTGTTAAAAAGGTCACCATTTTATGGTTGGTTAGCAGCTACTCTGCCCTCCTTGTCTAATGGTATGTGCAGCCATCCGGCTATATATGAGCCACCTTAGGGCCTGGGACTCACTCAGCCGAGCACTGTTGCAAAAGGTCCTCTGGGTCAAGTATATCAGTGGACCCGCCGGTTGGTCCCCTAGAGCATTTTACCCCCCCCCCCCCCCCCTCCCCCCCCAGGGGTGCGACCCACTAGATAGTCTCCAAGGGTGTCCCAAATTCCCACATCTGTCCGAGGTATTGGGGAATCGCCCGGCCCCCCTGATTTAGGTATAGACTCTGGAAGAGAGGGGTCGCTCAATACATCTAGTAAGGTAAGGGCGGCGGGTTGGGACTCCATGAAAGCCTTTTTGAAGCATGCAATGGCATATAGATCAACCCCAGCCTCTGCTGGTCACTTGCTTAGGGTGACATGGTCTGTTATAGGCTATTCTGGAAGTACAGGGGTCTGAGAGCCAATAGGTTCTTCTCTTTGTTCAAGGGGTCTTGCGCACTGAGCCTGTAATTACTGAATTTTCCTCTCCAAGGGCTCGACTACTTGTGTAACAGCTTGGAAAATGGACACATACAATATTTGACAAAAATCATCATCAATAGGTAGGTACTGAACCTCTTCCTCCTCATAATAATCCCCATATTCCTATATTTTGTACTGGTACTAAGGAGGGTATGCAGGTACCCGGGGTTAATACACTGGGGGAAACACAATAAGCAAGAAGTAGACCTATGGCCTGGGGACTCTCTCTACCTTCTGATTCTGAAGGGATTGTTGCTTTACCACCTGGGTGAGTCCCCACTGTGAATTTCAATTGTCTTACCCGCAGTGCGGGTGTAATGCTCCAGGTGGCTGCTCTCTGAGGAAGCCCAGACTATTATTAGCCAGTCTTTCTTCCCTGTTTGAATGCACATGCACAGCGGGTCTGATACACTGAGCACGTAGTCATGGAATGTGCGGCCCCCTGGTGGTCGGATGATCTTACTGTGCAGAGAGCCTGTCAGGTAGATGCTGCAATTGCAGAGGAGCGGAAACCGTTCCCACAATCGAGGTGCTCAGTTATGCTCGGCAGACACGGTTCAGCTCACACGCCTGCAACTCGGTGGCAGCAAATTAGAATAATATGAGCACAATAACACCACAATGTCATTAAAACAGTACAGTATCAAGGAGCGAAACAAAACACTTCTGTGGCTGCAGGAGCAGCAAAGAAAGAGGAGGCTATAGCCGTGATGGATACTGTTGAAGGACTACTGCTGCTCTGATTGGTGGACTGGATTGTTTTTTTCTTATACCATAGTTTGATGGGAAATGTAGGGTTGGTTTCAAAATGACTGCTGGAGAAATAAAGCACTGAAAGTAAAGCTTCATCCTCTCCTCCGGTCTGGACATAGAATTGCCGTTATCTTTATATCTGCTCATAATGTATTCTCATGCAATGTACAGATCTGCCTACTTATATGAATTGCTAGTGACAACATTTTATTTTGGGGGGGGTTAACTCTGTTTTTATTGATTTGCAAACAAGTAAAGGCATCATTGAGTACATCCAACTATCCCAAATCACGAACACGAGAAATCCGTCCACCCCACTTATCAGCCAGGTCCAAACATATAAAGATGAATCCCAATAATTCTGCCATGGACGAGTGGGGAGGCAAATTCAAGGATGGTGCAGCCTGGGATTGACCCAAATGAACATTATAAGAAATCGAAGAGCGAATGAGAAACAAAACTCCCATAACACCCCCCCTCCCCCCCCCCCCCCCCTCTCCCTTCCCGAACCGGAGTGTTATGTGCATATTTCTTAAGAACCTTTTGTGAGGGTCGCTGATTAATGAGCAGATTCAGGGGCGTCTTCCGCCTGTTGTACTTCGTGAGCCGAAGGAGACGAAGGTATTTGGGGCATGTCACCTCGTTCATTTCAAGCGCCTGCAGTGACAGCAATGGGCGCCATATAGAAGGATTTCGTAGAATTCGTCAGGGTGGCGTGAATACGTTCCATGCCTATGATATATCATAATTTGTGTAGCCCGCCTGTGTTAGTCGATCGGGTTCGTGTGCCCCATAAAGAAATTATATACTGAACAGCTGCTCCCAGTGCCAGGCCCATCTGTCGTCCTTTAATAGATTTCAGTGGATAGGGGAGTGAGTTGGGAAGCCCTAGTATTGTGTATGTGGGGAATCGGGGATATCAGTGTCCAATTGCTTGTCAAAATCGTCCAGAATGGTACCCCAGTTCCTTACAATCCCAAAGTATATGAGTCCGTGTACCTTCTTCATCACAACCCCGCCAACAGGTCAGACTTCGATCAGGGTGCCCTCTATTCAACCTGGCCGGAGTTAAATACCAGTAAGTGACCACCTTGACCGCCGATTTCCTACTAGCTGTGTTGCGAGCCGTGTTATTAGCCCGAAAGTATATATCCCGCATATCTTTCTCTGTTTTTCTCTCCCAAGTTCCCGCACCCAACGCCGCTGCCCTGCCGAGGGTGAGGAAGGAGCTGGTGGACGCAGCATACTATACAGCTTAGAGACAATCTTTTTATCTGAAACTTTGGTTATGAGCTATTTCTCATAGGTGCTAAGCTTTCTTTGAACCAAAGACCGCACCTCGGGATGATGGAGCCATTGAGTGTGGCTCCATGGTTAGAGTGGAGAAGTGTGGCTCAATGTTTAGAGCGGCAGACCCTGATGCAGAGGTCTAGCCTGGGACCAGGGTTCAATTCCCCTCCTCGGCGGGTCTTGGGCTCAAAATTCCACGGACCTGATAATTCTCGCCTCGGTGCCTATTCTAATCATAGAGTCCCACTCTGCAACTCTGGGCAATAGCTTGCTTAATCTCCACAACGGCCCCCACAACGCTAAGGATGCTTCGCCTTCACCCTGGGGGTGCCCAGGAGTGGACCCCTCACAGGGAAAGCCTTTCAGTGTTCCACAGCGGTATTCGTACAAGCACCTTGAGTTTCTTGCGGGTGAGTAGTGCGCTATACAAGTATCAATTTACAATTTTTTGGGAAGTTTTGATAGCGTTGCTGTGCGGTGATGGCGTAGGATTGTTGCACTACTGCAAGCGGGAGGAACCCATCTAAATTGAAGAGGTGCCCCGCTGACTTGCAGTCCATAGCACGCCATTGTGGTAATGCTCGTTCTTCAAGCCCAGGTGGAAATTTAGGATTGTCAAAGATAGGTGTCAAGGGCGAGGGGAAGTCCGCGTTTGACTGCCACTGAGTCCCAGGCTCTAAGCATCGTATTTGTGATTGGGGAACTCCTGAGACTTGGTGGTCTATCTGGCGGCCTTAGAAAAGGCCCCTTCCACAAGGAGTGCCCTGAAATCGCCCGGTCCTGGAACAGCCACCGTTTTTTCAGACTCTGGCCTGCTCCTCCCCACCAAATGTCAAAGTTGTGATGCTCGGAAATATTCTAGAAAGTTCGGAATACCCAATCCTCCTTCGTTGCACCACCCTTTGTATTTTATGGAGGACCTCCAGTGAGGGCCAGGCCTATATAGTCTGAAAAATATAAAGAGCTTTGGGCAGGATATTCATTTTGATTGCTGCAATGCGGCATAGAAGAGACATGGAGTGTTTTTACCATTGTCTAAGGTCCTTCTGAATTTGGGAAAGAAGCTTGGTATAATTCTGTGTAACCGTTTCTGCAACAGAAGAAGCAAGCTCTATCCCAAAATAAGTGATTGTGTCACAGGATTGCAGCTCTCCTTACTGTGGCCGCTCCTCCTCGCGTTGGTCTGCCCCACTCCCAAGATGTAAGACCATGGATTTCCCAACGTTTACCTTAAAGCCAGAGACCCGACTAAAGGCTCTCAGCTCCCGCAAGAAAGCTGGTACCGATTGCTCAGGGGAATCTAGAGTCACCAGAATATCATCGGCGTATAAGCTCACCATATGCCTTTCACCCACAAATGGAATACCTAAGATGTCGGGGTTATCCCGACTTTTTTGTGCTAGGGGTTCCTTATAAAGCGCAAAGAGAAGGGGCGACTAAGGGCACCCCTGTCTCATACCCCATCTGTATTTCAAAGGACCAGGAAGCTACCCCGTTTATCTTAACGACCGCCGTGGGCTTGTCGTAGCAGCTCGCAACCCAAGTTCTGAGCCGCTCCCCTACGCCAAAATGAGCTAATGTTTTGTCTAAAAAATCCCAGCTAACTATCGAAAGCCTTTTCGGCATCGACCGGCAGTAGTAGGGCGTTCATGTTAGTGCGTTTAGTATAATTGTTTATGCTTTGGCGATTGGATATGAAGCCAGATTGGTCCGGTTCGATAATCCCAAGTAGGCGTGGACCCATTCTAGCTGCAAGGACCCCCGTAAACAACTTGGGATCGAGCTATGGAATGCCCTTGATATATTACGGGGTGTTTCGATCTGGCCTCCCGCAGTATTCGATCTTTGAGAGGATAGTACGACAGGAAGGCAAGTATGTCTGGGGGAGGAGCAGGAACCTGTCTCGCCAACCCTACATGGTGTGCCTGGTCTATGCGAATTGTTAAGTCTTGTGATTCTCCTAATATGTCACGAAACAGGCCCTGGAGATATTGGGTCACATCCGTCCCTTTAGTTTTCGAGGGGACCCCCCTGACGCGGATGTTACTTCGTCGTGAACGATTCTCGAGGCCCTCTGCGTGCGCTTGCAGATCTAGGTGTTGATCCCGTAAGGGAGCACTTCTTGTT
Source organism: Lissotriton vulgaris (assembly GCF_964263255.1). Classification (NCBI taxonomy): domain Eukaryota; kingdom Metazoa; phylum Chordata; class Amphibia; order Caudata; family Salamandridae; genus Lissotriton; species Lissotriton vulgaris. Next base: position 1,194,644,505 of record NC_141685.1, read on the forward strand.
GGAGTTGCTCGATCTCTTCCCCTTTGGTTAGTTAACATTCTTCAATCGCTGCTACTCTCTACCCAATTGCATCCATGTCCCGGCGGATCTCTCATACCTCGCTTGCTACCTCATTCTTAAGTGTTTGAAAGTCCTCTCTGAGAACATTGAAAAGCGATTCGAGGAATGACCGAGTAATTGGGACCTCTCCGTCTTCCAGATCTGTAGGAGCCTTCTGGCCTCGGGACGTTCTATTCCCTTTGTCCCCAGGAGGGGGCCCTTTGGTGAGCATCTCTTTCAAAGATCTTTCCCCTTTCTTCCTCACCGATGACAACACTGTGCAGTGCGTAGGGGAGAAGTCAATCCCGGAGCTCGTTACGTTCTGGGGCGTCGAAGTAGCGCTAGTGCCTTGTGTTATAGGGTGTGTTAGTCCCCTTGGTTTCCGGAGGTGCACAACCTCCGGCAGAGTTCACGTCCGTCCCACCTCCACACTCTGCCTTCACTTCAGCGGCCTCTCCACCGTTCAGAGGGTGTCTTCCTTCCTCCTGTAGTGTTCCGGTGTGTCAGAAGTCTATGCCTCTGCCTTGTACCAATCAGGGCGTCCCCTGACTCAGTTTGGTCCCAATAGTGGGCGCTTATGACCGGCTCATACCCTCTCCGCCAGCCGAATGTTCTGGCCGAGTGTATGCTCCCCTACTCTCACGACAGCCTTGCTGATCCCCTGCACCCAACTGTGCGACCTGGCTAAGGCGTTTTGTGCTTCCACTTCGATTTTCCGCTCCCTGGCCCAGTGTCAGGCACGTAGGCAGGAGTTCACCTCACACCCACCGTGGGATAGTCGCGGCACCCGGCTGTTGTGTGTTATGGAAAAGTTATGCGGCCTGCTGCTCAGCCCTTCGTGTGCTGTCCCCCATGGAGAAAAAGTTGCCAACAAGGGAATTTATTTATGTAAATCGAAGTAACAGGCGGTTGATCTATCTGTACTGTAATAACTTTAGGATCAACTTAATTCAATTAAAACCTGTTATTCTTCTACTTTGTCTTTTTCAATGTTTGACACTGTGGTAAATACTCACAAAAGAACAAGCTACACGGGAAATAGTTTATATAGAAAAATCCTTTTATATAAAGTGTTCATCATGAAGGGTACAATTTTAAAAACAGTGAAAATCAATCAACAAAATCCAAGTGGACCAGAAGTAGATTAGTTATTCTTAAAGACCACTTGCGTTGCAATCCACTCTTCACATATAGTTCACAACAAATCTTGCTGACTGTACACAAAAATATTGCTGCTTAGAATTAATCTAAAAGAAGATGTGGACTAATAAGTCGACGTTTCGGCCTTATAATTGTCAAATCCTTAAGGCCATCCTCAGGACATTCAATCTTTAGTGCAATATAACCCCCCTGAATTTCAATCTGATCGTCACCAGCCAGATAGTGAATGTGGGACTGTCCGTTTCAAATTCAAATTAGCCTCTTGCCCGCTAAGTGCTCCGCAGGCGCTTCGAGCACTTAGCGGGCAATCTGGACGGCTCACCCCGCTCTCACCAGCCACACTGTTACCGCAATTCTGGGGATCGCGTTGGTGGCAGCTCTAATCGCTGTCTGACCTGGGCACCATTTTCTATCGGCAACACTCGCCTTCTGAGAATCACTTGGCATGGCAAGTTCGAACCCTCTCTTCTTTCTCTCATAGGAGTGCCGGCTCTCTTCCCCCCCCTCGATTCCAGTGGTTGTAGCTGCCAGATGAGGGTTTCCTGCTGCAATACTGCCGTGTAAAGGAGCCAGGAGCGAGGAGCCTCCGGGAGAAGCGAACGTTCAGACCGCCATCTTGGCCATGCCCCCAAATGACAACATTTAAAAAAAAAATTGATTTGTCAAGGGGTGAACTGTGAAACGCAGACGTCTTGAGATGTTTAGTAAGATAACCTATTAAGGAAAGGATATGTGGCATGAAATTCAGTACCCTAGAAACCAAAGAAACGGACAGTGGACCAGACAATCAGAAACAGCACCAGCCTCCAAATATATACAGACCAATTTGTATTAAGGGAAAGTAAGTTACGTGTGCCAGCTCCAAAGATGCCCCCTGTCCAAGGGCACCACTCCCACAGCGGAGTAAAATATAATTGTCGCAAAGTTTGGTCCGGCACCACTTGCAAAGTAAATTCAATCAAGTCATATTCCTTAAAGTTCTTATTGAAGTGCAGAGTCTTGATACTTGTTCAATTGCTTTTATTTTTCTTATGTTTATATACCACAATTAGCCGACGCGTTTCGTTCTGTACAACAGAACTTCTTCAGGGCGATCTTATATCTTTCACCATGGGTCGGTAACTCGTTGGTGTAGAAGTATCTTGTATATCCAAAAATCAGGCGGGTCATAAACTGGTTCTTAATACAAAGAACTAGGCGTAAATCTCACCCATTTAATTTGAGCAACTTGAGTCATTTATAACATCCTCTAAATGTGTATTCCATATGATCCGCAAATATATTTTCAAGATATGATAATCCGAATCCCAATATTCCCAAAAATAGTAGTCAGTAACCAGAAGAAGAGGCCATATACGCCAACACACCGATCACCCTCAGAGTCCCAAAAACAGCCACCACGACTTCAAACGCAAGAATTGCATCCGCCATTGTATTTGCATCCGCCTTTGTAATAAGAACCCGTTTATGACCCGCCTAATTTTTTGTTATACAAGATACTTCGACCCATGGTGAAAGATATAAGATCGCCTTGATTGCATCAAGCATTTTTAGAAATCGCACATTTTTGCGATTTCTAAAAATGCGATTGCTTTTAAGAAATCACAAATTTGCGATTTCTTAAAAGCAATGCATGATTACTTTTATAATTGCGAATTCGCAATTAGGGTGTCAAATTTACCGAGTGGTTGAACTACTCGGTAAATTTGCAAAAAGTGTTAAAAACGCTGCAAAAGCATTTTTTACACATTCATGTTACGGACACACATGTCCTTAGGACATGTGTGTGTACAACATGATGCGAAAACAACATTTCATGGTTGCAGGGGGGGGGTCATTTGAACCCCCCTCTCCACCCTTGAAATGCAATCAGGATTTGCGATTAGCAAAGTGGGAATTGCGAATTCGCACTTTGCTAATCGCATAATATTTGAAAATCGGTAAAAATTGCGATTTTTACCGATTCTCAAATATTTTGAGAAAATGTACATGCATCCCATTTTGCATTTCCTAATTTGCGATTCCCTAAAAATCGCAAATTAGGAAGTGCAAAATGAAACAATGATGCATGTGCCCCTAAATTTCCATATGCTCTGCATCAAAGTTATTTTTATTTATTTGGGCTATTACATTGTAACGAATTTTCAGCCTAAATTTGCTTATGTCATTTAAATGTGCCCACAAAGAACCCTCGTATTACACCAATTTCCCATATCCACACAGTAGTCTGCAATGGTTATTTTATATATATTTGTTAAATGTATGCATTGTGGTGTATTCATCATCCACCTTATCCAACACACTTATGTGCTCCCATCCAAATCTACTCTGATGACTTATGTACCTTGATCTATTATTATATACAATTTTTTTTTGGGCGAAAGCTCTATTGGGCACTAATAAGTAGTCACAAATGCAAAGCATGAACAATTGCGCTGCAGTTTGGGAGAATGAAGCAACATAAATAGAGTTTAAAAAAATAGACACGGAAAACCTAGATATGAGCAATGCAATATATTTACCAATATGTTCTAACCTGTATGCTCACTCACTGCACATGAAAGCACTCTATAGAATAGCTAATACATACACAGATCTACTCAGTACGTTTTTCCAAAAACGCCTGTTTTTGAATTGTGTCTCAAAAGTACTTGGTGGAGTGCTAGAATGTTTGATGAGGGACACCGACCTGTTCTGATGTAGGCACGTGTTTTAGGAATAAGGACAGAGCGCCTCATCCCACAGTTATCTTACCTGTACCAGAAAGAGCTCTGTTCAAGACTACAAAATGTGAGCTTTCCTTTGAAGCAAATTTGGGCTTACTTAGTGCGATTAAAAAAACATATGTACACAAATTGCCTGTGTGGTACTTGGTTTGCTTTTTTCCCTTCATTTTCTTGCAATAACCTTTTGCCAGTTACTTGTTTTTGATCAGCCTAGTTGCACTTTTTAGGTTTCGCCTGCATAGCGCGTGGAGTGATTTCGAAATCTGTTATAAACAAACAAAACAAAAGCATGAAAGGTTCAGAGCCCGCCAAATACTTACCATTCGTTGGTTCCTATTACACTACTTTCCTTCCATCTTATTAGTCAGAGCCTTTCTCCTCACCTTGGCTCCCTCCTTGCGCTTCATGTATGTGCTTGTTGTGGAGCATGGACCAAGTACAGCTACCTTTCTGCTGCCAGTGTCCTTTCACTGGCCACAGACTCCTGCAGATACTTTTTTTTTTTTACACTTTGTTTCATGCTCACTCTTATAGAGTGCATGTGTCCGCAGTCTCCCCCCGTGTACTGCTCCCTCCCTTGTGTTGCTGCACAGGCTGCTGTGGCTGAAAGCGAAACAATGAAGCACTGTGATCCGTCATAGCCCTTTTTTTTTTTACTTTGAACAATTTCTTTAGAGCTTGCACTGCTGTGTAAATAGAAAAAAGAAAATAAACACTGTCAAAGCCAATACGTCTTGCATAGCCAAAACCTATTGGTTTTGTCAAGGCTTGTTCCTTTATTCTAGCTTCCTTTCTGAACCATCAAGGTGGTTGGTTTTTCAGTGCTGTTGACTGTATTGAACTGTGTATCATTAATTTTTGTTCCAATTTGTCAAGATAGTAAACTAATAATGTGTTTCAATAAAGTCCAAACCCAGTAGGAGACAAAACACAAGTTTTTGAGGAGCTCTGTAATATTGTATTTTCTTTTTCTGTGTACAGCTTTTCTTCCAGGCAGTGTGTGCATGTTATCTATTTACGAAATAAACTTAATTATCGTCCGGAATGTGTCGTCGTAGTATTTTGCCGATCTTTTATGGTTACTTTAGTGGTTTATTTTCTTATCCTTCTTTTACACCGCTATTATGCTAATTATATTCGTAAATCAATCATTTTTGGTTATTCTGCATAATGTATAAAGGACATATGCTTGTCAAATAGTGCAATGATTCAATTCATGCTGTTTGGTATTGCTAAAAATAAAGAAAATATAGTGGGAGGGATTTTACCGATCCTACAAGGCTTTGTAAGAACAGTATTAGAATGAATGGTTGTCTGCCCAGTTTAATCGATTTAGGCTGTAATCAGATTTGAAATCTTCAGGTGACTGAAAGTTTGAGCACAAAGGTCGACTGCTTCTATAGAGCAAACATCTTGAGGACTTTGGAATTATCTTGCCACTTTTGAACTTGTCATCATGTTGCAATGTTCACATTCTACTATGTAGCAAGGCACCGATCTAACAAAGTCAAACTAGTGTATTCGGCGCCAAGCCATAAAACGCAGATTAACCTTATGCTGGTCTTGTTCTTCTGTACAAGTTACACTTAAGCATCAACTGTTTGAATGCTCATCTGTTTTTTTCATTTTGGAAATATATTTGGGCTATATGCATGCGTATGTTTCAATGTTCTACTCCATTCACGTTAACAAATGTATTATTAGGTTCCTTGTCAGATGATATAGATTTGGTTTCATCTACTGCTAGACTACTTGATCTGTTCATAGCTATTGCATTCAAAGTGATTTTATCTTGTTGGAAAGATAATTCCAAACTTCCTGTTATGACTTGGTGGAATTTCGTTTGTGACGAGCATAGGATTTCTGTTGCCTCTTCTTCTTCTCTCCCTTTAAAAATCAAATCTGACCTCCTATGGCTTCCATTTATCTCTTATCTCTCTTCTTCTCATCCCACTTGAGTTCATAACTTATTTATTACCTATTTGTCCCCTCCTTACCCTCAGCTTCTCTTTCTCCCCTCTCATTTTTAGGTTTCGCTGGGGGGCGGAGCCGTTAGGCTCCTCCTCCAGAGAAATCTATTGAGTACAGTAAGGCACTATGGAACACGCCCCCCGTCCCATTGGCTAGCTCCATAAATGGAGCCTAGCCATTGGACGAGGGGCCTGTCCATCAATGCCGGACCAGACACGGGGGCGTTCCCGAGATTCTTTGGCTTTTGCCGACGTCACGCGACGCCGGGAACGCCCCCGTGTCTGGTCCGGCCGGGCCGTGCTTGCTGCTGTCCTGCCTTGTGTCCCTCCTCCCGCCCCCTCCCGCCGTCCGTTCCTCTCGTGTCCTTTCCCGCCCCCCTCCCGCCCCCTGTGTCCTCTCCCGCCCCCTCCCGCCGTCCGTTCCTCTCGTGTCCTTTCCCGCCCCCCTCCCGCCCCCTGTGTCCTCTCCCGCCCCCTCCCGCCGTCCGTTCCTCTCCCGCCTGTCACGTGGATAACTAGTTGTGAGGTACTTGGTGCAGCCGCGCGCGCCCTTTACTGCCCCTGAAAATCTTGCATCTTTATACAGAGAACTGCTGTGTTGCACGAGACGCAAGTGGATGGGTTTAAGCTACGGCAACAAATGACTGTCGGACCAAAGCCAAAACTGAACCCGCCTGCAGGATCCATCCGGTGATTGGTGGAGGTGTTTACGCACGCCTATTCTGCCGCCTTCTTTCCCCTGAAGCATGGATGCCTCCTTCTGCACGCTGCACGGAACATGGCTTGCTGTTTACACCCAGCTCCGCCCGCTTCGGAGGCCAGCCCCTTGCTGTGTCCTGGTCCCGCTGCTGAATGAGCTGTGTCCGAGGTAGTTGAACAGCATTGGAAGGAGTGGAGCGGCGGTGGGTGCGAGAACCGCGGTGTGGGGTGAGTACCGCTGCTGCGGGTGGCGTCCCTCCAGTGGCGTCTGGTGTGCGGCTGCTGCTGAGAGTGCAGTGAAGGGCCTTGCATTGGAAGGAGTGGAGCGGCGGTGGGTGCGAGAACCGCGGTGCGGGGTGAGTACCGCTGCTGCGGGTGGCGTCCCTCCAGTGGCGTCTGGTGTGCGGCTGCTGCTGAGAGTGCAGTGAAGGGCCTTGCATTGGAAGGAGTGGAGCGGCGGTGGGTGCGAGAACCGCGGTGCGGGGTGAGTACCGCTGCTGCGGGTGGCGTCCCTCCAGTGGCGTCTGGTGTGCGGCTGCTGCTGAGAGTGCAGTGAAGGGCCTTGCATTGGAAGGAGTGGAGCGGCGGTGGGTGCGAGAACCGCGGTGCGGGGTGAGTACCGCTGCTGCGGGTGGCGTCCCTCCAGTGGCGTCTGGTGTGCGGCTGCTGCTGAGAGTGCAGTGAAGGGCCTTGCATTGGAAGGAGTGGAGCGGCGGTGGGTGCGAGAACCGCGGTGCGGGGTGAGTACCGCTGCTGCGGGTGGCGTCCCTCCAGTGGCGTCTGGTGTGCGGCTGCTGCTGAGAGTGCAGTGAAGGGCCTTGTAGCAGCCTCGTGTTGTTGGTGTCACCGTCCCTATGCGCAGTGAAGGGCATTGTAGGTGCCTCGTGGTGTTGGTGTCACTGTCCCTGTGTGCAGTGAAGGGCAATGTAGGAGCCTCGTGGTGTTGGTGTCACTGTCCCTGTGTGCAGTGAAGGGCAATGTAGGAGCCTCGTGGTGTTGGTGTCACACTCTCTGTCTGCAGTCACAGACTGATACGCCCCCCTGCCACGGCGTCATCACTGCACTCTGGAAGTGCCGCAGTTGTGGCCTCTGCTTAGGTTAGTGCATTGTAGCAGAAGCCGCAGAGCAGGAACAATGCCAGGCCCCTTAAATGACCACCTCACTGAGGTACCCTGTTATTGAAAGACATGCGTCGCTGTATTATTAATCACTGGTTCCTATGATGCATTTGTCCAGAAGCCCTACGTCAAGTCACCGTGACTCAGAGGCCCATATATTATTTATGTGATGGTGGGCCCATGTTTTATGATCCAGGCATTCAACCGGCAACTTCTGCCCCCACACACTCACACTCACACTGTAACATAACCTCCCGTGCATTCACCCTGCACCGTATGCTCCAGCACACTGACCCTCCTTGTCTGCTCCCACACACCCACTCTGCACCGTCTACTCATACGTACTCAGCCTGCAGTGTATGCTCTCCTGCAATTAATGTGCACCATATGCTTTCACACACTCACTCTGCACCATCTGCTCCTGTGCACTGACCTGGCACTGTCTGTTCTTGTGCACTCACCCTGCACTATATGCGCCCACTCATCCTGCAGTCTATGCTCCCCTGCAAACAATGTGCACCATTCGTTTTCATGCACTCACTTTGCACCATCTGCTCCTGCGCACTCACCCTGCCTCGTTTGCTCCTGGCACTCACCCTTCATCGTCGGATCCCATGCACTCACCCTGCATAGTCTGCTCCTGACACTCACCCTTCATCGTCTAATCCCACCCACTCATCCTGCATAGTCTGCTCCTGACACTCACTTTTCATTGTCTGATCCCACCCACTCACCCGGCATAGTCTGCTCCTGACACTCACCCTTCATCGTCTAATCCCACCCACTCACCCTGCATAGTCTGCTCCGGACACTCACTTTTCATTGTCTGATCCCACCCACTCACCCGGCATAGTCGGCTCCTGACACTCACCCTTCATCGTCTAATCCCACCCACTCATCCTGCATAGTCTGCTCCTGACACTCACTTTTCGTTGTCGAATCCCACCCACTCACCCTGCATAGTCTGCTCCTGACACTCACCCTTCATCGTCTAATCCCACCCACTCACCCTGCATAGTCTGCTCCTGACACTCACTTTTCATTGTCTGATCCCACCCACTCACCCTGCATAGTCTGCTCCTGACACTTCACTTTTCATTGTCTGATCCCACCCACTCACCCTGCATAGTCTGCTCCTGACACTCACTCTTCATTGTTGGATCCCACTCACTCGTTCTGAATTGTCTGCTCCCATGCACTCATCCTGAATTGTCTCTTCCCATGCACTCATCCTGAATTGTCTGCTCCCATGCACTCATCCTGAATCGTCTGCTTCTGACACTCACTCTGAAACATCTGCTTCTGACTGTCATCCTGCATCATCGTCTCCCGCCCATGCACTCACCTCACAACATCTGCTTTTGACAGGGATACTGCATCATCTGCTCCCGTGCACTCACCCCACAACATCTGCTTCTGACAATCATCCTGCTTCATCTGCTCCCGTGCACTCACCCCACAACATCTGCTTCTGACAGTCATCCTGCATCATCTGCTCCCGTGCACTCACGCCACAACATCTGCTTCTGACAGTCACCCTGCACCCTCTGCTGCCGCACACTAACCCTGCACCCTCTGCTGCCGCACACTCACCCTGCATCCTCTGCTCCAATGCTCTCACCCTGCACTGAATGGGAACCCGCACTAACCCTAAGTGGCGGCTGACACAAGTAAAGAGTGGCGGAGGAGGTGCGGGGGAGTGTACAGCGGGTGGAGTGCACAGCAGGGGTTTTCATAAAAAAAGACTTACCTGGTTTGTGGATCACTCGCTGCATCTAATTAGCTTGTAGAGGTCTCACTGCCGTCCCGCCCCCTTGCTGTCCTTACTGGGTCTTCATGACCCTCATTTGCCTCCCCCCCCCCCCTTTTTCCCCACTGATCTTTGTTTCAAATATCTGTTATGGCTCTTAACACTGAACGAGTGTCGCTCCGAGACTGGGATTACATAGGGACCTTTAGAGGCTCTAAACACGTAAGATTTTGGTGCCCCATATATTTCTAATTCCAAAAATAATCAATAACTTGTAAACTAACATTTTATTATTTCACAATGAAATAAAACTTCGAGTAAGATGGATAAAGTTTGTTTTTGTATACTTCCACTTTATAGGTTCAGCTGCACCATTTGCAAGTTTGCATTATATGGTTCATGGTAAATCCGGCAATTGAAAATGTCTGTGGTGTCCCTTTTCCCTTGATGCCCTAAGCACATGCTTATTTTGCTTAATCCAGCCCTGCGCACACGCATTCAGAATATTTTAGAAGAGAATGGTGCATGTGTACCTGTCCTGAGCATATTGAGCTGTGCTGATCCAAAATACAGTGATATTATGGGTATTGCTACTTCTAAATCCATGGAAACCCCAAGAATCAACACAAACAGTAGGCAAGTCTCCCTGTCCTAGCAGCAGGGCTTTCAGGATGCTGACATGGAGTATCGTCTAAGTGAGAATTTGTGTCAGAACTCAAGTATTCATTTGTTTATCCACCTATACAGTACTCTGAGACTTGAGCACATTCCAGATATGTCTGTAATCTACTTGTCAGTCATTCCTTAACTGTACATATTCTGTGAGCGCTGAAAGTTTGTTTTTGTTTTTGTTTACGCTTCTGGATATGTTCAGTAGGGAATGAAATATTGGACTTGCGTCCTTTTATGAGTAAAGAAAGCTTGCTTTCCTGCTGACATGCCTGTTCTGTGAGGAAGTAAAGCTTGCTTTGCTGCTGCCCGAATTTGACCTGTTCTGTAATTGCAAAAGGCTGTACTCTTTCTGTCCAAGGTGTACCTGCTCTATACTGGAATGTTCCCACTGTTGCTGCCCCAATTTATGAAAAAGCAAATTATGTTGTGAGTGCACTTGCGTAAAATGATCAGTCAGAAACTTTCTTTTGTAGAACCGGAGGCAAAACGTAGCTGCGGTTCTCTGACCCAAAAACCTTGGGTTCACTCCTGGCTTCCCAGCTTTTCCAAACGGTGTCACTGTGAGCAATTAGTTTTCTTCACGGTTTCTCCTTTATCATTGTCCTCCCATTTGAGAGCACCATGAAATAATACCGGTTAAGGTGTGTGTGTGGCTCTGGGTGTGTGTGTGGCTCTGGGTGTGTGTGTGTGGTAGTAATTGCTGTCTGCTGAGCTCATCCGTAGGGTACAATAGGTCTCACATTTGCGAGAGATTAACCTAATGGCAATGTAAATGACAATGCCATTTATTTATCTGTTTTCAAAACCAAAACATAAATACAAAAGTTGTCATTTACAATGCCAATAGCTCTAACTTTTCCAAAGGCGAAACCATTGCATTGTAAATGCTTGTTACTGTTTCTTTTCCACTTCCCCATTCCCGTCTCTTCTCTTTCTCTTCTTCTTTTCTTTTCTTTTTCTTCTTCACCTTCTTAATTATTTTGGATTTTTCATTTATTCGATTGCTCCATGTTTTAACTTATTATATTCACCTACATTATTGTATGACTTTGCTTGTACTTCTGTTAAAACTTAATAAAAATTTCTTAAACAAAAAAAAACAACAAAAAACGCAGATTAAAAATTCATATACATATTACCTGTTGTCTTACATAAGTGTACGTTTCCAGTACACTTAACACAGTACGTAAAACATCTTTGGTCTATAATATACACAAAAATATAGTATACCATAATTGTCACTTCCTAGAGCCTCATTGTGGTGCGTATTTTACAGTGTATAACCATGTTAGGTGACATTTAAAGATACAAGAACGCCCCCCAACAGTTAGTGAAGCACAAGTCCTATAATAGTGGTATGGTTCTAGCAATTATAAAAAAAGATAACTGAAGGATATAAAAGGTATCCTTGTCTATAAGAACTGGTTGTCAGAGTCTCAAAAACGCATGTTGTCCGAACAAGGCCATCCCATGCATGTAGTTAAGAGGTGGTGCAAAATTCCCACCTTAAGTATGTGCAAAAGATTGTTGTCAAATAAATTTAGCACACGGGTAAGATTCTGTTTTGAAGCCCTGGACAGGATTTTTGCCACTTAACAACAGATTGCCATCTATGCCTGAAGCTCTAATCACGAGAAGGAGTGGACCTGGGGGTAGGATAGTTGAGAATCTAGAGCCACTTAATACCACCACTGGCCCCAGCTCTCTGACTGCACCTTCTCCAGCGGGAAGGTAATGGGTGCGAGCAGCTTATCTGTGATGGCAGTTTCTACATTTCCAGATGAAAATGGTGATGTGCGCACTTGGAGTCTTCAATCCAGACCAGGTCATAGAATGTCGCAAAAAGCATGTCAATACTATGGAAAATCTTTCCATCCTTCGCACCAGATGAAAATTTATCTCCAAGGGCCCACAGGAATGCACCCCTTCAAATGCCCATACATTGACTGTGCTGGCACCCATTCGGGATCGGTCAAGTTTCACTTACAACAGTAAGTAGAATGATGCCAATGTGAAAGTGTTACTGAGGTGGTCTTGAGCAGTTAAAGGGAAACTCCCTATTCGGGAACGAATATAACCTCTTTCTTCCCAAAAATGTACACCGTTGAGGCAAGGGAAAGCTAAACCTAATCTAACACAGTGTATGGAATTAGCCCATGGTGTCATTAATAATTGCCTGAAGGAGACTTTAGATGTCTCTCTTCCTTTTATGGATAAAGCTAATAATAGAATGCATCCTCCGGTCCCATGGTTTAATGACACACTCTACTTAAAGAGAAAAAATGCAAAAGCCTGGAAAGGCGCTGGAGGGAACACTACGTAGTGGAAGACAAAATTAATTATAAATCGTCTCTCAAGGAATATCATGCTCTCTGTAGAGAAAATGTTAAAGGCCCAGAACTGCTCCAAAACATTATTTGAAGTTGTTAAGTAGTTGGTAGATCTCAGAAAACAGTTTCCAGTGGCTCGTCTGTCTCAGCCCCAGTGCTCAGAATTAGCACAATTTCTTATTAACAAAGTGATTACTATTCAAACACAGAGGAGAATCTGAAGTCTAGGGCTCTCGAGGAGGAATTAGATACTACTCCTCAATATGCCTCTACTCAAATCCCACCCTTACCCCCAGATCTGCTTCAGCCAGCCCAAAAAATGGAGGACTGGCCTTTGACTGACTATGAGGGTTTCCTGTCCATCCTACAGGCTATTAAATCGGGATCTTCCCCTGACCCACTCCCTCCGGCTAGGCTGGAGTTTCTCGACAGGGATCTGTTACAGGCGGTGATGGATCTGCTTAACGGTTCTATCAAAGAGGGCTATATGCAACAAACATGGAAACATGCCATGGTTCTTCCGGTATTAAAAAATCCCAATCTTGACCCAATCACGTGGGCTAATTACAGACTCATCCCTCCGCTGCCACTCTTTGCTAAGATTTTAGAAAAACATGTAAACACAAGCCTGATTACCTATACGGAAAGTCATCATCTCCTCCACCCATCTAGCGAATGGCTAGTCTATTTTTTAAAAACAAGATCTTTCCAAGTATTTGCAGCCGATTCACGGTCCGAGACCCATACCCTCCTTGTAGGAGTTCCTCAGGGTTCTGCTTGAAGTCCCTTATTATTCAACCTTTATATTCGTCCATTGGTAGATGTGGTGGAGAGTAGTGGACTCACACTTTATTCGTATGCCCATGACACTCAAATTACTTTCTCACTGACCACATCAGAAACACCATGCTGAGTCAATTATCCATGGTCTCAAGCAGATTTCTGCATGGGTGGATGGCAGTCTGCTTAAACTGAATGGGGACAAAACGAAGGTCTTGATCATGGGTAAAAAATCCACATCTATGGGGTCCGGAGTTCTGACCGCCTTCCTTAGGCTCTGTCCCTGCCCCTTCTTCAAAAGTTTAAAGCCTGGGTTTTTGGCTAGATGAAGATTTGTCTATGCGTCCAAGCAGCCATAGTGGCTTCGTCCTGCTTTGCAGTCATGAAGTAGGTGAAAAAAAATAGTTGGATCATTCCTCATTTAGCAATGAGGGCGCTAATTCATGCTCTCATTCTTTCCAGATTGGAATATGGCAATGTTTTGTACCTGGGTGCGGATAAGGCAGCTATCCGTTGTCTTCAAGTGGTACAAAACGTCGGGGCTAGATTTCTTACTCGCTCTTCAAAAAGGACCACACTTTCCCCCATTCTGTGGGAGCTACATTGGAAAAAAAAATAATTCAGTGCCCTCTGCTTTTTAAAAATTCTTTTTTTAAAGCTAAGGCCGGGCTTGGCCCTAAATATATACAAGAGCTGGTCTCCTTGTATATTCCTTATCGAAACTTGAGATCGCTAAACAGGGACAATTCTGTATGCCAACAATACATAAGGTACGAGCAGGCGGTCGCTCTATTGCGTATCTAGGTCAAAAACTGTGGAATGCCTTGCCTCAGCATATGAGGAGGCGTACCTCATTAATGCAGATCCGCAAATTCCTAAAAACATGGCTTTTTTTTTTAATGGTAGTGTCGTTCGGCAATGCCTCTGTAGAGCTTAGCGCCAAGAAACCCGATGGATAGCTGTGCTCTTTACAAATGGCAAATAATAATAATTATTATTATTTTTTTTTAAATATATCTTTTATTGAAATCACAGAATAAAAGGCAATTCCATTGGTATATCATGCAGTCGGTCACATCTCAAGGATGTCTGTCACAGTCGCGGGGCACATCACAATTCTCAATGGTGCAGTGTTACATACAGTTCAACGATGATGTAATATAACTGTTCCCGTCTGTTCAGTATATTGTACAAATTATTTCAATAAAGAAGAAGAAAAAAGAAATGAATGAACAATATTAAACAGGAGCTAAGCCTAAAAAGGGGACTGAGGTGGGAGTGTGGTCATCAATCGCTCAGATGCTGGGTGCGTGATTTAGGGCTGGGATCTGTCTGTGCATTGTGGAGCCATGGGTGTCTTGGAGTGGTGTTGGTAGGTCGTCTCTCAGCGGAGGGGAGGGTCAAGGGGCTCGGGGCAGTGGGTGTGGAATGTGCTTAGGGCGTCAGGTGGAGTTGCCCTGCGTTGGTTACTGTGTGTCTATGCCTGCGGGTGCTGCAGTGTCATCTTGAGGTTGGGTGGTTAGGTCTCTACCGGGGGTGTCAAGGTCACAATTTATGGTTGTTGTTGTGGTGGGCTCCGTTTGAATATCTTTGTGCAAGGAGCCTAGCATTTCGTCCCACAATGTTGAGATCGGGAACTTCCGCAGTTTCCTCATTGCGCAGTGTGATGCTTTCCGCTTTCGCCCAGTTGTCTAGGGAGGTACGCCAATGCGCCATCAGGGGGGGGGGTCGTTTCCAGTGTTTCGTGATCAGCCGTTTGGCCGTTACGAGGCCTAGATCCCAGAAACGAGAGGGGACTTTGTTGTGTTTGGTTCGTTTGTATATGCCTAGTACGCATGCCTCCCACGTGTGTGGTATTTTCATGTCGGTGCAACGTTCCAATATCGGTAGTAGTGTCTGCCAATATGTATGGAGGTGCGGGCAGCGCCATAGCATGTGCAACATGTCTGCGCCCTCCAGGGCACACCGCGGGCAACTGGCCGCGGCGCCCGGGAAGTATGAATTAATTTTGTCTGGGGATAGGTACGCACGGTGCAGAATGTAGAACTGGATTAGCTTGAATCGTGCATTTCGTGGGGTGTTTCTTGGGCCCGTTAACATCATTGTCCACTCCACCTCTGTCCAGTCCCTGCCCCTGTCAGCCGCCCACTTGTCTCGTAGTGGCTGTAGGCTTTGTTGCGTGTGTGACAGTAGTGCGTAGGTCAGCCAGTGTACTACATGTGTGCCATTTCCCATGACATGTAGATGCTGTATTAGTTGGTGTGTGGGTGGTTCCTCCACTATTGTTCCCCACTTTTGTGAGTATGTCAGTACTATGGAGGCGTGGAGCTGGGAACTGCCCCGCCGGGAGACCAGTGTCTTCAGCCAGTGTCGCAAAAGGTAGTAATGCGCCATCAGCATATAGGTCCGCCATGGTGTCCACCCCTGTGCGTGTCCAGTGTTCTAGTGCTGCCTCTGAGATGACAGTCGAGGCTGTGGGCGTGCGCAGGAGTGGCAGCACGGGTGCGTACGGTTTAGTATGCTTAGTGAGCTTCAGGCTCCTGGTGTAGCATATAACAGCCACGGCCGTGTGCAGTTGAGTCGCTCTTCTGGTGGTTGCCAAGGGGTGGAAGAGGGAGTGGATCTGGGCGAGTGTCAACATACCAGCAGCTGTGGCGGTGTCTGCCAGGTTTCTGCCCGCTAGCCAGGCCGTCACCCACTGTAACTGCGCCGCTAGATAATAGAGTTCTAGGTTTGGTACTGCGAGGCCCCCATCATTGACTGGGGCGTAGAGTTTCCTCAGGGCCACCCTGGGCCTTCCGGTATTCCATAGCAGGTCCCTAACCATGGTCTCCAGTTCTCTGAAAGTGCGGGCTCGGACATATGTTGGGATGTTGGCAAAATAGTACAGAAGTCTGGGTAAGACGATCATCTTCGTCAGTGTCACTCTGCTTGGTACATTAAGTGGGAGCGTCTTCCTGAAGGAAATCTGGGATCTAATGGATGTTATGGCGCGTGTGAGGTTGCCATCCAGGATGTCCTGGGATGTCCTGTAGATGTATATGCCTAGATACTTGAACATTGTGGGGTGCCATGGTAGCCGTTCGCCTTGGATAACTATCTCAGTGTCCGGGACGTCTGGACCGAAACCATACGCCCCTGACTTGGCCCAGTTGACCTTAAGGCCCGACACGGTTCCAAAGGACTGGAAGATTTCTGATAGTTCCGGCGGTATGCAGGTGAGGTCTTTGACGTATAAAAGCTGGTCATCCGCATATAGCGATACTATGTGTATTCCGTCCGCTAGAGGGATGCCCCAATGTGCGCCTCTGGCACGTAATGTCTCGGCTAGGGGTTCTATCGCTAGCGAAAACAGCAAAGGGGACAGTGGGCAGCCTTGCCTAGTGCCGCGCCGAACCTTGATGGAGTCAGACATCAGTTTGCCTGTGCGAACTCGTACTTCCGGTTGATTATATAATAGTCCGACTAGTTCGATGAAGTCGTCGCCTAAGTCGAATTTGCGCAAGACAGACAGCAGGTAAGGCCATTCGACCGAGTCGAATGCCTTCTCTAGGTCGAGAACCAGGCAACCCGAGCATGGCCAGTCTGGTAATGCGTAGGCCTGGACACGGAACAGCCTTCTTATATTGTGGGAGGTGCATCTGGCGGGCACAAAGCCATTTTGGTCAGCGTGCACCAAGGCAGGCACCAGGGCCGCCAGGCGTCTGGCCAGGGTCGACGCCAATATCTTGTAATCCGTGTTTAACAGCGCCAACGGTCTGTACGACCCAAGAAGCATGCCGTCACGGTCCGGCTTGAGGAGAGACACCAGCGTCGCCTCGTTCATTGACTTAGGCAGTGCTGAGTCATCCAGCGCCGCCGAATACACCCTGAGGAGTTCGGGGATGAGTATGTCGGAGTAGGCTTTGTAATATTCCGCTGGCAACCCATCTGGGCCAGGGGCTTTACCATTCGAGAGTGCGAATATGGCCTCTCGTAACTCATCTGCTTCCAGGGGGGCACCCAGGTCGTCACGTTGGTCGTCTGTTATGATGGGCAGCGCTATGTCATCTAGGTATGATTCGATGGTCACGCGCGTGGCCAGCAAGCGGGACTGGTACAGCGCACTGTAGTGCGTCACAAATGCTCCGTGTATCTGCGTCTGGGTGTATACTGCCTGGCCATTGGCCAGGCGAATCGCTGTCACTGGCGATGTGCGCTCCTCGCGTTGTATTAGCCAGGTTAACAACTTGCCAGGTTTATCCCCGATGTGGTGTGTACGCGCTGAGTGGGCCGCATAGTTGATGTGTTTCAACCGATCCATCAGTTTGTCGTGTTCCGCACGTGCTTCTAGCAAGGCAGCGCTGTCGTCAGTGGTCGCTGTCTGTTCTGTTTGGTGCAGGGTGGACTCCAGGCGCTTGAGGTCTATATCTAGCTGGCGTCGGGAGTGAGCCTGTGTGCCCAGACAGTGCCCCCTGAGGACCACCTTGAACGCGTCCCATTCTATTCGTGGTGACGATGCCGTGCCAGTGTTGTCTTCAAAATATTGCGCTGTTTGTGCAGCTATGGAGCTCCGGAGCGGACCGTCCAGTAGGAGACCAGGCTGCAGCCTCCATGTGGGAATCGGGGGTCGCGGTTGCTCCCACAACAGGTCTATAATATGTGGGTTATGATCAGAGTGCGTGCGGCCCATGTAACAAGTGTCAGCGATGTGCGGTAAGAGCTCGCTAAATACCATGAACCTATCTAGCCGTACATATAGTGCGTGAGCCCCCGAGTAATATGAGTAGTGTCTAGTGCTTGGGTTGCGGCTGCGCCATGCGTCGTGTATATCCCATTGGGTGGCCCATGCTTGGAGCGAGTTTGCGGTGTGTTGAGCCTGTGAGTTGAGGGGTGGAGGGTGTGAGCGATCCAGAGCAGTGTCCAGTGTGCTATTGTAGTCCCCACCTAGGATCCAGGGGATTCCGTGCCAGGGGGCTAATGCGGCTGATCATTTTGCTAGAAAGTCTGCTAATCCTACTTGGGCGCGTACACCGAGACCAGGACCAGTGGGTTACCGTCGAGCCTGCCATGTATCGCGACATACCGCCCCTCCGGATCTATATGTGTTTCCAATTTCGTCCAGGGTATGCCCGGTCTAACCCACACCAGTGTTCCCTTAGCATAGGACGAGAAACCCGTGGCATGCAGCTGTCCGCGCCACCTGCGTCTCAGTGTGGGTACTTCCGCCTTGCTAAGGTGCGTCTCTTGGAGTAGAGCGATTTGGACGTGGTGACGTTTCAAATAGGAGTGAATCTGAAAGCGGCGTGTAGGTGTGTGAATACCTCGCACGTTCCACGTGCACATCTTAACAGCAGACATTACATTGTAGAGCGAGCTCCCCCGCCCAGGCCCCTCTGTCCCTCCCTATGCACTCCATGTCCGCCACCCGACAGGCGTCACCCACAAATGTATTAGGACATATAAGCTTTGACCACTTCAATGTGAACGAGGAAGGGGGGAAAACATGGCCAACGAAACATGCAGCCATTTATTTATTTTATTTATTTAGAATTTTGTAGAGCGCACAGCTACCTCCGACGGAGGTGTCCCGGCGCTGAAGACATAATCTCAGGAGTGTCGAGGGGGAGTAAAGTGGGATCTTTAGATCTGTGAGAATAACCAGGTCTTTAGTTTTTTTCTGAATTGGGGTTCGGACGTCAGGAATCTTAACTCTGTGGGTAGCTGATTCCACAGTTTGGAAGTGGCTACTGCCAGGGCCCTTCCTCCTGTACATGTGAGGCGAAAGCGGGGGCAGATCATGAGGCGAAGATGATTGGATCTCAGGTTTCTTGGAGCTTGTGAAAACCTCATTCTGCGACGTAGGTAGGTTGGGCCTCGGTCATTGAGCGCTCTGAAGGCCAGTGTTAAGGCCTTGAATTGAATACGGAGTTTTATTGGGAGCCAGTGTAGTTTGATTAGGTGGGGTGTGATGGAATGACGGTAGGGGATATTGCAGACTAGCCTGGCCGCAGCATTCTGGACTTTTTGAAGTTGGTAGATGAGGTAAGTGGGGGCGCCTACGTATAGGCTGTTGGCATAGTCCAGATGAGCAGTGATGAGGGCATGAACCACCGTTTTACGGGACTCAAGTGGGTGGTATGGGATGATTTTTTTTATCATTCGAAGTTTCCCGAAGCAGGATGAGGTGAGTTTATTGATTTGAGTTTTGCAGGAGAGGGAGGTATTGAATTGAAAGCCAAGGTTGCTGGCTGTTTGAACTGGTTCTGGGGGGGGTTGAGTTCAGACGGCCACCAGAGATTGGAGGGTATAGGCGATTTTTGATTAAAGAACAGGACCTCGGTCTTGTCTGTATTGAGTTTCAGGTTGTTAGCGGACATCAAGGCGGCGATGTTGAGCATACAGAGGGGGAAGTTGTTAAAAGATTTTTCAGTGTGTTCTTTGAAGGAGAACACCAGTTGGGTGCCGTCAGCGTAGAAGGTTACTTTGACGCCACAGTATTCAACAACTTTAGCCAGAGGTTTGAGGTACACATTAAAAAGGAGCGGGCTGAGGGCCGAGCCCTGTGGGACGCCCCAGCTCAGCTGTTTTTTGGAGGAGAGAAAAGGTCCCAGCATCACTTGCTGTATTCTATTTGTGAGAAAAGATTTTATCCATGCGAGGGGGGGCCCGCCGATACCAACTTCTTGCAGACGAGTCAGAAGTTTGTCGTGTGAGATGGTATCAAACGCAGCGGATAGGTCGAGGAGGACCAGCATGGCCTCCTCTCCCTTGTCCGTGCATTCGCGGATCGATTCGGATACCTCGAGTAGCACCGACTCAGTACTGTAGACTGGTCTAAAGTCTGATTGGGTGTCGTGGAATAAGGAGTTGGATTCCAGGTAGTGGGACAGTTGTTTTTGGACGGCTTTTTCCAGAACTTTTGAGGGCTTGTGTAGAAGTGAAAATGGTCGGTAGTTATTTAGACAGGAAGGATCAACGACGTTTTTTTTTTTGAAGTGGGATTAGCATGGCGTGTTTCCAGGCAGCGGGAACAACCCCAGTGAGTAATGAGGAGTTCCAGATGTCTAATAGGGGGTTAATGATGATGGGGGCAATTTCGTTCATGATAAGAGCTGTGGCTGGACCAGAGGTGAACCAGATTTACATTCCTGAAGCAGCTTTAGAGCAAGTTCTTTGCTGAGTGGTTGGAATGAGGTAAATGCATGAGTGCTGTTGGGGGTTGGATCTTTGGTGTTATCGGAATCTTTCTGAAGGATCGCTGCCGCTATGTTGGCAATTTTTTCTTCGAAGAAGTTAGATAGGTTTTCACATAGTGTCTGTGACATGGGCACTGGAGTGGAGAGTGCGCTGGGGTGAGTAAATTCTTTCACTATATTGAATAGGGCCTTGGTCGAGTTTTTTGCTTTGGCAATTGTTTCGGAAAAGTATGTGCTCATGGATTGGCGTTTGAGTTTGCGAAACTCTTTAAGACTTTGTCGATAGAGGGCCTTAGCTCCTGTATCATAGTTCTGTCTCCATTGTCGTTCTAGCTTTTTGCACATGCTTCTGTGTGCCCGTAGTTCTTCCGTGAACCATGGGGCCGATGGTTGTTGTCTACGGGAGGAAAGGCTTTGAAGAGGTGCGACTTTCTCGATAGCGGACGTAAGGTCGCTATTTAGTGTACGCACTGCTTCGCTGAGGTCGTCCAGGAGAGGGATTAAACTGTTATGGTAGTTTGGTTCTAGGGCAGCAAGTGTAAGTTTGTACCATTTTCTTCCCTGAGATCTGATGGAGGACTCCTGTTTTGTAGTTAGAGTCAGGGGTAACTCGAAGGGTATAAGAAAATGGTCGGACCATGGTAGGGGTAGGGAAGGGAGGATTTTGAGTTTCTCGCAGTTCGAGAAAATAAGGTCGAGGGTATGACCTGCTTTATGAGTGGGGCCTTTTACTTTTTGCGTAAGATTGATGTTTTGCATAGATTCGAGGAGTTGGGAGGCGCGGTTACAGCTACTTACATCAACGTGGTGGTTGAAGTCTCCCAGTACCATGAAGTGGGGGTGTTTGAGGGAGAGATCTGCTGTGACAGCCAATAGCTCTAGGACAGCAGGTTGTGAGGTGTTCGGGGGGTTATAGACCAGAATCCCTGAGCAAACGGCTGTGGTGGAGTCAGTGATTGAAAAGTACAGAACTTCAATGGGGTTAATGTTTGAGATTTTTCGTGAGGTGATTTTCAGGTGCTTCTTTAGGATCACCGCGATTCCTCCTCCTGTTTTGGAGCCTTCACGGCTGAGTCCCGCGAAACTGTAGTCAGTGGGTAGAGCTAGAGCGATGTCAGGATTGGAGGAGTCTTTAATCCAAGTCTCTGTTAGGAACAGTGCGTCCCAGGATGAGGTAGACAGTAAAAGCCAGATGTCATTGGCGTGGCTGGGTAGAGAGCGACAATTCACCAAACCCATGGAGTAGGTGTTGGTAGGGGGGGGTTGCTTAGTTGCTGGTGTACTGTTCCTAGTACGAGTCCAGTCGGAACAGAGGGAGAAAGGACAATTTGGACATTTGTGCCGGAAGGGGCAAGGTAGAGGAAAGCTACAAGTGATGGGAGACGGGCAGGATGTCTTACCTAGGTCTAGTAGCTGTGTGCTGGTCCACGTGATTCTCGGGGCTGGTAGGGGACTGGCAGCATGGCTGGCCCTAGGCCCGGAGCTGGCGCGGACGGGCGCAGACGGGCTTGCCTTAGGCGCGCCTTCGGCGCGCAATCGTCGCGCCCGCTGCGCGTACGATGGATACACATGATTTATAGTGAGGGAGAGTGGTAGGTAGGGGGGCGTGGCCCCGAAAGTGTGCGTGGCCTTAGGCAGCGTCGGGAAATGGCGGCAATATTTGTATCAATACAATGTCCTCATCAGCGCTAATATCCGCTGCAAGGTTTGTGGCAAGGAGGCTGGTGGAGTACAATGGTGAGGTTATTTAATTCAACACACACACATTCACTTGTTCGTTCGTTTTAAAATACAAATATAACGTGACTCACAATGCTTTAAAAAAATTGTGCTTGTGGCTCCCGGCTTCCGCCTCAGGAGAAATGAACTGAACCATTGTACAGCATGAACTGTTAGAATACCAAAAGGTCGGATGCGGAACGTGCTCCCGTCCATACTCTCAAGGAGAGCAACAAAGTTTTAAACTTTAGGGGGGTGGACGTGCTATGCGCACAGTGTCAATGGTGATGAGTCAATATTCTCTTCGTTAGTGGGATCGCCTCAATCCCGGGGGTGGTATACCAGTCTGTGCCACCTGTGCAGGCAGGGGACCCCGTTAATACATATAAAAACCATCATACTTTACGTGTCCTTCGCCCTCTGCGATCAGATGTAGCGTCTGTAGGGCTGTGTGGCAGCCCGTCGCAGGATTCCGAGGTTACCCCGGGCCACTCGTCCATCAAAGGCTGGGTGTGTTCAGTGCGAGCCGGCCATCCTTCTGCTAGTAGGGCCCAGGGCGTCAACCAATGTTTCATGTACTGGTACATGGGCGGCCACAAGCCCGAAGCAGTGTGGTCGTCTCCGGCTATGTCTCTTAGAAGTGTTAGGGCGTATCGTGGTTAGCCAATGTAGTCAGCTGTCTGTGGAGTAACATTCGGTCTGTTCCCCGATGCTTGAGAGTCTGGCAACCCATAAATGGCTTCGTCGTCGCTTGGGAGGTCCTGTACGCTGTCGCTTACTGCCTCGCTTCGTGTGGGGGATCCACTGAGTTCCATGACAAGGCGGAGGGCGTCCTGTTTCTCCTTCCTCGTAGCGTCCGCCGGGGGGGGAGTTTTCGCCACGCCACTGGCGTCAGACCGTGTCTGTTGGCGGGGTCTGCGCCGTCTTCTGCTGCTCCCAGGTTGTTGTCGGGGCGCAGGGCCTGTGTGTGTCTTAGGGACCGTGTCTACTCCTCTGTCCAGCCAGGCCTCCACGTCTGTGGGTTCAATGAAGAAGTGAGTGCGTTCTCCCGCCACCACTCGCAATTTCGCAGGAAATAACAGGGAATACTGCAGCCCTAGTTGTCTCAGGCGCTTTTTCACCTCCAGAAACGAATGCCGGTGCCGCTGTACTTGTATCGTGTAGTCCGGGAAGAACATCACGGTTGCGTTGTCAATCTGGATCTCGTGGAGCTTGCGCGTTTCCCGTAAAATTGTATCCCTGTCCCGGTAATTCAATATGCGGAGCAGCATGGGTCTGGGATTGGATCCCGTCGCTAGTGGTTTGGTAGGGACTCTGTGGGCCCGCTCTATCACAAAGTGAGGGGATAGTGATCCTTCCGGTAGCAGATCTCTCCGCCATTGTTCCATGTGTTCCTCGGGGGTTCTTCCCTCCCATTTCTCCGGGACCCCCACGAGGCGTACGTTGTTTCTGCGTGCCCCGCCTTCCGCGTCCTCCGCCCTGTCTTCGAGGAATTCCACTCTGTTCAATAAATCCTGTATCTGCTTGTGCGACTGGTCCGCTTGAGGCTTGAGCGCTTTCATGTCCCCCTCCAGGGTCGTGGTGCGCTCCGACAATTTTTTATGGTCCGCTCTCAAGTGAGTCAAGTCTATGGCCACGCTATTGATTTTCGTGGCTAGGGACGTACGGGTCAATTGTATGGATTCTTCCAATCTCTACATGGCTCCCAGCATGGTGTCTAATTTCGCCGTTGTTTGGTCTGAGTCGGGGCCTTTCCCAGATTTGTCCATTTTGCACTTTAAGTTGGAGCCACTGGCCCCCGCTCCAGTTAGAGTTCTGGGCCCAGTAGACATCAGACTATGTATTGCTCCACCGCCTCAGCCTGGAGATCTGGAGAGAGTGATCACCTCGTCACCGCGGCCTTATGAAGGAGGTGGGCGCGGCGTTGCCTCGTGCGGTCCGGCGCCGACTTGGCTGTTGAGAGGTTGGATGTATATAGCAATATGCCGGCGTGTGGTATGAGCTATGTGGATGTCCGCACCCACGTGGTGTCGAGGGCCTCAGGGTTGCTATGTGTCCCGGGATGTAGGCGCCTGCGGGCCCCTGCTACTCTACACCGCGTGGCGGGCGTTCTGGCACTCCGCGCCTTGCTCCGGATCCGCCCAGCAATGGCGTCTGTGGAGGCGTCTGGCTCCTTCTCTCCGACTGTCGCTGCGCACCATCCACCGCCAGTAGCGCGTGCTTGACTGACCTTCTCGGGCTGAATCCGGTTACCCAGCTCGCGTGGGGGTTGATGGTGAGGCTCCGGGAATGTTGCGCCCCTTCGCCACAGGTCGTCGACTTCCCAGGCGGCTCCGGTGTGTCTCCAGTCGGCTGCCGGAGTCCCCGTGGTTCCGCCGCTGGATCGCTGCGGGCGGTGGTCTCGATTGCACCAGGTCGTGTCTCGGGCGTTGCTTGATTGCACCAGCAGCGTGTGCAGGGTCTGTGGGTAGGCCTTAGAGTGAGGCCTGCGGCACGTGGGGAAGCCCCGGCCTGGCCTGGTCGCGCTCCGGGGCCGGATGCAGTGTGGGCGGCTCTGGCGTCTCGGAACACTCGGTGCGGCGCGGAAGCGCCGATCGCCTCCAAAGTCGGCAGGGAGTTGGAGAATGGTGTCCCACTGCCGCGCCGTCGGCCCTCGGCTGGTTTCGGGTCTGATTTACCGGATAATTACACCGGGAAGGGGAGCTCGGAGTGGAGCTCTACCCCGAGGCGTCCATTCACGTCGCGTGCTTAGCCACGCCCCCATGGCAAATAATAATAATAATGACATATATCTGTACTTAAGCTCTCATTCTGGTAGTGTAGAGGTAGGTATTCATTTGGAAAATCCTCATCAAGTACTGTGAACAAACGACGAACAAACAACAAATCAAGTTAAAGTAAAAGAAGCAGAGTCATTGACTGGCTCCCATGAAGTAACCTCAGTGCCTTTGAAGAGTTTTATTTAGAAACAGAGTACTAGAGCTGTCAATATAGAACATTGGTGATCAACTCATTTGAAACAGGACCTCTACTTTTAACTATAGCAATCGAGTAATTGCCTCCCATGCATTACCATAAAATGCTCTGAGGTTTGATTGCGCCTTCTAAACCTTCTTATAATTTTTTTTAGAATTGAATATTTCACTTAATATGTTTGGGATGGAACCATATATTTTTGTATCTGCAGAGCAACCTGGTCAAATATGTTTTCATTTCAAGTAGTTGATATGCATTAGAATTATTCCACATTTACCTACTTTGTAGCTTTTCTATCGTTTCCTGATGTAACTATGGAAGATGTAGAAATAAAAAAATTGGTAGCTGCTCTTATCTGCTGTGACTTCATGTCAAACAACTTAATTGTATATTGCCAAACCGATACATATTTTCCCCCAGGTCGCCAGAAAGCGGAGGGAAATAAGGGATGAAAGACAGACCTAAGAACAAGCATTTACAATGCAATAGGTCTCGCATTAATTAAGTTTGAGTTATTGGCATTGCTAAATATTGCAACACCAATTGCAACAAAAGTCTATAAATTGTAGGCCAAAAGAATTTGTATTTATTTTGTAGCAATGGTGGCATGCTGCACTTTAAATGAATATGTTTAAAAGTAAAGTGCACCATACTGCTATTACAATAGTTAATTGTGGAGGCGTTAACAATTGATGTGTGCACTGATGGCTGGTGGTGTGTGTGCCTGGTGGAAGTGTGCACTGCCGGCTGGTGGTGTGTGTGCCTGGTGGAAGCGTGCACTGATGGCTGAAGGTGTGTGTGCCTTGTGAAAGCGTGCACTGATGGCTGGTGGTGTGTGTCTGATGAATGCGTGCACTGACGGCTGGTGGTGTGTGTGTGCCTGGTGGAAGCGTGCACTGATGGCTGAAGGTGTGTGTGCCTTGTGAAAGCATGCACTGACGGCTGGTGGTGTGTGTCTGATGAATGCGTGCACTGACGGCTGGTGGTGTGTGTGTGCCTGGTGAAAGCGTGCACTGACGGCTGGTGGTGTGTGTGTGCCTGGTGAAAGCGTGCACTGACGGCCGGTGGTGTGTGTGTGTGCCTGGTGAAAACACGCACTGACGTCTGGTGGTGTGTACCTGGTGGGAGCGTGCACTGACAGCTGGTGGTGTTTGAGTCTGGTGAAAGCGTGCACTGACGGCTGGTGGTGTTTGTGCCCGGTGAAAGCGTGCACTGATGACTGGTGGTGTCTGTGCTTGGTGAAAGTGTGCACTGACGGTTGGTTCTGTGTGTGTGGTTGTGTGTGTGGCTGTGTGTGTGTGTGGGGCGGGTGAGGGGGCAGATAAGCGTAATGTTGTCAGCTCTGAGGAGCACACAGTTTATGCTCATATTTTGAAGCATGTGCTTCCAGACTCCCTGCTTCCCCTTGACGGTGGTCCGAGTTATACCTTGCACTGCTGTTAATCCTCAATAAATACCGGGCACACTTCCGCTTTGCATCTATCGCCACTGGGAAAAAGCAGTGTACCAGTACATTGAGTAATTGGCCCGCTGATTAAGACCCTCCTGTGAAATCTAAAGCATTTAATAAAATAACCCTCATGTTAGCTCTTAAAGTGACCCTCACATTATATCCTCAAATGACCTTCATGTGAGATAATAAAGTAACCCTCCGGTGAGACCCGAGAGTTAGCCTCTTGAGATCCAAGGGTGATTATTAGGCATGGGCGGATTTCGCGGATCCACGATCAGCGAATTTGCGGATTCGCGGATCCGCAAAATTTGCGGATTTTGCGGATTTCCTTAATGGGGAGGGGGGGGGGGGGTCTTCTGTGCAGCCGCGACGATGCTCACTATGGTTTTTTGGCTGATGAATGAGTCACTGAATTTGAGCTTCAACTAGTTCCCAGCGACCATGTGTGTGTTACTATGCAATCGCCCGAAGGGCGCAGGGGTCCCTTGAGTGAGCTGTCCATCATAGTGGGTAAATGGCGGACGTCAAGGATGCAAAGGCCTCTATCCAGCATCACAGCTGATTTTCGACGCTCACGATTGTTTTTGGGCTGATGAATGAATCACTGAATTTGAACTTCAACTACTTCCAGCGACCATGTGTGTGTTACTATGCAATCGCCTCGAAGGGCGCAGGGGTCCCTTGAGTGAGCTGTCACTGTCTCAACCTATAATCCTGTAACTATTTTAGGATGGCGCCGGCAAGCTGCCAGCGCCATACTAAAATAGTTACTAAATTCGCTTCATCAGGAAGCACTAATAGATCAAATAAAGCAGGTGCTCGAGCACCTGCTTTATTTTAGCTATTAGTGCTTCCTGTTGAAGTTAACTTAGTAACTATTTTAGGATGGCGCTGGCAGCTTGCCGGCGCCATCCTAAAATAGTTACAACTTCAAGCTTGAAGGCTTGAACTTTTGCCCCCTGAATCCGCCGCTCGCGGATTCGCGGATTTTCGGTAAATTCGCGGGAGTTCGCGGATTTACCGAAAATCTGCAAAATCCGCGAGCGGAACGGATTTTGCGCTCACACCTAGTGATTATACCTGAGACACCAAAAGAAGGTGCTGTGACATGTCCAGGAGCCACCTAAATTACCCAACTGTATTTACAAAAACTACAGAAATGTGAGAAAATAGGTCATGTGCGAGACCCCGACACGCCGCCCCTACGCTAGACGATTCCAAAAGTATTCACATGTCTATTTCTGAGCTTTTAAACTCTCCTGAAATAGTGGTCTAACTAGAACATTATATCTAGGACCGCTGAGATTATGTGGCAGTGATGGACCAAAGTATGCCGCTAAATTATATTGCAAGAAAAGGCAAATTATGCGGCATAATGCAACACATTTTGTTATATTACTTAACTATTTTGTCTTTTTTACTAACGGTAACACCATCTGGGCAAATATTTCCCCTTATTAGCAGTACCTGTTTAACATCCAAATACACCAATAAACAAATGAAAGATAACTAGTCAACTATTGTAAAAGGTCTTCCACTGCGCTTGAACTCATTGTCAAGTTTTAGTTAGGCTTTAGTGAGCTAGAAGCATGCAGCGCTAGGAGAAAGCAGCTGTGTGCAGAGCGAGGCGCTACAGGAGATAGTTGTACAAAGAAGGAGAAGAGACGCCTTGTGCGCAGAGCCATCAGGAAGGAAGCGAGGACTTGTGGCATCACCTTACAATACACTCTTCGTTTAATACCGTCCACATCAGCAGAGCAGAGGCCTGTAGAGAGGTCCTGGCAGGCTCGGCTCAGCTCCCTGAATACTCTGGGGGGGGGGGGGGCGGAGGGGGGGCGGGGGAGGGTTGATGCCTGGCTCCGGCTCAGCCCGAGGCCCTGTTGGCACCTCGAGCCCATGGCGAGCTGAGCCTCCATGTGGCATAGCCTGCCCCTCTCCCCTTACCCCAGGATGCGGTGTAATGGCCAGACCTGCTGACTTTAGAACTGGGAATCGGGTTCGAGTCACGGAGTCGCTCGACATCCTATAGTTCTGGACGAATAAGCTGTTATTCCCGGGACAATAAAAATGAATGTGACCTTGTGTAAGGTAACTGGAATGAATGACGGCCCTTAACAGGAGACATGCCCATCCAATTCCTGCCCTCTCTGAAGGGAGCATGCAGCGATGGTCGGCTATATGCGAGTGTGTGAAGGGGTGCACAGCGCTGGAGGAGGTTACAATGAGTTGAGAGGGGGTGAAGGTTGAAATAACTTGCAATACCACCTACCATCGTCCTGCCCTAATAGCCCCACATAACGGCTTACTTTCCTAAAATGTGAGGGACAGTACAGCAGCAAAAAGTTGATTGAAAGGATAAAGCCAGCAGCGTGGGTAATGTAATAAAGGGAGTGGCTTAAATAACGTGCTAAAAAAACAACCAAAAAAGCAATTAGTGAAGTCCAGCACAGGAACGTTATTGATATAAGTAGCAGCACAGAAATGTAGAAACTGGGGAAAACTTCAAGCATTTAAGCACACCGTGGACTGAGCAGGGGTCCAGGTTCTAGCAGAGTATTATAGAATCTGAGCGCTTCACACTCACCGAAAAGAACATATATTCGATAAAAGCGGTGAGGGGTGACCACCTGAGCGAACGAAAGGCAATGACAGGGGCTGTGTAGAAGCAGGCAGGGAGAAAACAACAAGCGATGTGCGCTCTGTGCTGGGGGAGGGGGAGGGCCATTAAAGGAAGGGGGCGGAGAGGAGCCTGTGAGAACTCGTGCTGAAAGTTAAAAGAAAAGCGGAGATCAAAGGAAGGGTGGGAGGGACATTGGCGGGCGAGAATATGGGGGTGAGGGGGTATGCAGCCTGGTGAGCTAAATTCGTGTGGCAGCAGAGGTGGAGCGCAGCGCGCGCGAACGAAGTGTCTGGTGGCAAATGGAAGCTGTGCACAATGCGCGTGGTTGTGCTCACATGCACTGTACCCGATACGCACTTTGGGTGCACTTTTGAAAGCCCTTACTTTATATCTCGCCAAAGCATCTCTAACGGGATGGCTTAGGCGAGACCTAAAAACGGTGGAGAAGCTGGTGCCTCTCTATAGTTTCTCCCACTTCCTGTCCCAAAATCCACAGATCTGGCGTAAGTGGAAACCGTGAGCTCCACCACTGCCACCTCCCATTAGGTGCTGATTGTTACCACTCAAATCTAGGAAGCCATTCAAAAAGTGGGTATATACAGCCCTGCTCAGCTGTTATGTCCTTCAAAGAGAAGGGTCGCGAAGCACAATGATGGTGCAGACTCTCTGAGAGTTATTATGCTTCCAAAGAGAGTGGATGTGATGGTACAAGGAGTGAGCACAGCGAGTAAGTGCTCGGAATGGAAATATGCTAATTTTCATGCTTTTCTATGTAGCAAGGGTTGTGGGATTGCTCAAGCAGTACAGCAGCAGTATATTTTACATATGATGAGGAAGAGGGATAGGAATACTCCGGAATGTTGAGGATGGTATCAAGAGAATAGACTTTAAAAAATATTTTTGAAATAAATTACATGGTGGAAGACTGAGGAGCCTTGCAGATGGCTAGGTGTGCTTTTGGTTTGGTAGTTTGTATTAGGAGAAAATGGAGACAAACCATACTTTTGCTGCCTCTGGTTTCATCACG
The DNA here is from genome assembly GCF_964263255.1 of Lissotriton vulgaris. Classification (NCBI taxonomy): domain Eukaryota; kingdom Metazoa; phylum Chordata; class Amphibia; order Caudata; family Salamandridae; genus Lissotriton; species Lissotriton vulgaris. The sequence continues at coordinate 1,194,674,723 of NC_141685.1, forward strand.
ACTCCTTTCCTCACATTAAGTCTTGTGTGTTCATGTGACTACATAATAGGGTTTAACAAGGGAAACTAAGGGTCTGTATTCACCACTCCAGCACCGCCAAACACGTGGTCGCACTTCCCACCAGATTAAGAGTTTCCTTATGTCTGATGGGCTGTTTTTAGCGGTCCCACTGTGGAGGATCTGAAAATGGGCACCACAGTAGGAACGCCAAAAACAGTTCCTGCACGGCATGCACAACTCTGCAGTTTTGTGAAAAGAGACGTGACCCACCGGAATAGTGATCGGCAGGCATTAATTGTCATGTAAGCCAGACCAGGTTCCGCCTGTTCCAATCCAAACTTCAGTATACAGACTACATCTGCCACACAGGCTCAAAACCCCATCCCAGACACCAGCATGATCAGAAACACCAATCTGAACTTTAGCGCTTGATGGTAGAATCTGCCCATGCTTTCCTGATGAGGTAGGACGCTTGTCACAATAAGTCTGGTACTTCCTCTGTAATCCTCCATGTACTGCAGTAAGATCCCTACCTATACCAAGTGGTGCAAGTTGCTGTGGACATCCGTCAACATATCCTGAGTCCAGGGAAGTGGGATCGTAGAATCCATAGAAAGTTACAGAAGAACCGGAAACTAACCTAGTGATCTCCAAAGTGGTGTCACCAACACCATTTCTGCCTTCTTCCCCCTGACTAGTGCCATTAGTCTGTTTATCATTGAGAATGGAGGAAAGGCGTATCCGAGTCCTTGACTCCAGTCCTGAATGAATTTCACAGTAGTTTATGTTCCAGACACAGGGAAAATATATCTGTGGCATGGACTCCTTTTGTTCATCAGCCTCTGAAACTGAAACGGGCCCAACGTATCTCTTGCATATATTTTCTACTCTTTGCTATCTGTATATACTGCATTCTATTTCATTTGTTCATTTAATCATTTATTTGACATTTTGGGAATCTGCATTTATTGATATACTTGGCCTACCTTTTTAAACATTGCATTAATAAACTTGTGTGTGTTATCCTAAAAAGGGGTTGGGCGTGGTTCATTGGTGAGAAGTCACATTCATTACAACACTGGAAAAGATTAGAAACTTACTCATGGCAAGGGCAGGAGTAAAACAATTTGCATGGAGCAGAAACAAGGGGATGAAAGTACCCTGGTAGGTTGGATATTGAGTCTGCCTGTAATGCCTTAGATAGACACATCACGGAGGCTCTCGATAGTAATGCACCCTGGTCCACAAAGGTGTCAGGGAGACAAATAAAATCTGCCCCCTGGTTTGGGGATGAACTTAGAATGGCAAAGGCAGCTTACAAGCGCCTCGAAAGACGTTGGAGAAGAGACTTCTCGGCTCTTGGCAGGAGTGAATACAAAGCCAGTTTCAAGGGCTATCATGCCCTAATTAGAAAGACGCAGGCTTCTTACTATAAGGAGAGGATAGAGATAGCGGAGAACTCGGTCAAGGAGCTGTTTACTGTCTTTAAAGAGATATCCTCCTTGTCCAATATCGCTGCACCCATGGTAGGCGCAGTGGAGTCCACATTACACCCTACCCTTTGGGTGGTTTAGGGTCTAACCTAGGGCTGACCTATATGTATTAAAAAAGAGGCTTTGACCTTCCAAAAGTTGTTTTTTTGCCAGGTCGAAATGTCCGCTTAAAACCGCGCACAGGCTGCAATGGCAGACCTGAGTCAAGTGTGCAAGGCAACTTTGGGGGGGGGGGGTTCACAACAAATGCTGCAGGAGCACTAGTAGGTTTTGATTTACAGGCCCTGGGTACATGTAGTACCCCTTTACTAGGGACTTTTAAGTAAATTAAAAATGTCAATTGGCGACAAACCAATGATACCATGTTTAAGTAGTGAGCACATACACATTAGCACTGGTTACCAGTGATAAACTGCACTGAGTCCGAAGGCCATAAACCAGATCTGAAAAATATGGCAGAATAAGGCAAAAGGTTTGGGGGACGCCCACCCTTAGGGTGACATGTGTAAAAGACCCCTACTTTATTTTATTGTTGCCAATTATAGTTTTACACTGATTCTCAATTATTAATCTTTTCTTGTTTTGACGTACATTAAAAACATTTTACTAAATGGTGCCTCAGATAAACGGTGATAGAGTTGCACAATAGTATAGCAAAACATGTTTTTCAATGTACTATTTTTTGGTGTACCTTTTTAAAAACAAGCAATCATTATTACTATTCTACAAGCATCAATTTTTTACATATTGCCAGCAGGTGTACAGGTTGGTATAGTGGAAGCCCTGTCTGTGATGCAAGCTTAGCTCGCATCTCACTAAATTTCCATAGAGCTACCTGGATTTGGGAAATAGTGATTTCCTGTTCAAGACCTGTTTGAAACAAAGGCCCTTGTCCTATGCCACATCATTGGGCACAATATAAACTGGTGCTACTAAAGTAATTCAATTATGATGTCTAGAATTTGAATTTACTCAAAAGTTTTCTTGATGTCTAAAAGACTTGTATACAAACTTTTTCATCCCCATACACATTGAATTTTAATCTAGGTTAAATTACATTTACAGCTGGAAAAGTTTAAATATCTAAATATGTAAATTGCATTTAATATGCGAGTTTCAGATGTGTTTTCAGAAGGTGGTATACCCACCATTAGCAAGTTTATTTGCAGATGGTGGCATACCCAGCAAAGTGTAAGAATAGTGGCCCAGGTGATCCAATTAAAATTGGATTGTAATTTTGCGGGTGTTCACTTGTCTGAGCGGCTAACCTGCAACCGCTTAGACAATACAGAATTTGTAAAGATTGTGTATACTGAAGAGTACCAATCCAGACTGTGTTTAGTGTGTGTGTGTGTGTGTGTGTGTGTGTAGAAGCATGTAACATGTATCTAGTCAAGGACAGACCTATAAAGTGAAAATAATTTTGAACTTTTTCGTTTATCTAACCCTACGTATGCATAATGTATTTTTTTTTCATTTTTTTTATTTTCTTAGCATTTTAAACAAAAATGTCATTACATTTCAACAAGCCAGTCAAGTATGAGGCAATAAAGGATCATTGGTTCGTAGTCTCATTGCAGTACACACTTATTTAGACCAATCCCTCCGTAACTCCTCTCCCCAAATCTCGTACACGATATTACATTTACAATTTAAATTACATACTGTTCATCAATGTTGCCACAAAGGTAATAATACAACACACAGGGATCCCTAAGAGGACTAATAGTACTCTTACAGATCCAATCAGCACACCAAATGCAGCGTCTCCAAACGTGTGCATAATGTATTAATAGCATACGTGGTAGGAGTGCCCTGCCCAGGTCCAAAGCGGAGTTGCAAACCAGACTTACAGTTCATACTTTATCTAATTAAAACGATTTTACCTGTAATGCATCAAAAATCAGAGCCATTTATATCGTTATTAACTACCTTGAAAATCTGACTTCCCTGGACCTGTTTTGAACACCCTTCGATACATTGGACTTTAATCTACTCAAATTGTCTTAGTCCTTATTTATTTGTGTTTACATTTCTCTTCTCTCTCAAATCTTGGGGCCCTTGCTAATCCAAAAAGAGGGATCATGCACAGATCTCTACTGAGATCAGGAGACAAACTGGGTCATCAGTGTTACTTTAATTGCTTTATATGCCACGTGACTGACTGTTTCCTTAGAGATTTTCAGATAATTCTGTCACCATTTTTTTTAATTCTTTTAATTTCTTTGACTTGACCCTCCAACATTTTTTGCGTAGTCCCTGTCTTACTGATGAGGATCCTTGATTTGCTTTCTTAATGTGAATGATGCTGCTGATTGTATTTTGAGGTTATAAGGTTACATGAGGTTAGTTTGAGGATATGAGATAACATTCTAAAAGAAATTGTTTCTGTTTTAGTCAGGTCGGGATTTGCAACAATACCAGAGTCAGGCCAAGCAACTTTTCCGTAAGCTGAATGAGCAGTCTCCAACACGATGTACTCTGGAAGCTGGTGTAATGGCATTTCAGTAAGTATTTTCTCTTTGTTAGTACTCTGCGTAGCTTTAATGATAAAAGTCCATGTTGTGCAGTTGGCCCAAAACACAATTTCCTGATTGCAGTCTTACACTGTAGAGTGTTTTTTAGGTCTCGTAGACCTATTGTCACCGAGTTCGCTCTGAAGGGAGATAGAGCTGTGGATGCGCCGACCAGGGTCTGTGGACACGCCGACCAGGGTCTGTGGACGCGCCGACGCAGGCCGACCGAAGGCAAGCACACACACGTGCACACGCAGACACCCGCGCACGCACACACACCTCCTGCAACTTTCACACGTTTATTAATTTCCCCCAAAGTGTCCGCTTTTGTTTCTTTCGCTCCCCACGTGTACTCCCCTCCCTCTCGGTGATCCAGGGGCCCGGCTTGCATAGGAATCCCTGTCTAGGTCCTCACAGGCACTCACCTCGCTCTTGGTGATGCAGTGTCTCACTAGCCAAAGGCAAAGTTGCCCTTCCCCAGCGTGCTCTCGATGTTGTAGAAGGCCACCCACACCGGGCCGCACTGGGGCTGCCCCGGGGGCTCGGCCATCACCATTGCTGGGCCGGGGAGCACCGGAGGCGGCACCGGGGTGCGGGAGCCTGGGGAAGCGGCTCGAGCAGCTCCGGCGGCCGAGCTCAGCCTCGGCAGGGGGGGGGGAATGCGTGGCCAGTGGATCCAGAATCTAACCTCTGTGACACAAGATTAGATGCAAAGATCTCAAAGATGGTCACATGGTGTCCAGTCAATTGTTGGACCTAAATTCCATAGTGGAAGGAGTCTATCATTATTACTATGCTGTAGTGTTTTTCATAGTCATTTGAAGAGTGAAGGTCCTTTTCCTGTTGCCAACCAGCAGGTCGCTGCTGATCTTTTACTTCTCTTTTTCCTGTCTGATCCGCTGCCCAGCATGGAAACAGTTATCTGTTGATTACCTCAAAGTGGGGCCTCCCATGATTACTGGGCTCAGTTGAATTACCTCAAAGTGGGGCCTCCCATGATTACTGGGCTCAGTTGACATTAGAGCAGGCAAGAAGACATAGACCGCTCCTAAAACAGAAGGTGCACCTATGGCAACTCTGTTGCTAGTGTTAGCAATGGGAGCAGTTTACAAGTTTAAACTTTTCATAATACAAACCTACAGATAACAAACAAGATACCAGGTGCTTCCGAATCCTCAAAAAAACTTTTTGGAAAAAGAGGTTTGAAAATCAGCAGGGGCAGGAAAAAATATTGTCTGTATTGTGTTTATGGTATAGAAATACTGTTCGTTGTCCATGGTTAATGTAAATTAAGTCTTTCTATTTCATCTGGCTGACACCTTAGTTAAGTTAAATCAATAAGAATTCCTGTGTTGCAGGATAGTTTTGACATTTGGTAGGGTAACTTCTAGAATATGAGTTTGCTTTTCAAAGTAGAAGGGATAAATAGTCTGGAAAAGCAATGTGACCTGGAGGTGAAGGCACAGAGAAGAGAAATATTAAAACGTAATATAGCAAGGACACCACCCACTTATCAGATTGGCTAGTGAAAGTTGAACGCAATTGACAGGACTTTAGACCTGAAAATTGACAATATTATTATTATTGTTGGATTTGTAATGCGCATGGCTGCCCCAACACCGCCAAAGACATTGAGAGTGAGCGTGGAGGGAAGAAGTTGTGCCGGGGAGAGCCAGGTCTTTATGGCTTTACGAAATGCAAAATGATCCTGGGTCCCTGTGATAGAGACAGGGAGCGAATTCCAAAGTTTTGCCGCAAGACTACAAAAAGAACGGCCTCCAGCTCTAGCTCTTAAGACTCGAGGAATACAGACCAGGCCTTGATCGGTAGACCTTAAAGTGCGTTGCGGCGCATAGAAAGCTAGTAAATTGGCCAGCCCCAAGGATGCTTGTTGAGTCAGAATTTTGTGAGACACACAGAGCGTTTTAAACTGGATTCGTTTTTCACCTGGCAGCCAGTGTAGTTTAGGTAAGACGTGGTATACGGAACAGAATTTCTGGAGTGCCACGAGAATGCGTGTCGCTGCATTCTGTATTCTCTTCAGGCGCCTAATACTGGACTTATTGGCACCAAGATAAAGAGAATTACCATAGTCCAGTCTAGATAAGATCGTCGCCTGAACAATGGTTTGACGTACTTTTGGAGGAAAAAAACCCAGGAGAGGTTTTAATCCTCGCGGGAGCCCGAAACAGATCTCTGCCACAGCTTTCAATTGAGTGTCAAAGGTGAGACAACTGTCAATCCAAACACCAAGGTTCTTTACTGCCTCTTTAGGCGTGGAAGCCGGTTTTAGACGATTCGGCCAGTACTGCTCAGACCACAAATCCCGGTCCTTCCCAAACAGCAAGACCTCTGACTTACTGGCATTCAACTGCAAGCCATCCAATCCGCAGTCTCTACCAAACCCTCCTTAAACTTTTCGAGGTTCTGACTACATTTCTTAGAGAAGGCAATCACCAATTGGGTGTTGTCAGCATACAACACCAATGACAGCCCTCTGCTTTTAGCAACCAACGCAAGGTGTTGAACATAAATGTTAAAAAGTAGGGGCTCAGTATTGAGCCCTGTCGCACCCCCTGTTGCAGGGCAAGCTCTCGCGAATATAAAGGTGGCACCAAGACCTGGAAGGATCGCCCCTCCAGGGAGGAACGAAACCAGGCCAAGCCCCTGATTCCTATCTCCTGTAAGCGCTTTAAAAGTATTACGTGGGAGACCGTGTCAAAGGCGGCACTTAGGTCCAGAAGAACTAAGGCCGCAGAATCACCGACATAAAGACTGCCACAGATTTTTTCCGTCACTGCCAACAGAGCTGATTCTGTACTGTGGCGAGATCGGAAACCGTTCTGCGAAGGATCCATGATGGCATTATGCTCAATAAACTCAGTAGGAATGGTATTCACATGAGATTTGAGCAAATTTGCCAAGAAAGGCAGCTGGGATATAGGGCAATAGTTGCCTGGCTCAGAAGGATCCAGAGACGGTTTCTTTAGAAGAGGAATAACTTTAGTGTGCTTCCACGCCGATGGAACGGACACTGTAGTCAGAGAGAGGTTGAAAATCAAGGCATGAAACTGTCAGAAGTGGGCAGGTGTCAAGGGGTCGGCCGGTGAGCCCGATTTAATTTTCAAGCAAAGGGACTCAAAATCAGTGGAGGACAATAAGGGAAAATATGACAATTTGTTGACGGCCAAGGGTCCAGTGTCCCCTGGCCCATCCACAAAATCAGTAATGCCTAAGGCCGGAGTGAGTCTCTTATGTATTTTCTCCACTTTATTAAAAAAAAAATCTGGCCAAGTCATTGAACTGACGATTCGATGTATTTGGTGAGTCCACCGTTGAGCCAGAGGGATTACTTATAAAAGACAGTAGAAAGCTGATTAAGTGAATCAGAATTTAAGACAATAGTCCATGAAAATCATACTAGATTAAAATCTTGAATAAAACATCTCCAGAATAAAAGTGAAAAAATGTAGTTAAAAAGTTGATACAAGGAAATCATTACGAGTAACATCGTGTAACATAATATCGTTAAGTCTCAGGACAAAAAACCTGGAAATCTTTTTTGTCTACTTCTCACTGTCCCTTTAAAAAATAAAACATATAAATTCATTAGACAACATCTGTAAAAAAGTTAAAGCAGGTTTAACTTGTAAACATTGTTTCCCTCTGAGCAAAGGTCAAATGTACTGTTGTCTCAAGGAACTATAATGTTCACAGAACATTACAAAGTGCATGGTGCCTTGCTCTGAGGAGTCACAGCTATAAGGGCCTAAAGTTGCAACTTTGTTATATCCTCGCGGTTCAGCCAGCAGCCAGTGCAGTGAATTTAGCTTAAATCTTGTTAATAAATAGCGATGTTGAGGATTTGTAACCACTGTAAGATAGGGTTCTATTAACGTACTTCAGTTAAATGTGATGTAGACGTGCACTGAGGGTTTGCACATTTCCTTCCCTTCTCTCTCTGCATGGGCTGCAGATAGAAAGTGTATTTTAATCCAACCCAAATTTTCATGTCCAATCCTTTCTGGAGTCATGTATAAATCGAAACGTCCCAACTTAGCCAATGAAGATTTAATGTAACTAAGCTAAGTTACACTACCAACCCTCTCAAGGAACATACGATCTTTCATTATGGTTTGATTCAGTTCCAAGTCTAGATTTATCCATATCGTAATCCACCTAATAAAGGTTGAAATGATAAAAGATCTGAGATATAACCCAAACCAACCGAACTGTTCATGGACAACATAAGGATTGAGGGCCTGCTCACAGGCATCTCATACATTTATTTTCCACTACTTGTAAATTATTGGCCTCCTTATAACTTCAGATATCACTTATGTTACTCACCAAAGAAATACATTGATTGGCAGATTTTGACCAGAACCTTCACTGGCTTTGCCCCTAAGCGACTAGAGCAGTCAAATATGGATGTAGCCACTCTAGCCCTTCCATTCCTTTTAGCTCTCTCTAACGGGGCGTGAGAAGCCTTTATTATCAAACATGACTCCAAGGTAAGAAAAGGTATTCACTGTAGGAATTCCACTACCCTTCAGAACACATTTCCTGTGGCCCTTATTTCTGGCGGTCAAACCATTATGTGAGATTTACTATAATGTGTGCTCCAGTCCATACTATTCATTAAAAAAACACAAGAATTAGAGATGCTGAATTCTATGGCTGTTCTTGCTAACATCACCCCTTTGTCAGCATATAAAAGTGCTGGAGTTAACTGAGCTCCTGCCTGAGAGACATCTTTACAAGCAGTACTTAGTTGAACCCAGGTTGTTTATATATAATGTGAAGAACATAAAGGCTGAAGTGCAACCCAGTCTCACCCCCGATGAACTCTAAAAGAAGATAAACTCCCGGACTTGTTGTATCTAACTACTGTACACAGGTCTTTGTGTAGCTCATTCAAAAAGTTGACTATATTTCTATCCATCACCATATTAATGAGAAATAGCCAAACTGTAACCCTATTCGCTCTATCAAAGGTTGATGTCAAGTCCATAAAGGATAGATGAAACAAGCCCCCTTTGGCTAATGTGTATTTTCCAATGACCATCTGAAAGTTCAGGCACTGATCTAGTGTGCTCCTCCCAGACCTAAAGCCATATTGCAGTTTGGACACCACATTATTCTGAGCAAGCCATGTTGTTAGACTGGAGAGAAGAACCCGTCCTCACCTTAACCACTGAATCTTTAAGGGATATGGGCCTATAACATCGCTGGTCATTGCTTTCCCCGTTTTTGAACATCGCTGTAATTATAGACTTCGACCAGGAAGGGCGGTATGCCCAATATACATGTGGCATTTAAAAAAGTTAAAATCCTAGCCCTTTTTTGGGGGTTCTCTACATAAATTGTTGGGGACTCCCTCAGGGCTCAGTGCTTTATCTTTTGACATATAAAAAATGGCCTCAGCTAATTTTTCTTCAAGTAAAGCCAAAACAAAGTTTCCACCACGCCCCTCGGCGTGTGTGCTAGACATTTCATCTGGGATAGACCCATTATATCCACTGAAAATGCTGCACCCAGAAATCTGGTGCCATATTACTTTCCACTATGCCATTGGACTCACCATTAAAATAAGGATGATGGACTGTTTCCCCAAAACTGGTGCTACTTTTTACGATATTAACCTCAAGGAGCGGATTCCAAACTTCATATCTTTTCCTGCATGAAGCTATTTCAGTGGTATCCTCAAAATCGATTTCAGGGCTGTGAGCAAGCTTTGATGAGCCTCAGAGCGATTGATATCAAACCATCTCATCACTGAGGTCTTAGATCTTCCACCCACTCTCGTTAAATTCCTTGAGACATGCTTATAGACCATGGCAAACGCTCCCAGCAATCTTTGGACTGTGGGGAGCCTCTAAACACAAACTAATGTCTCAACCACATTCATTATGTAAATTGTTCAAGAGGTAATCGGAGGAGACCTGGTTTCATTTCTTTCTACACCCTTGATCACAAGGCCTAATATCATAACTCTTTGGCCCTCCTCTAGACACAGCTTCCTCCTCCAGTCTCCACTGATGTTGAATTGATGGGTTATGGTTGCTGAACTCATTTCACATAAAAAGACAGAGATAAATATATAATCAGTAATAGAGTGAGAACTCCTACTGACAAATGTTGGAATAATCTCTTCCAAACCCTCTCCTTTGTTGCTGTGGACTAGCTGTGCCAAATTATGATCCGCCACAATTCTGTTTAGTAGGTTGGTGTGCTCGAAATGACCTTGGTAATGCTCGACCATGGAGATCTCTTCTCTAGTTTGACAAAGAGAGTGAGGCAGGTGGCTATTGAAGTCATTCAAGTAGACCCACTGAATATTGGGTGTGTTGCCCTTCTGCATAAATCTCTAAAAAAAAATCTTCATAGCCAATAAATGTTCAGAGACCTTATTTTTGAGAAGGACTTCTAAAAAGTGACCACTAGTAAGCTAGGTGATTATTGAAAATCTACCCTTTCGGCAAGCAAATAGCTTGTTCCAGTCTCCACAAGTGATGCTTAAGGAAACTAATGCAAGGAAACCAGCCCTGGCTCTGCCCTCGAATGCAGGTAAGGCAGGGGAGTAATATGAGTTGTAACTATCCAGGTAAAAGGAGTTGTCTGTATCCAGTGTTTCTTGTAAATTCACTATGCGACCACCCTTTAACCCCTTCGAAGCTAATGACGAGCTGGGCTCGTCATGGCGCTTACCTGCCGTGCGCGGATGACAAGGCCAGCTCGTCATGATTTATGGACTTTATGTTTTTTTAGCGCAGGACGGGAAAACGCCTAGCAGCCATGTGGTTAAAAAATTTAACCACCAAGCATCTGACCTCTTTTTGCTTAACCAGGCAATGTTCCATGTTGTTTAATATTCATAAAAGAGAGTACTATAGGTGTCAGTCAGTCACAAAATGTCTATTGGACCTTGGTCTTTAAACGTTCCCAATGCACATACACGAAATCGATGTATAAAACATTCAAAACAAGCCAATAGAAGTTGTTTAAAAATGACACCAAACAAATATACATTTCATAAATTACTAGTATCCTATAGCACAAATTCCAGCAAAACATGATTGTTAAATCCATTTAATTAATTCTATTTAAAAATTCCTTCATTGCTAATAGATATCTTCGTAAGTCATATCTAGATACCGAATATCCGATAAAAATGCAGGAGCCTGCCTTCAATCTAATATACAATACTTCTTCATTATTAGTCTTAGAAATCACCACCCATCTAATAAAGTACATAAGGTATTACAACTTACATTCAAACCACATGTGCATTTTCTATCGTTCTCTAAAAGTCCCGTTTTTGCAGAAGAACATGAAAGGCTGGATTCACCAAAACTTTAAGTTTTGAAACAGCAAATCTTAAAGCTGAATTTGGTATGACATCAGTATATGGAAATGTCTCATTAATTTGTCAGGAGGGTCTCAGAAACTGAGTGGACACTGTACCATTCATATATCTCCAATAGCTTTCTCTGGCATACGTTTTCGTTCTTACTCGCAACTCAACTTTGGACATCGCCACTTGTAAGTTAGTATGTGCTATAACCGATATACGTTTACATATCTCACTGACAGCCTTTCTGACATTTGGTGTGAGAAAGTGAGTTTCTGTTGCAGTACCCCCCCCCCCACCCCCCCACACTTTTTGCCTGATACCTTATGCACTTTTCCTTTGTATACCCTGGGTCCCTGCCAATCAGGTACACAGGGCCTGTGTTCCTTCCCTAAAAACTGTACTAAAGCCTAAACCCAATTGGCATCTCTGGCCACATGTCAGCCCCTAGTAAATGGTACCCTAGGTACCCAGGGCATTGTGACCAGAGAAGACCCCTAAGGGCTGCATGACTTACTGTGCCACCCTTAGGGGCCCTGTACCCTGACACACACCCACTGCCAGTGTCCTGGTGCAGAACTAAACAAAGAGTCGACATGGCACACATCCCTGGTGCCATGCCCACAAACCCACTACCCTGGCCTACATCAGCCACCCCTCTAGCTGGGTGCCCTATGCCAGAGGTGTGGGCACAGGTGCATGAGCCCTGTGCCCCTACAGTACCCAGGGACAATTCTGGGCACTGTAAGTGCAGTGATGCCATTAAGAGTATATGGTGCTGGGAGGTTTTCATTGCGAACTCCACAGCACCATAATTGCTACACTGAAGGCTGACAAGTTTGATATCAAACTTCTCAGCACATTAAACCCACACTGATGCCAGTGTGGGATTTAATGTAAAATGCACTACAGAGGGCATCTTCGAGATGCCACCTGAACCTAATCTACAATCCACGTCCTGTCTGAGAGGCTGCCTATGCTGCCCCACAGCAGACATGTTGCTGGACCCCTAGGTGGAGAGCCCCGCTCTCCTGGGCCTGCAACACTGCACATCCTGGGACGAGGTGCCAAGCCTCCTCCCCCAGGATGGGCAGGGGAAGCTTCAAAGGCATTTTGCTTTTGTGAGCTTCTCCAGACCACTTGCTGTACTCAGCAAATGGCCCCCACCAGTTCTGACCCCCACTCTGGCGGGAAGACTGGCGGGAAACCCTACGTCAGAAAGGGGGTATGCCAGCCTGTGCCAACTCCACCTCTCAGGTGGGAGAGGCGAGGTGATGCACGACACCGGGCTCAGGCCATCTTGAAGATGGGGAGCCCTGCCCAATCACAGCTAGGCTCCTTCCCCCTCCCACAGGAGAGGAGCAGGCTAGGGGGTGTACCAATTGGTCCCTGTCCTTGCCCTACCTGTAAAGCCCCTAAAGTTAGTATTTAGGGGTAACCTGAACCTTCTTCCTCAGATCCAGATTCCGAAACAAGAAAGAAGAACAAGGAACACGAAGACCTGCTGTGCAGCTGCTAAAAAGAGGAAGACACCAACTGATTTGGCCCCAGCCCTACCGGCCTGTCGACCCTCAACCCTGCTCCTGCTAAACCCCGGCATCTCCAGTGCATAGCAACCTCAAAAACCCTGGAGGACCTGACTGCCTTGTGACTCTGACTACCTGGGTCTCCCACGAGCAGTGGTACTGCTCAAAGCAAGTAACAAGCACTGGCATCAGCCCGGAACCGCGAACCCTGCACTCTCTGCACCCGCCAAGCCTGGCCTGTGCTGGAGTGAATCAAGACCCTGAGGCCGTCCCCCGGCGATTCTGACCTGGAATCCAGTGCCCGAGGACCCTCCCCGACTACGCCTTCAGCCACAGGACAAGGGACCCCTCCAACCGCGACCAGCAGGGGGTAAGATTTCCCGACCTCAAAAGACACCTCTGCACCCGGCACCCAACGGCCCCCTGTTCCCAATTCCTGGGTGCCTACCTATCCTCCAAGATCCCAACTTACCCCTCGAAGTGTTGGTCGTTCCTGAACATCCTCCGTCCCGAGCCTGCAGCCTTTGTTCCCTTTTCAATATCTCCATTGAATAACATTGAGCGCCTGACTGCTCAAAAGCACCCTGCACCAAGCCGCCTGAGTGCCTCTGGGAGTGTAAGCTTTGTCCTATACTACTTCCCCATTTGCCCGGAGCAAGTGACCAGGAGCTCAGCTCCCGCTCCAGCGTTGCCTGCTAGCCTGCAGCCACCAACTGAAGGCCCCCTGCCTCTCATTGGATAACATTGGGCCTAACTACCTCTGCACCCGGCTGCCCCAGTGCCACTGAGGGTGTACCAATTGTACCTACCTGACCCTGGGGGACCCCTGAGTCTATGCCCAGACCTTAACTTCACCAATCGAGTACTCACCTGAAAACCGATAACTCACTTTCCTTCCATAGGATAACATTGATTGGTTTGACTCTCAAAATCTTCTAAGTGTGAAGTTTTGAAACTTTAAAATATTCATCTAAAATCAGCCGAATAAAGAATTGCAAAGTACTTGCCTGTGATCAGGAGAGAAGCCAGTACTGTACCTTTTAGCCCAGTACTGAACCGAAAAAGTAATCCTAACTGTGTTTACTAGTAACCTGAATTGTCTTCCATAGGAAACCATTGACTGTTTTTCTGTGAAATTTCTTGTCTATTTTTGCAAACTACAAATATTCTTTCAAAATCATACTAACTACAAAAACGTGATTACTTACCTGTCTTGGGTAGAGACCCCAGTGCTGAACCTAGGAGTCCAGTACTGGATTACAAAAGTAACGAGAACCTACTTTACCTGTGACTGGAATTTCCTTTCATAGGATAACATTGCTAGTTTTTTACTGAAAATTTTTTAAGTGTCAACTTTGAAAATACATTTATATTGTTTAAAAATCACTGCAATAACAAAAACGTTTTTCCTAAACTGTTTTCAGCTTAGATCCCAGGACGGAATCTAAGATCCTGTCCTGGAGTTACAAAAGTAATCTATAAAGTAATCAACTGAATTTATGTAGCAAAACCCATTGAGCTCAATGTTAAATTGTGTTTAGAATTGTGTTGCCTACTGCAACCACTGTACCTATTGTGTTTACAAAGTTTATTGCCCTTTGCAAAGTAATTACCCGAGAGTGCTCATATTGAGAAAAGTATATTTTGATACCTGCTGGTTCTAAAATAAAACAACTATATCTTTTGATATAAAAACAATTGGCCTAGAGTTCAGTTATTGAGTGTGTGAAACCTTTTGCTGACTGGGTGTGTACAACAAATGCTTCACACTGTCCTCTGATACTGCCTTACTGCTCGACCAAACTACCACTTTAGAGAGTAAGGTCATACCTAACTTTAACCTCTGTTATACCTCTGGGGGATTGTGGACTCTATACACATGATACCTTACTTTGGTCCAGTATATATAGAGCCACTTTCTTACATTTGGTGACCATCTTAATCGACTATACATTATCTCATATTTGACACAGAGTGATAATTTTTTAGGTTGTACCATTTTCAATGTGACTCAAAAATCTAATCACATCAGGGAAAGAAAGGCAGTTCGACCAGTTTCCATTCTTACAGCTTGGATCATTAGTGAGTATGGAAGAGGAAGAACCTTATTTTAAACATCTGTCCTCTTTAACATCTCTTTTTTTTTTTTTTTTTTTGCAAGACCTTTATTGAACATTATGCATATACACAGCAGCGTGCCGACAACCCCTTGACAGGGCCGGCTGCAAATGATATGACAGCAGTGAAAACAAAGCACACAGTCAATGACTTCATTTAAAAGCATCCCCTGACGCATATTGAAGCAGAAATCAACCAGTGCCCAGAGTCCACTTACATCGTACATTAGGGTCGCTTACAATAAGATGGTCTTATTTTATGATTTTATACAAACAACTTCTCAACACCCCAACAACCCTCCACCCCGTACCCCCTGAGTCAGGACTAGTCAGCATGTTGTAGTGCATAAGGTCGAGGACGAAAAACAACCATTACCCAGCTGTATGGCTCATCAGGGAGACGCATCCCAGCATCCTGGATCGTCAAGAATAAGGTATAGAACACAGCAGTGATGCACCGAGAACTCAACCACATTCCCATGCAGGCAGGGCACACAAAGAACTGCTGAAGGCGGAACTGACCGCAAGCATCCATTGCCCCATATCCACCAATCCCACTCACAGCCCGTTATATGGAGTCCCTCTCTCCCACCGACGTACCCCCATTCATGCTGCGAGCACTCTCATTGTCAGTCATGGATAACATGTACACCGTATATGGGCCCCAGATATCACGTGGACGTGACCTCGCAGGAAGCCCCTCGTA
The DNA here is from genome assembly GCF_964263255.1 of Lissotriton vulgaris. NCBI lineage: Eukaryota > Metazoa > Chordata > Amphibia > Caudata > Salamandridae > Lissotriton > Lissotriton vulgaris. The sequence goes on from NC_141685.1 coordinate 1,194,690,435, forward strand.
GTAGCAAACTAGCTGATCTCTGCAGTATGCCATATCTTGCAGCCATAGCTGCACATCAGGAGCCCTCTTCCCTCCCAAAGCCATAGCCACTCGGCGTTTAGCAATCTGTAATGCCAATACTACCAGCCGCCTAACACTCGCAGGCACACCAGAGGCCAGACCCAACAAGCACAATCGGATATCCATCGCAACCTCAGTCGACGTCATTGTAGTGAGTGCCTCGGTCACAGCCATCCAGAAAGCATACACACGCGCGCAACCCCAGGCCAAGTGTACAAAGTCCGCTTCATCCATCCCACATCGAACACATTGAGACGTCTCCCGAAGACCATACCTTGCCAACTGAGACGGCGTATAGTACCACTGGTGTAGAAATTTAAAATGAATAAGGCGAAAGTTGCCATTGGCCACGTATCCCCCAGTCATAGAACAGCACTCGGACCACTCATCGTCAGTTAGTGGTTCAGGCAGGCATGCGTCCCACCTCGCTCTTGCCGCCACTGCGCCTCCCCCCCTCATCCTCCTGCGAGGCTCGGTATAACCTGGAGAGCAACTGGGCCTTATCCGGTGCAGTATATAGTAATTGCAATGCACCCAGTGTCAAGGGTTCCTCCGGATACGTAGGATATAAGGCGTGTATTGCAGCTCGGAGCCGGACATATATAAACGTGGATATAACCACGTTCGGGGAACGATCTGTTACAGCTTGTAATGAGAGGAACGAGGCACCCGGAAAAAGTTTTCTAACCGTGTCGAGTCCCGCACCCTGCAGGACCTGCAAGGCCCCGATCTCGCTGAAGACCGAGATCCCCGTGTGGTACAGCAGTGGCATATCAGGGGCATATAATGGCAGTCGGTCCGCTCGTTTACCCAAAGCCTGCCAGGCGTTGGCAGTGGAGCGCACCGTGTCGACCTCTCCCTTCTCAAACACAGAGTGCGTGTTGACTACCATGGCCTTCAGTGGTATAGGCAGGACTGCACTGGCTTCAAGCGCCACATGTGGCGTGTACGGCGGGGCCGATAGCCAATAGGCAGCAAACTGCGCCTGGGCACACAAGTAGTATAGTTTCATATCTGGCACGGCGAAGCCCCCCAGCACGTACGGCTTAGTCAAGACCGTCCATTTCACTCTGGGTTTCTTACCGGCCCAGGCTAACGTTGTCAGCAAAGATTGCAGTCTGGCAAAGAAATGCGATTTAAGCGGGAGTGGAATATTAACAAAAAGATATAAGAATTTCGGAAGGACCACCATTTTTATTAGGGACACGCGGTCAGCAAAGGTGAGCGGGAGTCGAATCTAACGCGCCACCTGATCTTCAAGTTTAGAGATAGCCACTCCATAGTTAGCCCGAATGAGTTCCTGACCGTCCCTATGCATCCAAATTCCAAGGTAACGGACCGGTTCTGTGGCCCATTCCAACGGGAATTCCAAGGGGAAGGGGGCCGCAGCGTCAGTGAGTGGCAATATGACAGATTTTTCCCAATTAATGGAGAGGCCCGAGATACGGTTAAATCGTATAAATTCACGTAGCACAGACTCCAAGTAACGCACAGGTTCTCGCACATAAAGGACCATATCATCGGCATACATGGATACCGCCAGAGATCGAAGAGGGAACTTCAGGGCGGCGTCTGCATACCTTTGCCTCAGCACACACGCCAGTGGCTCCATCACCAGAGCAAAAAGTAAAGGCGACAAAGGACAGCCCTGCCTGGTACCTCGCTGCACAGGGAATGGAGCTGACACATGACCGTTCACCTGTACACGTGCAATTGGATTGGTGTAGAGCAGTGTTACCAGTGACGTAAAGAAGAAGGGCACTCCCATACGATGTAAGATCGCGATCATATACCGCCACGCAACTGAGTCGAAGGCCTTCGCGGCGTCTAGCAAGACCGCCACCGCAGCCAAATCTGGCTTGAGAAGATGTAACACCGCAAATATGGCCCGCAAATTGTGTGTGGTAGATCAAAGGGGGATAAAACCAGACTGGTCTGGCAGCACCATGACCGGGAGGAGCAGGCGCAGCCGAGTCGCCAACACTTTAGCAATAATTTTGACATCAGTGTTCATAAGGGATAAGGGGCGATACGATTCGCATTTATTCGGCGGTTTACCTGGTTTCGGCAGTGCAACCAGAAGCGCCTCTCTCATTGTGGTCGGGAATTGACCCTGTTCCACCGCCTCCTCCAGAACCATAGCCAGATGTGGCAGCAAAAGATCCACATATTCTTTATAAAATTCAGACGGCAACCCATCAGTACCCGCTGCCTTGCCATTCGGCAATGATGCTATCGCATCCCTAAATTCCCCCTCAGTGATATGATGCATAAGGAATTCCTGTTGACTCCTAGAGAGCCAGACCAGCGCAACATCTTCAAAATATTGTGCCAGTTCCTCCTCCTCTGCCGTCTCCCTATGCTCATACATCTGTTCATAATATTTTGTAAAACAGGTCAAAATACCAGCCGCACTGGTGACAGTGGTGTCCCCGTCTTCTATTTTCTGTACTGTACAATGTCGAGCCCAAGGGTCTTTAACCCGATCAGCCAATCCCCGCCCCGGGTGTCCCCCCTCAGCATAGTAACGCGCTCTGGTATGTTTGGACAGGAATTTAACCTCCTGGTCCGCGAGTTCATTGTATTCAGTGATTTTCAAACGAATACTGGCCAAAACAGACTCCTCAAATCTTTCCTCCAGTCGCCGTTCAAGCAACAACAATTCGCCCTCCAACCTGGTCATCGCATCCCTCAAGGAAGTGAGCACCCTCTACTGCAATCCAATACACGCTCCCCTAATGGTCACTTTGAAGGCTTCCCACACCGTGCACATACTATCAACAGACCCAACATTCTTAACAAAGAACTCCTCCATAATCGTCCTCAAACGTTCACGCAATACTAAGTCAGTTAAGGGGCCTGCCGGCAGTCTCCAGGAGAACGGTGCTGGCGCATGCAATGGCAGTGTCACTTTCATACATACTGGCGCATGAACAGAAATCGTTCGAGGCAAATGTGTGACATCTAACACCCATCCGCTGACATCGCGGGTCACTAACCAGTAGTCCAGCCTTGACCATGTATCATGCGCCGAAGTGTAACACGTGCCTTCCCTTTTCTCAGGATGAGTCAATCTCCACACATCCACCAGTCCAAGCCCCTCCACTCCATCTCGCACTGCATCAGCTGCTCTCTTGTGCGCACAAGGCCTATCATGTTTCCTGTCCAGTGCCCCATCGAGCGTGACATTTAAATCCCCCCCACATATTATAGCCGATGGAGGTAACAGATAGATCTTATTCCACAGCTGAACATAAAATTCGGGGTCGTCGGCATTAGGCCCATACACATTCACCAGCGTGACTAAGGTACCACAGAGCTTCCCATGTACTATTAGGTATCTACCATCCTCATCAATCTCTTCATGCAGTGATACAAACGGAACATTCTTTTTGACCAAAATCATAACTCCACGTGCATACGTCGAATAATGGGAAGCCAGTCTATATCCTGCCCACTGTTTACCCACAGTTTTAGCCGCCTTTCCCCTAAGATGTGTTTCCTGTATGAAAGCCACCTGCGCTCCATGCCTGTTCAGGAATGCCAGCATTTGTCTAGTTTTCTGTGGACGATTGAGCCCCCTCACATTCCAGGTAATACAAGTAAGTTCACCCCCCCTGCTCATTTATCCAGACCTCAAATATACCCTGTAAACAATAGTACAAACCGATCGCCTCACAGAAAGCACAGAACACACAGTCAGAGCCCAACCAAATATCAGCAGGTAACAATTGGCTCAGATCCCATCCCGTCCAATCCAACCCCCCACCATAAAGCGCCACACAGCTTGTCCCGACCCAAGAACTCCAAAAGCCCAACCTCCCCCTCCACCCACTTCAGCGCCCCAAACTTGCCAAAGCCGTCCCCTACCCCCCAAGCCCCAAAGACCCAAACAGATAACCAGTAGTGTGTGGGGAACTCCCATTTGTCGGGGGCGTAGTGACGCTCAGCCCTCGCTAGTAAACTAACGACGAGCAGACCGTAAACAGCCCTATGCACATCCCACTCCTCCCCCCCCCCCCCACCCTGCAGCTGCTGGAATAGCAAATATACCGTCCTCCTCAGCCCTCAGCCAACAGTTTTTGCACAAGTCCAGTAGTGTCACAAAGCCGCTCGCAGCACATGTCCAATAAACAATGCCGCAGTACAAGTTCCAAGATCCCTGGAGGATGAAATTTTACCACAATAATATTGTAGGATTATCTCTGATCATCCCCGACACCCATATGGAGCTCCCATCAGGGACCAGTTTCCGGACAGCAGCAGCCCCCCACCCCGCAGCCACCCCCCTGTATAGAAGTTGTAGCAACACTCGAACAATTGGCACCACTACATAACAAATGTGCAACAAGGATAGGCTCTGCGAGTGCCTCATTCGCCATAGTCAGAAGAGGCTGTCCACCAAGTCGCATGCTGTAAGAACAAAGGTCCCGTAGGAGATAATACCCGGTCAGCAGGCTATATGAACTCGACCAACCCGAATCCAAGTCACTTCCCCTCTAGCATTACGTGGAACCAGCTCACTTACTATTCAGATACCACAGTCTGTCCATCACGACAAAACGAACAGTTAAGCCACCTCCTCCTGCAAATCTTCCTCTCCGTCCTGTGTTACATTCGAGTTCCTTTTACGTTTTTTCTGGTTTTTGGCATAATCCATGGCTGCCTTGGGCGTGGCGAAGATTTTGTTATCCGAGGGTGGCCCTATCCGAAGCCTGGCCGGATACAGCATGGCGTACGGGATATTTCCGGTGCGAAGGAGCTTCTTCACCATGGCAAATTCCTTTCTCGCCGTCTGCACCGCTACCGTGAAATCCGGATAAAATTCAAGTTTATTCCCTTGATACTCCACCGTGCCCTTCTCTCGTGCAAGTCGCAGGATGACATCACGATCTTTATAGTTGAGAATACGTGCAATAATGGGACGAGGCTGCGCCCCAGGCACCGGTCTTTTCGCCAATGAGCGATGCGCCCGCTCTACAATGAACACGCGCGACAACTGGTCAGCCCCAAAGATGTCCACCAACATGCGTTCCATGAACTCCTCCATTTTGCCCACATTTGTAGATTCCGGTAGGCCCGTGACGCGAATGTTATTGCGCCTAGACCTCCCTTCCAATTCTTCGTTCTTAGCCTGTATGACCGCCAAAACACGCTCCATGTTGAAGACCTTAGTGGACACCGTAGCTAGCCCGTCTTCCGTGGCCGACACTCTCTGTTCCACTTCGCCCATCCTCTCATTTTGCCGGTCAAACTGCGTCGCCATGTGGTCTAGCCTATGGTTGACCGCTTCCATAGTCCCCTCTATGGACTGGAGCGTCTTTTGCATCGCCACCAGTGTGGCCTCCAGGTTAGGGGTACCACCAACTGCCCCGGTCGTTTCACTGTCCGGAGGGGCCTGCGAGGCAGACATCGCTGTCTTTTTGGCCTCAAAGTTGAGCTTGGGCTGGTTCCTCTCGGGCCTGCCCATGTCGACCCACAGGGCTCCCAGTCCGTCCCACGATCAGTTAACCAAAGTTATATTGCCTCCCTGAGAACTGAACACGCAGGCCTGGACGGTGTGCCCTAGTCAGCAATGTTCACAAGCACCCAGCTTCCCCCGCCGTCTGAATCGTCAACTCCGAGGCCCAAGGCGCCAAAGCTGCAAGGGAGGGCCTCTCGCCCGGCCCGCCTCTCTGTACCTCCAGCACTCCTCAGCACTATTAGAAGCCCCGGTATGCGACCAGCCAACAGCGCTCCCCCAGCTCCGCTGCTCCGCTGAGGTGTGCACCCTGCCCGCCACCCCGCCAGGCGCGGCAAGCTCAGGCGCGGCCCAGTGCGGCCCAGCGCTACCTCCGCAGCCCCGGGCTCGCCTAGAGCCCCACCCCCACCCCCACTCACCGCATGCAGCAGGGCCGCGCCCCAGGCCACCAGACCAGCGCCTTCCTCCGGTGCCACGAGATTCTGCTCCGCCGCCTCCAGCTCTCGCCTCAGTCGCTCTGCTTGCCTTAGCAGTCCAGATACTGCCCAGCCGGTTCACAAGGAAGCCGCCAGCATCCGTGTGTAGAGCCGCTCTCCTCCGGCGCCGGTCCCGGTGCAGCGCTCCGCTGCCTGAAGTGCCGGTTCAGGGTCTCACAGAGCATCAAATATCGGCTCACACTACGCCGGAAAGCTGAAGAAGGTAATCTCAGTCGGGTTGGGCAGGTTTGGCAGCAGAATTCAAAGGATATTCACAGCTTATTTCACGGTCTCGGCAGAGCCTCACCTACGTGCGGCCATCTTGCCCGGCGCCCTCTAGCGCCCTAACATCTCAATCAAGTTTGCCACTTAGACGATGTATTTCTACACCATATTGCAACTGAAGGCAGATCATGGCAAGGTGCGCTGATATAGCAGGTCTTAGAAATGACCCACCATAATCTCTCCAAAATGTTTTGAGCCAGAATAGGGAAGAAAGTAATCTTGCTTATCCAAAATTTGATATGCTCCGTCCACTGCAAATTCTTCCTGAACCACATACCTAAGTATTTGCACCCCTAATTCTGTATTGCCTAAATATCTATATACTTTTAATTTCCTTTTCTAAATACATGAACTTTGGTATTGTCCATGTTTACTGTCAGTTTTTTCTTGATACAATTATGTAAAACCCCTCTAGTTTCCTCTGGAGGCCTATTTTCCGTCATGTCCGTGATGACAAGATCATCAGCATATAAATGAGACATGATATGCGAACAATTTATTTTGGGGCTAAAACTGTTTGTTGCAGCTAAAACTGTGGGTCAGTTAGCTAGTAGGATTAAAGTGGGGCACACACATGAGATATACTACTAAGCATGCCCAGTTCTCTCTATGTAATTCTGCAGTATTAGAAGTAGGCCATTTGGAATTTCATATATCTGATAGAGACTTTTAGTTGTAGATTCCTTACCTTTAGAATTTCCCCCCCGGCGTCCGTCTGAATCTATAGATTTTTCATCAGCAGTACCCCTGCACGTTGCTAGAGGGGTCCGGGTGGCTCAGTGTTCAACTTTGTGCGCCCCATGAATAACATTGTGGGACCTACATAGACGCCGCTGGTACGCCCTGTCAGCAGTTCTTTCTCTTTCCGCACCAGACTAAGTGCAGATCCTGAGTGAGCTAACCCTTAGTTGTTTTTGGCTACACTTTTTCAACTTTTGTCAAAGTTTTTTCTGACTCTTGGACTCCTGGTGTGTCGCAACATAGGACCGGATTCAAGTCCTGCAGATCCTGTTATCAGATGATGTCTGTGACGGATCTGCACCTCATGTGCCTCTGGTGCTTGGAGCGCGACCACGACCTGAAGTCGTGCTCCGAGTGCCGGGCCATGAATCTGAAAGCTTTGTGGAAGCGGTTTCGAAAGCTTGGCTCTGCGTCACTCCTGTCCTTGACAGAGAGGAAGGTCCTGAGAACGGTTACAGAGCCCACACTCCTAGTCCCACTCAAAATATTCGGGACGTAAAGGTAAGCAAAAGAAGAAGTCGAAGAAGCTTTGGCGTTCTTCGACTTCACCTAGTCCGAAGCGATAGGGGGACCGGGTGTCGTTGCTCTAGGCCTCCGTCCCCGGAACCTCTTTCCAAGATGACTCCGCACCTCCTACCTTTTCTGGTAGCCAGACCATCTAATGCCTGTTTGCAAGAGTTTTATGAGGCCTTGCACCTAATTTTCAGGCAGCCCGGCTCTACTGGTGCGCCTTCGCGCCCCGCAGAGTCGGTTGGGGCTCTTAGGCCTTTGACGCTAGAGGCTCCGGCCCCGGTGGGCCCCCATGGATCTGTTCTCAGATCCAGACCGATTTTGGTCAGTCCAACTTAACCTTCTCCTACGTTGATCCCAACATCAACCCTCCCAATGCCGACCGGTGTCGATTGACGTCTGTTCCAATGCCGGAGGGGACTTTTGTCCCTGTTTTCATCTGCAGTGTTGATTTTGTACCGGGAGGTGGTGAAGAGGACTGTGAGGGCCTCTGGACCCTCTAACAGACCAGCTTGAAGACACAATGGACTGGCAGATGGACCTGGGGGAGGCCAGTGAGTTGAACACTTCCCCTGACACTGGCTTGCTTTATCCCCCCTACCATGGTTATGTAGGAGGAGGCATCCTGTGCAGTGGTGGTGAGAAGGGGGGCCAAGGTCCTTGACCTTGAACTCCCTCTGGTGGCAGTCAGGACTAACCTCCTGGCAGAGGTGCTTCCACCTGCAGCTTTTACCGCTGAACATAGTTTGCCTTTCAATTAAGCACTCACTGATATCCTTCTCGGCACTTGGTCCAGGCCCAGCACCAGGACTCCTGTGGACAGGACAATTGCCCTCCACCATCACCACTCTGCAGGCGATCCAGCATTGCTTACTGTGGTATCTCCCTCTTTGCCCCCCCGGCGGCTCCAACAAGACGGCAGCGCTGTGAGCTCACAGCGAAGGGAGAAGGAGAGGCAAGGAAGGATCGGTGCCTGGAATCATACATGCAGGAGCGACCACAGGTCGGCGTTTACCCTTCATCTCATCACCTCAATGAAGTAAGGTAACGCGTGTCTGCAACTCCTGCGCGTATTTAAGTATCCTCCCAATAACACCACAAGAATCACCGCCGATGGTGTTTGTCGAACGCACAAAGAAGGTGCGAAGTACGTGTGAAGAGACTTGCAGGTTGGTGTGTGACCCCTAGACGCGAAGTACGTCTGTGTGCCAGCCCTGCGCGCCACTCCAGACCCAGACGAGCTACGTTTTACAGCTGTCAAAGTGGGTGGTAAGCCTGGTTTGTGTGAGAACAAGCAGCGCGAAGTCTGAACGGAGATGCGCTGTGCCGAAATCGGAAAGGTGTAATATCCGAACTTTGTACTCCTTCGATGGCTCTGTGCGTGGTCGGCCAAGTCATTGACGAGAACAGTGCAGTAATTAAGTGGGGCAAGCACTGCTTTTGCGAGTCTAAGCGTAGTGAAGAGGCTCGAACTGTACCAGATTGAAAAGAGCCTGAGCATACCACGCTTGCGTGGATTGAAGTATTGCCTTGCGTGCAGCTGTTGTTTGTTGAGGAACTCTTCATGCAGTGACCCTGCTGGATCTAGGAGGTTCCGCCGCTAGCGCGTGGGTCTGGCATCATCCTCTCCCACCACCGTTGACAGGCGCCGCAGGGAGCGACAGGGGAACTGTGTCTGTGGAAGCAAGAGCGCCGCTTGTGGGTTGTCGGAGGATTTTCCTGCACTGATAAAGAACTGTTGGCGAGTTTGGCCCTGTTGAGCAGACGCATATGATGCGAATAAACAACTTATGAGGCCCATGGAGTCCAGTCCTGACCGATGTCATCAAGAGTAGAGAACTGCACCTTAACAAAACGGTGACTTTTCTTAGGGCAGACTTGGCTTAGAGCTCATTCTGCCAATGAGTGAATGTCTGTACAAATAAGGGGAGTGTAGTCGTTTTGTGATTGGGTCTTTCACTTCTCCATTGCTGTCCCTCCCATGTGGTGAATAACTTCTGAAGCACTAGTATTTGGGGCCCCTAGCAGTATTGCCACGCATATCTTCTTAGTACAGGCTGGAAGTGTCCACCTCTCTGAGTCTCACGAGGGGGGTTGGTGCAAACTTCAAAGTGTCCTATCTCATCCTGAGACTGTTGTGGATTGAAACATGCAAAGTGTAACCCCTCCACCATTTTTCTTAACGAACCCAGGTGACCCCACCATCTTATGGAAAAAATGGAAGAAAGTTTTTTTAAATTACGCTACTGTGTGTGGGCCTAACTTAGGGTTGGAAAGGAAAGTTGCTTTGTTAGCTTATTATCTGGGCGCAGAGGGGGAGGAAGTTCTAGACCATCTCCCAGATTTAGGGGCACAGGAAGCAAGAGGGCTGAATGAATTTGAAATTAGCCTGAAGAGGTTAGATCTGCACTACCTCCCTAAGACGAGCACGATCATGGAGAGGTACCACTTTGGGAAAAGAGCACAGAAGGAAGGAGAGTCTATAGAAGATTTTGTGTCTGAATTGAGAAAATTGGCCGCCACGTGCAAGTTTGGGGGAGGGAGTGAGGAGAGAATTAGGGACCAGGTTGTTTTGACCTGCAGGATGGAACGAGTGCGTGAAGAGCTATGGCTTAAAGATGACCCGCCGTTAAGAGAAGTTCTCATCATAGCCAAGCAGGTAGAGCACATGTTGCAGTGCGTCAAAGAGATTAAGCAAGATGCAGGGGAGAAGAAGAACGATGACAAGGTCAATGTCAGTGAGGTGGTGTCCGAATGCGAGACTGTGTCTGTAGTTAAAGGTCAGAAGGCAGTGGGCAAGGAACAGAAGGAAGGCAGGCCAGGAGGTTTATTCAAAGGTACCTGCTACAGGTGTGGCAAACAAGGGCACTTAGCCAATGACAAGGAGTGTCCCGCCCTCAGATTCACATGCAACAAGTGTGGTAAGAAAGGCCATTTCAAGCAATACTGCAAGAGTGGGCAGGGGGCAAGTAGACAGAGTAGAGACAGAACGAATGTGGTGTGCGACGAGTTTGTGGTGCAAGTAAAAGAGTTGAAGGCGCCTGGATCCAGAAGCCCAATGTGTGAAGAGATTACAGCACAGGTTGAGGAAGATCAGGTCGATAGTCCCAAAGACACCATAAGAGTAGGAGAGGTTGACCTTGAAGCATTGTTTGACTCCTGTTCCAGAATAACTATTATTAATGCCAAGGAGTTCTCGCGTGTGTCTAAAGGAAAAATAATCTTAAAGAGGTTAGACCTGAGGCCAGGAGGGTATGCGGGGCGCCCCATCTCCATGAAAGGGTACTTTCTGAGCAAAATTGAGTACAGGAATAGGACCACTGTGTCTAAAGTATATGTATCCACTGTAGGAGACAACATCTTGGGTTGGCGAGCTCAGAAGGGTTTGGGTGTGTATCTCAATCCCAACAGCAATCCCCAGATTTTGATACAGGAGATACAAGATTGTGAGTCAGACATCACCAAAGAATTTGAAGGAGTGTTTAGGGAAGGGCTTGGATGTTTGAAGAACTACTGTCACAAAATAAAATTGAAGAAGAATGCCAAGCCTGTTGTGGCGAAAGTCAGAAGACTCCCAATAGCAATCCAAGAAGAGGTCAGATCCGAATTGGAGAAACTGTGCAAGGCTGGAGTCATTGAACCCGTGGAAGCGACCGAATGGTTGGCGCCCATCGTGGCAGCGAAGAAGAAGGATGGGTCAGTCCGGCTCTGCATTGATTTGAGGGCCCTCAACAAAGAGGTCGTTGTTGACCGATACCCCTTGCCGAACATCACCCAGATGATGAGCATGCTGGAGGATGCCAGGGTGTTCTCCACCCTTGATCTCACCTCGGCCTATTTTCAGATAAAACTTCATGAGGAGTCTCAGGAACTCACCGCTTTTGTGACACCTATGGGCGCTTACAAGTTTAAAAGGATGCCGTTCGGTTTGGTCTCGGCGGCTGCCGTGTTCCAAAGAATCATGGGCAACATCCTGATAGGCATCCCTGGCGTCATGTGTTACCAGGATGACGTGCTTGTCTTCGCTAAGAACCAAGTGGAGCATGATGAGAGACTGAGTTGTGTGCTGAAGAGGTTCTTGTCCTAAGGCCTTACCGTAAAGAAGAACAAATGTGTCTTCAGTTGTGCTGAGTTGGATTTCCTGGGTCACAAGATAACGACAGAAGGCATACGTCCTAAGGCAGAACTGCAAGACACCATCGTGAACCTGTCACCCCCCAAAAGCAAAGACGAGATCAAATCGTTCATGGGGATGTTGGAGTTCTATGGAAAGTTCATAAGGAACTTGGCAGGCAGGACTTACGCCATCAGGCTACTGCTAAAAAAGGATAACGAATTCAAATGGAGCCAGGAATGCCAGAGTGAGTTCGAGGATGTTAGGAGGGCTCTTGCAGAAGCCCCTAGTTTGAAGTCGTACCTGCCCGGCCGGGCAACGATCCTCACCACTGATGCAAGTGCAAAAGGGTTGGGAGCCGTGCTCACCCAGAAAGGCGAGGAAGGAGAAGAGACTGTAGCCTTCGCCTCGAGATCACTCCAGAAGTCTGAAAACAACTACTCAGTTATCGAAAAAGAGGCATTGGCGGTATCATGGGCTATAGGAAAATTCAGAGACTTCCTGTGGGGTACGCAGTTCACCCTCCGAACCGACCACAAACCGTTGGTAGAGGTGTTCAGTAAAAAGGGTTTGGATGCCATCTCCAGCAGGATAAGGCGTTGGGTCGTCAGTCTCCAGGAGTACACATTCCATGTCGAGTACGTCCCAGGAAAGCAAAACCTTGCAGCTGACTGCCTGTCCAGACTCGTCAGCGGTGTAGAAGCAAGTGAAATGCGAGGAAATACTGATGAAGACGAAGAGGGATACATGGTTGAGAATGTCTGCACCATTCAGAAGGCGTTGGGTGAAGAAACGTGGAGAAAGGCACAGGAAGAGGACAAGACAATGGATGAAATTTGCAGAAGATTGAAAGATGGTTGGAAGCACAGTGACAAACGAGATGAAGACCTACGGCCTTTCCTGGCCGTCAAGGACGAGTTAACTATTGTTGACGGATGCCTGTTCAGGGGAACAAGGCTCGTGCCACCAGCGTCTGTCAGAGACAACCTGATTGAGATAGCTCACGAAGGGCACTTGGGCATCACCAAAACCAAGCAAAGGCTCAGGGAGAGTTACTGGTGGCCGAACATGGACTTGGTCACCGAAAGGAGAATCAGGGAGTGCATCCCGTGCTGCAATAGTGACAAGGTCTTGAAGCAACAGACACCACCCATGGTATGTAGGCCGCCCCCGTCAGGACCTTGGGACGAGCTGGCTTTGGACATCGTGGGCCCAATGACTGGGGAGCTGCGGACACCTTACATTCTAGTGCTCGTAGATTTGTATTCTCGGTGGACAGAGATAAAACTCGTCAGTGAAGTCACGACAAAGACTGTCATCGGATTCTTGCAGGAGGTATTCATCCGAGAGGGGCTTCCCAGCAACATCCTCACTGACAATGGAGTACAACTATGCTCGAAAGAGATGGAAGACTTTCTAGAAGAAAAAGGCATCAGACATAAGCGATGCGCACTATACCACCCAGAAACCAACGGCATGGTTGAACGCTTTAACAAAACCATCAAGGAGAGCATCCAGCTAGCCAAAGCCAGTGGCATAAGTTGGAAAGAAGAGCTGTGGAGGCGCCTGGAAGCGTACCGGTTCACGCCGCATCAGACAACGGGTGTCGCCCCGTTCGAATTACTCCGCGCAAGGACACCCAACACTAAACTCACCCCGGGGTGGATGGAATGGCAAAAGGGGTGGTCGGACCGAACCAAAGAGAAGGATAGCCTGACGAAACATGAACAAGCATTGAAGGTGAGGAAGGAAGGTTACGACCAACACAAAGCCACACAGGAAGTTGAGTTCAAAGTAGGTGACAATATCAAGATCAAAGCTCCCACCGGGAAGGCAAGCTGGTCAGAGTACAGCAGTCCCACGAAGATCACTAAACTCTTCAAGAATGCAGTCAAAACCCAAGAAGGGAAAATATGGAACCTAGGGAGAGTGGTAAAGTACCACCCTCCTGTAGAGGCCCCAGAATGTGCAAAGGGGGGGAAGAGTGGTCCTAGGAGGGATAGCGGTTTCACTGTCAGGAACCCGTCAGGTGTTTCTCATCCGGGCCACAGGCTCAGCAGGAGAGTGACCAGGCCTCCCAGGCGTTTTGATCAATATGTAATGATGTGACCATTGCCATTCTACCCAATGTACGGTCTTAACCCATTTCTGGTTTCTGCACTTTGCTTTATCTAATGTTTTCAATTTTCGCAGGGAGGGGGGATGTGTGGTATCTCCCTCTTTGCCCCCCCCCCCCCGGCGGCTCCGCGTGTAATGGTGCTGCTCGCGGTGACATCACTTAGAATGTCACCGCGACCAGCGTTCCAAGGCGAGCGCCGGGGACACTGAGGCGGTGACAGCGTTACCGAGAGGCTGTGGCTGAGGTCGCAGATGTTGTACTTGTTCTGAATAAAGACTTCTGTTCTCACACATGACGGCTCTGTCTGTCAATTGAAGCCGTCACCACACTTACGCAACATCTTTCCCCATGCAACATCCTTTCCCTGAGAGCTTGGTTGTCTAAACCTCATCTTTCAAAGGTGCATTCCCTTCCGCCCCCCCAATGGGTAATCCAAGAAGCTGGACCATCTTGGAAAGAGGATGTTTTCTTTCTCCAGCTTGGCATTGTGGTCAGTGAATATGGCTTGTTTCTTGGGCCGCTACTCCTATACCATCTAGGATATGGTTGTGCAGGTGCTGCCTCAGTTCCTGGAGGAGGCCTGGGCTGTTCTCTCCCAGGCAGTTGCGGATAGGAGAGACACAGCCAAATTCACCATTCGTTGTGGACTGGAAACTACTGACTCACTTGGCAGATCGGATGCCTCGTTGGTAGCATTATGATGCTGCGCATGGTTGAGGACATCTGGCTTTTCAGGGGATGTCCAATCTACTCTTATGGACATGCCCTATAATAGCACTCGCCATTTTATTTTGGCGAGATGGTAGACTCAGCGCTTGATCGCTTCGAGGAATCTCCATCTACGGTCAGATTCTTGGGCCTCACAGCTCCAATCTGTCCCCCACAGACTGCCTTTCGTGGCTATGGAAGGGGAGCCCAGCCACCGAGTCATGCAAGCTGTCCAGCCTCTGCGTGGCGGGGGATGTGAGACCCAGTATCCTCTTGGGTCAGGGAGTCTGCGTCCGCCCTTTTCCCCTCTGCCACTGCCACCAAACCCTCCTAGTCTGATGATTCAGGCCGATCATCGGCCAGTCAGAGGAAGGATTTCCCATCGCCTTCGACAGGTGTGTTCTGCAGATAGTCCGAAGGGGAAACTTCCTCCCCTTCGAGACTACACCTCCCTCCATGCCACCCTCCTATGACTGCATGTCGGAGGATCATTTGACGCTTCTCCGCCAGGAAGTTGCAGCTCTCTTGCCAGAGGGGACCATAGAGAGGGTCCCTGTGTCAGAAGTAGGACGTAGTTGAAATTGACAAAGCCCTGCACTCTATTCTAGACCTCCTGACCCTCATCTCTTTTTTCGGAAACAGAAGTTCAAAAAGCTCACTTTAGTCCAGGTCCTTTCTGCTCTAGACCCAGGACACTGGATGGTAGCGTTGGACTTGCAGGATGCTTATTTCCATATCCCGGTTCTGCCAGCCCACAGACTTTAATGGCGGTTCACGTTAGGCCACAAACACTTTTGCTTCCCTTTGGCCTTACCAATGCCCCTCGGGTGTTCACAAAAGTAATGGTATTGGTCGCAGCTCATTTGCGCAGATCAGGGGTATCAGTCTTCCCCTGTCTCAACGACTGGCTGTTGAAGTCTGGCTTGGCCCAGACTGTTGTCTCCCACCTCCAGACTACAGCGGAACACCTGTACTCCCTGGGGTTCACTATCAACATACCAAAGTCCCACCTCGCTCCCTCTCAGACACTCCCTTTCATCTGAGTGATGCCTGGCACAGTGCAGTTTTTGACTGATCCTCTTGAGCAGCGAGTCTGGGATATTTGGGCTATGATACTGATGTTTCTGCCTCTATCCCCGATTTCGGTGAGAATGACTCTGAGGCTGCTGGTCCTCATGGCCTCCCCTGCTGCTGGGTCATTCCAGATGGCATAGGCAGGCTCTGCGGTGGGACCTGGCGTTCCAGTGGACGCAGCATCAGGGGAATCTTTCAAACTACGTCCAGATCTCGGAGGGAACTGTGCAGCAATTGCAGTGGTGGGCGACAAACCAAGATTGGGTCAGAGGCAGATCCCTCTTCCTTCCCCCACCAGATATGCCGTTGGTGACGTACGCATCACTCCTGGGATGGGGTGGCCACCTGGGAGAGGAGGAGATCAGAGGTGTCTGGTCTCCGGCAGAATCTGGTCTCCAGATCAACCTTTAGGAGCTAGCACTGAAGGCATTCAAAAGGGAAAGTAGTGCAGGTGTTCATGGACATCAACACTGCCATGTGGTACTGCAACAGGCAGGGTGGGGTCATAGACCCTTTTGTCAGGAGGCTCTCCGTCTCTGGACATGGCTGGAACATTAGGGCATATCCCTGGTTGGGCACCACCTGGCAGGTTCTCTGAACGCCAGATAGGACAAGCTCAGCCTTCGATGCCTGATCGATCATGAATGGCGTCTCTATCAGGAGGTGGTGCAAGGTCTCTTTCAGCATTGGGGAAAGCCTTGGTTAGATCTGCTTGCCTACGAAGAGAACGCACAATGTCAGAACTGCGCATTGGAGTTTCCAAGGCAGAGCTTGGTTGGCTACGCTTTTCATTGCAAGTCTACACCTTTCCGCCTATACAGCTTCTGCTCAGAGTGCTCAAGAAGATCAAGCATGATCAGGCTCAAGCCATTCTTGTGGCTCCTGATTGGGCACGAAAAGTCTGGTATACCTTCTGAGCATGGCCATCGATCCTCCGATCAGACTGCACTTTCTGGAGGATCTTCTTTCACAGCAGCAGAGGACGGTTCTTCACCCAAACCTGTCCAGTCTCTACCTCCTTGCGTGGGGATGAGGCGGCAGTTGACAGTTTTCGACCTTCTATACAAAGTCTGTAATGTCATCTTGGCAGCCAGGCTTCCCTATACAAAAATTGTATATGCCTGTAGATGGAACAAATTTGTGGCATGGTGCACAGCAAATGATGTTGATCTATTGTACATACTTTCTTTGGCTCAGCAGGTTTCTGCTCTGGGCACCCTTGAAGGTTACCTTTTATCTATCTCTACCTTTCTGAGACTTCCAGATCAGCCTTCTTTGTTCAAATTTCCCATTGTCAACCGGTTTCTTAAGGGTCTTATTCACTTGTTTCCTCTGTCTCCTTTCATAGTGCCCCAATGTGATTTAAATTTGGTCTTGACTTTTCTTATGTGTGCTCCCTTCAGGCCTCTTTAGAATTTCCCTCTCAGGATTCTAATCCTTAAGACTGTTTTCCTAATTGCTATCACCTCTGCACGTAGAGTAAGCAAGCTCCAGGCTCTATCATTCAACCCTCCCTATCTGTCTGTCCACCCAGATAAAGTGGTGCTTCAAACAAATGCTTTGTTCCTCCCTAAAGTGGGCACGCCTTTTCATGAGGGACAATCCATTACTCTGCCCACCTTTTACCGGCCCCCCCCCATCCCTCCTAGGAAGAGAAGAGACTAGACTCCACCGCAAAATGGGCTCTGTCTTTAGATCTTGATCATACCAAAGGTGGATTATTACCTCTTCATTGGCTATGTGTGTGCCAAGAAAGGTCAGGCAGTGCAGATAAGGACCATTTCTCGATTGGTTGTCCTCTGCATTAAATTGTGCTGCACAATGGCAAAGCAGGAACCTCCTGTTGGGCTATGTGCTCACTCTACTAGAGTGGTAACAGCAACCACTGTCCTGGATATCTGTCAGGTGGCAACTTGGGGATCCCCGCACATGTTTACCAGACACGGCTGCCCAGACAGCCAAGTCCGGAGGGACAGGTACTTTGCCTGTTCGGTCCTCCAGGACTTCCTCATGTGAACTTGGTTCGCAGATTCTCCTCTGGGGTTGGTATTGCTGGGGAATCTATTCTAAATGTAAGGAATCTACAACTATAAGTCTTTATCAGATGAGCAAGTTACTTATCATCTGTAACGATGTATCTGTGAGAGACATATTGTAGTTTCCTTACCACCCCAGTCATCCTCCCCGCTCTGCAAACTGATTTCTTGGGATAAGGACGCCCCAAAAGGGCCCTAGTTTTGACGCACCAGTGGTCAGTGTCCCTCATGGCTCTGTGCTTCTGGTGTGGAAAGTAGTGTTAAGAATGGATGTCAGTGTGCCCAGGTGGCGTCTGTGTAGGACCTGGGACATCCTTTCTGGTGTGCACAACGCCAACAACGGACGCAAAGCTGCTAACAGACGCCGCCCAGCCACGCACACGGGTACTGCTGCTGAAAAATCTTCGGATCCAGACTGACGCCTGGGGGAAGTTCTAAAGGTAAGGAATCTACAACTAGAATATGTTTCTACCATATACATCGTTACCAAAGATAAATAACTTGCTTTTTAATAACATTTCCTATAACTTTTAACAGGCCACCAAATCAGATGCAGAGCGAAAGTCCACAAAACAACAAAATAAGTGACCTCTTAACTCCTTGGACTTTCACGCTAAAGAGCACAAACTAAAACAGTGATCAACAATGGAGCGCCTCACTTTTAAACCTCCCTATTCAATGGGGATTATGTTTGGTGTCTGTCCATTCGTGCAGCAAGCCAAAAATCGTTTTTGAAAATCATTTTTCTCCCACATCTAATGGATTTATCTGTCTCTAATTTTGGGGGGTGGGGATGGGGGGTTGGGGGCTGTCTACTAATTTTTCTTGAATATAAGCTTTATGATCGCACCCTTCCAGCTTTCTGTAAAAAATCCTGTTTTTAGTATTCTTTGAAACACCAAGTGATACATCCTAGTCCACCCATAAACATTTGTTTTCATTACAATTGCCAAAAAGTTTTCCGGACCGACTGCTCTCGTTAAGTTGAGAATCATTATGGTCTCTTTCATAACCAACTGTCAAAATTAGGCTGCTATCTCCTTTTTTTTATTAGGAAAGTTTCATTACGCAGTGTGTCAGTATAACTGTTTGAATATAGTTCCTCCAGATAGGTTACCCATGTGGCGTCCTCCATCTAATTCATTATCTTCCCCAACTCCTTAACCATCCCTTGTACAAACTTCCAGAATTTTAAGAAACATTTTTTGAATCTTTTACATCAAGCATGTTTTTCCAAAAATGTTCATAAGATGCAGTTTTCTTTTTGAGGATTAGTCTTTTATAGTCTCTTTTTACTTTTTTATCAAGGAGGACTTTTGTCTCAGTCGTACTCCAATTTAATTCTTCTCTCATGTTTCCTTATCCTATTTTTAGTAGTCTACATTCTTCATCGAACCATATATTTTTCTTCCTCTTTCCTAGATTCTTTTCCTACTCTCTTTGCCTGTCCCTTTTAAACGTGTCCTTTAGTCATAAAACCACCTGCTTAATTAGATCATTGTGCCAATGTATGAAGTCAACCAATACTTCATCCTCCAGAATTATATTTTGTTGCTATTGAAACTTCAACAACAGAGGTAAATGCTTCTGAGTTATCCTTGTAGAAAGGCACTTGCAGAAGTCCAGTTTTAAAGAGAACGCATTATCTCTTGCACAATGAACCCCCACATGTAACTCTAAATGTATGGGACAATGATCACTCCCTTCCATTTGCAAGTATTCTAAGTGCTCAACCCAGTTGACAAACCAAGCATGGAAAAAACATTTTGGCAACACTGCAAACCATTTATGATCGTTTCCCTAGCTGGTCTATCAGAAATTATATGAACATTTATGTAAAATGAGCAGTTCGTGTCAGAAAATTTCACAATGCAATATCCAGAGGCGTCCATTAACTTCCTAGAATATTTGGAGAACTAATGTTTTATGCCGGTAACATTTCCTAAACCCCTTCGATGCTCATGACAAAACCCAGCCGTCATGTGCCACGGGTGGCCTGTGCGCATGACGGCTGGGTTCCGTCACCACCACGCCCGCGATTGGAATGTCCAGCACCGGGCTGGAATTCCTGCCGCAGGCAAGGTGTTAAACACTGGATTGCTCTTGCGTGGACCTACTGTATCATTAAAATGTGCCAACAATAAAATTAAAATTGAAGAATATGTCCTAAAATAGCCTAGTAAGATTTTTCATAAAAATGACAAGTTGAGCTTCATAATCCTATGCATTTGTTGCATGGATATAAACATTTGTAACAATTATGAATTTAGAGTTAGGTGCAGTGCTACGCAATTGTGTTCAGCATGCCGAAATCCATTTACTCTTAGCCTTTACAGAGACACATTACAGGCAACCTTAGTAGATATCAAGGCCAGAATACATCCCGAGGGGCCACTTGAGCTGTTATTTAGTCCTTTTACTAAGTTGTAAAAATCCTTCACTTGAGCGGCATTTGAGGTCTTTAAACGACCAAGTCTCCTGGAAGCATAAGAAACCCTACAAATAAGTAATAATGTTGAAAATTCCTTAATTCAATAATTTTGTTTAGGCCATATATATTCCAGGAAAGTATTGTTATTCTGTGTCCTGTGGCAATATCCTAATTTATGTCACTTAAGTTACCAAATTCCGTTATTTATTTCATCAATTAAGGAAAAACAAGGATGTCCGTTCCAATCTGTGTAATTATGTTTATCCTTACCATAATCTTCTTACGGAACTGTGATTTTCACGAATCCTTCTACCCATCTTGCACTCTGATTTTTGGGGAGCTTTCAAGGCCAGGTAGTTTTGCTTGATTTTTTTTCCCAATCCTGTATGGTACGTGAGGGATTTTTTACCAATAGATTTTCAATTCCAATTTTTTTCCTCCAATGAGAATTTGATATCATGATTTAATATTTCACCCGGTTTCTTTTGCAAAGCTTTTCTATGAGAACAATACAATTTTTGTGACCTCAGTTCCTGGTCTGCTTCCAACAAACCTTGAAACCAAGGAGAGGGGCTCTTTAAATCCAAAGAGATTGAGCACCAAGTAAACTAAGTAGTTTAAAAACAAGATTCCCTTTGGAACAGTTCAACATATTACTTAAAGAGATGGTAGCAATTATTACCCTTCTATCAAGCATACAACATTAAACCACGACAGACATCATCATTTATAAGTAGAGATACTCTGCTCAAGATGTGGAAGTACTTATGCACAAATTTTATTACATGAAATATAAAAATTGTTACATCAAATCATAAAATACATTAAAAAGTACAATACACATTGTATGGCAACATAACACCCAATAAAAAAGTTAAAAACTCCTGACTAACTTAGTGAGTACTAATTCATAATATGGACAAACACCCTGGCAAGGAAAGTACACAAGACAGTGAATTTTGCCTTTGAATCGTCAATTTGAACCGTGTAATGACAGCACTTAACAGGGTAAGACCTTCCCTGTCTTAATGGCCACGGCCACACCTCAAATTTAACAAACACCACTGCGTCAATGCGTTTCGGTTGTCATGGAGGCTGTTTTGAAGCCTGCACGGAGAACATGCACAGTGAACAAGACTGTTTTGGACGGCCCGAGAGGTCCGGCCAAGAAGACACTGCGCACTGTAGGCGGGAGCTACCACTTCTCCCCTGCCCCCTCCCCCTAACGCAAAGTGGGCAGAAGTAGGAGAAAATAAAATGATAATAACGCAAGTTATCATTTTATTTTCCTTTTGTATCACAGCAAAAAAGCAGTGGGGTGATGCTCCTCCGCCTTAGCGGAGGAGCCGCCACTGATTGGCGTTGCTAATAATAATGAACGCCAATAGCTCAAACTTTCAGTAATGCAAGCGCTATTGCATTGCAAAGCAATCACGGCACTCACGCTTTCACTTTAAACATCTTAAGCTAAAGCGTGAGTGCCACGATTGCTTTGCATTGCAATAGTTCTTGCATTACTTTAAGTTTGAACTATTGGCGTTGCATTAATATTGGAAGCGCCAATGGCTCAAACTTTCATCAAAGCGAGACCTATTGCATTGCAAATGCTTGTTTCCCTAGCAGTTATTGTGCTCTGCGTGTTTATTTTAAACGTGCTGCGCTTTCTGATCTTGTGAAGGGCGTTTTTATTTTTTCAGTGTTCAGGGATTCTTATTTGCTCCCCACCAAATGCTTGATGACTTTGTGGTTGCACCAGCAGACTCCCTCAGATGCACGCACGGCCTTCTTCTTTCCTTTTGTTAACACTGTGTGAGACATATGAGTCTGCTTGTTAAGAGTGTTACAAGAAGACAACAAGAAAGGGAAACGAAGCTGCGTATATGTGTATTATTACATATCTGTGGAATGCTCAACAATCCCTAACTGAGCGCGAGGTCACCAATTGAGCGAAATGGCAAATGTATATAAATGACAATGCCACTGAAACAAAATAATGAATGCTAAAGCAGGGAGGATGGAAGATGGTAGTGTGGGGATGGCTCTGGTGAGAGATTAAGTGACGGCAGCAATTAAGAAAATAATGCTCACAGACTAAAAATAGCACATACCGAGTAGCAACACATGTAACAGAGGCAGACCTCATGGGAGGTGACAACAGGATTAAAGAAGGTACTAAGGAGGGACTACTACGCCTATTTGCGAATCAAAAGCCATCATTTACAAAGGACAGTAACATTTGCCAATTGAAAAGATGGGCAGAGCTTAAAGTCCATACCTGAATACAGCATGTCTCCCAAGAGACCACCCATGCGCTGCCTAGGCGAGACCTAAAGAAGAGCCCCACACTCTTGTTCCCCCTTCCCCTCAAGATTGCATGGGAGGAAATGATGACAGGAAGCCAACTTAGAGAGCGGTACACGTGGTAGGGCCTTCGATGGTAGAGGAGTGAAAGGGGCCCAGAGACGTGAAAGGAATTGAAACTAACTGCAACTGCTGTGTCCAGGGACAAAGGAAGAGAGAAAGTAAGGGTCAGGAGGATAATAAAATCGTGTTTTGAAGGGTAAGAGCTAAAAGAATACATGTGAAAGGAGATCACCCAAAAAGGGCACAAGAGAAAACACAAAAGAAGGACTTTTCGAAAAATACTCCTGGTTAATAAAAGGGAAAGTGTTTCAACATTATGTATAAGGGATTAAAAAAATCCCTCATTTTACCAATAATGTTACAGCATACTTAGTGTACCATTTCAGCACAACATACTGTTGGTATGTGACATTCTGACTTAGAGCTGTATGTTTAAGGTAAATTGGGTCAGATATGACACAGAAGGCATGCATAGAGTGCTGTGGGAGTACTAAGACTACCCAAGTCCCAGGCATACATACCTGTTTTCTCTGCAATATGAGAAATTACAACGGAATTGAGAACGAGAGAGGTAGTGCTATTCTTCAAGGTGAAAGTGGAATAACTTGAAAATCCATGGGTTTTAGGACTTGTGGCATAGTTTTACAAGAAAGTAATGGGAACAAATGTCTTCTACTGGCTAACAGAAAAGTAAATTGAACATCAGAATATTGAATGTGTCTTTGATAAAGTTACACCCTGCTCGAGTGTGACTGGTATACCCTGGCTAAGGAAAGACCAATAAACTCAAAGGTGCAGTGCAAAACAGTTCTGTGTGAGGAAAGAGCTGTGAACCGTTGGAGTTTATATTGGACAATCAGTTTACAAGTGTGTATTTCTTTTTTATGCATGCATTTAATTTTTCCCTGCACAACTTTGTCTTGGGGGCATATTGAATAAAACCATTCTCGATAGCAACATAATGTTTAAAAAGGTAAAAAATAGCGTTAAAAACGGGGGCAATATGAAATGACGTAGATTAGGAATGGAAGAGGGGTGTCTGGCAAAGCTTGTGTGGGTAGACACTGCCATGAGGGGTAAGGTGTCCTGGAGTCGGAATTATACAACCCTCGGGGTCTGTTAAATCATTTTACTCAAATCAGCAAGCTTGCCTGATCTTGTTTAGGTAGTTAATTTGGTAGTGGATTTTTGATGCTCTGCGTGTTTAATTATACAATCAGTCTTTCTTAGTAGTCGTTGCATGGAATTCTTGATTTTCTTCGGTGACAAACCCCTTGTTTCAGGTTTCTTACGTAAATGGTATTTTAAAAAATATCTGAGATTAAAGATGAAAAGGGGCCAGCACTAGCGATGGACCAGACACCTTCTTCCAAAAGCACTTTTAAGTAAAAGGCATTCAAAACACTGAGCTCCATGCATGCTCTGTTTGCGATTTTAAGTAATTTGAATAAAGGGTAAGAGAATCACTAGTTGGATACTAGACTTTACTTTACATATCACTGTCTAAATTATATCCTGTCGCTACAAGGTTAGGTTACTTCACATTCAGACAGAAAAGCAGCAACAGTAGCTTTGTTCTGGTTGTTGGCGCTAAAGCCGATACACCCAGCCTGTTTTACAAGTTTTTATTTTGTCTTGTTAAACGATTTAAAAATCTGCAAAACTTTCCAATAACCTGAAAACTCAAAGATAAAATAAAAAAAACTGTTGTTAAAACAAAGTACTATACAGATTAGTATTTAATAATATCCGCAGGTGGCAGTGTTCTATTAAGTCTCATCTGGGCAACACAACAAACAGCATCTACAGTTTTAGGTGAATTGGAAATTGAGGACATCAGAAAATGTTACTTCTATTTTAAGACCCCATAGAATTTCGATTCCGCTCCAAATCCTTGGTTCAACGAGGACCCTGCTCTAGCTGTGGACTAAAAGGGAGAAAATAGAGAATTGGGATTTCCTTAAACAAGCATTGTTGGGAGCTCAACACAGTTGCGGTGTGCTGTCAGTGCGGAACCGAGCCTCTTCTAATGCTCAAGAAATTGCATAATTGTCTAAAAAGATGTACTCTGGTCAAATTGCACTTTTTTTGTTGATCAGCTCTTGCTCGATTAACTGGCGGTTCTGTTATCAGAGTAACTTGGTTTGACTACATTCAGGGGAAACCTAGATCATGCTCCCACTTAGAGGTAGGTTTCTTTTCCCTATCACTGTGTTGTTTCCCCTGGTACACTAGCTCCTCCACAGGGTGCTCACTGCAGTTTTTGCCCTGCTAGTGCCTCTCGTAGGAAGGCATGTGGCTCTGATCACTGTACTAGCTCACAGCCATGAATGTTCCTAGCATTACTGAAAAACCCTGAATCGCCAGTTTATCATCTTCTACCCTTTTGCGGTCTCGCCTAGTATTGCAGCGCAAATCGCTGCTCGCTCAGCGAGAGATTTTGTGGATGAGGAGTTTTCAGAAAGGGACTCGAAGCCCCACTCCTCATTTCCATTGGCTTGCGTCACCGTTTATTTTAAACGGTGGCCTGCCATTGGAAATGAGGGGTTTTTGTTGACGCCCTTTCGCCTCCGATCCGGACTGGGTCGCCTGCTTTGCTGCTTTCGCAAAGCAATTTCTTATCTTTATGGGAGCCAGCCATCTGTTTTCACTCAGCCCGTGTTTATTTTTGCATCGCGCTTTCAGTGAAAGTGAAAACGTGATGCAAATATGAACAAGCGGCTGAATGAAAACAGATGGTGAGCGCTTGTAACGAACTCTGGCTGCTGAGTTACTTATAACATCTTTATTAGCCAATATATTAGTTGTCGCGTACTAAAAAGTCTATTTAGGCAGCCTGTTACTGGGGGCAGTGTGTATAAACACAACACACCGTCCCTGCAGTGAAAATGAAAAAAATACTGATAGCGTATTTCAACATAAGTTCTGTTTGAGCACTACAGAGTACCATTGTCATCCAGAAAATAACACAAGACGCCAAACAAAAAAAATATTTAGAAAAAGAGTGTAGAAGCAAAATGCTGTCGCTAAATACCAACAGCGAACATCTACCTTCAAAGCGCCTCTTTTTCTAAAAGAAAAGGACTCGTCAGGGAGGAATCAGAATGCGCGCTTTGAGTTAGTTATTTGCAGTTTTTTCACCATCTATCTCTTAAACTACATTAGAACTTTTCCCGCATGTGCGACGGTAAAACAAACCATGCGATTCACAAACACTGATGATGTCAAGCACTTGCACAACAGAAAAGAATGGCTTAATTGTCAAGGCGTGTGAGGACAGCTCCGCCAGGAACACCCACTGCACATTGTGCCTGTCTGTCTTCCAAAGAATGTCGTAATCCCCAGCCCATGCACTGACGTATTGATAGTGAAATCTCAACAGCGCACTCGATGTCCCGCCTACAAAAAAGAAGAACAGCTAGCATGGCTGTACATTGTCTCATCAACCATCTATTCTTTTGTACACTGAGCAAGTGACTTAGAACTTCCCAGACTATAAACCTTTGCCCTGGTTACAACTATTCTTCTAATTCTGTTTAGGGCCCAAACTTCTATTTGCGGCCAAACCAGGATTCAAAGTTGGGCAGAGTTTTCCCATGTGCTAATCTCAGTTCTGCTCCTTGCCATGCATGGTCAAGCAGAGTCCCCATACCATTTTCCCAAAGGTTTTCAGCAGGCAAAATCTGGCGAGGAGATACTGGCAAATAGTGCCTCTTCCAGAATGCGGAAATCAGAATTTTTCACTATTGTACAAGTGTGCTCAGATCAGGCACGCAACTCCCATTGGGCTCAAAGGGCTTCAGCCCCCCCCCCTTAGTGTGTGTTAGCCCGGGCTGAGACAGTTTACCTGGCTGGCTCCCGTCTTATTGCAGAGGCACCCGAGTACTTCACAGGTTTTTAAAAGACCATTTACTTGTTAATATGGCTTTGGTGTGTTTACCCCTTCTTAGAGCTCCTGCAGCTCCACTCTGCCTATTGCTGAAAGACTTGGCACCCCCTGAAATTTTTATTAGCCCCTGCCGAAATGTGGCTTTAGTTGCGCCTCTGGCTCAGATTGAAATTTCTTACATGGTAGTTGGCAGGTAAGATCAGCAGTAGTGACTGTGAACTGAATGTAGATGATTGGTCCAATTTATAATCTCAATCTAAAATACTTTCACTTAATAAGTACTGGAATCAACGCGCTTGTTTAAAAAATATTTACATTAACAAAACAAAAATTAGGCAAAATTAGAAAGAATGAGAAGGTAAATGACGTCATGCACTGTATTGCTCTAGTTGCGTTACTGATGGACTAGGAGGGGTGTTAATGGACGTAGGCTGCCTACCAAGCATTCATACAAATGGTTCAGCGGAAATCTGAGAAGCTGGCGCTTTTGACACTTCAGCAGCAGAAACCGTTTCTCGAAGGCAGCGGACTGCTGCTAGGACTGACTACTACAGAGGTTGGAACATGTCTCGGACCTGCCCCAGCTCCGCATGCCGCAGTAATATCTGCCAGTAGTGTCTATCGGACGCGCTTGTTACCAGTAACTTTCCGTATTGTGCCTTACAAAAGCTAAATGCAAAAACAACAGTTGATGGACAGAATGCAGAACAATGTCATACATTCACCCAGTACAGAGATCTGGTCCTAAATCCATCGTTTTTTTTGCTCACCATTCCATTCTGAAACCCAGCCATATGCAAATCAGTCTTTACCCTGTACCCCATGGGAACAGTGCAGCCCGAACTGCCAAGCCAGGTCCTCCCTGGACTGGAAACAAGCATCTTCGGACCGGTTTCGGGCTGTAAGCCCTCATCAGCCTGGATAGCTTGATTCCAGTGGCCTGGAGAGCACAGGACTCATGTCTGAGCATACCTGACCCACTCGGGGTGACAAATGCAAACACAACAGTTGATGGACAGAATGCAGAACAATGTCATACATTCACCCCGGTACAGAGATCTGGGCCTAAATCCATTGTTTTTTTGCTCACTGTAGGAGAGTAGGGTCTGCTTCCTATGGTCACCCCCTCTTTTTGCTGTGATTCTCTGGTTTTTCGACTTTAGTGTGGCTGTGGGCCTGCAAATCAGACCCACAGCCCAGCTGTTCTCTCTCTAAATTGATTACATGTACTTTAGGTACATACCTGATTGGGTATTGGGTCACCTTTGTGAGCCCCTGTATAGTGTACCATAGGTACCCAGGGCATAGGTGCATCCAAGGCCTACTGCATGTATTATGCCACCCCTGGCTGGCCATCCAAACTGACACCACAGGCTGATCACTCAGCTTGGGTAAGGTGCTGTAATCACCCCTTACTTAGATATAGTATATCTATAGCTACCTTATATAGTAACCTATAAGTCACTCCTATGGCAGGCCTTAACAATCCTGGAGGCAGAGTGCTTGGTTTTATGTGAGAGGGTGCCCTAGCATGAGCTGAGCCTGTCTGCAGCTTTCAGAACCATCTTCTTATAGCTGTTCTATGATATAGCCATACCATATACTCTTAAGTGCATTATAATCCTTGCGGTTAATGCTAACTTTGGTTTGGCTTTATCAAAACATGTTGTGTAAGGTGTCAAACACTTTGGAATACTACCCCCCGCCAATTCTGGCAGCAGGCTTAGCATCCCACCCTTCTAGAGGGAAAAGACATGTATGTTCCTGCTTTACCCGGTTAAGTTTAAACAGAGCCCCAGCATCACAAAATAGATGCTGCTGCCACAGACACAAGTCTGACCTCCTGCTGCTGGGGGAACTCCAGCAAGGGAGGCCTGGACAATAGGTTTCCTGTCGAGGGAGGTGGTAGGACCTCCCCAGACAGCCTGTAGTGTATTGGGGCAGGGTGGGTTGAATGGGAAAGATGCTTTTCCAGACACTACCAGGAGCAAACTAGGTGCTCCATGCATAGCTCGGTTCAAACCAGTTGCTGGAGCACTCCAGACCCGCTCTGGCGCGAAACTGGACAAAGGGAAAGGAGTGTAACCACCCCCTTCCCAGGTCCACCCATAGGAGGGACCTAGCAGGTAATCCAGCCCATTATTTTAGTATTAAGATAGGAGCTGTGTCCACAGACCTTAGATTATCCTGGAACGACACTCTGATACGAAACTCTTTGACCTTTGACGTTCTATTCTGACTAGAAGACTGAAAACATCTCCCTTGTGGTCAAGGAGTGACCTCCCTGTGCAAACAGGCACCACCAGTAACTTGCCGGTCTGCTTTGTCGACGCTCCCGCCGGAACCCGAA
Organism: Lissotriton vulgaris; assembly: GCF_964263255.1. Classification (NCBI taxonomy): domain Eukaryota; kingdom Metazoa; phylum Chordata; class Amphibia; order Caudata; family Salamandridae; genus Lissotriton; species Lissotriton vulgaris. The sequence goes on from NC_141685.1 coordinate 1,194,719,053, forward strand.
GACTCAGAGACGCAGGAACTGGACTCTCAGACTTCTCTGACTCCGAACCACATTCACAGCAAAGCTGAGACCCGTGGCGGACACGAGAGACGTGGGACCGGGCACCCTGGACATCCGGCATTTTGCTAACAGTGCAACTACAGAGGCACCCTTGCAGTTGTGCATTGGGGTACAAGAAGCCCCAGACCCGAGCGCCATTCGCACCGAAGCTCAGCCCTCCACACTCCATGAGTGCCGAGTGGGGCCCGCTCTTGCATTTCAGCTCAACGTGTCTTCCCGGTTCATAGCCCGCTGGCTAGTGAGCCCCCTGAAGACAAACCTTTGAAACCAAACTGCTTTCCTGGTTGCTCCAGGCTTGCGCCAGCTTCCCTGCAAAGGAGAAGCCCCTCAGACGTTGCTGGTCTGACCCAAAGCCAATCTTCACTTCCTGCGTGGATTGCGTTTGCCAAGGTTTGTTGGGTCCAATCCAGATACCGACACCGCAGTCAACTGGATCCTTCGTGGGACAGCTCGAATCCAGCTCCTGGTCGTCGGCGACGCCTCCTGGTCCTCGTGGCTGCAGAGACAAGCTTCACCTCTTCACCTGAGATCACGACATCGCCTGGTTCCTTCCTGGTTCCTTCCTGGTCACTGGCTAGTGACCCAGACTCTTTCCCCTCTGCTTTCAGGTTCTTCACTTCTTCGATCCACCCTTGGATCCACCTGGACACAATTCCACTGGCCGCCTGCAGCACTTCTTTTGCAGATCTCCATTGAAAGCATCGACGAAACCCAACACGAAAAGACACCTATGCACCGGCTTCCCTGGGTAAGGTAACTCGAGTACTCCGTTTCTCCAGTGGGGTTTTGTCCTAGTCCATCCGGAAGTGCCCTTAAACAGTAACTTTGTAACTTCTTTGTTCTCCATTATAAATCAATGGTAACTCGCGACTGTGTTAAGACACTGCATGCCTCTCCCGTGGGTCTCCTACTGCCTAACCTTTGGTTGTCTAGTGTAGCCCCAGTGATTCCCTAGGCCTATTCACTATTTCTGAAGTGGTTCTTATACCACTTACTTAGTATATGGTTAGTGAGGCCCCTAGGGCAAAACTGTAAATGTGCAACTTATCGTATGCTAATTGACTAACTTGTGATGTACTTCGATCTCTGACTTCATAAAGTGTTCAGAGGGGTTGTTAGAAATAAATACATATATATTTGATATATACCTTTTGTGGTGTCCTTTCATTTGGTATTCAAGGGATTATAATTGGTAAAACAGCTTGCTTCACATGCTCTCTGGGGTCTTAGCCTAAGACTGCTGGTCCATGCTACCACTAGGATAGCTTGACTATAAGGTTGACTTAACAACCACCATCAATAAGGGTTGTTTAGACTGGTGCAAGGTGCCCACTAGAATAGTGGACATCATATGCTAGGCTAACTTCTCACACTCACCATGCCATGTCTGAACTGGGGTGGCAGAGTCAGCTAAAGAACGATGATGGATTAAACCCAGATCAGTTGACTGGGGGTGAGTGCTTGCATTTTTCAACACTCCATCCATCATCCCCTTTGGTTTTGCTTTGTTCGCCCTAAGTTGGCAGGGTATGCCCAGACTTGGGTCCCTTGTTCACTGTGCCACTGGATTCAAGCTAGCCTGGCTGATGACGGCTGACTAACCAGAAACCGGTCACAGGATGCTTGTTTCCGGTCCAGTGAAGTCCTGGCTTGGCAGTTCGGGCTGGACAGTTCCCATGAGGCACAGGGTCAGACTGATTTGCATATGGCCATGTCTGAACTGGGGTGGCGGAGTGAGCTAAAGAATGATGGGGGATTAAACCCAGATCAGTCCATTATCCACTTTGATTTTGCTTTACAGAGCTAAAAGCAGTGCTTAATTTGAGCCGGGGTACCACTGGCACTTATCTGACAAGCTTGTTACCAGGACCTTTCCATCTTGTGCCTTACAGAAGCTAAAAGTGGTGCTTAATTTGAGCCGGGCGTGCCACCTGCACTTATTTTTGGGGCTGGCACTTAATTTCCCATGTCAGATGTTTTTTTTTTTTTTTTTTTTTGAAAACCTTTATTTATCAGAAACATAGTACACAGCGTCTGCCTACAACCACTGCGGGCCGGCCGCTATGACAGTAAATAGCCTTCCAAGGTACCTTGTGCAGCAAATAAAGGACAAAAAATCAACAATATCAACACTACGGTAGACTGGCAAGGAGCCACAGGAGAAGGATAGAGAGGGTTTCATTTTGTAATTTAGACGAATCGTCCTAAAGTCAGATCGGGTGGCCGAAAGGGCGGACCAAGTAAAGGGATATACACGAGTTAAACATCATTATCAAGAAACTGGCGTAAATCAGCACAATAAGGATAAACAAGCACCGAAATACATATCACCCCAGTTAGCGCCCGCCCAGTCAATTCGTCACATCAGGAGTTGCATTCTAGCTGGTATACGGTATAGTAGGATATAAGAGGGATCATTATATGACAACGATGAAAGGATCCTACGACATGCAGAAAGGCACTTATTACATGGGAAAATTAGCAGCAGAAAATGCGCCCTCAAACAGTAGTATAAGAGGGAAGGAAGAGCAGGATGTATAATCATTCAGTAACTATGCATTAAAATCGATATCATGGTCGTGAATCAATAAACCTTGCGACAGTGACACAGACGCAAAGCGCGAAAATCCGTCCCAGAAAGAACTAAACCCAACCCCCATCTGACCCGAGATACGAAAGAAGAAGAAGGAAACAAGAGAAAGAACAAGAAGAAAAGGCCATAGAAACAAAAAGAAAACGAAAATCAAGCCCCATCCCCCCACCCTGCACGTCGAAGAGGCTACGCCCCCCCCCCCCCTACTAACGTGCCTGTCGCCCCAAGAGTACCCACATAAGGGAAAAGACGGGGGAAAGTCAACACAAGCAGACTCCCGCCCCACCCCATTCGCACAAAGCAGCTCAGGCGCGATCACAAAACAGACCAGCAGGTCGACAAACAATGGCGGCGTCGTAGTACAGTTCAGCACAGCGTCCACATCATAATGGGTGACCGGGGATCAGTCCTGCGATGCAAAAAGGAAGAGTTCACCCCTGTCCCAACTTTACCCTTCCGTCAATACGTAGCCACTGAAAGTTTGCAATGGGGCACCGCCCCGGATGAACAAGACGGCCAGGCGGGCAGAACAAAAGCAATTCAGCGAGAGATCTCAGAGGCAAGGGACTGACAAGTAATCTCCTGAGGACATGTAGGCACAGGAACAAAGCTCCGAGCAAATCCCTCAGGTTGCGACCCGGTAGTGGCAACACAAGATAGCCGGGTGGTGAAACAGGCCCATGAGGGGAATCCGCACTTTTTGTAGCACTAGGCCTCGATGGCACATTCACGCGGCCAGTTAGGTGGGATCTGTGACCAACATCATCCAGGGCCCTCCATGGCACCACCGGTAGGCACGTAGCAGGCACATCTAATGGCGGCAAAGATCCGCCCACAACACTACTTCTCACGGGATCGCCGGAGCCTTCTTCCCACGGCTGGGTGATAATAGCGTCCAGGCGCCGTGCAAGGTCCCCGGCCCCATCCAAACAGGTAAAGCGCAGGGAGCTCAGAGCAGCAATGAGGTCGCGAGCCGTAGGTTCCATGGTGCTTAGCCGATATAAAATCACTCGCTCTCAGGGTATCTTCTACCTCGGCCAATGTCAGTGACCCCCACCGAACCGCCCAGCCGAAAAGTTAGTGTAAAAGTCACCAGAGCAGGGGCTGGCGCCACCTCCAGCTGCTACGATCGACCCGCCATTACACCTTGCCAATACACAGTACACTCAGTTACAGGATGCCCCATAAGAAGCGCGGGCAGCATCGGCGTTATATGGCACAGAGTCTCAATAGCAGGGGCAGACCCACCAACTGTGCGCAGGAGCGCCGACCTCCATACCTTCGAGGTCTGAAACGATGCACCGGTCTGCCCCAGGTCAGCCAGCGCCAGCAACGTTGCTCCCGTTCCAAAATGGCGATCTCAGCTCGTCCAGTAGATCTACACACAGCGCAGAGAACAAAGGAACGGTCGTGCCAGGCGATGGATCAGATCTCCAGCGTGTGCGCCCGTGTCTGTGGTGGCGCCAAGTCCCCACGTCCGTCCGGGTTGGCGCAGTGTCTCTCCCGCAGCTAAGAGATATGGGCTGCGTGGCCCGCAAAGCCGCGACCTCCAGTGGCATCCGCGGCCGGCACCAACATCCGGTCCCTCGGCCAGCAGTCGGACGCCGCCACGGCGTCTAGCGAGAAAGGGTGGATGGATGGGTCACCAGTCACCGCCAAGCGCCGGAGTTGCCGCCCGCCGATCCTCGCATCTTCCGACGTCTTGCGAGCACTGCCCGAGCCTGTGCGACCCGGGGAAGAGCAGGATATTCACAGGATAAGTGCCGTGGCGAGCGGAGCTCGCGGACTAGGCGGCCATCTCTCTCCGCGCTCGGCCACGCCCCCCCCATGTCAGATGTTTACTTGGTGCAAGAAAGGGGAAATATGCACAGATTGGAAAGACTGAGGAAAAGTCTGCAAAACCATCACAAAGGGAAAAACTTGTAAGAGCGAGAAACGTGCCTGGGAGTGTGTGGTAGTGGCTGAGACTACCAGCCTTGGTATTCCCCGTACCTATGTTGAATTCCACCGGCTTCTGAGCAGAGCTTTGGGTACCGGCACTTTCTTTCACAAATTAAGTACTCCCTAAAAGTATCCCCAGGCTGAGAAGTGTCCTGTTATCACCCTTATCTGTGGCCTCTAAGTGCATGGATAGGGCCTTGTGTGTCACCTTCCTGGTACTCTCCCCCTCTTATTCCCCGGCTGCACTTTCGTCTGTCTGGTGTAGAATAATGGTGCTGAACTGTGCTGATGGGCGCTTATCGCCCCCACCCACCCCTTTTTAATGTCCCAACTTCGAACAAGAGCACAGGACGCCCCCGTGGACTGTAACCCGAGACAGCTGCTGGGCCAGGTGAAGCAGGCCAGGTTTCACTTCCCAGAGCAGTGTTCAGAGTCGCCTCCCCTTCCTGCCTCAAGTTGGCGCCCTGAACTGTCACCAGGAAATATGATGTGCGCTGCACTGCCAGTCGCTGGCACACCGATGATGCCACATCCACGCAAACACTTGTACAGGTAATTTCCGCCTTGGTCTGCAGTTTCTGCTGGTTAGTGCGAGGCACATTGTGTTTTGAAACGTCCACAACTTCCACCCCTAACCACCATGCGGGCAAACACTACTGACCAGCTTCTCCCCTCTGCCTGTGGCCGTACACCCAGGGTCGATCATTGTTCGATAGTGCCCTGGCTTGGGCGGAAGTGTATTTAGCTCCCTCGTTATAGCTGGTGAAGACAGTTCGGAAGCAGGGGCCCCTTTTTATGTCCATAAGGCAGTCTCCCTAGGAGAACAGCGTCGGGCATCTCGACAGACACCATCGTACCTCCGACAACTCTCCTGAATCACCCACTGAATATCTCCATCACCCTGGTGGAGTATTGTGGCTAGTGAGAGGTGAGTGTTGGGAGGGGTGGTAGCTGCATGGGATAGGTGAGCGGGCTATAAAGGTGGCGTAAGGGGTAAACAACGTTAATGACAAATTTTTCTTCCTGCATGGAATCACAACATGGTCGTTACCATGACCGCGTTGTGATTCCGCATACCATTACTCCGCAAGTCGGAACAACGACTTGTGGAGGGGGGGAGGTGTTGGATTTAAAATCCAACACTTTCCCTAGTGTCCCCACAGACTGGAGTTGGAATAGTAAATTATACTATTCCAACATCCAGTGTCCCGGAGTAATGGTATGCGGAATAACAACGCGGTCGTGATAATGACTGCGTTGTGATTCCATGCGGGCAAGACTGCGGGACAAAGAGGTATATTCGGCGTAAGGAAGTAAAAACAGCGCTTGTGGTGTTAATAAGTGATTAAAACCACTTTACACAGAAGCACTGGAACTAGGTGAGAATGGCACTGCTTGTGGCATTGCAATACTGAAAACTGCTTCATGCGCCCCTCTGTAGCTTGGTGTTAGAAATGGGGTTTCTGGTTGGCTAGGCTATGCACCTAAGCCATGCAGAACCCACCACTCTAGTTGGAGTAAGGGAGTTACACACCCCCTTGGTAGCTTGGCGGAGCAATCAGGATTATATCAGAGGCAATGTGTAAAGAGTCACTTTCTCTTTTTTCTATATCTTTATCTTTTTCTCGCTTTCTCTTTCACTCTTTATCTCTTTCACTATCTTTCACTCTCTCTTTCACACTCTTTCACTCTCTTTCACTCTCTCTTTCACACCCTTTCACTCTCTCTTTCACTCTCTCTTTCACTCTCTTTCACTCTCTTTCTCTTTCTTATTCACTCTTACTCTTGTTCACTCTCTTTCACTCTCTCTTTCTCTTTCACTCTTTCTCTTTCACTCTCTTTCTCTCTCTTTCACTCTCTCTTTCTCTCTCTCTCTCTTTCTCTCTCTCTTTCTCTCTCTCTCTCTCTCTTTCCCTCTCTCTTTCTCTCTCTCTTTCACTCTCAGCACCAACTATAAAGTTTGCTGTGTTTAATGGCGGTCCGAATGGGTGGAAATGTGGCATGTTGATTCTATAAAACAAGCATTTGCACTGCAATAGGTCTAGCAATTACACGAGTTTGAGCTATTGACATGGTAAATGATAATACCTTTTATTTTTGTTTTTAAAACATAAAAGGCATTGTCGTTCACAATGTTTATAACTTAAACTTGCATAAATGCAAGACCTATTGCATTGCAAATGCTTGTTTTCTCCGTCACTGCCTTACTGGAGAGCTTGCATTGCCCTGTGTTTACTAGCTCCCACAACAGGCTGACCTCTCCAGCCGGTGACCTATACGGGCTCAAAACCATAAATGACTAGTTTTCATGGAATTACCAGGCTATCATCTGTACCCCTGGAGGAAAGTGGACTCCCCAGAGCCATAATCCAGCATGCCACTTCATCATATTCTATTGTCTCTGTGGGAAGTTAGCCTGCTATGTGATGTCCACTATTCTAGTGGGCACCCTGTATCAGTCCAAACAACCCTTATGGTGATGGTTGTAAAGTCAACCTTATAGACCAGCTATCCTAGTGGTAGCATGGTCAAAGCAGTCTTAGAATAATACTTCAGAGAGCATGTGAAGCCAATTGTTTTACCAATAATAACCCCTTGAATACCAAATGAAAGGCACCACACAAGGTATATATCAAATATATATGTATTTATTACTAACACAACCCCTCTGCAGTCTTTATGAGGTCAGAGTTCGAGATACAGCACAAGTGACTCAATAAGCATACTATAAGTTGCACAAATACAATTCTGCCCTAGGGGCCTCACGAACCATATACTAAGTAAGTGGTATAAGAAGCACTTCAGGAAAGGTGAGTAGGCCTAGGGCCTAGGAAATCGATGGGACTACACAGAACAACCACAGGTTAGGAAGTAGGAGTCCCACAGGATGCGTGTGCAGTGTCTAAACACACACGCGGGTTCTCATGGACTTTCAATGGGAACATAAAGTTTACAAAGTAGTTGATTTCGGGCACTTCCGGATGGACTACGGGAAAACCCAGTTAGACTAGGACACTTGGATAGTTATTACCCACGGGAGCACCGGAGTACTCGAGTTACCTCACCCAGGGAAGCTGGGTGCGTAGGTGTTCTTTCGTGTCTGGTTTTGTCGTCGAATCCTATGGAGAGCTGCACAAAGATGCTGCAGGCGACCAGGGGGAAGATGTCCGTTTGGATCCAAGAGTGGATCGGAGCAGTGAAGAACCTGAAAGCAGAGGGGACAGAGTCTGGGTCACTAGCCAGTGACCAGGAAGGAACCAGGCAATGTTGAGATGCAAACAGGTGAAGAAGTAAAGCTTGTCTCTGCAGCCACGTGGACCAGGTGGCGTCGACAACGACCAGAGCTGGATACGGACTGTCCCACGAAGGATCTCGCTGTTGGTGGTGTCGGCTTCCGGATTGGAGTCAACAAGCCTTGGCAAAGGCAACCCACGCAGGAATGGAAGATCAGCTTCTGTTCAGACCAGCAAGGTCTGGGGAGCTTCCCCTTTACAGGAAAGCAGGAGCAAGCGGTGTTGATTCAAAAGGATGTCTTCAGGAGGGCCACTAGCCAATGGGCTACCAACCGCGAAGACGCGTCGAGGAGAAATGCAGGGACAGGCCCCACGAGGCACTCGTGGAGGGCTGAGCTTCGGTGCACTTACGGCTCAGGGCTGGGGCTTCTCAAGTCCCAATGCACAACTTCAAGAACGCCTCAGAAGCTGCACAGTTAGCAAAAAGCAGGTACTACAGGTATCCGGTCCCACGTCTCTTGTGTCCGCCACGGGTCTCAGCTTTGCTGTGGATGTGGGTCGGAGTCAGATAAGTCTCGAAGTCCAGAGGCTGCGTCGCTAAGTCTTCGGGTTCCGGCGGGAGCGTCGACAAAGCAAACCGGAAAGTCACTGATGGTGCCTGTTTGAACAGGGTGGTCACTCCTTGACCTCAAGGGAGATTCTTCAGTCTTCTAGTTGCAGTAGAATGTCGAAGGTCCAGAGTTTCGTTTCAGAGTTTCAGTTCAGGATAATCTAATGTCTCTAGACACAGCTCCAAGCTTTATACTAATCTTAAGGGGATGGATTACCTGCTAGGTCCCTCCTATGGGTGGAACCTGGGAAGGGGGTGGTTACACCCCTTTCCCTTTGTCCAGTTTCGGGCCAGAGCTGGGGCTGGAGTACCCCAGCAACTGGTTTGGACCGGGCTGTGTATGGAGCACCTTGTGTGCCCCATGCAGTGTCTCATTTCTTTCAACCCACCCTGCCCCAATACACTATAGCCTGTCTGGGGAGGTGCTCGCACCTCCCAAGGCAGGAAACCTATAGTCCAGGCCTTCCCTGCCGCAGTTTCATCCAGCAGTAGGAGGTCAGACTCGTGTCTGTGGCAACAGCATCCATTTTATGATGCTGAGGCTATGTTTAACTTTAACCGGGTAAAGCTACAACTACATGTCTTCTCCCTCTGGAAGGGTGGAATGCTACCCCCGCCGCCAGGACTGGCGGAGGGGGGTAGTATCCCAAAGCGTATGCCACCTTACACAGCATGTTTTGATAAAGCCAAACCAAAGTTAGCATTAACAGCGAGGATTATAATGCACTTAAGAGTATATGGTATGTCTATATCATAGAACAGCTATAAGGACATGGTTCCGAAAGCTGCAGACAGGCTCAGCTCATGCTAGAGCACCATTGCACATAAAACCAAGCACTCTGCCTTCAGGATTGTCAAGGCCTGCCATAGGAGTGACTTATAGATGTATATGTGTCTATATATAATGGTAGGTATAAGAATACTATACCTAAACAAGGGGTGATTACACGACCTTGCCCCAGCTGAGTGATCAGCGAGTTGTGTCAGTTTGGATGGCCAGCCAGGGGTGGCATAATACATGCTGCAGCCCCTGGTAGGCCTTGGATGCAACTATGCCCTGGGTACCTATGATACACTATACAGGGGCTCATAAGGTGACCCAATACCCAATTGGATATGTACCTAAAGTACATTGAGTCCATTTTACAGTGAGAGCAGATAGCCTGGGGCCCTGATTAGCAGGATCCCAGGCCAACTAAACCAGCTAAACACTAGGCAAAAAGTTGGGGTAACCATATAGTCAGATATCCACCTTCCTACAGTCTCTACCTTAGCTTCAAGCGTCACATCTCATGTTAAAACAGTCGTCCATAGTATTGCGAGGCCTGAGCTGTGGACTCAAAACATCCTTCAATACTCCTCCACTTTTTATTTTCATGCTGACTATGTATACTCATTTTTATCAACTAATCCCTTCATTTTTTCCATTTTACCCTCCTGCATACTATTCTTTTTTTTGCATGTTCTTTTTATAGAAACACAAGAAACAAAATGACTGCTGGTAACCAGTGATGCTTAGCCCAGTCCACAGGTGGGCAATCATGCATAGTGACACCTAAACAGCAGAAAACAACCATACAGGTAGTAGAGGGACGCAGGTACAGCAATACCCATGAGGGTACAGTAGGGTGATCGATATTCCACATGAAGTGTTTCTGTCATCAAGGACTTTAGCAGGTCACAGTAATTTCTCCACGGATCTGAAAAGTTCCAGAATGTATGCAAACACCCTCTCCCTTCATATATAACTCGCTCCGTTCGCATGCACCGGTCCAAGCTCGCACTCCATCACACTAGTGTGGGTAGGGTCAGGGGGGGAACATCGTTTAAAATTAAACTTTTACCACGCACTACCATTACAACGCAGGAATTACAACGAAAGTCGTTACGACTTTCGCTGGAGGGCGCTGTTGGATAGGGAATAGTTTAATTTTCTATCCAACACCTTCCCTACTATCCACGGGACTGGAGTTGGAATAGAAAATTAAACTATTCCACTATCCAGCGCCCCCCAACGCAAGTTGTTGTAACGACTTGCGTTGTAATACCTGGGCTGTAAAGGCATGCATGGTAAAAGCATGCGTTGAAGCGTCATACAACCGGGTCAGGGAGCCCCATACTTTTGCAACATTGCACCAGGCTACCACTAACCCCAAATTGTAAAACAGTTGTTGATGTCTGCATTCCCTGACATTCGATATACTCAGGGCACAAAACTTCCCTTCCTGGTTCAGTGTCAGGCATATGACTATGTCTAGCAATTGTATCACTTTCTCCCAATACAACTGTAATGCGGTGCAGTCCCACAATACATGTAGAAAAGTTCCCCTCTGCTCACAACCTAGGATACTTCCATCGCTATTGATTCTACCAATTTTCGCTAGCAGCACTCTGGTATAATGGACCGTAGAATATTTAATGGAACAAGGCCGAACCCACTATTAATTGCTACCTCTCTAGGTCCTAAGAGCACCTCAGTCTACTTATCATCGAAAAATTCTCCAAGACCCCAATCCCACAGTCCCCTCAAGGCCTCTAGGGCATCTGGTAGATTATTCATGAGCTTCCTGTAAATTAGAGCTATCGATTTGCGTCGCAGGGGCTTCTCAAGTATTCTGCCTTCCAGCGGGTTGGCATCCGGTACTTGGATAACTATGGAATGCATTTAAATAATGCATGTCAGAAACGCAAATCCCGGCAGACCACCCCTTGGGGCATCATGTATTTCTTCTTTATGGCCGTGTCAGCCTATACATCCTGCAGATTGCAGTGTACTCCTCATTGGCTCAATGTGCTCTGTGGCCTCTACTAGTCTGTTAATTTAGCCATCAATATCACATCACATCCTTGTTCTTCTGTCTTTTGATTTAGTTGTCTTTTACGGTGTTGTGTGGTATGGGGTGCATGATCTTGGATGCAGACAGTTACTAACTATATAGAAGCTATGGGGCCAGCACATGATCCCAACCTGAACGTGATCTTAAGCATGGCCTGTCTCCTAGAGCGGGAATTAGTATCCTTGCCATCACTTTCTGGCTGAACGTACGTGATTTCTCTCTCCCACTCTGCAGTGCAGCAGAACCCACTCCTTTTATATCCATTTCCTGGAGTCTCTGGTCCTGCAACCTCCTTCACCCTCTGTCCATATAGCTGGGTTAATCCATCACAATGCCACATGCAACCGGTACATGGTGTGGCTGGAGACCCCCTACTGTTTACCATCATCATATCCTCCACAGGCTTGCAAGAGAAGATACACCCAGTTGTACTGTAATAATGTAGGCTTGAGCATGCCTATGGTAATTGGAAAATGTCCCCAGATGACTGTTGCATCCTTTACGCAGGAGAAAGCACCCAAATGCCTCCTCTGAGTCCCAGAGTTATGTTAAGGCTCCACATCAGAGCATTGCCAGAACAACAAAAGATGGAGACTGGCCAGAGCACGCAAATATGACACACACACTTGCCATTCAGACATTTCCTAATAATGAATGACAGGTAGATAATCAAAGTTAGCTACACCTCTATTTAGAACATCAAGGCTATTAATTAGAGTATCCATGTTATTAGCTCTAAGAGTTCCTAGAAGAGTGGACACATTTTATTGTAAATTAAAGACACAGTAAAGATGTATTACCACTTCTAAAGCAGAAGAAGGAAAGAAACGGATCATGTTTTTAACTGTTGGTGTTTTTTACTTCAAGCCTAGGCAGCGCACATGCACTGTCTTCGAGACATGCTGTCTTCACTCTGTGTGCTTAGAGCTTGCCTCCAGCCTTTGATCGTCTTTTGTCAGGGTCCTTTAAAAAATGTTGCTACTAAGTGGATAATGGTTCCTGCTTGTCTCACCTTTTTCTCAATTGTTAACTCACATGGACTATTGGTCCTCTTCCACTTGTGTCATTGTAATTCGCGTCTTTGGAACTTTAATTTTTTAGATTCAGAACGAGCACTTCTCATAAGTGTTCGTGTTTTGTTTACTTTGGGTGCTCTATTGATAAAAGAAAGGCCAGTGGCCACTTCATTTGCTGCACTTCATCTTTCTTCACGGCCGCCGCGCTCTTGTTTTTTACTTTGATAAAAGAAAGGTGCACACCGCTTCATTGTACTGTTATTTATGTTAGTACTTTTTACCCCTGAAGAGGTGCAGAGGCGTATTGATTCTTGCCATGGGAAGCCCTGGAGCATCAGGCGCTAGCGGTGCCAGGTGGCGGATCCGAGCCCCATCCAGCCATGGGTTGTGGAAGCTACTGCAGCTGCTGCAGAGGCGCCTCTCCCTTACTGCTCTTTCTATGAGCAGGTTTCTCCAGATGCAGCATAGCCAAGCAGTACAACGTCCTGTTCCGACTGCCCCTCATACAGGACTCCAACGTGGGCAAGAACTGACTGCTGTGCAGATTCACTGACTAGTTCCACACATTGCACATCTCCACGGAGCTGTGCTTCAACAGCCGCGCACTTACCGCATCCTCCACTGCCCATGACTGATCACACCAGTCTGTACAGCACCAAGAATACATCTTCAACGCTGTGCTACCCGCCTCTCTACAACACCGCAAGTCAAAAACATTCAGAAACTGTCGTAGTCCCGCGGATAACTGCAATGCTGTGTACGTGTTTATTTAAACAATAAATACTATGTCATACCAATGGGTTGCCATGATTGGCAATTTAGCAGTAAAATGTAAATTGATACTTGCATAGCACCCTACTCACCCGCAAGGGTCTCGAGGCGCTTGTACGAATACCGCTGTGGAACCCATCCTGGCTTTCCCTGTGAGGCATCCACTCCTGGGCACCCCGAAGGTGGAGGCCAGGCATCCTTAGCGTTGTGGGGGCCGTTGTGGAGATTAAGCAAGCTATTGCCCAGAGTTGCAGAGTGGGACTCCATGGTTGGAATAGGCACCGAGGCGAGAATTATCAGGTTCGTGGAATTTTGAGCCCAAGACCCGCCGAGGCGGTGAATTGAACCCTGGTCCCAGGCTAGACCTCTGCATCAGGGTCTGCCGCTCTAACCATTGAGCCACACTTCTCCAGCAGTAGGTAACTTCACTTTCCTTCAGCAGTTTCACGTCCTGACCTGCACGCGCACTGTGCATTTAGTTAGCTCCTCTGTACTGATTGACCTACCAATCATTTCTTGTTGTGTGTAGGTGTTCTCTTCAAACATGGCGACACATTGATCATGTATTATAAGCAAGCTGGATTGTTAGTCTGGCACTTGCTCAGATAATTCCTTGTTGGAAGAGCACCGCTGCTAGACCAGAAACTCATCTACTCTGAAGGCTCTCTTAGTTTGACCACATGAGCGGTCTGTCGGCATCTTCATCAGTGTTTTATCACTCACCCTCCAGTTCAATCCCTTTTCTAACCAGCGAGTGGGTGTCTTCACTGTCACTGTTTTGCTTCTTTACTTTTTTCTTTTCCTCTGCCTAAAACAAAAACTCTGAACTTCTTTACTCTCTCCCCGCAAAAGTGCCTTTGAGGAACAAAGATCGCATTGTGTTTTTTAGACCGGCTGTTGCACTGGGCTTCCAGAGCCACGTTTCTCTTATAATAACTTAATTGTAAAATCGGAATTTAGAGGTCAATTTGGAAAAAAATATATAATAATTGACTGGAGTGGGTGCTATTGAAAACAGCATTTCCTTTGTGAAAGGTTAGAGTTTGTATTTGGATTGAAGGATTCTAAACAGAGCAGTGTCGAAGTTCATTTTAGATACAAAGCAGGACACTGCGAAAAGTTTGCACACACTCCACAGTCACACCAGTTGGACCGTTCACAAGACCCACTCTCAGACCTTTTGGAACACTTCCACAGGGATAGCCCAGAGCTTCCACACCATACACTCATACCAAATATAGTTTGGGAAGGCAACCACATGTGGAGACCCTGCAGCATGAATCGCACCCGCTGACTGAAGCCTGGACGTAGTATTTGGTTTACTCAGTGCTTAATTTGAGCCAGTACTTTACGGTGCTCGACACAGGCACCTAATTGTCATCACCATACTTAGAACAGTCTACCACACGGTGGCGCTGCTCATCTAATTTGGAGATGAGCAGAACAATGGTTGTTTAGGAATACAATATACGTTTAAATAGTGCTAATACCCTGCCTCCCAAGCCATTCCTTTAGCTTTGGAGACCTGGAATCATCTGAGCGGTCGCGTTTATATGTAAGAGAGATAGTATTTGTTTTGGCAGCGATGACCAGTGCGGTGGGTGGTGCAGGCTGCAGTGGCCTCTAGGTCAGAGCCCTGGCACTTAATATTTTACAAATTAAGCACTGGGTTTGCTCCAGACCCTACTACGAAAGGCACAAAAGTAGAAAATGTGTTTGCTCCACTTTTGCAGAAGTTATGTTGTGTTACTGGGTAATTGCATAGCACAGCGTTTGGCGATTACAACCTAGTAGCATCTTGCGTTTTTGAAAATTGGAGAGAAATACCTTTGCGCCAGCTGTTAATATGCAAAGATAACAAAAGTAAAGCACAATCTACATATAATGCAAAAACATTCCAACGCTGGCCTTCAACATGGCTATATATTTTACAGGTTTCCACAACACCACCAATCGATGAAACTGGAGATGCTGTTTCCACTGCAACATAACATGGCACTGCTGAACTCTTTCTGTTATACAGAACAATGCATGCACACAGCAACCACACAAGAAGCATAAGCATAAGCACACACGTGCCAAATAATATCTGCATGGCAAAGTGTTATAGTCCCTTTGAACCCAAAATCTTTGGCCACACGTTTGCGCAGGTGTACTCCCAGGAGAACCTCATGAGTGCTGTAGGTAAGTACGTCCATTTGTGGGAACACCACGTGTCTCATCATGGTTTTGGAAAAGGGTAAATGTCCACTTTCACATAGCACTTTAGGCATTCATTTATGATGCATCCTAATTGTAGTGTAAAGGAAACAAGGGAAACCTTACTCACATGGAACCAGGGTACATCATACATAGCACTTACCTAGACTGTCTTTCCCCTCACTGGGGTAAGTTTCCTTGTACCATTGTTTCTACCAGCAATGCCACTTATCTTAACTCAGTAATTTAATATGAGGTTTCACTGCCCTCTTTTCTTTTTGTTAGTTCACGGCTGGTTCCCACGTGAGTACCCATTCCATACCTTCACTTCCTTGGGGTGCACCACTGTCACTTGGACAGCATATTCCGTTTACAGGTACTTTTTTTATCGCTCATTAGCGTAAACTTACAGACCTTTGGCTGTGTCTGCCCCCCTGATTTATTCTATTTTATCATCATCCCACAGATGTCCCTGCATTGCTAGGTCCTGAAGAGACCCCCTACTGTGAACGGGGTCGAAAAGCCGTCAACAATACCTAAAAGCGAACCATTTAGAAGCCTCTATCACCAGATTAGAAGGTTGTGTTTGTATGTACTAATTTGATGGCCGACTTTGTCATTATGGAAACCATTTCTCTATGTCACGAAATGTCACACACTGTTTTAAAGGTTACATGTTCATTGGGGACACCATGCACTTATTTTGAATATAACTGTGTTGATTTATGTATATAAACATTTTTTAACTTACAAGTATCTCGTTGTATATGGTCTTACTTCTCTTTTGGACATCCCCTTGTACCCCTGTCTATTGGCATTGTAATTAGCAATACTGCCTATTTCTTATATTTTTGTTCAGGAGCCACAGTTTTTTAGGTCTCGTAGCGGCGTGGCTCGAGCAGCGAAACTGCTAGCCATGCCCTACGAGAGATTTTGTTCTAAAAAGAGTCCTTTAAGCCCCGCCCCTCCTTTTCATTGGGTAGTGTCAGCGTTTATGGTAAACGCTGGCTTCCCATTGAAAAGGAGGGTTTTTAGTTGCCACCCTGTCCCCTTTTTAGAACGTCCTTCTGAAAAAGGTAGCTTGCTTTCCTTTTGTCATAAAACCCGTGTGGACAGGTCACGCGCCTCTGTTTATCAGGAGAGAGCAGCTGCGGTGAGATCACCGCCTGCCCCTCCTCCTCCTCCTCCGCCCCCGCCCACCCGAGCTCTGCTGCCTCCCGGGCTGCCTCCCGGGCTTGGTACACCGCTTCTTCTGCATTCCTTCAGCGGTGATGCCCTTCGCATGCTCTTCCTTGCACCCCCCTCCCTCCCCTGTGGAAGCTGGTTTCCGACGCTGCTGCGGAGATTGTTGTGCAACTTCTGGATCACAAGTCCACCTGTGAGATAGCTGAGTGGGCTAAGCGCGTGCAGTATAGAGGTGTGTGTGTGTGTGTGTACGCTGCTGGTGGCTTGTTGTTTCCTGAAGTCGGCTGCAGAGCGAGTCACTCACTGACCGTGCTTGCAAGTGTGCATCGGGCTCCCTCGCAGACCGAAGCCTCCTCCCCCTGCCCCTCCTGCAGCCTATGCTCCAAGACTTACATTACTAATTTACCCCTGGGGTGAGCAAATGGAGCGTAGACACCACAATGCTCTTCACGTGCAGGCTGTGGTAAACCGGAAACGTACCGCAGTCGGCTCATGTATCCATTGCTGAGAACAGACTGCTGCAGGTGATTTAGTTTCACAAGGCTTTCACAGCCCTTTATCTTTGGTAGGTCGATGGACGGAGTGTTGTTTCACCCAGCAGAAAGACGTGGACAGGAGTACAAGCACGATATACGTTTACAAGGGATATCTTAAGTTGCTTCTTCTGCGCACCAGGGGCGGCTCTAGGCTCATGGTGGCCCTGGGCAGGGACCTTAGGTAGGGGGCCCCAGAAGAGGGAGTCCGGGCGGGGCAGAGCGCGGTGGCCAGTGAGGCCAGTGAAGAGGGGGGAGGCGGGTCAGGGTGTTTGGAAGTGGAACAGAGCCGGAGGCCGCCAAATCCCTTCCAGGGGCCACCACGCAAATATGTATCCATCCTCAGGGGATTATTATATTAAGGATATATATTGGCGTGGTGGCCCCTGGGGTTTGGTGGCCCTGTGCAGGTGCACAGCTTGCACATGCCTAAGGCCGCCCCTGTGCGCACTTCGGGGATATGAAACGCTAAATAAATGCTGCCACAGCATAATCTCCATAAAGAATACCCTTTCAGCAGGGCTTTAAGTGGGCCGGGTCTCAAGGGGTCTGAGCACCGGGAGTTTTTTAAAAGAGGCCTCGAAACGGGTCTCTATCGGGCTCTGTTTTGAGCCCTGGCACAGGCGGTCCGTTTTTTTCCAGACTGCAGAGACAGCAGTTTACTGTCACTGCAGTCCGGAAAAAAGCGCCCGGGCACAAAACAGCCAGATAGAGACCCGTTTCGAGACAAGCACATGGATGTGCGCTGCCCACACTGCTCACTTCTCACTGATGGAGAAGTTACTGCATGACGTCATGCCAGGTGAGCGTTGTGGGGGAAGGGAAATCCTTTAAGAGTCATTTTCTCTCTGGATTTCTCTTCTCTTTCTGAAACGCAAGAGCAGCAACATTGTGGTGGGGTCACCAGGGCTTTAATTGGAAGCTTTTTCAATATTATATGTAACAAGATATAGTTGCAGCTTATTTATCTTATGCAACTAATAACCATTGACAAAGCCAATAGTCCGTACTTGTTGTATGTATGATGTTACTTATTGTATCACATATCTGGATGCAATGACAGAAACAGCAAAATACAAGTTGGGCGGCACACTATACTAAACAAAGATTTTTAGCGCAAGTGTTTAAAAAACAACCCCTAATTAGTAGCCACGCCCCTTTGAGAGACCCCCCAGTTTTTTCATCCCACTTAAAGCCCTGCCTTTCAGCCACTACATGGCGCTGTGTCTGAGCGCCCTACTTTGCCCCCTCCAACCTGAGACCATGGCACCGTGATTCTGAAGTGAGTGGGAAGATTTACAGCGCGTCACCGTGCCAGGGCAGCGCCTCGGACTCAGACAGCGGCAGACAGGACCCTGGACAGCCCCCCAGGCCCCTGTTCGGTGCACCTGCCAGACGGCAGCGCTTCTTGTGACCCTGCGCCGTGGCTGATGATGGCGCCAGCACTGGGACAGATGCGGAGTAATAACCAAAGGTGTGTGGGATGTGAACTCCGGTCACAACCTCTTGTCAAAGTGAACTGTTAGTAACAACTTTTCTATACAGAGGAAAGGAACCCCCCTAATTAACGAGGAGGCGTGGTCAGGCTCACAGCTGAAATACTTCCTTCTAATCCTACACATGGCAGCTGGCCAAAAGACTGTCATGTCCCCCGTGCATCGCTGTGTAAACACGAGTAATGTGAAAACCATCTGCCCGTATGCAGTCTAGTACCGAACAATTACAGCTCTCTACCCCCCCCCCCCCCCCCCTCCCTGCACCCTGGTTTAAGTAATCTGGTCTGGGTCACCACACAACACAGGGCCGCGTGCAGCACCACCAGTGCTTGATTTGTAAATAAATAAGTGGCAGGGCCCTTTTCAAGAGGCCACTGCTCCTTACCACCGCTACCAGTGGCAGTACAAACACAACTAACCATCATATATCTACAAGTGTGACATTTTAGAATGTTCCAGGCCTCCAAAGCTTGTTTTTCATAGGTGTCACTGGCGGGGCATTATCTCATTTAGAACTGATGAGTAGAGCCTGGCAGACCCTGGGGGTAGACACTAAAGTCAGGCATTGCTTGTCGCTGGATAACACCTTGTCAAGAAGGAGAAAAAGCTCTGGCCTCTGGTGACCTGGGGTCGGGGAGGGATGTGAGGGGTCCTGGGGGGACTCTGCAGCATGTAGCAAATGCTGGGATGGAATTGGGGACGGGGACCCCAAGAATGTGACAGCAGACAAGAAAACCCAGGTCTCGTGTCATTCGCCAGCCGGCTGCTCACTCTTAACCCAGCGCAGTCTTCAGCTTCACACATACCCTACACTTCTACCCCTTCCTCCCAGCTTCCCTTTCAGACCGATTTCCATGTTCACACCTCTTAATTTCGAGAAGAATCATATTGTGTTCTTAGTTGATGTGGAAGAGGCATCTCCAACTAGTAGCTCGTGAACTTGTTTCTTTCGCAGTGCTGCTTGAAAATAGCTTATTCATCTACAGGACCGAACCCGTGTCCTGGGAGTTACACATCTCGGCATCGGGCTATTATTCTAATAAACCGCGTTAAAACTTCAGAGACTGTTACCACCGCCGAGCACATGTACCAATTATGGTTCAGGTGCTGTGTGGCGGTGATGGGGGTAAGGAATAATATTTTGGGTGGTACTTTGGGTCTACATCATGTGTGCTTTGACATTATATGGCGTGAAGAAATAATTCCCTTAAACATAAGCCTGAAAAAGCAAAACCCTTTTCCGTGCTGCCACTCTGCACATAAAAAAGCTAAAAACGCGTGAGTCCTCTTTGAAATTCATTGCTCAAATTAGGTTTTTAGGAGGGCCGAAATATTAGGAACCCGGAAGGAGGCAAAATCAGGAGTGTAGCTCCTAGAGGCCATCAGCTAAACGCACAAGCACTTCAAGCAGAGGACGCAGTCACCAGCACCACTCCTTCCAGCTTCTCCTGTACGTTCATTAAAACCCAGTTACTAAAGCAACGTGCCGTTTTCTGTAACAGCTGTTACTTTTAGCGCTGCGACGTCTAAAACGTTGGAACATAGTACCACATAAAACTAGAATAAATAGTGCACCACAGAAGCTTTTAAAAACAAATAGATAAAAAACAATGCTATTTACAATACCAACAACTTCAAACTTTGCTAATGCGAGACCTATTGAATTGCAAATGCTTGTTTGGTTATAGTATCCTAATTGTAAGCGCTCCCGATTTGGTTGTTATGGGAACTGAGGCACAGAAAGTGGCTCGGTACACAGGGTCTGGTAATACCGGCTGCAATATTGCTCTAAATTGCGCGTTATTCTCTCAGGTGCACCGGGTATTTATTAGGTTCCACATCAAAAATTCCTAATAGCATGTAGTAATTGGGGTTTCCGTGCAGATTCTAACTTGATATTTGCAATTTTGGATGGTTTACACTTGAATATTTCACTTGCTTTCAGCAGGCTACATGGCAATCAGTGTCATAGCAGGACCCCTAGTCCTAATTCGTTTGATTACTCCGACCAGATCAGGATTACCATCCGACTCGTGATTGGCCACAATTTGGTTTGGCCAAGGTTACACAATGTGTCAAGGGGGAAATTGGGATTTTGATGGCAGGTTCCCTGGTCCGCAGCAAACAATTTACCCACTGCTTGGCATATGTGAAGTGTGGCACAATATAAGTTATCCATTCTGCAACACTGTACACTCCAGTCTCCAGCTCTGTCTTTTTATTACACATTGATCACTCTTCTTTGTCTCTTCCCTACCTTTTTTTAACCGCATCGCTGCTGCGGTTATTTTTGCGCTACGCGGCTTTTTTGCAAAAGCTGCGTTAGATGACGAGCTCAGCTCGTCATCCGCACATGCCCCCCGTGGCTGATGACGAGCTGAGCTCGTCATCAGCATCGAAGGGGTTAAATACTATGACTTTGTTACTACTACAGCCTCCACTTAAAGGCATTTCTGCGCATTTACCGACCTAATAGCCATGCTACAGTATGACAAGCCCTGCACATCAGTGCACTGTAAGCTGAGAGGTGGCTTGTGGTAGGTGAATTACACTGATTTCTAATGTGCTGTCATTCTTATAGGGCATAGAGTATGAGGAGAGCAGTATGTTTATGCACCTCTAGGGACACAAGACTTCATGTAAATATATAAGCCGTCTATGTGTACATGATGCAGGAGGAATTCATGGGTTATAATACTCCCACCTCTGCATCAGTGCACCATCACCAGCGCAGCCCCACCACAACAGCAATTCGGCACCAACACAGCACCACCTCAGCATCACCTCAGCACAGCACCAACTCTGCATCACTCAGCACTGCCAGAGCACATGCTCAGCACCACATGAGCACCAGCACCTCTACATCACTAAGCAACACCTCTGCATCAAACAGCACCACCTCGGCATCACCTCAGTAACACTCAGCAACACCTGAGAATCATCTTGGCACCAGCACACCACCACCTCAGCATCACTCAGCACCACATCATTCTGCCCTCGGAATCTGTGAATTCTGCCCTAGTGACCATACACTGCTTGTATTGTAATTCGGGTACTATTTCCAACCTCCACCTTCCCTTTGTTTATGTCCCACCATAACAAAGAACAGCTATAACAAACAAGCATATGAACAGGCAGGGAGAAGTTGCCAGCATTGCAAGGACAAAAAAACTAGAAGACATTTTTATGTTAATTATTTTTTAATAGGGTTGTTAAGTTGTACATAATGTCTTCTTGGTTATATATAAAGTAACAAAAATGCTTATAACACTTTTTTATTATAACTTTTCAGCTTGCTGCACAGCAGCCACGCGGCTCTACAACATAGCTTAAAGACATTGACAAAGCCAATATCTCTAGCTAAAACACTTATGAGGTTGCAAAGGCAACACCTGTTGGCTATGCCAATGCTTGTTGTTCCTTGCACCAGTGATCAGCAGCACTGTATGTTGCACTGATGCTCAGTTAAGCAGGTGCCATTGACTGATTTTCCAAAGTATACCGGTGCATCTACTGTCCTGCCATTTTAAATAGGAGTGCTGTTTAAAAAAGGATGTGAAACTGTACAAGATCCAGTACCATCTTGTAAGATACCCATGATTAACTTATTTTCCAGTATTGGTAATTCTATAGATTTGCATGTGAACCTAGATATCTCCCATGCAGGCCTTTTGGAAGTAATGTAAATTACCTGCCAAGTTTAATTTAAATGTATACTTGGGGGTTGTCGGTTAGCCTATTGGCTATTGAAAAATAGGGCTAAAGACTGAGTCAAAAGCTGATTTGCAAGTTCGGGACATGTAATGTGCAAAATAGCATTTAAATCCATAAACGGAGAGAGATCAACTGACGAAGTTAAATCACTTATTTTTGTAGCTTAATTGTGTAGGCATTCTCCTTTCTGAATCCGAGATTGGTGTTCATGATTCAAGCCCGAGTTCTTTCTTCTGCTTTAAATTCTAGTTATGTCATAGAAAATGGAGTTTGTTATCTGGTTCTTTGTGAAGCGGCGTTCCCCAAAAAGCTCGCCTTCGCATACCTCGAAGATCTGCAGTCCGAGTTTGATGAACAGCACGGAAAGAAGGTACCAACTGTGTCCAGACCGTATTCCTTCATTGAATTTGGTAAGGTATTTCCAGGATGCAACTGTCTATATTTTATGTTTTTTTCGAATGACTTGTCCTGGACTCCCATTTGAAGCGTTGTACATTCCATAATAGATAAAGCCAACAAGAGTTTGCCTGCCTTTCCCTTTCTTGGTAGAAATCAAGGAAGCTGTGAAACAAAAGATAAGAACAATTGTTACTTACCTGTAAACAGGTGGTTCTCCAATATTGGTGTCTTTCATAGATTCACATGCTTGAATATTCCCCGTCGTCGAAGTGGGAGTCCCACGGTAAATAAAATAGAAATAATACTAAATATAATAATTATATATAATAATATATATATATACATATAATACATGAAAAGAATAGAAAACATAATAGGAATCTCAAAAAACCATTCTTACATAGGAATGGTAAAGAGAAAAAACTACTGTAACACGTTAGTGTCATTATGTTAGTCCAAATTACAGCCAATCAGGCGTCGGCACCCTCTAGAACCTTCTCCTCAGAAGCTCAAGCCCTCAGATTTTCGTAGCACAAGTAATAAAGAGCGCATGAGGAGAAGAGAGCCTCTGAGGGGAAGAGGGTGGGTCGCATGTGAATCTATGAAAGACACCAATACTGGAAAACCGCCTGTTTACAGGTAAGTAACAATTGTTCTTCTCCAGTATTAGGGGTGTCTTTCATAGATTCACATGCTTGAATAGAATAGAAAGCAGTAACCTCCGAGAACTGAGATTGCAAGGCAAATAAATGGAAGAATTAAGACAGTATCAGAATAATACAGTCACGTAACATCATAGCAATCACAGTAAAACATCAAGGAGGGGGGAACAGAGGCTCACCTTATTGAAACAGATGGCGAAGCACTGCCTGTCCCACAGCGGTATCCGCATCATTGATGGCGTCCAAACAATAATGCCTGGTGAAAGTGTGCCTGCTGGACCATGTCGCTGCACAGCAAATCTGATGAAGAGGCACACCAGCAAACAAGGCGGTGGATGAAGACTTCGCCCTCATAGAATGAGCTCTCACTGAAGACTACAGTGGTTTACCAGCTCGTTGATGGCAGAAGGCAATGGCTGAGGATAGCCATCGAGCAATAGTAGGCTTAGAAACAGGATGTCCCTTACGGAAACGTCCGTAGGCGATGAACAGCTGGCCAGACTTGCGGAAGGAGGCAGTTCTAGCGATATAAAATTTAAGGCATTGTTTGATGTCCAAAGAATGCAAGCGTTGTTCCGCCGGAGACTTTGGGTCCGGAAAGAAAGTTTTTAGGAACACAGGCTCATTCAAATGAAAGTCTGTCGGTACTTTAGGTAGGAAAGAGGGGTTGGTGCGGAGCGCCACTCCGTTAGGCCTGAACTGAAGGTAGGGCGGCTTGATAGTGAAAGCGTGCAGGTCGCTCACGCGGCGAGATGAGGTCAAAGCCAAAAGAAGCGCAACCTTCCAAGTGAGGAATTTGATATCCGATTTATGGATAGGCTCAAATGGTGACTTCATAAGTTGGGATAGCACAACATTGAGGTGCCACGAGGGAGGAGGGCGCCGAACAGGTGGGAACTTGCGGAAAAGCCCTTTGAAGAATTGTCGGATGATTCTGGACGAGCAGAGGGAGGAAGAGCCATCATGCCTGAAGCGAGATATAGCAGCTAAGAAGACTCTCAGGGTAGAATGAGAGAGTCCTGACTGAGCAAGGCTTAAGAAGAATGGAAGAAGCTGCTCTGGAGTGGAATGAATGGGATGGACATTGGCTGAGATACACCAATGGCAGAATCTCTTCCACTTGAGTTTATAAGTCTTGATGGTAGACGAAGCCCTAGCTTGAGCCAGAATGTCTCTGCATTCCTGAGATAAGTTCAAATCTGCGAATTCAAGGTACTTGGGTTCCATGCCCACAATTGCAGCGTGGAGGGGTCCGGATGGCACACTAGACCCCTGTCCATCGATAGGTCTGGACGAGGACACAGAGGAATGGGCTTGCATTGGGACAACAGAAGCAGTTCTGAAAACCATGCCTGTCTCGCCCAACGAGGTGCGATCAGCAGGATGTGACAAGGTTGTCTCCGCATTTTCCCCAGCACCCGCGGTATTAGCGGAATTGGCGGAAAAGCGTATGCGAATAGATCGCACCAGTCTATCAAAAGGGCATTCCCACACGACCGGGGTGGGGATGCCAACTTGCATAAGACGGGCATTTCCGATTCTCCGGCGTTGCAAAGAGGTCTAGATGTGGGTGACCCCACTGGAGAAAAACATGATCCAGAGTTGGCTGGTGTAGTTCCCATTCGTGCGTTGAGGAGGTGGGGTCTGCTCAGAGAGTCCGCTAAAATGTTGGACACACCTGGAAGGTGGACGGCTGTCAGGGTGATCTGGTGGCGGAGAGCCCAATCCCAGATCGACTGAGCCAAGTGAGACAGATGAGGTGACTTGGTTCCCCCTTGTTTGTTCATGTAGTGCATACTGGTGGTATTGTCCGTTTGGATTAGCACTGCCTCCCCGTGAACAATCGGGAGGAATGATTTGAGCGCAAGGAAGATTGCCATTAACTCCAGCCTGTTGATATGCCACTTGCGCTGGGGCAGAGTCCACTTGCCCTTGATGGATAGGCCCTGGAGATGAGCGCCCCACCCCTCCAGGGAGGGTCTGTTGTCAGCGTGAGATCTGGTGCGTGAACGAGAAAGGACGTTCCCATTTCCAGATTTGAAAGTTGCGCCCACCAAAGCAAGCTCTTTCGCATGCGGGGTGTCACTGCGACAAGGTCGTTGAAGGAGCCGGAGACCTGACGCCATTGTAAGCCCAGTTCTTCCGGAATGGGACGGGTGCGCAACCTGCAATTTGGGATCAGTGCGATGCACGATGAAGCCATTCCCAAGAATATTTTAACGTCCGAACAGAAATGGACTGTTTTCTTCGAATGAGGGTGACCAGACGAAGGATTTTGAGACGTCGTTCGTGGGAGATAAACGCTTTGGAGAGCTTCGTATCGAGGATCGCTCCCAGGAAGGATCTGGTTTGCAGAGGTGTAAACTGCGACTTTTCGACGTTGATGGTTAACCTCAGGGACTGAAACACCTGCTGGTAAAGGCGAGTGTCCTGATGAAGCTGATGGTGGGATTGAGACTTCAGGAGCCAATCGTCCAGATATGGAAAGATTTGCACGCCTTGGAGACGCAGGTGAGCCACCACAGGAGCCAGTACCTTCGTGAACACCCGAGGAGCTGAACGGAGCCCGAAGGGTAGTACCTTGAATTGAAAGCGCATTGGTCCTACCTTGAAACGCAGGTACTGGCGATGTTGTTGGATAATAGGGACATGAAAGTATGCATCCCGAAGGTCTATGGTGGTCATGTAATCCTCGTTGGATAGTAGACGAAGGACTTCCTGCAACGTCAGCATGCGGAACGATTGGGACTTTAGGAACTGGTTGAGAGCCCTCAGAACCAGAATGGGTCTCCAATCTCCGGTCTTCTTGAGTATGAGGAAGAAACGAGAGTAAAACCCCTCTCCTCTCTGATGTTTCGGAACCACTTTGACTGCACCCTTTAACACAAGAAGACAGACCTGATGGTAAAGCTCCTCGAGGTGCGGAGGAGGCGGGCCACGAGGGGGCGTGCATGGAGGAATCTCTACGAACTCTAGTGTATGACCTCGTCGTACAATGTCCAACACCCAGCGGTCCGAGGTGATCGAGGACCACTGAGAGTAAAACAGAGATTCGACCTCCAACATTCTGATGGGAAGAGTCATTGGAGTTTAGAGTTGGATCCTCGGTAAGAGGATTTTCCTCTGTAAGGTCTGGAGGATTGCTGACGAGACTGCTGAGTGGGCGTGTAGCGTTGGCCGCTTTGATTGTAAGAGCGGTATTGCTGCCCACCTCAAACGTTGGAAGGAGTGCCGCGTCCGCGGGCACCTGGAAAGGACTGCTTCCGAAATTGCAACGTGCCCAAAGACTTTGCCGTGTCAGTGTCCTTTTTAATGGACTCCAGGGCCTCATCAATATGGGAACCAAATAGTGACTCCCCATAATAGGGCATGTCCAGTATTCTGGATTGGACCTCCTGCCTGAAGGACGTGGATTTCAGCCAACCTTGTCTTCGGAGTGCAGCCGCACTTGCAAGCAGACGGAAACCCGTACTAGCTACATCGACGGCACAGTCGATCATCTCTTCTGACGTCCTCTGTCCATCTCGAAGGATCTGTAAAGCGTCAGCCTTGGAAGCATCAGGTATGAGTTCTATGAGATCTGAAATGTCTGACCACATTTGTCTGTCATAGCGTCCCAAGATGGCTAAGGCATTGGCTGCTCGGACAGACGTAGAAGCCATCGTTGAGAACTTGCGGCCAATAGCATCCAGACGTCGACCCTCTCTATCTGGAGGGGCTGTGATAGGAGCCGCTGGGTTTCGGGCCCGACGCTGTGCGGCCTGAGTCACTACCGAGTCCGGTTTGGAGTGAGAAAGCAGGCAAGCCGGAGACCCAATCGGGGCCTTGTACTTTTTCTCAAGGCGTGGAATTTGTGCAGGCAAGGAGTTTATAGCAGTCATGAGCTTAATTCCCTCCTTCCAGACAAAATCGATGATGGGAATCGTGTGGGTCTGTTTATAAGGTTTGTCTTTAAATCATAAAGAAAACAATCCTCCTCACGTTGTGATCTTGGTAGTTTAAAGCGTAAAGCTGTTTTGTCCATTAAAAGATGGAAACTGGCGGTATCCACAGGAGGTGAATCTCCAGAATTCCCTGGCTGAGGGGAGGGCGCCTGTGCCCGATAATCATCCCAGTCCGCCATATCCGGGTCACCTGCCTCATCCGAATTGTCGGGGACTTCTCCGTCCTCACGTTCCGGGACCGCATCATCATCCACTTCCTGTGGATAGACTGTGGTATGGATCCTAACAGAAATTTGGGCCTGTGACGAAGTTGCAGGTGGTAACACAGGTGGTCGAGAAGGTGGAGGCAGCGCCACTGTAGCCGGTAATGGTGCCGGTGTAGACTGCGGCGTAGCTGGGAAACAGCGGTTATAATCATCCAGCATGTGTTGGAGATTAGAGATCAAAGTTATAGGAATGGTGGCCATAGGAACTTGAACCAGCTGTTCCTCAGACTGAGATTGCTGATCACCGACAGCCTCATCTGAATCCGTGTCTTGACACTTAATAATCAAATCAGATGGACTTTGAGCCGCTCCAAAGGTATCCCCTTCTTGTTCTGAGTCTGAGTCAGGCTCAGATGTGGTGGCAAACATTGGAGAAGGAGGTTGCATCTCAGGATCAGAGAGCTGGTGATACGGAATCTTGTCGTGATGATGAGAAGATTCTGAAGCCTTCAAGGGTACTAACGGCAACGAGGCAAACTAAGTCGGTGCCGCCGTTAACGGTGCCGTCGTCAATAACGCCGACGATACTGGCTTGGCCGTCGCCGAAGACGGTTTTGAGGAAATCATCGTCGACGGAATCGTCGACGGAATTGTCGTCGGAGCCACTGTCGACTGTCGATCAGCTGTAGACGAGGCCGTCGACGAAGCAATCGTAGACGGAACGGTCGTCGACGCCCGTGTAGCTTCAGTAGACGGCGTCTTCGCCGATGAGTCTTTGCTCGACGTTGTCTTCGTCGATGGTATCTTCGTCGATGAGTTCTTAGTCGACGGAGTCGTCGACAACGACGAGGACTTCTTGAAGACTTTCGTCGACGAAGATTCTTTCTTCTTCGTCGACGAGGAAATGGGAATCGTCGACGGAACTGGTTTGGAAGGCAAGGCAACCCTCGTCGACGTGGAAGCTGTCGACGAGATTGTCGCCGAAGAAGACAAAGCTGATGTGGTAGTCAGTGTCGTCGTCGAGGATGTAGCCAAAGCTGTTCTCGTCGTCGGAGCGCGCGTCGACGGCGGAACTTTTAGAGGCGTGAAAACACCTCGAGAGGCAGCAGAAGACGCCTGAGAGCCAGGTCTCGTGGGCGTAACAGTGGTAGGAGTGGTTGACGACACCACAGAAGCTAGAGGCAAGGCTAACTTCATCTTTGTAAGGAAAGGAGATGGAACATCCTGTAAACTACCACATTTAGAAGCTGCTGAAGAAAGTCCAGAATGAAAACTTTCTGCGTCTGACAGGGCTGAATCCTTGTCTTTCAGACGTTGAAGCCAAAGGAGAAGGCAGCCTTCCCTGTCCTTCAGAGTCTTAGTAGAAAAAGTTCTACAGAACTTGCAGCTGCTGGCCTCATGATTAGGGTATAAACTATATATACACTTCTGATGGGGGTCCTTTTCAAAAAGGCGCAGCTTCCCACAAGAGGAACAAGGTCTAAATAAAGACTTCTTACTTGACATGTTGTGAAAAACACTGGGAATATATGAGTAGAGTTAAAAAACTGAGCAGAGCTCAGGGAGACTCCTTCACACGACGTGCGGTAGAAAATCTAAGGGCTTGAGCTTCTGAGGAGAAGGTTCTAGAGCACGGGTACTCATAGTACGGCCCGCGGGCCGCAGGCGGCCCGGCCGGACTTCTTTGGCGGCCCGCGGACCTTGCTAGTCAATTCCTTGAAGTAAACATAGAAGATGGCCGCAGGAGCATACGTTTCCTCCTGCGGTCCTCTCGTGACGTCACGCACGGCACCCGGCGGGAAGCACAGGCCCTTTAAAAGTCAGCTGTAACTAGCGTTTTTACAGCTGACTTTTAAAGGACCTTCCTGTGTCCGTGGTGACGATGTCCTCACAGCCCGCAGAATCTTCACTGCTGCCTGTGATCACCCGGAGATTCTTCAGGGCCACTTTACCTGCAGGTATGTTTAACAATGCCAAGTTTTAACTGCCTCACTAAACACCTTTGTAAGTCACCACTTTAAGCAAAATGCTTCGTGCTGAGACAGGAAGAGATAGAAATACGGCTTTCATCAACAGAACGGGAACTTGCCTGCTCAGGATCTCCTTTAAGCTCCCCATTTGTCAGTGCCCTAGTATTTGATGCACGCGCACGGACGTTAATGTATTTTTAATCCCCCCGTTTGCCGAAAATAAGCCATGTTCATACACTTTTCCTAAGTATTTAAGGCCTGGAGTTAAAATAGTAAATAATTCTCGCCTCGAATATTTGGGGGCATTTTCTAAGCCTCTCCTCCCAGCTTCAGGAGAAGCATAGAAATACAGGCACTTCCGGGAGCACAGGCAGACTGGACATCTCGAATGGTTAAAACACCGGCATAACTGCACACAGAAGAAGCTTACCGAAGAAAGTGGAAAACGTTAAAGTTAGCTTCAGTTTACCGAAGGAGGATTCATTTTCACGTCTTTCTTTTGAATGTTTTATGATAACACTGCAGTTTTCCACGTAGATAAATCATGGCGCATTTTCTTTAAAACATTTTTAATGAAGAAATGCCTTTGACGACAGAAGGATGCGAGTGGGTGCATTGGGGCCCCCTGCTGGCAGTGCAGCCTGTCCTACAGCATTCGAAGACCTATCTGGTGCATACAGTGCTTTTCCAGCTAGGCTGGGGTCCGAGTAGTTTATTTCGCTTTAGGTCTGCCTAATAAGACATCTCAGGGAAGTGTTTTATGTTGACGTTCACCAGGTGTTTTTTTTTCTTCAAATCCGGCGTCTGTTCTCCGTCATAGAGGGAAAGAGCATTGACAAAAGCTAGTAGGTCAGGCTGTGTAATCTTGCGGTGAATACAGCCATCCTGCTCACCCAATACTAAACCCCCCTTCATCAATACATAAAACTATGCGCCTTTCAGATGTCGACTAAAAAACACGTTCTGCAGAACCCTGATGCCTTTGTAGAACCAAAACTGTGGCATTTTCGTGTTGAAACTCTGAACTATTTTTGTAAAGAACCCTAAATTGCCCATATTTTCACTCAAGTGTTATGAAATGCAGTCCAAGAAAATAACTGATAACTGTTTGTGGTTTACATGCCTAAAACGATTAAAATAAGCATATGCAGTGTAACCTACCTCACTACCTTTCTTTCTCAACTTACTTTTGCCTCTTTCTGCTGCTCTGTATACTTTTTTGGGCTACCACATACTTCCCCCTCTAGTCCCGCCCACTCTAGCCCTGACCCCCCCCCCCCCCACTGACCCAGCCCCACTGATGCGGCCCTCGGCCACAAACCACACTGTAAATTTGGCACCCGAGAGAAAGTTTGTGAGTACCCATGTTCTAGAGGGTGCTGACGCCTGATTGGCTGTAATTTGGACTAACATAATGACACTAACGTGTTACAGTAGTTTTTTCTCTTTACCATGCATTCCTATGTAAGAATGTTTTTTTGGGATTCCTATTATGTTTTCTATTCTTTTCATGTATTATATGTATATATATATTATTATATATAATTATTATATTTAGCATTATTGCTATTTTATTTACCGTGGGACTCCCACTTCGACGACGGGGAATATTCAAGCATGTGAATCTATGAAAGACACCCCTAATACTGGAGAACAGGGAATGTCTTTAGAGGATTTAAGATTTCACACAAGAAGTATTGGTGTGTTCTGAAGTTGCAATAGTTTGCACAGCTTTTAGTGATGAAAACAGTCTGAAAAATTCCTGCAGTAAGTACGGGATCACTTGTCTGTGAACAGATTAAAGGTGAGTTGTTCTGTAAAGAGTTTAGAGAATCCTAGTTTAAGAAGCATGATGGCATGCTATTAGCCCTTCAAACACAATCTGATCCCTGAAATGGGTTATTATTTGTTTTTAGCTAGAGTCTCCTTCTCCTGACACGTCCTGGTGACTTTTAAGGTGGAAAAGCACCAATAGGAGAGCATCAAGATCACATAGCTGGTGCTTTCTGTGGGTCTGGTACCACACTGTCCTGCCCGAGTTCATGCATCGGAATACCTGCACTCGGAGAATAAGCTGGCTCCTCCTGGCATGACATGAAAGGAAATGCATGACACATTCGTTGCCAAAGAGCCTGCACTACCTGCTCCTCCGTGGAAGGCTTGAGGCAAATTTCCAAGTATAGTCTGCATGAAGATAGCTTTTGCCTGTGCCGTGATCTAAATTTATGCAAAGCAGTATTTTCCCTCTCTAGTACTTAGCCCTGTGAGATAATGTGCAGAGCTTTGATAGAAATACGGGACTCGAATGAAGACAATGGGTGCCGTTCCAGATGAATAAGAAGTTTAAACAGGTTTCAAAGTGCCGGCTATTAAAAAGCTGCACAAGCTGGCACCTTTTAGATTCTAGCCCTCTGCCTTTTGGTAAAGAAGGTTACACACAATTTTCTTTATAATAAGCAATTGCTAGAAAATATTTTTTGCAGCTCATATAGAAATCTAATTAGATGTCTGCATGTATGTGGCACTCCTATAGTGCAAACCAGACAAAAGGCAGTGGAGTGCCATGCAGGTTCCAAGAGAAGCATAAAGTCAGTTGGTTTGTGAACTGTATGTTCGTTTGCTTCATTTCTATAACGCGAACCTAGACAAAAAAAGATGGGCCGCTCGCTGCTGCCTAGAGCTATGTAGATTTTGCTACACTGCAGTCATCAATTTATGCCAAAATAGGAAACAGGAATGTTAATTCATACCTTGAACATGAACATGCTACCAGACCTGCAGGTCTAGTGACTTGAATCATCTTCTCATCCTAACAGTAATGCCCTTGACCCAGTAATTGGTCTCACATTGCAAATGTTCTGTTTTAACGAGTTGCCATTTTTTTCATCATCATATGATGGCACCTTCAAATATGTGAGTTCAAAAACTCTTTTGTTTTAATTATAAGACTAAACTTTTGCTACATGCATAAAAAGAATCTAGCTCACATATACGATGCACATGACCCCGGACTTGCCTTAGTTCACAACCAGCACTGTTATCAGGACAGGAACAGGAATATTTCTCAATTCGATTAAAAACTCACTTTTAGTAAATATATCACTAAAGCATGATATGGTAGCGCACTGTCATTCACAGCTCATGTTCCATTGAAATGACCACAAACGTTCCCATTGACATGCAGTTTGACAGATAAAACTATATAGCATACAAACGATAATGTGTGGAAATCGAGTTTCAGCAAATATTTATCATTTGCACATAACCAAGTAAAGTGTTCCGATTTGTTTTGACATCTGTGTTTCATCACACTTCAGAATTACAAAAAAAGTGCTTTCTGAACTGCTGATACATCTTGAAGTATACATATGGTTTAATTACAAGCTATATAATTGTGTGTTAAATCATACAGCCTTTCTTTCCACACCCCCTGGACCCCAGCACGATTATTAGACAGTTCACTTTACATAATCCTCTACCTTTGCGTTCAGAAAAAGAAAATAAACTGTATTGTTCAGTCACTTTCTGAATATTCAGAACATCCAGTGGTCGAAGTAGGGGGGAAAAAGTAGGGTAACTGTGGGTGGAGAATCAGAGGGCGGGAATAATCCGTGGATTGGGTCAGTGGGTGGATTCAGAGGGGGGGGGCAGGAAGAGCAAAGTAT